>NC_090826.1:97087318-97712318 GCF_028021215.1 Eschrichtius robustus
AGCACCCTGCGCACCCTACCGGGCACCCGCCTCGCCTGGCTGGCCGATCCCGACGGCGGGGGCCGGCCCGCGTCCGATGGCGGTGGTGCAGGCAGCAGCGGCGGCGGTGGCTGCGAGTTCTTCTTCGACCGGCACCCGGGCGTCTTTGCTTACGTGCTCAACTACTACCGCACGGGCAAGCTGCATTGCCCCGCCGACGTGTGCGGGCCTCTGTTTGAGGAGGAGCTCACCTTCTGGGGCATCGACGAGACCGACGTGGAGCCCTGCTGCTGGATGACCTACCGGCAGCACCGCGACGCCGAGGAGGCGCTCGACATCTTCGAGAGCCCAGACGGAGGCGGCGGGGGCGCGGGGCCCGGCGACGAGGCCGGCGACGATGAGCGGGAGCTGGCCCTGCAGCGCCTGGGGCCCCACGAGGGAGGCGCGGGCCCCGGCGCCGGGTCCGGGGGCTGCCGCGGCTGGCAGCCCCGCATGTGGGCGCTCTTCGAGGATCCCTACTCCTCCCGGGCGGCCAGGGTGAGTGGCAGGAGTCTGGGTCTTCTCTCGGACCGAGACTGACCGACTTTACCACCGCCTCCCTCCCAAATTCCCCTGCTTTCCGTGGGCCCCCAGGGGAATCATCCTCGCCCCCAACGCTTCATCAGGAGATTGCACACTTTTGCACTCCTGACTTACTACTTGGACCTCATCCCAGCTCCTGCTTTAAGGCATCCCCTCCCAGCGAGTGGGGTGCTCTTAGCTGAGCTCTTCCACCCCCTTCTTCCTGCACAGGCAGCCTCACTACATCTACTCCCAATTCCTCTGAAGGACAGAGTCCTGGAGAACTGGAATGAGGCCTTGTGCTGGGGTCAGGCAGGATTTGGGGGAAAAAACTAGAGTGTAAGTGGCTACTCTGGCAGTTCCCTGTGTCCCATCTCATTGAAATCCTCCCAGCAGCTCAGCGTGCTAGGAACTGTGAGTTCTAGAGAAGGGGGCACGGGTTGCAGCCTCTTCAACCATAATAGGCAGAACTGGGACCAGAACCCAGACCTCTCAACCAGGTTTGGGAGAGCCCTTCTTTTTCCCAGGAAGGTAAGTCAAGATGCCTGCCCCACGCCACGCCCCTGAGGCTTCCTGGACACCTGGGTTGCCCTGGCCTCTGCTGGGATGAGGGGAGAGTCAGACAGGAAGAGCCTAATGTTGCGGGCCCTTCAGGCTCCCGCAGCCAGTGGCCAGCCACAGGCTGCCTGGTGATGATCCCAGATTTGTTGCCGCTTCTTTCTTCCTACTGCAGCACAAATTGGCTTCCCAGAAAGCCCTGGTCCAGGTTATTGCTTGAAATAGGTGATGGGGATGGGGGCAGGGGGGAGAAGTGTAGGTTGATTTAGGCAAGATCTAGTCCCTTCCCACCATCCCCTCCCCAAGTCAGTCCAGTTTCCCCTAACCCGCTTAGGTGGAAGGCGGTAGTGGGGAAGGTAGGCTTGGGCATCTAAAAAGAAAAAAACACCCATGAAGGATGGCTTTAGATTCTTTAAAAAAAGAGACCCCTGGGGGTTGGTGTCTGATCTCATGGCTGGCAGCCTGAAGCCTGGCTGGGGTCTGTCTGGGAGACAGGAAAGAGCAGCGTGATGTGTTGGGTCTGGGGACTGCCCCCTGCTGTGGAAGCTGGTAGTTTCCTCTGGCATCCCAGGTCCTCATGTTAGTGAGTCTCAGAGCCCTGCCGCGCTCCCCAGCACCTCCTGTGCTGGGCCTCAACCCAGTCATGGAAGAAAAAGTTACACTCCCCTCACCCCCCCAGGGGAGGGCAGGAGATTGGGAGACGGGGCTGCAGGGAGGGGCTAGGCTGGCATAAATGCTCTACCAGGGCACATGCATCTCCTGCGTGGAAGAGGAGGGAGGAGCAGGGGGCTCTGGCTGAGGCGTACCATCCCAGGGCAGCCACTGGAAGGTAGGGGCCTTCTTCCGGGACTGAGAGCAAAGCTAGGGTGCTGCTTCTGTTTGCCCTGGCCCTGGCTGGCTGCGAGTCCCATGGGCTTCTCATGCAGTCCTCTAACCCTGCTAGTGTTCGCTCGCGGCTGGGTGCACGAGGGCAGAGACAAGTGCAGATCCTTCAGGCTCTTTCGAAGTTGGGGGTGAGGGAGGAGAAGGCAGATTTAGCTTGATGGAGTTGGGCAAAGGGGGCAAGCCAGGGAGGCAGGAATGAGATGAGGTGGTTAGGGGCCCTATTTCCGAGCATTCTGGGGCCTCTGAGGACTTTTCATCTGCTCAGGTTCCTCCTCCTTTGATTCCAAGGGGCTGTACCATCAGTGAGTTTATTTTCTCCTCAACTCACTGCAGAGTGGTCCAGCCGGGGCTCTCTGAGTAAACTCAGAGCCTGGTTAGCCCCTGGAAATCCTCCAGGAGCCCAAGATACTTGGCCCTTTTGATGTAGAATCACAGCAGCCAGGGCGATCCAGTTGAGGTCAGAAGTTTGGGGCTGGGCTGGGTAAATTCTTCCCACTTAACGGAGAAACCAGGATTCAGGGATGTTAAGTGTCATCACAGATCCTTAACTAATAAATAATAGAGCCAGCAAATCACCCCAAGTATCCTGCCTTCTGGTTGTTAATACTGATGTGCAGAGCTATATGGAGCTTTGGTGGCACTCATGCCAGAAGGGGCTTGCCTCCTGCTGAGAGGCACAGGCAAAGGCAAGCCTTTAGCTGTTCCTGGGACATACAAGTGAGAATACAAAAGTTTAAAAAATTAATTGATAAGCAACTGCCATTTATTGAGCACACCATGCAGGTACTTTGCGTTAATCTCTAATCCTCCCAGTAAACTTACAGCGGAGGTATTATCCCCATTTAATAGACTGAGGCTGTGAGAGGGTCAACAACTTGCCTGAGGTCACACAGCTAGAGAGTGGTGGGCTGTGACTCAAAGCCAGGGCTCCCTCACTACCCAGCCCTTGCTCCTCGGATGATAACATGTTCTTGCCACTGAAGGAGGCTGTTTTTGAGGTGGATCGTTTGTTACTCTGGTCTGGGAGGTGGCCTGAGGTTTTGTACCTCCTGTGGATGACATCAGAAAACCAGGGGCAGTTGGGGACATCAGAAGGGACACTTACTCAGTTACGCCTCCAGGCCTGAGGGTCTGAGGTGCAGGGGTTCTGGGGCTATGCCCTCCCTGCTCTGTTTACCCCAGGCCAATAATACCCCCTGCCCCTGTGCTGTCCCCTGGGTCTGTGCGCATACTTTCCCTCCCTCGGCCTCCTCCCTCTGCCTCCCTGGAGGAAGAGGGGGAGGGGCCTGCAGCACTGCAGTGGGCTTGGGGCGCTCACCGAGGGCCAGTAAGGGCAGAGGAGCAGAGCGCTGCCCCGGGCATCTCTTCGCATACAGCAGCTGGTCATTTGAGTAGTGCGTTATGACAGGAACAAAACAGATACAAACGGAAAGTGAACTGAGCTGATTATGGGAGCCTGTTGCCTAGCTACCGGCCTGGCCCGCAGAGCCATTCCTGTTCAGGCAGGCTCCAGCCTGGGTGCTCACCCTGCTCCCTTCACAGCGGCTGGGTCCATGGGCGGCTGCTGCCGTGGTTCTGTTCCCATGGCCTGACCTGGGAGCAAGCACAGGAGGCAGGCTGGTCCTGTCCCCCTCTGCCCATTGCCCGTGGTCCCAGGCAGAGGGAGGGCTCAGCAATGGCGAGGGTGGCTTCCCAGACTGAGGCGGACCAGTCAGGGTTTGGGCAGCAACCGGAGCTCTAGAAGCAGGCCTTCCTCCTTTTCTGAGGGCAGACAGGAGGCCTGATGAATGGCACCCTGGGACACTCACCTCCCTCATCCCCAGTCTCCAGAGGTCCCAGGGGCTGAGCTGGCTTTAGTCCAGTTATCGGCCCTATTAAGGATGATAGTTCTCCTTTGGCTAAATCAGTACCTAGATTGAGTTTTCTCATGGTGTTTCCCCTCTAAGTAGAGGAGGTGACCCCACAGGATCCCACTGCCCCAGGAGGCAGCTGCAGCTGGGGTTTCATACTGCTTGGGCATCCACTCTGCCAGCTGTCAGGTGCTGGCACACCTGCACTTTTTTCTAATATCTGACCCATGTGAGGCAGGGATTATTAACCTCAGCTTACAGAGAAGGAAACGGAGACCCAGAGGGGCTTGTTCAAGGTCGCATAGCTGGTGGTAGAACTAGGATCCAAGCCCAGATCTTGTGCATCCACGTCTGTGCTTGTCCCCTGCTTCAGCCGCCTCCTGGGGCTTCTGCTTGGAGAGGGCCTCTGACTTCAGGAGGGCCCCTCGGGGAGGGGAGGGCCCTTCTGCTCTCCTCCCATCCCTTCACTTCCCCCTCCAAACTAAAGCCCCCGTCTCCTTGCTCCCTAGAATTGCTCACACCTGAGCTTGCTTTCTCTTTCTTTCCCTCACTGTGGGGCTTTTTATAGGACAGAAAGAAAGGGGGCTTGGTTAAGAGAAGAGACTAGGTGTTCCGTGGCCCAGGCAGAGGAATGAAACCGAGGCCTTCTAGGAAGGAAATGCAGAGCTTGCTTCCTGCTCACCCCATCTGAAGGCCCCAGCTTCTCCGGCCTGGGTGCCGCCTGGGACCAGCCAGCCGGTGGGCATGACAGGCTTCCGAGTGAGGGCCAGGACTCGCAGTCCCATGCCCTCTGGGTGAGGAAGGGCCAGGAACCTGAGCCCAGGAGGCTGGGTGCCCCAGCTTCCGCAGCACCCTTAGGAGGGCAGTGCCAGCATGCCCCAGGGCAGTCGCTCTACCGCCTTCCCGGGAGCGGAAGCAATGTTAGGCCAAGGGCTGCAGGCCTCCCCCCACCCCTGCCCTCAGGCAGCCTCCCAGTCTCCTCCTGGGTTTGTTTTCTGTTTTCCTCTCTTGTTCTGAACAGACCAACATTTGTCTCTGAACATCTTGTCTCTGGATGACGAGGTGTTTCTGCTTGTCACCACTTGGGGTGGGGTGTAAAGTGGGGGAAGGGATAAAATAAACTTGGGCTATTTTGGAGAGTTGGGGGAAGAGCAGGCAGGAACAGAGGCAGCTGGGCCTTGGGAACCGGGAGCCCCCAGGCCCTTCACCTCCACCTGTGGTCAGTGTCAGCCTGGGATGCTGGGCACAAGGGTACTCAAGCCACCTTTGTTCCTTGGCAGCCAGCCTGCCACGACCTGGCCCAGCCCCCTGCTGGGGATTTCTCTGGGCTGGGTGAAGGTTACTGGCCCCTGGCAGGCGTCCCCATCAGGCAACTGGCTTGACCCATCCCTGAGAGCTGCAGAGTCTTGAGAGCCCAGGTGCCTGGAGGGATTCCTAGGCATCCCTTTGTCATCTCTAGTCCCAGTTAGTGAGGCTGATGATCTCTCCTCGTGACAGGCTCTCTAGGACCAGGAGAGGGAGCAGGCAGTCAGCTTGGCTTCAGTCATTCAGAAAACATTTATTGAGCACTTAACTACCTGCCAGACACCAGGCTGGCCTCTGTAAATATAAAGATGAGTTAGAGGTGGTCCCTGTTCCTAAAGAGAACCAGATCAGGTGGAGTAGGTGGCAGTTGGGGAAAATTGAGTGACAAGAAATGGTAATAATAATACAAGATAGATCAGGAGAGGGGCCACAGTAGTCTTAAAAAATGAAGTTCAATAGGAGGTGAGAGGGGGAAGTGATAAATCCCACCTCTGTGTGAGATGAGGGTTTGTTTGTTTGGAGGGGGTTGGTATGCAGGGAAGCTTCAACAAGGAAATAGAAGTTAAACTGGGTAGGCCCTGCATGATAGTGACTTAGCTTCCTTAAATAATTTTTAGAAGGAAGCCAGTTATAAATAAATATATAAATAAATATTCAATGTGGGTAGTGCTTAACCATGCAGAGTTAGGGAAGAAGGGAATTTCCTGGGCAGGGGACCAGCCAGAGCAGAGATAGGACAGCATGGGACAGAAAGTCTAAGGGGCAGGGGTGTTTTGACGGATAGGCAAGAACCTGGAATTGCATTCGTCTGGATAAGTTCTTGGCCAGTGATATGGACTGGACTGAATTCCTTCTGGGGCTGGGACTCATCGGCTCTAGGCAGCCAAGTGGCCCTGAGAGGCCCCAGGTGCTAGCTTGGCAGGGGCTGAGCATGGTAGAGGCTGGCTCTGACACCGGAACCAGAGGGTCCTGGCTCAGGATGGGAAGGCCCAGGGCCAGCCAGGTTCTGCTCTTGGGCAGCCCATGAAGGGAGAGGAGCTGGGGTCCCTCGGCTGGGACCTGGGCATTATAGTACAGGTCCTCACCCAGGAGCCCAGGGACAGCTCAGAGATGCCTTGCCTGGCGCACTTCCTCTTCTTCCCTGCTTCTCAGCCCGCAGGGCTGCCCACTCCCTTTCCAGCACCACCTGGGCACTAGGATCTCACTTCCCCAGAAGGCTTAGCTCCTCATCCCATCCCCTCAGATCTTCCTCTGCAAGTGTCTTTGGCTGTGTTCTCAAATTTCTCTTCTCCTACACTTCATCCTTAATATAGGTTTTTGGGCATGAGTCTTCTTATGTTTATCTGTCCATCTGTCTCCTTGGCCCTTCCTCCTTGGGCTCCCCTCCCCTGCTCCTGCTGATTGTATTCAGTTCCCAGTGACTGGTGTCTGTCACCTCCTCCCCACCCCCCCCAACCCAGCCTCTGCCAGATTTCTGAGCCACTCTAGGCTTGGTGGTAAGTTTTACAAATATCATTTCTTTTAATCCTCAGAATAACCCTATAAGATAGGTACCCTTATCCCTTCAATACATGAAGTATGCTGGTAGCCTCAGGGCCTTTGCACTGCCTGTTCCCGCTGCCTCTGGAGTTCTGCTGGATCTTCACATAACTCATTCCCTCACTCCTTCAGGTCTCTGCTTCGATGTCACCTTGGCACTGAGGCCTTGCCTGACCACCCTATTTGAAATAGCTGCCCCACCCTCACACTTCTTAACCTCCTTTCTTTTTATTTTTCTCCCTCTTATACCATCTGACATACTATACTTATTTGTTGACAGTCTCCTTCCACTGGAATGGAAGGTCTAAGGGGCAGGGCTGTTTTGTTTCCTGCTGTTCCACAGCACCCAGAGCAGTGTCTGGCACATAGTAGGTACTCAATTTTCCATTTTATGAACAAAGATCCTAAGGCTCAGAGAGGGTAAGTAACTTGCCCAAGGTCTGGGCAGTAAGTAGCGGAGCCGGACTTGCGTCCAGAAGTGTGTGACTTTACATTTCCGCCAGGGACAGTCGTGGGATGAGCTCAGTGAAGGAGGCTGGTCACAGGGCTGGCCCACCAGCTGAACCACCTGGGTCTCTGGAGATAGATGGGTCCCCAGCAGGATACAGCCAGCCGGTGTGAGGGGCCCAAGGGAGCAGGAAGCTCGAAGGAGCAGCACTGTCCTTCACAGAGGCTAGGACCCTCCTGTCCGGGGTGGCGAGACCCTCCTGTATCCTCCCAGCTGGCAGGAGAGGGGCTGCTGCTGGCCAAACTAGTTCACACGAGCGGTTTTCTGCTTGGGCAGTTTTGGCTTTTGTTTTCTTTGGCTGCACCGTGCGGCATGCGGGATCCCAGTTCCCCCTCCAGGGATCGAACCCACGCCCACCGCAGTGGAAGCGGAGAGTCTTAACCACTGGACCGCCAGGGAAGTCCCTGCTTGGGCAGTGTTGACTTCCAGCAGAATCCATGCCTTCTGTCCCCACACGGTGGAAAGAACGGACAGCTTCGGCTATGGGAACCAGCCAGGTCACTTCTCCCCAGGCCTCAGTTTCATCACCTGTAAAACAGCAGAAAGGGCATTGAATTCAATGACCTTCCGAGTCCCTTTGTCTTCTGTGAAGCAAAGGCTGTGTGATATTTTGGGCTCCAGATCCAACTCGTCCTCAGAAGCTGCGCGCGGGTGTTCACGGAGGCCCCCTCACCTCCTCAGCTCTGTCACCGTTCATTGAGCGCTTACTGTATGCCAGGCACTTGCTGTGTAGAAGCTCATTTAATCCTACAGTAACACTACTGGGGGCGCTCGTAGTGTCCCATTTTGTAGCGAGGAAACAGGCACAGAGTGCACCGTTTGGTCCCTGACTGGGTGGCAGTGCCGGGACGAGGCACCCAGGCAGCTGACCCCAGGGCTCCTTAGCTCTCCTTTGCCCTCAGTCTCAGCTCCCCGAGGCCGCACAGCCCCATGTGTGGCAGGGGCCGATGGGGAGCGCTCTGAGGGGCCCTGCCAGCCTCGCAGGATGGGCCAGGGTTGGGGGAGCGGCACTGGATAGGAGGCTCAGGTGTGAGGCCTTGACCTCTAAGCTGGGTGGTGCTGCTGCAGCCGCTGCCTCCTCGCTGGTCCCTTTCAGGTCCCAGTCAAGGGTTGAAAGCAGAATGAGAGCAGCATCCCTGCCACCAAAGGGAAAAGCCCTGGTGAAAGGCACCGATTGCAAGCAGGGCCGCCACTTACAAAATAACTTGGGTTGGGGAATAATTTAGGGCCCTGAAAGGGTACCTGTACCTTCGGGGCCCACCTGGGGCAGCCTGCCAGAGCACGGGCCACTGCATCTATCACCGCTCGGCCTTAGGTCTACCTGCCTGCTCAGGGAGTGAGGGCTTCCTGGGACCAGCCTGGAGGGGCCACAAGGCAGACTGAGGCCGCATGTAGGTTTCATCAGGGAGGAGTGGATTGTCCCCGTCTGTTTGGTCAGAGAGGCCAAGAGGAAAGAGCTCTGAGCTGTGAGTCAAGAGACCTGGCCTCAGCTTAGTCCTCAACAAGTCATTTGCCCTGTCTTGTGCCTCTGTTGACCCTGAGAAATGGACACATGTGGCTCCCCTTTCCCTGTCCACATCCTCTGAGAGGGTGGCAGTGAGGGGTAGAAGTTAAGTAGATGGGATGGTTCTGTGATTAAAAAAAAAAAAAAAAAAAAAATGAGTGAACACTGCAGGAATTCAGGGGGTTGTTCCCTAATGCCGGAGGGAGGAGTGGTTTGCACCCACTGGGCCTGCTGCAGAAGGAGCCCTTGGGGTGGAGTTGAGGAAGGCACCTTGGCCCTGCTGGTGAGAGAGTGGCCCTGGCCACAGCACCGCCCTGCCCTCCCCTCCCCTTCCCTCCCTGCGCCCTCTACTCAGCCCCTGGGCAGCTCTTCCTGAACTTGTTTTTCCAAATCACCAATTAACTTCACGCTGGGCTCCCAGGTGGGCCAACTCTCCCGGCTAACCTTTCCTCAGAAGAGCACAAGCTTCTGCTTCCCAGGCATCCTGGCAGATCTGGGATGTGCTGGCCCCACCCCTTACCCCAACCCCCTCTGCTTGGGAGGGCGGTGCCAGGACTCGCGGTTCGCAGCATCACCATGGCCACTGGACAGGTGCCTCCACCAGCTCATCCAGAGGGATGGCCCTCGAGAGCCCACAGGCTGGAGCTATTTGCCTAATGCCCATGTCAGCCCATATCGTCTTGACAGCCCATTTGTCAGGGGAAGAAAAATGAAACCAGAAAGGGAACTTGAAATTCACCTTCACGGGGCAGGGAGGAGAAGCAGGCAAGAGAAACTCCAGGCAGAGTTGTCAAGTGGAAAAGGGTGTCTGTGGTCCGCTACCCTGCTTCTCCTAACTTGCCTTAACTGATCAACCTGTCCAAGTGTAAATAAGATAAGTCTTACTGTGTGGCGGGTGCCTGTCCCAAGCCAAAGGTACACATTCCTAAGAGTGAAATAGCAGTCATCAGGGAGCTGGCTGGGAGCAGTGTTGACAATTCAGAGAAGACTTTCCTGGGTCTATGAACTGACCCTGCCTGGGAGGTGTGAAGAGAAGGTACGGCCCCTGAGTTAAACAGTGCTGAGTTCAAGTCTGGTTTCCATCCCTTCCAGGCTGTGTGACCTTAGGCAAGTATATAACCTCTCTGATCTTCAGTTCCTCCGTTGGAAAATGGGATGATGGGGCCTACCTCACAGGGAGGACTGAAGGTGCTAACACATGTAGAGCGCCCAAGTATGCCAGGCACAGAATAGACGGATAATGAATGTTCATTCCCGAAGTTCCCTCCTCAGACTCGCTCCTGCTCCAGAAGCCCTTGGAGGTGCTACTTCTTGCTTCATTTTCCCAGATCCCCCTGTATTCTCCACTGGTGTTTTGCAGTACTAAGAACAAGTTGTGCCCACCCACCTCACCCACCTCGGTGCAGACTCCCAGGGAGGGAAGCATCTCTGAGAGGCGTCATTAGACAGGGGGCAATGCTATGGCCAGGTGGAAATCAGAGTGGGGCAGGCAATGGGGGTTGCCAAGGGGTCGTGGGGCCACAGTCCTCCCTCATCTATCTAAGCTCGGCCCGCTGCTCAGGGAGGAAGCCCATCCCCACCCACCAAGCAGGACAGGCAACAGCAGGGGGCATGGACTCCAGCAAGGAGCACCCTGACAGTGGTGAATGGCATCACATGAATAACAGATGAAGGCTCCGTAATTGGTGTTATTACACATGCATTTCATCTCCATTCACGATTGGACACTTAAACCCAGCCATTCCTCTGCTGAATGCCGCTGTCATCATTCTAGCCGAGATCCCAGCAGCTGTCCAGATCAGCTGTTGCCACATTCTGATCCCAATGGGTGCAGTTTATTTTTTGTTGGCGCTCAGTGTCCCAGGAAATGTCCGTTCTCGGGAAGGGGGGGGGGGGTGGCTATTCTGGGCAGACTACCCTGTCTCCTGCCCTGGAGCAGGTTGTCTTTCTTCAGACGCTTCTCACTGTCTGGGCAGTCGGCTCAGACGTCCTAGGGTGAGAGGCAGGCAGGAGGGGCTGCTGGGACTTGGGGCTTGAGGAGGTGGGTCACGGCCGGAGCTTAATAGGTAGAATGCCAGCCCCCCTGCCTCTAGGCATATCCCTTAATGTAGTGGCCCTCGCAATTTAGTGTGTATCAGAATTACCTGGAAGGATTGTTGAAACATTACTGGACCCTCCGCCCAGCATTTGTCATTCAGTAGGTCTGGGTGGGGCCCGAGACTTTGCATTTCTAACTAGTTCCCAGGTGATGCTGATGCGCTGGTCCAGGTCCTCACTATGAGGAAAACTGCCTTAAAGCCTAGTTACTTGAGGTGCGGTCTGTGGACAAGCAGCCTCACCTGAAAGCTTGTTAGAAATGCAGAATCACAGGCCCTGCCCCAGACCTCCTGAATCAGAATGGCATTTTAACAAGGTTCCCGGAGGATTTATACAGCCATTACAGTTTGAGAAGCCTCAAAGCACGATCGGGTTAGAGGCGGGCAGAGCCAGGCAGCTATAGTCCTCTGTTCAGTTCCTTCCAGCCAAAGGCAGCCTCTAACTTCTGGGCACCATGACAAGGATTGGGACGTACTGCCTTAAGGCACGCAAGCAGAGGGATAAAGACCCTCTGGGGATGGAATTCCAGCCCCAGACTGTGTACCTTAATCCCACCTCTCACCACCTAACAGACTGCCTGGTGACCCACGGCCCCTCCCTCTACAGGCCGAGGGCCCTGTCCCTGCTGGGTGCATCTCTCCCTGACAGCTGCCTTCACTCTCCTCCCCGCCCATAGGTGGTGGCCTTTGCCTCTCTCTTCTTCATCCTGGTGTCCATCACCACCTTCTGCCTGGAGACCCACGAGGCCTTCAACATCGACCGCAACGTGACGGAGATCCACAGAGTGGGGAACACTACCAGCGTGCGCTTCCGGCGGGAGGTGGAAACGGAGCCCATCCTGACCTACATCGAGGGAGTGTGCGTGCTGTGGTTCACGCTGGAGTTCCTGGTGCGCATCGTGTGCTGCCCCGACACACTGGACTTCGTTAAGAACCTGCTCAACATCATCGACTTCGTGGCCATCCTGCCCTTCTACCTGGAGGTGGGGCTGAGCGGCCTGTCGTCCAAGGCGGCTCGCGACGTTCTGGGCTTCCTGCGCGTCGTGCGCTTCGTGCGCATCCTGCGCATCTTCAAGCTTACGCGCCACTTCGTGGGGCTGCGCGTGCTGGGCCACACCCTGCGCGCCAGCACCAACGAGTTCCTGCTGCTCATCATCTTCCTGGCCCTGGGCGTGCTTATCTTCGCCACCATGATCTATTACGCGGAGCGCATCGGCGCCAGGCCTTCCGACCCGCGGGGCAATGATCACACCGACTTCAAGAACATCCCCATCGGCTTCTGGTGGGCCGTGGTCACCATGACGACGCTGGGCTACGGGGACATGTACCCCAAGACGTGGTCAGGCATGCTGGTGGGGGCGCTGTGTGCACTGGCCGGCGTGCTCACCATTGCCATGCCCGTGCCTGTCATTGTCAACAACTTCGGCATGTACTACTCTCTGGCCATGGCCAAGCAGAAGCTGCCCAAGAAACGGAAGAAGCACGTACCTCGGCCGCCTCAGCTGGAGTCGCCCATTTACTGCAAGTCGCAGGAGACCTCGCCCAGGGACAGTACCTACAGTGATGCCAGCCCCCCTGCCCCAGAAGAGGGTGTGGTTGAGAGGAAACGGGCAGGTGAGATTGGGGGTTGGGAAGGAAGGCCACCTCTCCCCCGGTGGCCAGGGGAGTTCCCAGGTGAAACTCAGCCCTTGGAACTTGGGATTGTGCTTTTATTGCTCTGGGCTTCCCTAAATATAAGGCGTGCCTTTATGAGGGCACAGTATTGAGGCTGAATATCTATTCTCTGATAGCTTCCTGAACATCAGGCTCTGTGGAGTGAGTATCCCACTAAATTTAGGCTGCTATGGGCAGTGCATGGGGCTGTAAATTAGAAGCCTGGGTTTCTAATCCCATCTTGGCCATTGTGCTGTGTGCCCACAGGCCAGTCACTCACCCTCTCTGGGCATAGACTCCTCACCTGTATAACGGGAATGCTGTCAATGTCTTACCCCGACTTTGACGAGACCCAAACGAATGATGGCTATGAACGTCCTTTAAGAAGTTAAAACCACTTTACAAATATCAGGCGCTGTCATTATTAGCTGGAGAGTAGGGCAGCTGTTCTTCTGAGGAGAATCAACACATGAATCATTTCTTTCCAAACGTTCCAGTCTAGTGTCTCTTGGCCTGATAAATGTGATAACGTAATGGCAGTGGGAGGCTGCCTTCTGTTTGGCACAAGCTAGATTGAGTCCTGGGCTCGGGGTTTAACATGGGACGGAAGGGAACCAAGA
Source organism: Eschrichtius robustus (assembly GCF_028021215.1). NCBI lineage: Eukaryota > Metazoa > Chordata > Mammalia > Artiodactyla > Eschrichtiidae > Eschrichtius > Eschrichtius robustus. The sequence goes on from NC_090826.1 coordinate 97,100,377, forward strand.
GGGAGCAGCCCAGACAGTGTTGGGAGAGGGGAAAGGAAAGGTGGAAGAAACTGGTAGCTGCATCCTGGAACGGGAGGACCTGAGGGTCTGAATCGTGCTCTTCAAGGATGAAAAAGGCCACCCCAGGAAAGCTTGCTTCTACCTGAGTCAAGAGTGAAAGGAAATTGGCTTCACCCACAGCAACGTGAAGTTAGGTTGGAGAGTGGGAAGCCAACTGTTAGGTACGGGATGGGCTCCTGAGGGAGGTATGGGATTCCTAGCATGGGGGGCCATTGGATGCCAGGCCACTGGGGAGATGGGCGTGGGGGTGGGGGGTGGTGCCAGGAGACTAAGGTAGCAGCTCCTGTCTCGGCTCTGGGGGCAAAGTGGGACTCGTCCTTGTGGGGAGGTGCCTGACTTGGGACATTCACCTGTGGCCTGTTAGTGGGTGCCCATCCTACGTGTTGGAGCCACTCACTCCCTGGGGTCATTCAAGGGCCCGGGTCCTTCGAAGACCTTGATGGAACAGCACCCATTAGGCCCCCCCTCTTCTCCCCCACCAAAATGGTACCCTCTTCCCCAATCCCTGAACATAAATCTCCCAGCCAGTACCCCAGGGAATTTCAGCTCTACCCTGAGGTCCATTCAGGGCTCAGAGGGTAACTTAATATCAAAATGTACAAGTCCCTAGGCTGGCTCCGCAATACCTATGGCGCCATGAGCCGTTCCTTGGCCTGACTCTAACTGCTCGGTCACAGAAAGGGCATTCCTGGCCACTGCCTTCAGACCAAGGAGCCCCCCTTCTCCAGATCCCAGGGCTCAGCTCTCATCTGTGCTGCTGCGTGCCTGGCAGAGCAGGGTTGGGACTAAGAGCCCACAGCAGTTGGAGCTGAATTGGAGCCTCTTCCCCTCGGGGTCCTCCCCAGACACAGGGGAGCCCCGAGAGCAGAGGGCTCTAAATCCTTCAGGCACTGACTCTGGCTTGGATGCCTGGTGAACAAGAATAAGTGCCTTCGGGTGGTCCAGGAAGACAGCTGCGGAAGCCACGCTAACAGTTTAACCCTGGCGGTGCTACCCCTCACCCCAACAAGCCAGGCGTTCTCCTAGGGAACGCAAACTCATCCGAGTGTCAGCCTGAGCCAGACCCAAGGAAGAAGCCGACTCTGCTGCCTGCCTTGGACTGATCTCAAAGGGCCAACTTGGGGAATCCCTGCTTTTAGGGTATCTGTGGCCCTGGCCAAGGCTGGGAGGGAAGCCCACATCCTGTCCCCTGCCCACCAGGACCAGACCCACTCGCTGGCTCTGGCAACACTCTCCCCTCGGGTTGGGTAAGTGATACTTTAGGTCTGGGATCAGCCCTCATGCAGCCTTCTTTCTGTCTGCCCCTTTAGACTCCAAGCAGAACGGCGATGCCAGCGCGGTGCTGTCAGACGAGGAGGGAGCCGGCCTCACCCAGCCCCTGGCCTCCGCCCGCACCCCGGAGGAGCGCCGGGCCCTGCGACGCTCCGGCACCCGAGACAGAAACAAGAAGGCAGCTGCCTGCTTCCTGCTCAGCGCTGGGGACTTTGCCTGTGCCGATGGTAGTGTCCGGAAAGGTATGGCTCCCCAGGCTGGGCAGGGGGGTAGCCCCCACGGAGCTGAGTCTCCCCAGTGTCCCCCGTGGAGCTTGAGGTCTCCTCCTCCTCTGAGGCCATGGACACCGTCTCCTCTGCCTCGGATGCGCCCTCGCTTTTAGGATGGGTCCCCTGATATTCCAGTTCCGGATTAGAAAGGCCTGCAGCATCCCCAGAAGGTACACAGAGCCCCCTGGGTGCCCACGGGGAAGACAAGTACTAGAGGGTGAGGGGACCCCAGATCTAGGCTCCTGCCACCCCCTCCATTTTATTGCCTCTCTTCCTCTGGTTCCTGCAGTGGTCTTCAGGCCTGGCTCCGCATGGTCATTGCCAGCCTTCCCCTAGGCCTCCCTTAAACACAGCTCAGGCTTCCCCAAGTGAGTAGTCCTGGGAGATGCCAACACCATTCAGGAGTCAGGGTAAGAATGGGGTGCTGGTGTGAGGTCTTCAGAGAGCCTGGCTCAGGCCCCACCTCCTCCGTCCTGCACTGGGGGGTCTGCAACCCAAATCTGCAAGCCCCTGAGATGGGGCTGTTCACTCCGGGTAGAGCCAGAAGGTGACCAGGGGGAGGGGTGGACAGGGAGAGTGGGTCCCCTCTGAAGTGCGTTCTGAAGGATTTGGCGAGTTCAAGGGAAGGCTGAAATTCCATCAGCAGACCCCATGCAGAAGCTGGTCAGTGGAGCTAGGGATTCCTGGCCTGAAAAAGTGGGACTGAAATGATTAGGGATGGTTGAGAGCCAGTGGTGGCTGAGAGCCAGGGCTCTCAAGGCCAAGTGTCCCTTCTGCCCAGCTCCTCATCACATTTTTGTTTTTTCCTGCCTTGTTCCTGTGACCTAATCTCTCTAAATAGCCTGCCTAGTTTCAGGATAAACCCCAACTCTCCCCGCAAAAAGCTCTTCCCTGGGTTTGCAGGTCACTTCTTAACTAACCTTCTTTCAGCCCAACACCCCGCCGCCACTTCCCACCATCCCCAAACCTCAGACCAAAGTCAGGTAGAGTGAGGCAGGGGCAGTGGCTGCTGTAGGAATAACCTGTGATGTCTCTGTCCCCCCAAGGATGTCCCTTGGCCTGCCCAGCCCAGGCAGCCTCCAGGAACACCTCCCCAGGCCCTTGCCCTGGCTTGCTCAGCACCACTGTCCCCAAGGGATCCCCAGGGCACCCTGACCCTAACCAAGACCTGAGAGGTATGCGTCGTGCTTTGCTGGGCATGTGTCCTACTGGGTGGCAGAAGCAGGAGCAGCGACCTGGAACCTGGAGATGGCCCGGAGGCTCAGTCTCCTCACACCCTCTTCTGTGTTCTTCTGGTCACCCCCGGCCTCTGTGTAGCCCACTCCTTGGGATCTGGATGTGCCTCTCCCTCCTGCCCCCACCCCAAACATGCTGTGGCTTCCACTGTGTCCTAGTTCAGACCCAGAGTCTTGCTCTGGCTGGAGCATGCTAAGTGGATGGTGTAGAAGGTGGGGTGAAGGGGACCCCACCCCCCAGGTAGGACTTGAGCAAACGGAACTGAGTCCTGATCACCCCTGTTTTCATCCAGAGTGGTGAGGGGCTCAGTGGAAGTAGCGGTGCGCAGGAGGCTGTGAGGTTGCAGGTCAGAGCAGGAACCATGAGGGCCTGGGGAGCAGGTCCCATCCGAGGAGGAGACTCTGTGTGTGCATGCATGGGGCCGGGGGGCCTGCGTCCCACCACATCGTATCTCTCTGGCTGCTTGTGGGGCCCGGCTGCTCTATTTTCAAGATGCCTCCACACTGCTTCTTGGCAACAAGCATGTAGCTCAGCCAATTAGAGTGACCTTCGAGAGGGAACAGGTGGGTTGCTGGGAAACAGGCCCTGCTAAGCAAGCGTGGCAGTTAGCATCGCCAAACTCCCAGCGCGCGCGCTCGGCAACTCTCCCTGTGCCAGACCACGCCACACTTCTCTGCACTTGGGCTACATTCAGACCCAGGAGTGAGTGGGCCCAGGCCTCCCCCGGCCACCAGCACAGACCCCATGTGACTCTGTAGGTGCATGTGACTGAAGGTGAACTCCCTGGAAGGAAAGTGATGAGTGCTAATTAGGGCGTCTTAGGGTTGAGCAAGGAGGGTACTGAGGGCTGTAGGGTCTTCATGCAACTGGAGGGAAACCTACCTGGGGACAATGATAGGGCAAAGGTCGGCTGAGTGTGGGGCCCAGGGGTCCATCCAGAGACCAGAGAAAGTCAGGGAGCCTTTCCCGGGGGGACCAGACCCTTCCACCCAGTCCCGGGGCTGCCCGCCCTGCAGGGTCCCCGGAACGTGGATCCCGTGGAGCATCTCAGGCAAGGAGCTGCGCCCCTCTGACCCACGTGCCTTTTCTTCACCAAGGCTGTGAAAAGTCCTGGAGTCTAAACAACACAGCAGGAGCTGCTGGAACCAGTCTGGGGCTATCTCAACTGGCATCGCGATACAGCTCACCCTGCCCTCCAAGAAAGCTCCTGCTCTCCCACCCCTTCCACCCCCTCACCAGCCCACCCCCTGGGCACTCAGCCCCGTAGCTGGACCCTCGGCTCACCCCGCCCCTGGGCACACGCGCACAAACAGGCACACTCATATGCCTCCAGCCCTCGTTCCTCCTGGGGCCTGCGGAAGCCAGGCAGGATGCAGGAGAATTCAGGGCCCCCAGGCCTCTCCTCCACAGCACCCAGCTCCCCAGAATGTTCAGCTCTGGGACCTGAGAGGGAGGGAGAGATTACTTCCAGGCCTTCTATCCCGCTCGCTCCCGTCCTGAGCTGAGGGTGCCGTCACCCCCAGGACTGTGTCTCTGGGCCCTGCCTCCCCCTCAGGGTCCCACCTAGATCACAGCAAATGCATTTCCATCCGTCGGGGCCTTCAACCAGTAACCAAACAGCCTGCAACTGAACATCTCTGTCTGTCTGTCTGTCTGTCAATCCCACACCCAGACCAGCCAGGAATAAGGCTGTCCCCTGGGGCATCTCTGCCGGTGTGTGAGGGCTTGACTCCTTGGGGGAGCAGTGCCACCTGATATTCTCCAGCCCTGCCATGGGGGTGCAGGTGGGCGTTCCTAGAGTCAGAGCCCCAGGATTGGCTGCCTAGGCGCGGGGAGGTCCTCCTCTCGGGGGTGGCGCCCAGCAGCGGAGCCCAGCATCCCATCTGCACCCCGAGCTGCAGTATCGCTTGCCACGCTGCTTCCTCTGCTTCCCCGACAATTCTTCTCCTCTCCTGCTCCCTCCAACTCCCAGCCCTGCCTCTGAGTCACCTGCCGCTCCCACCCAGCCTCTGTGCTCTGTATCGCTGCCAGAACCGGAGACTCATCTAATTTCTATAATTAAGTGTATTCATTTACCTAACAAGCCAGGGAGCACAACAGGTCTGTGAGTCATTGAGTGAGCAGGGGTGCGCCCCGGGCAGGGGCAGCTGAGGGGAAGTGTAGGGACTGAAGCCATCCTGCCCCCACCAGCTCCCTTACTGGCAGCCTGCCGCGCCCAGGGTGGGCCGAGCCGCGGGGGGGCCCCTCGCCAGCGCACCAGCCAGGCGCTCCAGGACCTCCTCAGCCCAGGAACTCGCAACACCTCAGGCAAGACATTGCCTGTTTCACCTGATGGGAATTAGACCTGACAGCAGAGCCGTGTGCCTGGCAATTTTTAGAGTCAGATTATGCAACTTTGTCGAGGGAGTGACTAAGTAAGGTCCATGTCTGCTCCTTCCAGAGTGGGCAGAGATAGGTACCGCCAGACAGCATTTTGGGACTTGGCAGGAGGCTGGGGACTCTGGAGGCCACCCCAAAAGGTGAGCTGGGCAGAAAGGTCAGACCGTTTGGTGGCGCTGGAGGGGTGGTGAACAGCCTGCTCCAGGAACATCCCCATTTCAATGCCTTCTTCAGCCTTGGGCAGACACAGGGATGTCCCTTCCAGGAAAGCCTGTTCAGGGTGGGTCCTGGGCTCCCCCAGCCCTGCTGTGGTCTGTGGGGCCTGCCTCCGGCTTGCTCTCAGAATGACGGGAAGAAGAGCTGAGAAGACACAGGGGCATCCGTGCCACTGCCCCTCAGAAGGGGACACGGACAGGGAAGCCCTGTGGAGCAGGATGGGGAGCAGGGCACCTTCGGCCCTTTCAGCCCAGTCTGAGAGCCCAGCTTCTCTTCCGGGAGGATGGGTTCGGTCCTGCTCCTGCCGGGCTCCCTGGTGCAGGGGTCCCGGCTCTGACACGGACACGGTCAGCTGGGTGTCCGGTGTAGCATGGGCACCACAGCTATCTTCTCCTCTCACTCGCCTTTCTGGTTCAGGGAACTGAGGCGGCTATTTCTGTGGCAGCCCTCAAGTTGTCAGGAGCCCAAGTTTCCACGGCACCCACCGCCTCCTTCCTCTCTTCCCTCCCACAGGGACGGGCATGCTCATGGCACCCCCATGGTGGGCACAGATGTCTCTGGGCGACATGATGCAGGAGTGCCAGGCTGGAGCCCCTAGTGCCTTGGGAGGTGGGCTCCCAACACACCCCCCCTGTCTCTCTGGCTTCTGTAGGGTTGACACAGGATTGAGCGTGAGCTGACGGGAGAGCTGAGTAGGCCGCCTGCCCCAGCTCCTCTCAGGGCCCTCGGAAAGGGCAAAGTGAGCCTGGAGTTTACGGAGCCCCACTGTACACCAGGCCCTGCCTGGGGAGGCGGCTGCCTGCATGGGCCTCAGGCTTGCCCAGGCCTCGGGCCTCCCTCCTCAGGAGAGGGCACTCCCTCCCACCCACAATCTGAGAGTGCAGTTTGCTTTACCTTGGATCTGGACTTGGACCTCTGCCCATTACTTTGGCTTCTAACAGCCTTTCCCCTGCAGCTGGGGCCCAGCCCCTCCCCGCAGAGCAGGGAAGCAGCCCGGTTAGGAGTTGTTACCCCTCCAGTTTGTACCAGGGCTGCTGACAATCCTAGAGGCCACTTCTCAGCCCCCAGGGCTTCTGAGAGGGGTGGCTGTGAGCTGGAGCCAGAGGGGGAAAGTGCCTGTTCAGCCCAGAGCCCAGACTGCACGGGAGTCAGAGGGGAGGCTGCATAACAGCTCCGGCTGCCCTTTCACAGAGCCTCCTGGACGGCGAGGGCCTCCTCTGCCCTGGCCAGAGAACATCGCCTTCTCTGGCGTGATGCCTGCCCCCGCAGCAGCCTCCTGCCTGCCCTACCTGTGCCCCAGTTGAGAAGGTAGGGGAAGGGAAGGCCCCAGGCCACTGCCGTCCCAGGCTGAGGAGGAGATGCCGAGAAGGGCTCACTGAGGGGTTGGGTTTCCTGCTGTCTCTCCTGAGATGGGCACAGTCGTCTTCCCTGACCTTCCCCTTCAGCATTCACCCTCCAGCTGCTGGACTCTGTTCCTGCCAGATTGAGGAAGGGGACTGGGCAAGACACGGCAGCGCACTCAGGAGCCTTCCTCACCAGCCCCCTGGGACAATGGACTAGCCCCAGGTGGTGATGGCAGATGGAGCTATGTCAGGGGGGAGCACAGGCTGGGCAGGCAGCAGCCCAGGCGATGGCCTGTGGGCTGTCAGCCCCCACCCTGCCAGGAACCTCTCCCACTACCTCCATGCCAGGCTGCAGAGCTGTGGTCCCTCTTCCCACTGCACTGCAGCTTTGAGGACCTGAGGTCTCCTGGTTCCTGGAGCTCATTACCTGACAGGCACGGAGATAAGCTGTAACATCACCTATGGGTCACCGTGGCCCAGTGCTGGGTTGGCAGAGGGGTGACGAAGGGCTCACCCCCTTTCCTCCCTATCCCCACTCTTCCTGGACTCTTAGCTCTGGGCCCCATGCCTTCCAGCTCCGCTCCTGCCTACTCCTCAACCCACCACCTATAGGTCAGCAGCTGCCTTCCTTCTAACATCTCATTCTTTGTTTCTCCCTTTCTTTTGCTGAACTCCTTACCCACCCACCCCCACCCCCGCAAGAAGGCAATGTTGAGCCGAAAGTGTGCGTCCCAGTGTCTCACACCCTGTGCTCTTTAAACACAGAGACCTGCCAAGATGCCCCTCTCGTCCAACTATGCCCAGGCTGAAGTCCTCACCCTCTCTTAAAGCGGCACCAACGTGAGAGAGACAGGCAGACAGACAGAAAGCCAGAGGCTTAGGGCAACTCTGGAACCCAGGCAAGAATCTTTCGCTGGGAAAGACTCAGATATCCTTGATTGCACAGGACTGATGGGAAACCTCCCATGTGACCCTCGGGGCCCAGAGCCATTGGGTCTGATGTTCTTGTTCTGTTGTACATTGCAGAGATATATATGCACATATAGTAATCTATATTCATACATACTATACTATTGTGTGTAGTGCATGTGCTCTGGTGGTCTGTCTTCTTCGTTAGGCTATGTCTCCCCAGGCCCTCGCCCCACCCCCACCCTCACTCCCTTCCCCTTCACTGATTCCTTGTTTCTGCTGAATATGTGGTGTGGAATATCCCAGGAAAAGTGTACCTGGAACTGCCAGTCCAGCTGGGTGGTCCCCTGGCTAGACTCTCCCTCTTGGGAGTGTTTCCCCTGTGGGCCAGAGGCCTGTGGAAGGCCAGATTGCCCCCTGGGGTCACTGCTCCACTAGCCTCACCCCACCCCAGATTGGGGCTCTACCTCCCACCCCACGCCCAGTTGTTGGGGGACTTCCCGGGCTCCTCTGCAGCTTCTTCCACTCCCTTCTCCACCTTCCCTGTGTCCTTGGCTGAGGGGGTGTTTTGTCTTTTTTTTATTTCTGGTTTTTTGTTCTGTCGCCTTTGTCCATTTGTTTCCAAAGATGCTGCTGGGCGGACGGGCAGGGAAGGGGTCTGTCTGCCCATCTGGCTCAGGGGTCTGAGAAGGGAATGCTGCGGGCGAGCGGAGACCAGTTGCAATACAGTACTTCCCGGCTGGTGGCCGGAGTATGCGTGCAATAGTCGAGGCCAGGTGCCCCCTTCGACCTTGGCCTCTGCCTCTGCGTAGGCCCTCCCTCCCCACTCCCAGCCCGCCCTGCCCCTCCCTGGTGTTGGTCGTCCTTTTCTAAAGCTGTCCCCTCGTGTGTCTGAGGCATGCCTAGGCTGGGCCCTGCCGCCCTGTCTGCATGCCTTTGACTGTCATGCTGTGCTCAAGCCCCAATAAAGACATCTGGAGCGTCCTGCCGTGCTCGCTGTGTGAGTGACTGCCTCCGCCTCTCCTTTCTGTATCTGTGGGGACCTCCCCGGGCTTCCCCCCCAACACCCGAGAAATGCAACACACTCCTAACCCGCCCCCACCAGGAATCACCAGTGCAGCCCAACCCCTGCATTTAGAGCCAGACGTGAATGCTCGAGATGAAAAGTGATCTGGCCAAGGTCACGCCAAGAGGACTAACCTGGGACCCCGGGCTTCTGGGCAGTGATCTCCACTGCTGCCACCGCCCCCCCACCACCCCCAGCAGTAACATGGAAGAAGAGACTGTTGTTTGTTTAGGGGGTTCCACTGTATTCCTGCTTGTTTTGCAGGGGGCATCTTCTCTTCCCTGAAATTGCACCAGTTCTATGTGGGCCAAGGCCCTGGGGATGCCGAAGTCGTTGTGATGACTGGATGGATGGCTGATGAACTGAGGCCGACAAGGGGCTGGGGGCACAACTGGGACCACTTAGGGCTGGGGAGTGAATGGTCCTGGGCCTAGAGAGGATGGGGTTGGTGGTGAGTGATGCTCAGACATCATCCCTCGCTGTTGTCCCTCTCACACACAGGGGAATGAGCAGGGCTGGCTTCAGGGCCGTGCCACCTGTGCAGTCACTCAGAAGGGCCCACAACTGACTTAATGCTCAGCTGTTGCCGTCTTGAAGTTACTGATAATTATTGAAGAAGGGCCCTGTGTTTTCATTTTGCACTGGGCTCGGCGGATTATGTAACCAGGCCTGGGCACGTGTGTGCTCTCTTTACTCTTTATCCCAGGTGTAAACTTAGCGTCAAAGGGGCCTCAGTTCAGGGTCTTGATCTGCCACTTCCTAGCTGGGTAACTTGGGGCAACTTGCCAAACCTCAGTTTCCCTGCCTGTAGGATGGGGATAATGATAGCCCCTGTCTCAGAGCCAGTGAGTGTAAAGGCCTGGCCCAGTGTCATCTGTCTGCATATGGCATGCAGTAGATGCACAGTAGGTGTTAGCTCCCTCCTCATCCATTTCCTGTTGCTCTCAGCTTTTCTCCCCAGATTTCTGAGATTGCCTGGTCCAGTCACACCAGGAAAGGACAAGAGCACACCGGGGGTGGGGGTGGGGGGTGGTGAGGATGGCAGGGCTGAGGGGAGGGGAGAAGTAAGGGGAAGCCTGTCCCTGAAGCAAAGAGAAAATCGCGCTTGGAGCCTGGGCCAGCAGAGGCAAGGCGATGGCAGGCAGCCAGTTGTCAATTAAAGATAAAATCTCTCCTCCAGCAGTGGAGGGCAAGTAGAGGCTACGGCCCCCCCCCAGACAGGAGAAAGCCACTTGCAGCCAGGCTTGCCTCAGAGAAGCTTGGCCGGGTAATAATGGGATGGGATGCACTGCTGGCTCCATAATGATATTACGCATCAGGGCCCATGTCCCAAATGGTGTTTGGGTATTTTGGGGTTTTTTTCTTTTTCTTTTACTTTTTTGTTGTTGTTGTTGATCAACGTGGAACCGTTTCATGGTCAGGGGCTGAGAACCCAGCAGGCAGCCCAAGGGTAACCAATGCCAGGGGGGCTTGAGGGGACCCAAGGAGATGCAGTTGGGTTTCCCGGTGACAACCTCAGACCCCTGGAGGGGGAGGGGCAGGGGGCAGTGTGCAGGAGGGCAGAGTTCAGTGAGAGAAGCAGGGGACCGCCCTTCCTCCCCACCTCACAGAAACAGCAGGCAATGCTGTCAAGGAAGCAAAGGCTCTGGCTCCCTCTGGTCCCCGAAGCTGGAGTGGAGCCCAAACTAGGGAGCTGGTTAAAAGAGCAGGATGCTATAGTGATGGAGACTGACTCTGGGAGTCCGACTCATGGCTCCTTCACTTCCTGATTATGTGACTCTGGGTAAGTTAATTAATCTGTGTGAACCTCTATTTCCTCATCTGTAAAATGGGAGTAGTAATGGTATCTACCTCATGAAGCTGTTGGGAGAGTTCAGTGAGGCAGGGCCTGTGACACCCTTAGCACAGCGCCTAGCACAAAACATTGTTTACAAATATTTGGGTGAGGGAGCAACTCTCTCCAATGACAAATGACCGGTTTGGTTTGATGGCCTCACGTTTCAAATAGGTGCCATGAATTCGCCTCGTTTCGGTGAGCCCCTTATCTCCCTGTGAAGGAATAAGAGTTGGGGTGATGATAGTAAACAGCTAACCTTTATTAAGTGCCGGGCAATACATCTAATGCTCCTAAACACCCATTCTGAGCTTGGTGTTATCATCATCCTTGTTTCAGAGGAGAAAACTGTAGCACAGCAATGTCAGGTCATTTCTCCAAGGTCACACAGCCAATAAGCAGTAAAGCTGGATTTGAACCCGAGCCGTCTGGCTCTATGAGCCCTACACTTAGCTGCTGTCTAAATGGAATGAGGCTTCTAGGTCATCATACCTAAAGTATAGATTTGTGCTTTTTAATGTTTTTCATTTCCTTAACCTCTATTGATTCTCATAGCAAAGGTATTGTTTACCCCTTTTATAGGTAAGAAAACCAAGGCTTGCGGAAGTGATTTGATCATGCCCCCACATGCACACAGAAAAGGGAGAAGGATGTCTTCTCAGCCTCGTTAATTAATTAGCATAAGGTAGCACCCAACTCAGGGAGTGATTGGTTCCTTCCTTCTGCAGCTCACTGAGTTTTATTTTCTGATGCTCAGAAGGGAGGTACTTGGATGGGGACTGGTCTGGAAACCAAGTTACGTGAGGAGCAGCTCAACCTGGAAATGGCTTATTGGAAATTTGATGGGGATCAAGTTCATGTATTTGAAGGGTATCAGAGGGGAAGTAGGTTTCGATTATTCTCTGATCCCAAAGAGCAGACCTAGAACCAGTAGGTGGAAATGTGAGGAAGGCAGATTGGCTTCACATCAAGAAAAACCTGACTTTTTTGTTGTTTTCCTTGCCATTACAAATTTAACACATGGTACTGCAAGCATCCCAAACCAAATCAACAGGGAAGCCTCATCACCCCCCCTCAATCCCACTGTCCTCCCTGGAGGTGACACTGTTAACCTCTGGTGTTGGGTCCTTCCAGGCCTCGTGGAAAAGAGAGGCTTCCTAACAAAACTCCTGAAGGAATGGGCTGTCCTGGAGTGGAGTTCCCATCCTGGAAGTTTAGAGAGACCCTGAACGATCGTGTGCCGGGGATTCGTGGGAGGAATTTCTGCTCAGCCTAGAAGGTGGAATTAGAAGGCCCCTTCCAGTTCTAAGGTGGTCTGACTTAATATGGGGCCACACAGCTGTTAGCGGTGGGGACAGGTCCAGAACCCAGGTCTTCTGAACAGGACTCAGATAAGCTCCTTGCCCAGCATGATTTTCCTCAAAGTCCTTAACTCTGGGGTGGAAGACTCCCTGTCTGCCTCTTCCCTGCCCCTCTGCACAGACTGGAGCAGAGATCGGCATCTGTGGTGCATCAGTCCAGAGTGACTCGGTGTTGATGACATGTACCCAGCGCCCAGCCCTATAGCCCCCTGGGGCCCCGACAGCATCACCACAGCGAGCACCCGCCTTCATCTCCCAGCTCCAGGCCCCTGTGCGTGCCCACCCTGGTACCCACACAACAGGGGGCACACGATCGGGTTCAGTCACCCCAGGCTGTGGTAAGCACACCCACGCCGCAATTGCCTGCGTTGTTCCAGAGGCCGGCGAGGGCTGCCAGGGCTTCTGGGACCTGCTCTCTCCTGGGAGACCACAGTTGGCTTTGAACACAACGTCATGGGCTGAGAGGGAGCCAGGAGGACAGCTGTGGCTCCAGGTCAGAGGGGCCTTCTTGCTGTTGGTGCTGGAAGCCTCTCCTTTCCCCATAGCTCTGTCGGGCCCCCCCGCCCGCCATATTTGCCTACTTCTAGGGCTATTCCGTAAAAGTCTCCTGGAACTGCAGGGCTCTGCTTTTTGCTGACTTAGGGTCTCTGCTTCCTAAATCAGCAATACCTGGTGTGGAGAGAGGGGGCGGCTCCTCTCCCCGAGGCTGAGCCAGAAACTGAGGTGTCATCATTAATCCCGCCCTCTCATTCCTTAATTCAACTCACTCACTTACCGTGCATTACATCTGTATTAAATGCCTATACTCTGTCCTGGGGAACCAATACTGAACAAGACCAACGGAATCCCTGCCCTCATGAAGCTTACATTCTAATAGGGGAGATAGGCCAAAAGACCAGTAGATTAAAATATCTAACAATACCCCGGCCCCAGTCCAAGCCATTAGCGAGTTCTATCATTCCAAGCTCTGAAATGTGTTTCACATGTTCTCCATCTCCCGCTCTCTCCCCTCCAGCTCTGAAGGTGGGCTTCATCTCCTCTTTCCTGTTCTCCCTGGGTCCCACTGACATCTACCACCCAGCCTCCACCCAGCAGACAGAGAGCGCTTCTTAAAACAAAAACCGTATCGTGCTACCCCCTGCCTAAAACCGTCAGTGGCTGGATTCCCACTGCATTTCGAATAAAATCCAAATTTCTTCAAAGTAAGGCGAGCCCTCAAGGCCATGCTAGTCATCAGGCCTCTTCCTGCCTCAGCAAATCATTCCTGTCCCTCCCTCTTCCCCTGGGAAACTTTCTCACACGTACCAGCCTCTTCCACCTTTAGTGGTTTACACACACTGTTCCCTCATGTGGACCACTGTGCCCCGCCTCTCCCGACCCCTTTGATTGTCCGAGTTCTCACTCTTTGGGTCCGGCTTTAAGTGTCTCTTCCCTGGTGATTCCCCCCGCCCCCTGCCCCCTGCCACTACCTCTGTGTTGTTTTCTGTGACCGCAGCTGCTCATTTTTTTCATGGTACTTTCTTCCTCGTAACTGTATTTGTCGATTGCCTGCCTTCCTTTAAGTACCTGGGGCCTAGCACTGTGCGAAATAAATGTTTTATGAATGAATGAAGGGGCAGAGGTGGGCCTGGCATGAGTAAGTGCTCAGCTGTGTCCTCCCTTATCCCTCCCAAATGTCTCCGGCTGGCACCTCACTTCTAGGGCATTCCTGGGAGTCATTGGGGAATAACGTGAAAGCTCTTCTCTTTACATTATGCATTTCCTGCCTGAGAAACTGTTAGAATAATGAGGAGGGCTGGAAGAGAGGGACTGAGAGGAGAGTTCCCGTAGCTCTTCCTTTCAGAACGTACCCATCTCTTCCTGGTGTTTTGGATGCTTGTAGAATTCCCCTCCCCTGACTGTGAGCTACCCCAGGGAGCTGATTCATCCCGGCGCCCCCTCAGGGCTTAGCCCAGCGCTCCCTGTATAGTAGGTGCTCAGGGAAATGTTTAAGTGAGTGAAGAAAGTGATGGAAAAGGAAGAAGAGTGAGGGAGAAGAGAAGGCAAGGGGAGCAAGAGGCAGGAAGGGGTGATGAAGAGAGGAAAGACCGATGGAGGGAGTGAGCTTGGGATGGAGGGAAAGAAGGAAAACCTTGAGGCAGGAGTTGCTGGCCCAGCTTGGCCTTCGTGCCAGTGCCCCCCTCACCTCCCATGGGCTCCTTCCTGAACTCTGAGCCTCCGGATCCTGCTCAGGCCTCCTGGGGGTGACCAGCCCCGAGGGGACCTCTGCAGCGACCGGAGGCTGGGATTCCTCAACCTGTGGCACGACTCCATTCCTAATGTCCCCAGAGATTCCCCCTTAAATCTCCCCCCAATTCCTCATCTTTAGGCCCCAGGTCCAAGGACAGTTACTTCCAATGCAGTATCAGTGATCAAAAGTTCAGAGCAAACAAAGGGAAACAAACAAAACCAGACTTTCCTCCATGCCTTCAGCCCTCGGCCCCAGAGGGGTTCAGAGAGGAGGTGGCCTGCCTCTCCCTCATGGCCCAGGCTGGGCCAGCTGCCCCTCGGGAGGACCTGGGCGAGCCCAGGAGGCAGGGAGACCCAGAGGACCTGTTCCCACGCTAGCTGTTGCCATGGTGGCCCTCCCAGGGGTGGTGGTTCCCAAGGTGCTGTGGAGAGCAGAGTTGTGCCACTGCCACCACCAGCACGGTGTAGAAGCTGCCTGGGATCCTTAACCCTTCCTAGGCTGCTGGCTGGTTGGCCTGGGGGCCAGCCTGTGCCCTCCTCTCAGTCCACCAGGCAGACACAGGGCCAAGGAACAGGACGGAACCAGTGTCCTTCCCAATGCCCCACCTGCATCCAGCCTCATGCCTTGGGACTGCCTTCTCCCCTGAAGGGACAACGCCATACTCCTGGCAGGTCATTAGGGACCTCCTTTCTCTCAGGACCCCAGTGGAGGTAGCGATCATTTGCCAGGGAGTCTGGGGGTGGGATTGTGAGAGTAGGGGGCAAGTAAGAAGGCTCCAGAGGGCACCACTCTCCCTCTGGGCCTCAGTGTGCTGAACTGTGACTGTTCATCATAACTCTCCATCTCCCTTCCCGGGTTCTTCTCCACCCTTGTCAGGGGCTCTCGCTACTGGTTCCCCTTTAATGCCCCTCCCCCCCAGACACACGCATACTTCCAGGGTCCTTCTGTTCTCTTCACCCTCTCTTCGTGTTCTAATCTATGCATAGGAAAGTATCTTGTGTCAGTCATCCACACTCTAGTGTAAATTAGAGTCCATGTATACTTTATTTCTCAGGATATAGGATTAATATACCTCATCTCAACTTATGGAATGAGAGCCTTGTTCCCTGTTCTAGGAAACCCTAGCACCAGAGAGCTCCAAACAGGGTAGATAATTTTTTTTGTTCAGAGGAGAAAGAAGGCAGGAGCTTCTTGTGTGAGGTAAATTAGAGGCCAGGGCTCTATAAGGAATTCTGCTTTGGCTCTGATTAACAAAAAAGAAAATGGAACACAAAAGGGAAATCTGAAGTGATAAGCAATAGGAGTTGCTTCTAGACAGAAGATCCTCTCTCTCTTTTTTGCCCCCTTCCACATTCCAGTATTGAGTCCTCTTCCTGGCAAACTCTTATTCATCCCTCAAGGTCCACACAGCTGTCACCTCCTCTGAGAACCCTTCTGGGATTCTTCCTTTATGCTCTCACTGCTCCTTGTTTGCCCCTCCATTAGAGTACTTATCACAGTACAGCTTGTTGCTTGTTTACTCAGTTATGGACGCTTCACCTTTTTAACACTTTTATCTCCAGCCCCTGCTCAGGGCTTAGGAGCTCAATGTTGAAGGAAGGAAGGAAGGAAGGAAGGGAGGGAGGATGGGAGGAAGGGGTAGAAAGCAAATGAATTAGCTGCTCACTGCTGACTCTTGTCTTTCACACCTGTCATTCTAGCCCATGTCTGGTTTCAGAATTTGTCCAGAACAATTCCCTGGAATGTTGGGCTCCTTGGTTGTGCCAGCCGAGTCTCCCCACCTCCTCCCCTGCCACCAGGGCTCCCATCCACTGCCCTCCACTCCTTTCGGCTTCCCTGGTTGTGACCAGCTGGGTTTTTCCTTCCTGACATTAATGGCTTAGATTGGCAGTGGAGTCCACTTGGAAGGGCCAGGGGCTCATGTCCTGGTTTCTTCTCCATCTTTCTTCTTCTCAGCCTTAATCAGGGTGTTCTTTTTTTTTTGCTTTTATTTGCATTTATTTTTTTGCAGCATTTATTCCCAGGCCATAAGTTTTTGTTTCTTCAATTTCTTCTGGGATATCTTTTTCTTCTGGGCAACCTCCTCTTCTGGTTTAGGAACAATCTGTCCTTTTTCAGTAAGGATCATCTCAATGTGGCAGGGAGAGCTCATGTATGGGTTGATCCGACCATGAGCTCTATAAGTCCTGCGCCGCATCTTGGGGGCTTTGTTCACCTGGATATGCTCAATGACCAGAGAATCTACATCTAAGCCCTTAAGTTCAGCATTACTCTCTGCATTTTTGAGCACGTGCAGTAAAAATTCAGCACTCTTTTTGGGCCACCGACCCTGCGTCCAGCCCCACTGTTTGGCCTGGGCACACCTACCAACTCCACCATTGTAACGATGGAATGGCACACATTGCTTCTTTAAGGTGACATCCTTCAGATACTTGGTGGCTTTTTGGATATGCATACCCTTAATGGCCTGGACTGTTTCACGAGTGTTCTTAAAGTGAACACGAAGATTTGAACCTCACGACTTGCATGGTTTTGTGGGGTTTTCTGGGTCAAGTGAATAGCGAACCATTTTTAGAGGTCACCTCAGGCCTCTGACCGGAAAAGCATCAGGGTGTTCTTTTATGAGCCTCATGCCCTCCCCAATTCTCTGAACGCCAGTCTGGTTGCTCAGGTGTGCACTCTTGGGCATGAGTCCTGCCACATAAGAAGCCATATAGAGAGAGGCTGGTAGGAGTTGTTTCCGTAGGGGCCCAGTCATGTCCCATGATATTGCTGGGCTTCAGGCTCACATCTGTGACATGGGAATTAAACCACCCCTGCCCTTATCCAAGGGAGTTATAAAGATTAAACGAGAAAGTCGGTGGATGGGGCCTCTGGATCCTCTAAAGCACTACCTGAAGTGAAAGTTATTCCTCCAACCTTGTCTCAGAGGCTGGGGTATTCCTCCAGAATCAAAGCGTTGGTGCCTCTGGAAGTAGTGATAGCTAACACCCAGTGCTTATGTGGGCCAAGCACTGCTCTAAGCCCTATATGTGGATTAATCCTCAGAACAAACCCAGGAGGAAAGGGCTCTTTTAAACACTTCCATTTATGGATGAAGAAATCAAGGCACAGAGGTCCCACAGAGAGTGGATTTCACAGCCTGAGTTTGACCTGAACTCATTCAGCCTGGCCCTGGCCCCATGCTCCTGACCACTGGCTCTATGGCCTCACACAGTCACAGGTAGGAGCTGGCCCCTCAGCACCAGGACTACCACTGCCATCGATTTACTACCCACACTCAGAATGCTGATTCTGGCTGCCACTGGCTTTGCCACTTATGAGCTGTGCAACCTTGGGCGAATGACAACCTCTCTGAGCATGGTCTCTCATCCAGGAAATGGGAATAATCCTACATCTCCTGCAAATTTTACCAGGAGGAATCCCTGGAGGATGAATGCGTGAAACAGCTAACCCGACTCAGGCAGGTGAATGGTACTCAAAGAGTGTCCTTCCCCATTTACATGTAGGGAAACAGGGGAGCACGGGGGGGCGGGGGGGGGGGGTGGGCGGGAGCGGGGTGGCAGGGCTGACTTCCACAACAGAAAACACCAGAAACCCTTTTCCAGAAATGCCTTGCTAGGGCCACTCATTGTGGGATGATGGGATGGAGGCAGTGTCCTGTTTGATGCAGGTGCTGGGGATATGGATGCTCATGAGATGACTCACTGGCATGGCCATTTTCCTCTTGGTGACACAGTGATACCTGCGTGCTTGTTCCCCAAAGCAGTGAGAAATCAGAGAGCAGCCTGCTGCCAAGGCTACACCTGTGCTGCCGGTGCCTCTTCCCCCTTCCCTTCCTCGTCTCTCCTTCAAGGCCCAGGATCAGGAGCTGCCCCCAGGGCGTTTCCACACACCTGTGGGCCCCTGGGAATGGGAGCCAAGGAGGCGGTGAGGTGAGAGGCAGCCTGGAAGGGAGGCCAATCGGGGATCTCAGAGCAGGAGGAGGAGGGGGAGGAAGAGGGAGAAAGGAGGAGGGAGAGAAAAAGCGGGAAGGGGAAGACGAGGGGGCGGGGAGAAGGAGGGACCAAGCCCCGCGGTGGGACCTGACATGAACTGAACAGGCTGGAAATGGAGCAGCTGGGCAAACCCAAAACGCTCTGTTTGGGGGTCTGCTGAGCAAGCATGTGAATGCGCAGAACTGGGGGAGCAATTCAAGGAAGAAATAAATCATCACCTCGGGGGTAGGTCAGAACAGGAGACGTTTATTCTAGCCCAGCCCAGATTAGTCGATGTTTTCTTTACATAACCATTATTTTTAACAGGCTGGCTTGGTGGCTGCATCAGCCTGACGCCACCCTGTCCTTGGCAAGTGGAAGGTTTGGTTACTTTGAGACCAAGACCACTGTGGGTTTTTATTCTAACTGTGGACGCTGCTGGCTTCAGGTGAAGGGATCTGAATTCACTTTCCAAATGGAGATTTCAGAATCTGAGCTGTGTCACAGAATCCCACTTCCCTTATTAGAACAAAACCCAGCTCTGGGGTGAGTCAGGACTGGCCTGGGGGCCCATCTCCCTCAGCCCTCCCGGAGCACCACCATGCCCTTCGATGAGCTCACTCCATGGTAGCAAACTTCACCTTGGGAGGTGCCCAGGCCTCCTGAGCTTCTGCTGTGGGCGCCTCCTTCGCTGACCACTCTCCACCCCACCTCTTTGCTCCTTCACCTCCCCCCACCCCGCAGAGCACATTGTTTCAATCTTCCTCTGCGCTTCCAAACCCTTTCCCTCTTTCCCCACCTTGGCCCCCATGGAGACTCCCCAGTTTCAGAGAGAATGGCTGACTTCTGGGGCCCAGGAACCCCCTGAAATTGCAGCCGAAGCTGTATGTGTGTGAGGGTGAATGTACATTTTCTAGAGACAGGATCCGGAGCTTTCATCAGATTCTCGGAGGAGTTTGCACCCACCTCCCACCCCACCCCCTGCCAATCCCCCTGCCAATACGAAGAACTCTTAGTCTAGCAGTTAGAGGTTGGGCCAGCACAGGCCGTGAAGGCAGCTGGAGCCAGGTGGCCCCTGGCACGGCTTTTTAGCCTGGCCCAAGGAGTCCCTCTCACTTTGGGACTTTTGCTCCATCGCCGTTTTCTCTAGAGCTCAGATCAGCTCTACTTGGGACTGAATGTGGACAGGAATGAGGGGGCCAGAGCTCCAGCCTCGCATCCACCACTGGCTGTGCAATCCTTGGCAACTTGCTTAACTTGGCTGAGCGGCAGTTCTCCATTTGTAAACTTGGGGATAATACTGCCCACCTTAGCAGGTTCTCACAAGGCTCAAGTGAGATCCCGTGTTTCTATGACTTAGCTTAGTAACTAACATTTCATGAAGCTTAATGTCCTTGCTTCCTCTCTTCCTTCTTTCCTGGATGAACTCTAAGGTTCTTTCCACATTTAATAGGTAGACTCCACCATAGGACCTTTGAGGAGAACTAATCTGGGGAGAGAGAGAACACAGGAGATCACAGCCCACGAGGAGCTGGAGCTGGAGGGTTAGATCTGGTGGAGGATTGGGAGAGGGAGGTCTGAGTAAGCAGAAGGTCCCCATTGTGGCAGAGAGGCAACCGAACCCCAATCTGATTTTGGAACACAGCTGGTTATCAGACTGGATTTTGGCTTTAACCAAATATTTGATGTTTTGTCCAGCTCATTTCTAAATAGGAGGCTGGGGGCTGGGTCCATTTCCTAAGTTCCAGTTCAGTTCTCTCTGCTTCCCTGGGCTTCAGTTTTCATCAGAAGACATTCACACGAAGCCCCAGCTGGTGATCAATTCATAGCAAAAAGCCAGGGGAAGTCTTATCTCCAAGGAGATTAGATTAGAATTTTCCTGTGTGACTAGGTGGTTAGTCCTGCACATGGTGATTTTATAACCCCCAGTGGAAATAGGACCCTAGAGTTGTCTGCCTTCTCAGACTGGTCACTTGGAAACACATCAGCTGTAAAAAAGCTGATTTAAGACCCCTCGGCCCCTGTATACACCACCAAGAGAGATGACTTGATTCCAGAGCTATCCCCAAATCTCTCCTTCCCCACACTGCCTCCTCCTCTTCCTGTAGGCCACAGGCTCTCAGCCTAAAGCAGCTTATTCTGTGCATTTCAGGTAGAACTAGAAGTCAAGGAAGTCAGATCGCTCTTCTCTGACATTGATGAGGTGGGGGACCAGGGAGGAAGTTTCAGAAAATTCAAGAGTTCTTCTTTGTTCTTTGTACTATCCGTGCCTGTTCCAGCTTTCCCTGCCCTTGTTTGACCTGCCTCTTGCAGGACTGAGAGACAGCATCTTAGGGCATGCCCATGAAGTACTCTGAACTTCTCAAGATGTAAAGGGAGAGAGAAATCAAAGCCAGCTCTTATCTCCATCCAGATGATGGGTATCAAAACAGCCAAACCCGTGCCATCTCTTGCCTCATTTGGCCAGTGGCTGAGTTAATGCCAGGCTGAGATCTCTCTTAGCTTGTACTAAGTTCGCCCTAAAGGCTGCCAGGTTATCAGCGACTAAATCACCAATCCATAAAAGTCATCTTGCAGCCTTCCTCAGACCCAGAGGAGTCTTACTCCATCCTTGCCTCCTTCACCAATGCTTTCTTCACTCTGGATTTGGCATCATATCTGGAACTTGAGCCTAGGAAATATTTTTAGCTACCAACCATGACTTCTTCCCTATTCACAACTGGGGCAATGAGAGGGTAGGGAATTGGAGAAGATTCTGCCAGCCACAGGGCCAACAGCTCCTTGAGGTGTCTTCCCTAAAAGATGAGTCTTGGCACGTCCCTCATTTTCTGAAAACGCTTCTATGGCTCCCTGTTGGATAGAGGTGAGATGCCCAAGACCCTTGACCATCTGGTCCCAGCCTAACTTTGAGGCTCAGTCCCTGCCCTCCCTGCCTACACACCTGAGCAAGAGTGTTCTTTGACCTGTGCACCGTCCTGCTTTTGGTTACACTCTTCCCCTTGCTTGCAGTGAAAGCCACTTATCCTTCGTGAAGTCTTTTCTGATCCATCCCATCCCACCAGCAAAACTTCGGGCCCTCACGGCCGCCATACACCTGTCCAAGACCATTTGTTGCACTGGATGGTTATATGGCTGTCTTTTAAGGGCCACTGTTTGGACTCACCTTTCCCATACCCCTGCCAACTAGGTCACAGGGACCTAAGTAGGTATGTTGGGAAAAATTATCTGAAATTTAGATAAGGCCAAGAGGATGACTGTATATTCCTTCGGTGTCATACTGAAGCCTTGTATAACAGACCTACAGGAAGATTATTTAATTGTCTAGAACTGTGCTATAAACACATGGCTATCGAGCCCTTGAAATGTGGCTAATACCACATGTCAAACTGACAATATCTTGGACATATTGGATTAAATAAAATATATTCTTAAAATTAGTTTCACCTATTTGCTTTTAATTTTTAATGTGGCTACTAGAAAAACTTAAATTACACACCTGACCCACGTTACATACTGTCAGATAACACTGCTCTAGAAGACAAGTTCATTGTTTGACTTTGTCATTTGCTATTATTAATGAAGGGCTCAGACCGTGAAATACATGTTAACTTGTAGATTTTTGCTGGTAGAGATTCAAATGATTTCTGTCCAATAAGAGAGATAATCCCTGTTTTATTACCCTGTAGGATATTTACCAGATTTGTCTCTAACTTAAAAAAAAATTATTTTGGTGTGCATTTCCTTTAAATCTCAGTCCCTTAAATGCTCTTTGAACCAGCTTTGTCATCTTATTGGTTCCCTCGTTAGTTAGTGAGTTCAGTAAAGTCTTTGACACATGTTCATTCTATATCTGTATGAGACTTGTGCTTTCAACTTTTTGGAAATTATACTTATATCTCTTATCTTTTGTACAGCTTAAGTATAGAGACTGAATTATTAACATGCTGGGTATTAAGTAGGGGCTCAATAAATGTTTGTTGAATTAATAAAAAGCACTTGCATTGAATTGGGACCTTATGTTTAAACTGCCAACTACACTTTGCAGTAGAGTCTTCATCTGCCACATGCCAGGAAGTTGGGGATGTAGGAAAGATGAGATCTTTCCAGGACCTTGAACTATTTAGGTGATCTCCACGAAGATTTTCGATTCTCGGGGCCTGTGATCCCAAGGGGATGCTGGCCAAAGCAAGTTCCTTCAATCAGCTCAAGGGGAGGTCCTCCCAGCCCCACCCACCCAGAGTGCTACAGGAAGCAGGGCGCCCAGGTAGGTTTCCCTTCCCTTGCTGCCCCACGGCCTGGGCTCCTGGCCGACTCAGCACTGTGAAGATCCCCCCAGACAACTGTGACTACTCCTTACGGTCTGGACACAGAGGACTTCTAGCCTCAGCAGCCAGGTCTTCAGGGGGCCCTGGTTAAATCTCTGGGCCCTGAGTCCAGGTAGACAATTGCAAAACGGTGTCTCTTCCCCTTTACCCTCCTGGCCATCTCCACAGTGGGGAAGTCCAGCTGGCAGGTAAAGGTGGAAGTTGACTGCGAATTCCTTGAGGGCAGAAGCTCGTCATTTGCATGCCTAGCACCTGCTGAGTGCTCTGCCCAGCGCACAGTGGACACTCCGTGAATGCTAATCCACCTCCCCTCCCTCTACCCTACTCAGCCTGCAGCCAGCTTCCTTCCAGTGAGCCTGACCTAGAGACTCCTCAGCCTCGGCAGAACATTGATTCATCAATCCCCTCTGGGAGTGTGGGCAGGATCCCTTGAGAATTAGGCATCAAGTTTAGGTTGGTGACCTTCTAGAAGTGTCACGCCAAGCCTGTCCTAGTCCACTTTCCTTACAAAGAAAAGAGAAGTTGGTAGAGGTTCTGCTGCTGGAGAAGAAGAATAAAAGCAACATTGCTCTTTTTAAAATTGTAATAAAATATACACAACAAAATTTATTATTTTAAGTGTATAGTTCAGTGGCATTAAGTATAATACATTCACACTGTTGTACAACTGTCACCACTATCCATCTCCAGAAATTTTCCATCACCCCAAACTGAAACTCTGTACCCATTAAACAACAACTTCCCATTCCACACCCCTCCAGCCCTGGCAACCACCATCGTACTTTCTGTCTCTATGAACTTGACTACTCAGTGTACCTCATTTAAGTGGAATCATGCGGTATTTGTCCTTTTGTGATTATTTTAACGTAATGTCCTCAAAGTTCATCCATATTGTAACACGTGTCAGAATTTCCTTCCTTTTTAAGGCTGCAAAAACTCCATTGTGTGTGTGTGTGTGTGTGTGTGTGTGTGAGGGAGAGAGAGAGAAAGAGAGATCTCACATTTTGTTTCATTTTGTTTATCCCTTCATCCACTGATGAACACTTGGGTTGCTTCCACCCTTCTGGCTCTTGTGAATAATAAGTGTACGAATATCTCTTCAACTTTTAGTTCTTCTGGGTATGTGCCCAGAAGCGGAATTGCTGGATCATATGGTAATTCTGTATTTAATTTTTTGAGGTAAAAGCAAGATTTCTGAGCACCTGTGTTGTGCTAGCTGTGACCTAGGTTCCATATGACATCTCATGTAAGCCACAAAACCACCCTATGGGGTGGAGATTATTGTCTCCACTTTATAGAAAGTGAAGGTTCCAGAAACTAAATGACTTGCTCAAGGTTATAGGTAGTGACTGCAATCAAATTCGAACCCAGGTCGGCTTGATTCCAAGGCCACATTCTTCCCAGGCAGCAGGTGATGAAAACAAATACAGTCCTCAAAAGGAGGCCACACCTTAAAGCTTAATTCACAATTACACCTTTAATTAACATTTAACACTTTCCTTAATGAGCAGTTAACACCTTAGCAGGAATCAGTTGCTGACAGAAGAATGGGAGTCATCACTCCGCCTTTTGTCCTGTCAAATCAAACACTGTCTTCCAGATGGTTCCCAGACACAGCGCCTCTCTCCCTGGTCTCCCACCCTTTCCCCTCCCACATCACCAGACCTCCCTCATTCATTGGCTAGGCCCACATGACCGCCTCCCCTCAAAGCCTCTCCTCCACCCAGAAGTCTTCCCAGCCACACCCCCAGGAGGGGGTCCCTCCTCCTTGCTTCCCTGGGCTTCTGGGCCTCCCTGGAGTAGGCAGCCCTGAACTTTGTGCTATTGGTTTACAGACAAACTCCCTCCTGGCTGCGCAGTTTCCGTCGTCCCTTTGTATAACCTATACCTTCCAGTGCCTGGGGCTCTGTAACTAAATCAGTGATTCAGTGAGTGATTCACTCAATCAATGACAGTACGGAAGACAGGAACGAAGAAAGAGAAAGCCAGAATCATCCTCCCCTACTTCACTATTTGTGTAAGGCCAGGCTGTGAGTTGCTCAGAATAATTTTTGTGCTACATTTGGCATCACTGCGCAAGCCTGAGCCATTTTGGGGTTGGAAACTCCCAGGAAAAGCAATGGAATTATCCTCTTGGAGAAATATGCCCACGTGGCTGGCCCAAGGAAGGGGAGGAGGGGCTTTCAGTGTTGGTAGGGATTTCATGTCTGAGGAAAACCAAATCCCAAGGAGGGGGGGAATTCTTTGTGAGGCCTTCAGCACAATTATTCATTCACCCAGTCATCCCGCCGACACGCACTTCCTCTGAGGGAGGCACGCACCTGGGCACCCTGCTCGAACCTGAGGGAAAAGAGGAAAGTAGGACCCTCTCCTGAGGTGCTCGGCCAGGGGAAGCCGCGTCCTCTGGGAGGGACACGGGGCTTCTCTAGGAGGAGGAAGGGGAGGCTCAGCTCAGCCCAGCCCACGGGCAGGGAGGCAAGTGGCTGCTCCTGAAGCCAAGTCCCTGGATTGTCAGGCTGCGATGGCCACACCTGCAGGCTTGGCTAACACTCCAGTCTTTGATGTCAGGACAAGTGGATGAGGACCACACAGCAGGCAGGGAGGGAGCTGGAGCGGTGGGCAAGGAGAGAGAAAGAGCCGGGTATCTGGGGTGGCAGCTGCCCGCAGCCAGAGGGTAGGGGGAAGTGCCAGCAGGTAGGGGAGCCCAGGCCAGAGTCGCGTCAGGACCTCCCCGTGAAGACACCCCCACCCCACCCCCAACCGTGCACTAGTCCACCTTGGCTTAGAGGACTATCTGTTTAGAGGGCTTCAAGCTCCACAGGCCCCAAACAGGAAAATGTTTTGCAGAAAGAGAGACAGGATTCAAATTTGATTGGAGGGCAAGGATTTGGGATTATTTGCCCAAGAGGGAAGGAAGCACTTAAGTGACTTGGTCATTCCTGATTATTTGTAAGGTGTTAGGATGACAGACAGCATTAACCCAAATGGTCCCCATAGCAACCCCATGAGATGAGCAGGGCGGGACAGCATCCCATTGTGCAGGCAAAGAAAACGGGGCATGAAAAGGTTAAGGCTCTCGGTGGCCACTCCGTACTTCATCAGTAAAGGAGATTTGACATCAGTGTTTCTGGGTCCAGGGTCCTTGTTCACCTCGGGCTGCCTCTCCTGACCCAGTGAGGAAAAGGGGGGAACCCCCATCAGGGGGACTTTGAGACCAAGCCCACTATGGGTGGCTGTCTGAGGAGTGGTCACAGGAAAGGGAAGGGGAGGGGGACAGGCTCTGCATCAACCTGGGGCCTGAGCAGCCCAGTGCACCCACCTCCGCTCTTGGTCCAGGTGCCCAGAGTCCCGTGGCCCCGGCAGCTTGAGTGCATTGCTTTCCCCAGGTCTCAGTAGGGGCACTCGGTGAACTCAGAGGCTTCATGGCTGGGAAAGGCTGTCCAGGTTCTGTGATTCAGTGTGCCAGCAGGAAAATAAATCCACCAGAATGATTTCTTTTTTCTTCCAACAAAGAAATGAGACTCGTAATCCAACAGTGACTGCCAGAGGACAGCCTGCTCTGAATTCCTTTCCTGCCTTGCTTACAGTCATTAAATTGGTCACTTGGGTTCAGGGGATGAAAGTGCGCCCGGCAGGACTGCGGTTGGCCTGGTTAACTTGCCGGCTTCCGCCTGGGACGGGATGGACCGAAGCTCTGTTCCCCACTGGGCTCTCCCTCTTGGATACTCAGAAATGCTCTCCCTGGGTCATAGCGGGGAGGGCGGAGGGCTCGACTCAAACCCTTCCTCTCTGATCAAAAAACTTTCCAACAGCCCACCTCCCTGGAGTGAATCTGGCGTATTGTCACATTCACTGGACATTCATTCTGCCAAATATTTCATGACAGTAGCTCCTTTATTCCTAACATCACCCTCTGGAGGAGGTGTGATCCCCTCTCTAAAGACGGGGAGTCTGAGGCTCAGAGAAGTGATCTTGTGTGGGTCAGGCAGCGAGCGAGCCGCAGAGCTGTGGCCTGGATCTAATATACTCCTCACGCTGGTCATTTCAGGCAGGTATTGTTAGCAACTGTTTCCTCAGTTAAGAAACTGAGACTAAGCCTAATTAAGCTCGTCCAAGGCAAACAACTGCTGACGGAGAGACCTGAAATCAGAGCCAAAGCCCAGCCTTTACAGTCTTGTCTCCCTGCTGGGCAGGCTGTCTTCCCACACAGCACCCTTACCTGTGCTCACTAGGTCTCTCCACCCTCAGCCCTTCTCCCGCGCCCATCCTCTCAGCCAGCTCGCTGAAGCCAACACTGAGTATCTTCACAGCCCAGCTTCAAACGGGCTTCTCCACAAAGCCTTCCCTGACATTTTGGGCCATGTCCACCTCTCCCTTTCTCTCCTTCCCAATCTCCCATTGTTTTTATTAAACATAAGGGCACTTCATTATGGCTTTGGCTTACTTCACATGTGTAGGCCTTGTTCCTGCCCCCTCTTGCCTTCCCTAAATGATAGGGATAGAGTAAGATAATGAAATAGTCAGTTTAGAAATCCCAGTAGGGGATTAAGGACAGAAAGGGAGTTTTAAGGGAGTTTGGGAGACTGTTGTAAGCTAATGACCACTCAAGAAAAGAATCCAGTAACCTAGCAACAATCTACACTGCCTTGAAGGGAGACCAGGTGCATCCAAGCACCAGGCACACTCAAGCCACAAACCCTGATAGTTAAAACACAAGACAATAGATATGGGGTCTGAATCTTGTTACGTGGAGGCAGGGAGTTAATAGTCCTTGAAAAGCAGCATTTCTGCATGTAGCCAAGACAGAAATATAGGTGAAGGGGGAAAAAAAGGGGGAAAGGGGACATTGTACCAGAACCTGAGATGAATTACTATATTTTAGTATATGTCACCACTCTTTTGCTAATATACATATGATTTAAATAGCGCCATGACAGTCCTGTTCAAACCATGTAGGGTCAAAGGAGGAACTAATGATGTAAGCTTTGATGTCTGCCCAAGAATGAGGAAGAAGGTGGTCTTCCCTCCTTCCCACTTTTCTTTTGTTTATAAAAATAAAGTCCTCTCAGTCCTTGGGGCAAAGCCTTCTAGCCTGCCCGCTTGTATTTCTCATGAGCATCCTATGGTAATAAACTCACTCTTTGCCTGCCACTTTGCCTCTTGCTGAATTCTTTCTTTCTGCACCAAGACAAAAGAACCTGAGCTTCGGTAAGTCCTGACACAGGTGAGCGGTTTCAATTAAAAGAACCATGGGTTCCGCACATATGGTCACCTTATCTTTGATAAAGGAGGCAAGAATATACAATGGCCTCCTCAATAAGTGGTGCTGGGAAAATGGTACAGCTACGTGTAAAAGAATGAAATTAGAACACTTCCTAACACCACACACAAAAATAAACTCAAAATGGATTAAAAACCTAAATGTAGGGCCAGACACTATAAAACTCTTAGAGGAAAACATAGGAAGAACACTCTATGACATACATCACAGCAAGATCCTTTCTGACCCACCTCCTAGAGAAATGGAAATAAAAACAAAAGTAAACAAATGGGACTTACTGAAACTTAAAAGCTTTTGAACAGCGAAGGAAACCATAAACAAGACGAAAAGACAACCCTCAGAATGGGAGGAAATATTTGCAAACGAAGCAACTTTTCAAAAGGATTAATCTCCAAAATATACAAGCAGCTCATGCATCTCAATATCAAAAAAACAAACAACCCAATCCAAAAATGGGCAGAAGACCTAAATAGACATTTCTGCAAAGAAGATATACAGATTGTCAACAAACACATGAAAGGATGCTCAACATCACTAATCGTTAGAGAAATGCAAATCAAAACTACAATGAGGTATCACCTCACACCGGTCAGAATGGTCATCATCAAAAAATCTACAAACAATAAATGCTGGAGAGGGTGTGGAGAAAAAGGAACCCTCTTGCACTGTTGGTGAGAATGTAAATTGATACAGCCACTATGGAGAACAGTATGGAGGTTCCTTAAAAAACTAAAAATAGAACTACCATATGACCCAGCAATCCCACTACTGGGCATATACCCTGAGAAAACCATAATTCAAAGAGTCATGTACCACAATGTTCACTGCAGCTCTATTTACAATAGCCAGGACATGGAAGCAACCTAAGTGTCCATCGACAGATGAATGGATAAAGAAGATGTGGCACATATATACAATGGAATATTACTCAGCCATAGAAAGAAACGAAATTGAGTTATTTGTAGTGAGGTGGATGGACCTAGAAGCTGTCATACAGAGTGAAGTAAGTCAGAAAGAGAAAAACAAATACCGTATGCTAACAGATATATATGGAATCTGAAAAATAAAATGGTTCTGATGAACCTAGTGGCAGGACAGGAATAAAGACGCAGACGTAGAGAATGGACTTGAGGACACGGGGAGGGGGAAGGATAAGCTGGGACGAAGTGAGAGAGTGGCACGGACATATATACACTACCAAATGCAAAATAGATAGCTAGTGGGAAACAGCCACATAGCACAGGGAGATCAGCTCGGTGCTTTGTGACCACCTGGAGGGGTGGGATAGGGAGGGTGGGAGGGAGGGGGACGCAAGAGGGAGGGGATATGGGGATATATGTATACATATAGCTGATTCACTTTGTTATACAGCAGAACTAACACACCATTGTAAAGCAATTATACTCCAACAAAGATGTTAAAACAAAAAACAAAAAACACAGTGGGTTCGAGTCTCCTCCTAAGTCAGGGATTGTGGGTTCAAGTCCCACTGCAGAAGGAGTGCGGTCTCATAAAGAGCAACAACCAATCATCTGAGATGTCATGTTGCTTACAGCCCTGAGAGGTCAACTCTAGATATTACAAGTGTCTACCATATCATCCAGCACAGTGCCAACCACAAAACAGGTGTTGAATAAATTCCACACATTTGTGTGTTATTGTTCAAAGCATTTGGGTATCCATTGTCTTGATGAATTTTCCTGAGAACCTCGTGAGGTTGGTATACAGGTTCTGAGGGACTAGCTGTAGCTAAGGTGACTAGCTGGTTAGTTGAAGAGCAGGGCTGGGACTCAGATTTTCTCTTCCCATGTGGAGGGCTCTTTCCTCTGCCGGGCCACAGATAGAGGATCATCTGTTTCCTGAAATGGTATCCCTGGTCAGCTTAGTTTTCTCTACTGTTTCTTCCTTCACCCCAGCCATGAGAAGGGTCCTGCTGGTGTCTTATTGAGGGCGTCATCAGACTGGCTCTGAGGGCAGCTTGAGTCAGAGAGTGAGGGGTGGTAAGAAACATCTCAGGTGAAGCCCCCAATGAGTCCAGCAACTGGAAGGGCTGAGGTCCTGGTCCAAGTGAGGACCCTCCCAGTAACCCCCAAAGGTTCATGCTGGGTCTTGGTCTGCAGGGTCCCTGTCCCACCCCATGGCCCTGCAGGGAGCCACTAGTAAGCGCAGGTGATCAGTTCCAGACCAATCCCCAGGTAGCCACAGGATGCTTCCTCCAGCGGGGGGTAGGGGGTGGGGAAGGAAAACCATCCAAGACCTGCTATCACCTCACACACAAGAGGAAATAAGGTGGAAAGAGATGCCACTGCGGTTTTGCCCGTAGAGTTGCAGGAGGGAACCAGAAGCAGAGCTGCTCCCTCAGGCAGTGGATGCTCCCATTGGGCATATCCAGAGCTGCTTTGCCAAAAAAGAGAATTAGGTTACATGGTTACATTCTCAGCCAGACAGCCCAAAGGATCTGGGGGGCATCCAGGAGCCCAGCCCCTTCTCTCTGCTCCAAGCCAACCAGTCAGCTGCAAGATCTGACCCCCTAAGGCTCAGGAAGGTGGTAAGGGTCATGGTGGCATCCTCACATGATCTGGTGCATCATTTGTGGGCTCTTCATATGCCTGCTTAGCCCCTACTGTGTATCCAAGAACAGCCCCAAAGAGTTGTGATCACTTTCCATTTCTCCGTCTGTGGCTTATCTGCCTTGTGGAGGAGGCCAGTGTTGGAGCGGGGACCAGGGCTGGGTATGTGACACCTGCTTTTTGAGAGCAGCCCTGGCATGAACTGCTTGCTCGAAACTTTGCACAGCTTCCTGCTCTGGGAAATGCAGGATTAACTGAATGACATATGCAGTGATTATGGGGAAGCAATGGGGTGAGGGGAGGACTGTCTGTAGATCCTGCCAAGGAGACCAGGAATTAATTCAACCTGTCACTTACACTGAGCTCCCTTAGCAGGTGACTGGTGCAGTCACCTCATCTATCCCCAATACAGTACACCATAGCCGTAGCCCGAGCGCATACTGCAGAGCGGGCCAGAGCCTCGGGGAGGCCCGCAAAGAGGGCTGCTGCACTGGGGTAAACAGGCCACAGCCACGGCAGCAACGCCGTTAGATTCCATCCCATGACATTCGATCCAGTATTTGCTCACCACCTGCTATATGCTGGGAACACTGCCAAGGTTATATGTATTGATAAAATAATCTTCAATTTGAAGAAGCTCACTCCAGGTGTACGTGTAGTATGTCTGCACTTTCCAGGATAATCTCAAAACATTCTGTAAATTCTGCTAAAAACAGGGAGCATATGCATTCTTTTTCACACCTGTAAGCCCTGTGCCTGACACAGAATCTGGAACGGAGTATGACTTAATGTACGTTTGCTGAATGAACAAATGAACAAATGCCTGGATCATCTGAGTTGGGCCAGCTAGTTCACGGGCGCTCTGCAGAGAGTCAGTATTCAATGTGCTCTGCTGGCTGTCCCTCCACAACCCCTTGGTTTCCTCTCAGGAGATCCTCCTCACTCCTCCACCTTTTTCTCTCTAACACACCACGCCCCCCGAGACCTGTGCTCTGCAATTTTGCATTCAGCTCTCCACTCCCTGTCCCCAAAGCCCAAGTTACCAAAGATAACTAATGTTAGCAGGTCAGAGTCAGCACAGATGCACTTTAAGATGCTTAGCCTGGCTGGAGAGCCCTAGACAGAGCCGGATGTATTTTTAGCTCCTTGGGTATCTGGAAAGGTATTGAGATGCAGTCGTTGTTACAGACACCCTGGCAAATCAGTATTCTGCTACTGGCCTCCCCACACCAGCAGTTTCCATTCAGTGTCTCAAAAGCAAGGGTTGCCATGGAGATTGAGCTGCAGGGCAACTGAACTTCCTGTTGGGAAACAGCAGCACAGGTAAAGCTCTGGGCCAATGGGAATCAAGGAGCTCCATGGATGGCCACAGCTTCTTCTCCTGAAGGCAAATGATTGCAGAGCCCCTGGTACCCTCAGAAGGGGTTAGCCAGGAGATAGAGGATGCTGTGTGTCTGGAACTTCATCAGGGAGGGATTGATACTGATTCTATTTCTCCCTCACACCTGTCATAGGATTGATTTAGTTCTCTCTGTGTTCCATTGCCCAAGGCCTGTGGCCATCCAAAAAGAAGTCTGGAAGCTGCTTGGGGACGAAGGTGGCAGGGCCATTTTGTAGTAGAGGCCAGTCCTGGCAAATACCTAGACAAAAGCTCTGTGTGGGGCTTGGGGAGGCCAGGTCAACCCAGTCCTGGAGCCAGTTGAATCATAGTAACCCACTCTTCCAGTGACACTGTGTAGGATTATCTTATTTTATCCTTGATATCATGCAGGGAAGCAGCCAAGACAGGTAGCATGGTCCCCAATTTTCCCATTCATTCAACAAACGTTTCCTGTGTACCAGATATGCTAGGCAACCGAGATTTAAAAATCTGAAGCTACAAGAGGCTAAGTGACCCACAGACAGTTACAAAACTGGTAAGAGGTAGAACCAGAAGAACCCCCAGTTCTGTCCAGTCCATACATTCAGAGGGATAAGAGCCCAAAGAAGTTCTCAGAGAGCATTTAGCCTGATCCTTGAACTTCACAGAAAATAAACTGAGGCCCAGAGAGAGCGTGAAACTTGGTCACTCAGAGAGTTGGTGATAGAGCAAGGGCCAGGGTTCTTTGCCCACTCTGCTTCTCATCACCAAAAGTTCTTTCTAGGGAAATGTGCTGTCCCAGATTTTTACAGGACGCTTGCTCTGTGTCAGGCACTGGATCAGCTAAGAATTTCTTTTAGTTGTTGTTAACAGAGACGTGATCACAGTGACTTAAAAAAACTAAGCATTTATCTTCTTTTATACAAGAGGTCCAGAAGCAGGTATTCCAGGGCTGTATGATAGGTCAACAAGGTCATCAGTCATGCAGGTTCCTTCTAGCTTTCTGCATCACTGTTGTTAGCACACAGTTCAATCCTAAAACACCCAAGATGGCTGCTGGAGTGCTAGCCATTATATCCACATTCCAGGCAGGAAAAGGGAGATAAGAAAGGAACAAAAGGGCATGCATGCAAGCCCTGTCTGCCCCCTCCTCTCCTTTAGGGGTCTTTCTGAAAGCCCATCTAAGTTCCATTTATAACCCATTAGCACTTGCCAATTGTAAGGGAGGGAGGTTAAGAAATTTCATCTTTTACCTGGGTACATTGCACCCTAAATAACATTGGAGTTATGGTAGGAGTGAAGAATGGGAGAATGATATTGGGAGCAGAATTTTTCTAGGCACTGTATGGGAGTACAACACACACACACACACACACACACACAAACAGTATATATATATATATATATATATATATATATATATATATATATATATATATATATATATATATACACACACACACACACATACATACATAGATATACATATACATATATGTGTGTGTATACATGCTACATATTGGTCCTAAGATTTATAAAGGGTTTTTGTTTCCTGCTTCTTAAAACTTTTCTGTACTTTCTAAATTTTCAGCAGTGTGTGTATCTATTTATTTGACAATGAGGAAAAAAACCACTACCCATCATCCCTCTTTTAATTATCCACACGGGTGATTATTAGCCAGGCTCAGAGTCATCTATGTTATGCTACTTTCATGAAGATAGAGCAAAAATTCTTAAAACAGTGTTTGAACAAATTTAATATCAATTCAGTTCAGTTACAGCAAACTCTACAGATTTTGCAGATATCACCCTTGGAAGGGGCTTGGAGTAGAAGCGGCAATCCACCAAGGAGCTGGAGAAAATCATAGCTTTATGCAACGCTAGCCCCTCGGCCCTGAGCCTCCACTGCTGCCAGCCCCCAGCTCATCTTGTCTGGGAGCGCCTCCCACACACAGTCTCCTGGACACTGAAACCTAATGCCCTCTGGGGCTGCTGGGCTGCACGCCCGCCTGGAGCCTGCTGAACAGCAGGGGTGGGCCCTGTGGGTCTGCCAGCAAGGCTCAGCCTTTGCCCAGCCTCTCGCAGGTGGCTCCGGTTATTTGTGAACTGGAGTTGTCCTCCTCAAGGAATTGCAAGGTAGGTCAGGGACACGGAGGAGGCCCACAGTAAACCAAAGCCTGGGTCCAGGCATCCTGTCTCCTGCCACAGCCCCGGAAATATTTCAGGAGTGATTCACGGGCCAACACAGGGGCATGACTGGGCTCACAGGGAGCCCCCTGCAAGACTTTCTCCTCACGTGGTGCTTCTTGACAAGATTTTTAAGTAATGTGTTGTCCAAGGCATGAGGAAAGGGTTTTGAGAGGGGACTGTGGAAAAGCAAGGGTTGGTCTATTCAGTATGGAATTGAAGTATGGGTGGTTCACTCACGAGATAGCCCAGACCCTCCTAGTGTATCTAAAATCCATTCTCCCCTTAATCTTTGCTAAATGAACACCAGTTTTATTTGGGGGCAGTAATGTGCTCAGTTGAAATATCTGATCTCTCAGGCTCACTTGCAGATTTACGCAGGGACAGATAATAAAATACAGGTAAATGTCCCTGGGAAGGCTGTCCATCCCTTAATAAAAGGCAAGGGCCCAAGAGAAGAAGACTGCATTTGGGCCTCAGCCCCCGCCCCCTTCTTCCTGCCTGGAATGAGGAGATGAGTGGGAACGGAGCAGCTGGCTCATGACTCTGGGAAGAAGAGCCTCACGCTAGGATGGCAGAGCAGGAAGCTGGAATGCTCTGAGGCCCTTCAGGAATTTCTTGACATCATCCCTGGACTCCCTACCTCCTGACTTCTTGTTATATGACAAAAATAAAAGCCCAATTTGGGTAAACCAACGTGGGTTTCTGTTACACAGGAAGGCAAATATAATCCTGATGCCTGAAGATTGCCAGAGGGCTGTGCCTTTTTGTGTGTTCGAAGTCTCGCCAACCAATATGCAGTTCCCATCTTGGTTCTGTCCCTAGGCTCACTTCCTCTGGGGTTAGAACCAGGTCAGCTCGGATCAGATCACCCCATTTATCAGGGAGGGAAACTGCGGCTGAATTCTTCCCACAGAACTCACAGCTGGCCTGGGCGTGCATCTCAGCCTCGGCCGAGCTCTTCCTCCATTTTTCATCTGTATATACCACTCAGGGGGAAAGTGAAGAATTAAGTCTCATGAACTGCTTTTACTCCTCCCAAGGGAGACTATAGCATCCAGGAAAATGCTTCTTGGCTGAAAAGTCCCTGAGAATTAAAAACTTGATCTTCCCAAACCCAGGGATAGAATCTTCTCTCTCCCTGTTTCAAACCATTGATGGTATGAGACGGCTCCCCACTGATGGCTCCATCGAGCATGAATCTCAACCCTTTGGGATCTGTAAGGACTTAAGGCTTTTTAAGGAGGAAATGATGACTTGATGACTGTATCATATGTCAGATTTTTCTCAGTTCAACCACCATCTTTTTGAGTGCCTACTATGTATTTATATAATCTTCACAAAATGATCAAATGCTTTAAAAGATACCTGCAAAGGAACCTGATTAGAGATATTATTAATAATGCAAACATAAGAAACAATAAGAAAATGTTTGGAATGGCCTTTCTCCTCTTGGTTAAGCTCTTTCTTAGGTATATTATAAGGCAAAAGCAATGACAACTAATTGGATATGAAGCAATAAATCCCTGAAATATGTTTGACATTTATTATTGTTAATAAAGGTTATGGACCTAAGAGTTTTTACCTTGAGATATTAGCTAATGATAGTAGAAAGCTATCCAATTAGTAAGCTATTTAAAAACTAAGCATCTAGACCATGAACATAAACTTCCTTAATTATTTCATTGATGCTCAAAGTTATTACAATACTTACCCCAGTACTTCAGATTTCATTAAATGTAATGATAAACATATATGAGTCTTTTGGTCTTTCTTAGTAATTGCAAAACACAAAAACCCCACATGCCCTTAGGAAAACCCTTGCTTTTTTTACCATGAAAAAAGACTGGAATAATGCACAAAAAAAATATGGCACAAAAAAATATGGTTATTGAAAGATGCATAGAAAACATTGCTGAAAATTTTAAGAAATAAATATTAATTGTAAAGCAACCATAAAAATTAATTTTTAAATAAATTTAAAAAGAAATAAATATTAAGGCAAAATATGCCTTATAGGAAGTTTGTTTTTTGTTTGATTAAAAGTATAGAGATTTCTAACATCTCAGTTAATAGAATTTGCTAAATTTTGTTTAAATACTAGAAACACAGGAGAAAGGACTAATTTTGAACCACTAAAGGAAAAACGTGTGAGAAAAGAGTAAATGATTTCCTTAAAAACTGCTTTATTATTTAATTGTTAGTAATAATAACTATTAACTGGAATAAAAAGTGGAACCTGGGGCGATGTTAACAAAGATAGAAACACACCTGATAGACATTCACTCAACAGCAAAGAAGTTAAAGCCAGACGCGCACAAAAGGTGAAGTGTTATCATTGATGTTGTTAATTTTGTAAAAATGAGGCTTTTAAAGTGTAATAGAGTCTTTACATTACTTTGGAACGGGATATGGAGTGACCAGGAAGATCTTTCATATCACACAGAAGTTCTCCAGTTTTCTCAAAACAGTTGCTTAAGAGAGTTACCAGGCTTACAGATGGATCACATGTTTTTCTTATGAAGACAAATGTTCGATTTTTTTTTTTTTTTTTAATTTTTATTTATTTATTTATTTATTTATGGCTGTGTTGGGCCTTCATTTCTGTGCGAGGGCTTTCTCTAGTTGTGGCAAGTGGGGTCCACTCTTCATCGCGGTGCGCGGGCCTCTCACTGTCGCGGCCTCTCTTGTTGCGGAGCACAGGCTCCAGACGCGCAGGCTCAGTAATTGTGGCTCACGGGCCCAGCCGCTCTGCGGCATGTGGGATCTTCCCAGACCAGGGCTCGAACCCGCGTCCCCTGCATTGGCAGGCAGACTCTCAACCACTGCGCCACCAGGGAAGCCCAAATGTTCGATTTTTATTACCCTTCTCTGGGATGACAAATGGCTGTCAGAATTTTTTAATAAGCACTCTTTTTTTTTTTTAATATATATATTTTTAAATTTATTTATTTATTTTATTTATGGCTGTGTTGGGTCTTCGTTTCTGTGCGAGGGCTTTCTCTAGTTGTGGCAAGCGGGGGCCACTCTTCATCGCGTTGCGCGGGCCTCTCACCATCGCGGCCTCTCTTGTTGCGGAGCACAGGCTCCAGACGCGCAGGCAATTGTGGCTCACGGGCCTAGTTGCTCCGCAGCATGTGGGATCTTCCCAGACCAGGGCTCGAACCCCTGTCCCCTGCATTGGCAGGCAGATTCCCAACCACTGTGCCACCTGGGAAGCCCCTAATAAGCACTCTTGATCTGTCTCTTCAAGATAAAGGTGACGCCTTATCCTCTCAAAAAATAAACTCATGCTAAGGAAAGAGCACTTGAAAACACGTTTGGATGTTTCCATTGTTACACCATTCTGACTAAAGCCCTGCTTGTAATACCTTTAAATCTCTCGTATCTGTACACTTAAAAAAGAATTGGAAACAGAATTTTCTAACTTGTTTTAAAATTATTTAAATAAGAAAGTTCCATAAGTTTTGACTCCATGCTATTAAAATTATAAAAATATAATAATTATATAATATATAATAAATTATTTAAAAAGTGTTTCTGCTTGCTTAAAAGAACAGACTTTGGGTACTATGGAAATTATGTGATGCTTATTGTATACTGCCTTATACTGTTGGTTGTCTTACTCCATGGGAGTGCTCCTTGTCTTCTGACCTAACTGGAAGCTTGCTGTTTCTTATATACCTGTTCTCCTTTCCTGGCCTCTCCTCTCCCCTTTCTCCTTCCACCTTGCCCTGGTGCCTACCATTGTTCTGCAGGTGCCTCATCCGTTGATGCAAATGTCAAGTTCAGGCCAGCAGGGACTGCCTGAGTCTTGTAGCCTACATTCTGACACCTGTCTCTTGAACCTACTCTGACCCCCTGATGTCCACAGGATAAAGTCTAGCTTCCGTGTATCACCTTAGGGAAAAAACCCGAACAAACTTCTGGGCCAACCCAATAGTAGCGCTGTGCTTCTGCCTTACCTGGTTTCTATCAGACTCATCAAAACTGCCTCTCCTGATTCTGCTCTAGGCGCCTTCTTCCTCCCTGCGTACTTGAGGTCTAGGTTTGCACTAAGACCCCAGTCAGATCCCATTTCTTTCTTGCACCTCATTGGCCCTGGCCTCCGCAGTCCTCCCTGGGATGCCCCTCCTCTGAGAGCTTTTCTCCAGCACTTGTGTGCACGGTCAGGCACTATCAGCTCTTATCACGATGAGGATGCCCTGCTGCTCCAACTGGACTGTCAGACCTGTGAGCACTGGGCTGTGAGCTTCCATAGAGCCTCAGTGCTGAGAACAGAGCCCCGTGAACAATGGCACAGGCTGCACCCAGGCCTCATGACTCACTGGGCATGACTGCTGGGCATGACTGCTGGGCATGACTCACTGTGTGCAGTGAGTGCTCATTGGTGACAGCGTGCCATCTGGGATCCTTACAGTGACCTGTCTTCATCTGTCACTCATACACTTCTCTACGATGGAGGGAGAGGCCATGTGCCATGACCCTAGAATTGCTGCCCCCTGCCCCCCACCAGCAGAGGGGACATGTGGGTTCAGAAGACGTGAGCTGCTCAACCTGTTCTGGGTACAGCTGCCTGCCCTGAGCCCAAGGAACCGAGGGCTGGATGCTGGCTCGTCCCTTGGGCAAGAGTTACTGTTGTTTGGGCCAAAATACATTTAGTGACACCATGAGAGGTTTGGGTGCAGGAGGCATGCTTTAAAAAATACATGAGAATTCAAGGGTTTTTTTTTCCCACCCCTGCTGGGGAAACATGTCCACATGTCTGGGATAATATTAGGGCTGTTTATTTTCCAAGGCTGACGTTTCCTTGGCCATCTAAGATTGCTGCTGGAGATAGAATGAGTGATATTTACTTTGGCACTCTTGGTCCAGAAAGGATTACCAAGGGCAAGTAGGAGCACGTCTGGGTGACACAGACAGACAGACGCCCAGAAATATGTGGGGCACGCCAAACCAGGCCATCATCTGACCCACGGTTGTTTCTGGGGTTTCTAGTGGCCCTTCCACAAAGGAGACCAGTCAGAGGGGGACATTTCATGTGGGGGACTGATAGGTTCAAAATCTAATTTTAGGCATAGAATAAGAAACAGCTCTTCTAGTGGGGAGGTCTACTTTGGGGGAAAAAAGAAAGTCTGTAAGGGAACGGTCTTCCTTCCTAAAACAAAACCAAGCTCTTCGGAGCTTTGAGTGAGGGAAGGTGATCACGAAGGGGAGGCGCGGAAGAGGCCACTTTGCAAGCATCTCTTTACCTCTGGGCTTTGCCTCCCCTTTGAGGACAAAACTACCCCATTCTCCTGGTCAAATGAATTGGACTCAGTACAATGAGGCAGGTTGAAATTCTAAAAGGGATTCGACCAAAAAAATTTTTAAAAAGTAGAAGAGGAAAAGAAAATAAGTACCCAAACAGTTGCAATATCCAAATATAATTGATTGATGCTATACTAGAATTTGTGTTACCCTGTGCCTTCCCCCCAGCCCCTTTGAAAATCCCTAGAAAAATCTCTCCTTTGTAGTGTTTAGGCTCTTCCTAAGCTGGAAGCCTTGGAAAACAGGTTTGTAAATGGCCGGTGGGTAAACAGGATAATGATCAGTCTTGATGGGTCTCCAGCAGCAGGAAAAAAAAAAAGCCATCCCACCCGGAGGACAGCCCCTAGCCATTGGGACTGAAGGCTGCTGGAAAAGCCCAAAGGGGCTTTTAGACAGGGCTGCCCAAGAGGCTCATCCGGTCCCCTCTCCCCAGGCAGCACTGGGCATGGTCACCCCGCACTGTTCTGGCTGCTTGAAGCTCCTTGGATTACGACATGCTTATGTCAAAATGTTAACCTTCACTGGTTCAGAGAGAGAGCCCAAGGAAACATCATTTTCCATTGGGCACCAGGGAGCCTGTTCTGGGCCCAAAGAAGAACTCAGAGAGGCCCTGGGAGGTGGGTAGGACAGGTTAGGTCCTGCCCAGAACTAGACCCTCTCCTCCTGAAAACATGGTGATGCCAGGCTGTGGTGCAGGGGTATCAGCTAGGGACAGAATGGGGACTGGCTCCCCAGCTCTGCGTGAGGACAGAAGGAGCACCATGGAGCAGGCACTCATATGCTTAAGTGCAATTCACTCGATTGGTTCCAGCCTGTGGAACAGCGGGGAGAAATGCCGAGCTAAGAAATTTAAGTAGCCGATCAGGCTTTGTGTCGTCCAGATTCCCACACTGCTGCAGGCTGAACTGAACTGAACAGACCTTGAAATATTCATAGCCTGGGGTAGGGGTGGGGTCCACAGTGCAGAACAAATCTGGTCCCACAAATAAATCCAACCCCTGAATGTGCTTGGAACTCCTCTGCCAGCATCATCCTTCATTGTGGATAACCCTCCTTGGGTCCTTCTTATTGGCTGGGTTTGCTCTAAGCACTTTCCACAGGATAACTCATTTGTCTCCCCAGCCGCCCTGGGTGGTAGGTACTATGACTATCCTCATGTTGCCAGTGAGGAAAATTGGAGAGTCAGAAACGTTAAACAACTTGCCTCGGGGTGTTAGGGGCAAAAACCCCATAGGGGACAGGGCTGGGATTTGAACTCAACAGCCTAGCTCCAGTCTACTCTCAGCTATTGTTGAGACTTTCACAGCTGTTGTTGCTATTCCTGGCCCTGATTGGCCCCTTTGCTAAAATTCACTCTTGGTGGTGGGCCCCGATTCTTCCCCTGAAGATGCAAATGATGGCATTTGTACCCCAAAGGACTTCACTACTGGGAGATACCTGAAATCTTGGCTTCCCTCACCCCTGAGGGCCCCAGGCCTTGATGCACTGTTGTCATGGGGGCATTTGCTCCTTTTGAGGTCCCCTCACCATCACCTGGTTAGTTCCCCCAGGGCACCCCACTTTCTCTCCTTGGCTCGCTGAGCAGGCCAAGCAAACAGCATCCGCCAAGGGGCCTGTAGCAAAACAAACGGCAGCAGCCCCAGAGGCCTCCGAAGCTTCCATTTAGCAAGCAGCCTGCAAGCCTCCGCAGGCAGCGCCCTTGGGGAGGGCTGCCGTTCATCACTTGTTTGGCTGCAGGTGGCTCGGGAGCCCATGTGGGGTGGGGTCTGCTGGGATGAGGGGCGTTAGCTTTTTGAGAGCTGAGGGGGCAACTGGGAGGGGTTGGGGATGAGTGGGGCTGCTCTTGGACCCCTTCAGGCTGCTTCAGTGCCAACATCTTTGCTCCATTCTGATGTGGAAGAATGTCGTGTTTGCTTGTTTGCTATTTATACTGCAGGTGCTGTCTAGGGGTTTTCTTTGAAGCAGTGGTAAACTCTGAGGCATGTAAGTACATTTCTGGCTCATTGCTGTGCTCACACACATGGGTTCAGCTGATCCAAGGCCCATCCTTACCCCCCACGCCTCACTGCTTATGGACATGGGTCCTTCCTAAATCTGTACATTCCAGATACTACCACTCTCCCTGCGCCCCACCAGGAACACACTCCTAAATACATTTAGAATCTGGCTCCTGCTTCCTTCCCTGAATAGGGAAACTTCATTTCAGCCTCTCTTAGGATTGGCCATGCCATTAGCCATGATCTTGTTCTCTTCCTCTTAGCAGGATGTGACCCTCTAAATTCAGTGGCCGTTTTTAATCCTCCCTGACACACTTCCCATCTACCTCACCTCCAGGACAGGGCCACCTCCTGAGGAAGCAAACACCCCCTAGGCCTTCCTGTAGCATAGTATCTAAACCATATCATTTTTTTATCTAGTCAGTTTTATTGGGGTGCAATTTACACAGAGTAAAATATACCCTTTTTAGTGTACTGTGGTATGATTTTTGACAAACAAACACAAATGATTGTGTAACCATCACCACAATCAAGATACAGAACAGTTCCATCACCCCAAAAGGTTCTCTCGTACACCTCTGTAGTCAACCACGCCTCCCACCCCCAGCCTCTCACAACCACCAATCTGGGTGGGCTTTATTTTTTCCCTTCTAGTTTACCTTTTCCAGAATGTCACATGAATGGAATCTGGAGCCTGGCTTCTTTCATTCAGCATAATCCTTTTGAGACTCATCCAAGTTGTTGCATGTATCTGAAATCCATTCCTTTTTAATGCTAGGTAGTATTCCGAAGTATGGATGTACCACAGTTTGTGTATCCATTTGTCAGTTGAAGGACATTTGGGTTGTTGCCAGTTTTAGACAATTATGAATAAAGCTGCTATAAACATCCATGTAGAGATTTTTATGTGGACATATGTTTTCATTTTTCTTGGATAAATACCTAGGAATGGGATTTCTGAGTTGTAAGGTAAGCATACATTTAACTTTTAAGAAACTGCCAAACTGTCTTCCAAAGTGACTGTATTATTTTGCATTTCTACCAGTGTTGTGTGAAAGACCCAGTTGCTCCACACCCTCACCAGTATTAGGTATTGCCAGTTTCCCCAGCCCACCCTCCTCCATGCTAAAGATGCGCTACCTGGTACTTTAATCATCTATTTCTGTGTTTCTTGACCTCAAGTGGCAGCCTAGAAGGCAGGAGATGGGATCTGTTTATTTCTACATTACCTACACAAACTACATCAGGGCAGGAGCTCAGTAAATCTTGAATGGATGAATGACCGAATGAACACTTTCCAGGTTGCTTGGAAGTTTCTAGAAGACAGAGCTATTGATGCTCCATCACTCTCACCTGGAAAACTGTGATTTGACCACCTCCCGTCCAGTGATGGGGCCATACCTGGTCCACCTCTTCCTCACCCCTTCTTGAAGTCATGCCACCCACACAGTCCCCTCCTGGTCCCTTTCTCTTAGGGTGCTTCCCATGCATTAGCCTCATTCCTTTGAGAATAAACTGAATGTAGAGAGACCCTCCAGTACCAGGTATGGCCAGTGGGTTCCCCCAGAGGACGAGCTACTGGGGAGATATGAGGACTGTGGGATTAAGAGGGAACTATAATGAAGAACAGATGCTTCTGCCTGGAAAGTTCAAACCAAAGCCAAGGAACTGGGTGAGGATATACTGATACCTCAGGGTGGACTGAGAGAGAGGCAGCCCAGCAGCCTGATGACCCTGAATCCACACATTCACCAAGAGTCCTGTGAGTCGTCCCACAGTGTGGCCACTGGGCTTCTTCAGGGAGATAAGCTGCTCATTGGAGGGTCTGAGCACAAACTGGGAGTGTAAGCAAATGAACTCCCAGAGAAACAAGGAAGACAAGCAGAAGCACTATGTGATGGGGGACCAAGGCGGCAAGCGGGGGAGGGACTGCCTGCTAGAGCAGGCCTGGGTCCTCTGATCCACCCACACAGCATCAGAGGGCAGCAGCCAATCAGGGCCCTGAGGGCCTGACTGCAGGATGCGGGGCCTAGCCTGGCAGCTGCAGTGCATCCTTCATCCTCTGCAGACTGGCTCTGCAGTCACCTCAGTTCCGAGTTACACATTCTGGGACAATGGAGGAGTCTACTGATATGGAAGATCAGCCCTTCAGTAGGTGTAGACACCGGGGAGCTGAATGGAACTCTCCTGAAGGATATTTTCAGGAGGGCATGGGGGCAAGCAGAGGGATGCTGAGGACTGCAGTCCTGCAGGAGGGTAGAAATGGCAGAAAAACAAAGCAAAGAGTAACTCTCCAGAGTCAAGGGCATTCCGATCCCCTTGTGCAGGCTCCAAGGGTCAGAGGCCACCCGGGTGCCAGAGAAATTAAGCAGAGAAGAGAGCAGTTAAACCTTCAGAGGCGGGGCGGCTGTGAGTTCAGGGTGACCTGCTGAGGTAAGGAGGCTGAGTATGGACGTGTGGTCCCGGTAAAGGCTGGGCAACTGATGGTCAAGAAGAAAAGAGACATAGAGATCATCTACTCCAAATTCCCTCTCCTAGAGATGAAGAATCTGATGTCTAGGGTGAGGAAGGGACTTGGCCCTGGTCACATGACTAACGTAATAGCGATAAAACTGGAACCTAGGTCTCTGGACTCTTAGAAGAGAGTTTTGAATCCAGAAACCTGCCTGTTCATCAGGAAAATCCAGTATAGAAAACTTCTCTTAAAGAGCAAAAAGCTAAAAATAGGAAGCAAAACGCGTTTGAGCTCAGATCTGTTTGGACTGGTTCATTCCTACCCCAAATACCTGCCCTTGTGTAGCCTCTGGCTACAGGGGTTTAAGCCTGAGAGCGTGGTGCAAGGGGACAGTTTCTCCTTCTTTAGAGGACATTGCAACGAAAAGAGGGCTAGCTGTTCCTGGAAATATTTAGGCCCAGGTTTGCCAGAAAGCAGACAACCATGTGGGGTTGTTTCTAGTTTAGGGCATGGCAGAAGGGGGGTGGGTTATGGGATGGGGGAGGAGACTGTCCCTGCCACATGCTTCAGGAATCTTCCCTCTCACTGACAGTTGTACAGTGACTCAGGGAGGCAGCTGGTGG
Organism: Eschrichtius robustus; assembly: GCF_028021215.1. Lineage (NCBI taxonomy): Eukaryota > Metazoa > Chordata > Mammalia > Artiodactyla > Eschrichtiidae > Eschrichtius > Eschrichtius robustus. Next base: position 97,144,637 of record NC_090826.1, read on the forward strand.
TGGAGGAGGAGGCTCTGCTCACACATAAAAGGCTAAGAGTGACCTGAAGCCAAACCATACAATCGCTCGCAATTACCTTACGTTTCTTTAAATTATCAACACCATGACCCGGACATGTCCCCTCTTCTGCCACAATTTTCCCTAAAGTTGTGGACCTTTAACGACCTCAAGACGGATCTAACATAGTTATTTATTTTCTGGAGAACACCCCCACCCCCCACCCCCACGCCGAGCTCGTTCTTGTTCTATAAACCCTACCGAAGGGACAGGCTCAAGCTGCCATATTTGTCCCATGTGACTCCACCTCCCACCCCCAGCTACAGCTGATTGGACCAGAATCAGATCCTGTCTCAATGTTGAACTATCTATTGGCTGGTGTAGGGGAGGAAACCTTTCCCCCTTTTCCCTTCTTGGTTCTTTGGCTGGTCTATTAATTAAATTGACACAAGACAGATTAACAGGAGAAAAAACACACCATAATTTTGTATGTACAGGAGCTCATAGAAATATGAGACACAAGGAAGGGACCAAAGCAGGCAGCTTTTATACCTCTTAGACAAAGAAACAATACATTTGTGAGGAATTGACAAGACAAAGAAGTTTGGGATTGGGGTAGTAAATTGATGAAGAAGTGACAAAGTTTGTTCGTACAGGTTCCCCTGCTGTCCCAAAGTAGAGCATTCCTGTGAAACCTTTCATAAACGGAAATGGTATAAAGCAAAGAAGCCACTACCTTAGGACATATCTTGCTAACGAATACACAAAATAAATGGAGATAAAGCACAGATGCTTAAAGACACAGTTCAAAGCTACGGCAGCTTGATGCCAAGATGCTGAGTGTATTTCTTGGGGGAGAAGCTTGGCGGTACCACTCTTGCCATTCGGGGTGCACGCTGCCTCTATAACAGCCCACTGCAAAACAATTGCTGAATGCTGTTTTTGCTTTTCACACATTTTTATAAAAGCGAAAATCTTCTTCACATTTCTTCCAGTTAGCAAAAACAGATGCAAATGTAGGTCTTTCGTAAAAGTGAAGTGGCGTAAAGCGAACTTTCCAGAAGTAGAGGATACCTGTATAGCCTTCTCAGCTCTAAATTTCCTATCTCTGGTAATAAGGATGCCTTCTATCTCCCGGAACAGGGAAGGTACCTTTCATATGGGAGATTTATTTCTGCTTTCAGGGAGCAAAGGAGGGTCAGAGTGTCCTTCTTGCACTGGCTGCTGAAGTAACTTTAATTCAAAATAATCAATATGTCAAAGTGGCATATGGGGGGGGCAGCTTGCCCTGAACCCCATCGCTGGTCAATAACCAATCAGATTCACCCTCTCAAGAATTTAAAGTACAGAGCCAGAACTCAATCGGAATTCAAAGATTATTGTGGGGACTTCACCCACAAACCACAGGCTGAAGGTATCAGGAAGCAGAGAAGCTTCTTGAATAAGCTGTAGAGAGGAAAATGGCACCCATTGTAAATAGACAAGATGCCATGGAGGCCTCAGAGGAAGAGAATCAAGAGTGTCTACCTTGAGCTCTAAGAGTTCAGATTTCCCAGATCCAATTTCCAAGAGACTGGGCTTTATTTCCATGAGTTGCACTGTAACCTTATAATAATTACCTCTTTTATTTTGGCTTGCACGAGTGCTTTTCCATTCTTTGCATCCAGTAAACCCATCTTAAGATGCCTTTATCTTCATGTCATCTGACTTCACGTATTATAAAAATGATCATTCCCAAATCTCCAAGGGATGGCCCTGGAGTTAGTGTTGGTGTCTAAGTCTCTACAGCTCCCATGACAATTGCCTTGGCAGAATGAAAGACCATTAAGAAGCTGAGTGAGGAGAGAAAGGAGGAAAGTTCCACTTCTATAACTGCATAAAAAGTTTCCTAGAGAAAATGAGCCCGGAAGCTGAAAGAGGGCATCTAGTTAGTGATGGAAAGTGTCTTCCATCGACTTGGCTTGGTCCCTAGACAGGAAGTGCTCTGTGTTTCCTTGATTGGTTCCTTCATTCATTCTGTAAACATTTATTGTGCACAAATGTGGGCTTGACCCTGGGTCTGGTGCTGAGGAAACAGAGAAATAAAGACACAGTTTCTTCTCAGAGTTTAGTGAGGGAGGCAAACATGCTAGCACTTGGTTGGTTCTGCAACTAAGCCTTTGTTAGGGTCTGCCTTCTGTGAGAGTTATTTATCTCTGTGTCTGTCTTGTCTGTGAGATGAAGAGTCCAGAAAGAACAGGGACCCTTGGTTATCAACTCTCTCCCCTACTTGTGCAGAGCCCGGCACCCAGGAAGTGATTGGAGAATTGACTACAGGGTCTGGGCTGTGGGTTGAACTGTGTTGCTCCTCGATGTCCACTGATGGTGACCCTGGCCCTGACCTGCTAATCTTGTAAATCTGTGCTCCTGGGTCACAAAAGGACACCTCAGAGGGGTGAGGAAGCTGGTTAAAACCACTCAAATCCATGCTGGGGAAAGAACTCAAAATACATGCCCTCTGGGTGTGGGTGAGTGGTATTGTAGAGAGGTGCCCCAGGACATACAGATAAAGCCACTCATCTGGGAGATAGAGCCAGTAGCAAAACCAGTTGTTCCAGAGCTCATTGGATGCTCTAAGTTTTCTAAGGGAGTCACCAGACTTAAGAATCTAATGGATTGTAGTGAGGATCAGAGATACTCCCAGGACTAAAATGTCATTAAGAACTGAATGTATGAAGGTATCAGAAAGCAGAGAAGAATGTATGCCTTATGACCTGTATACATGAGGAATAAGTTAGCAGAAATGGGGTAGCTTTCATGGTGTCCAGGCAAACAAAAGCCAGTGAACATCAGTGTTTCTAACTCTGGCAGGAGGTGAGGGAGCCCTGACCAACCCCCATGGGTACCCGGACTCGTTGGCAGGAATTTTTCTAGAGCAGAGATGTAGGTACCTGGATCCTGTGGCATGTATGTTAACCATTAAAAGCACAAACCAACCTCCTGCCCCCACATTCTGCCTCAATAACATCCAAACAACTGATTCCAGGCTGTTTGGGATCAACGTTTCTCAAGACAGTTCCGATTTACCATCAATCCCTTAGGAGGTTAGTCGGCATGAGTTAGTCCTCTAGTGCATCTAACTGTGACAGCATCATCTCCAGGCAGAGAGAGCAGGAGATTTTGTATTCAACACAGCATGAAACCAAGTGTCCTAACAGCCCAAGCAGCCTAATATCTCATGCAGAAATGGTGCATCATGTCACCAAGCCACAAACAAACTCAAGATTGACAAACGTGGAACTGCAGGGGGAAAGCTGCAAAAGTGAGCTGATAACAGGCAGTTCCCCCAATAAGCTCTCAAGGTGCTGAGACTGGGTCCCATGTATTTACCAATACAGCTCACATATTTTTAATTCGTTAGAGATTCAAGTTTAACTAAATTGCTAAGGACCTGTAAACTGTCCTTTTCTTCTGAAGCTTCTGCTTTCAGCATCACCTACCACCCCACATGCTGGCAAAATCTAAATTTAGCCATCTCCTTCAACTATGTCAGTTATCACAGGGGCTAGACTCACTTGATAGGGGTCATATTATAAGTGAAGTCAAGAAAGAACACATCATTAAAAATGTTCAGGGCCAGCAAAATGCCTTTGAAATGGCTTGCTTTTTAGCTGGAAATGTGAAATAGCATAGCGGCATGATGCCTGCATTAGGAAGATAATAGAAATGTAATGCTATTCCCTATGCCACTTTTAAAGCCGTGGGCAATTCTGGGCTCCAACAAATTAACAGACGGATGTTCTTTTCTTTAAGAAAATAAAATTTATTGGCGGAATGGAAAGCACGTCACATTTCCTATTCAACCACCTCACCTACCCCTTTAACAGCTCACCTACTACTAACCTTGGGGTTCTTTCCTAGTGATGAAACCTAGGTCCTTCATTCCCCTTTAAGTCTGACAATCAAGCCGTCAGCACTGCCATGGGAGCTGAGAGTGACGGTGTTTCCATCTCTAAAACCTGGTACATTTTGTTCTAAACCAGATTCCGAGAAGGTCTGAGTAGGAAGCCATACTGTGAAGAGCCCCAGCTCCAGCAACCCCGGGAGAGGGTACAGGAGAAGGGCCCACCTTTGGTCAAATGTAGGCTGACCCTAAAAAGTTTTATAGGGTTGTATTATAGTTATAGGATCACACTAGGTGCATATTTACAAGGCCCTTTCTTTGTGTGAGAGGTATTATAAAGAATTCTCCAGGAAGACTCATCAAAGACCAAACCAAAGTTTCCTTAGGAAGGACAGCCCCTCACAACAAAAAAAATATTTGGCTAAAAATGTCAATAAGTATCAAGGTTGAGAAACCCTGGAGTAGATGATCTCTAAGTTACCTTCAAGCTATAAGAATATCTACCCTTCTGCATGAGTATTAAAAACTCACATGAGCATGTGTAATTAGGACCCCCTGAGTTCGATGGCAAGGCCCAAGGCACTTATCTCAGGTACAAGGAGGGCATCCTGCTTCTGTCCCTACCTCCTGGGGTTCACCTTCCAAGCTAAGCAGACCCAGGGCCATCTGCTGCCATCTTATCTGTCACCCCCAGCATCAGCAGAACATTCATCGTCAAAGAAGGCATTTTCAGTTAGAGAAGCTTGATGGGGGTAGGGACAGAGTCCATGACGGCATCACTCCATCAGTCTTCTAGGTTAACACTTGTCACTGGACTTTTCTCACTGCCAGATTTCCCTCATTATCTGGTGAACTCTGTTCCTGTCTGTCAGCCATGCCTGCCAGGGACCCAGGAGTGCAATCTTACTTCACTGTCTCATGTCCATTTCTTTCCTCCTTTAGGACTAGTATCTGTCAGCTCTAAAGACTCACCTTCCCCTGAGCTGGGGACTCAAGCTCTTCACTTCTCCCTGGAGACTTGGATTCACAGTCCTAAAGAGAGCATCAAGACTCAAGCTGTGAGCTGGGATTTAGAGTGCAAGAAAATGTTTAATGTGAATATCAATGGCACATGTGGTGCCACTTCTCCCTCCTGCACTCATGGCAGACATCAATAATCAATCACAAAACTTTTCCCATTTGAACTGGAGCATGGCTAAACACAGCAAAGGCAGGGGGATGAGGACTTCAACTAGATTTTAAGTTCCATGAGGGCAAGGACATGGTCTGTTTCATTCACTAGTCTACCCTCAGAATACACAGGAGTGGCTTAATAAAAGTTTGTTGAATGAACGAAGAGCCTCCCAGCTCATGGTTTCCCTAAGATGCACACTGCCTGCTTGGCTCCAGGGGTGAATGGACTCCAATCTGTAGCTCATGTTCTAGGCTAATGCTGGATAAAGCAGCCCTGGGGAAGGAGGAGAAGGAAGGAGGAAAGGTGATTTAGTGAGCAATACTCTCTGGTAAAAAAGGGGACTGTGGGAATGATGGTTTCCATTATTTCCAAAAGAGGGATAATAGGTGTAAGTGAGAGCTTTGGAAGAATCTGGTACTTGTGTAACTTCCCCACATATATTATTTTTTTATTATCCCTTTCCTGTGGTGATTAGAGAGCTTTAGGTATTTTAAGCTATCATTTAGTGAGTGCTATGTTCTAATAGCTTTATAAACATTAACCCACTAGACAATCACAAAAGATCTGTTCTCTTTTCACCCCCTTTTCTCAGAAACCAAGGCTCAGAGTGATTAATTACATGCCCAGATGCACTGCTAGTGGGGGACTCAGCTCAGATTCATACCTAGGCCAGTGTGCTTGCAAAGCCAATACCACAAATCCTTCAAACAGAAAGAGTCCGAGTGCTTGTGTTTGGTGGCTGCAGGGTGGGAGAAGAGGGTGTTCTGGCTCTCTGCCAAGTTTAAGGAGAGAGAAACCCCAAGGGAGGGAGTGGCAGGGGAGCAGCTGAGGGCCTGAGACCTTAGGGAAGGCAGAAAACAGTCCCATGGAGTTGGCCTGGACAGGAAATAGATCCTTAGCACCCAACTCTGGGAAACTCCTGGGGTCGGAGGGACGACTTAGAGGTCCAGAGTGGTCTTTTATATTTCTGGTCTACTGCCCCATCAACCCCATCGTGTCCTGCTTACTGCCCCACCATCCCCTATTCTACTATCTATCATCCTCTGGTGCACTGTCCCACCATGTCCTGGTTGTCTCCCCCACCATTAGTGCTGCCTGATTTAACAACTAAAAATACAGGATGGGGGCTTCCCTGGTGGCGCAGTGGTTAAGAATCCGCCTGCCAACGCAGGGAACACTGGTTCAAGCCCTGGTCTGGGAAGATCCCACATGCTGTGGAGCAACTAAGCCCGTGCGCCACAAGTACTGAGCCCACGTGCCACAAGTACTGAAGCCTGCGCACCTAGAGCCTGTGCTCCGCAACAAGAGAAGCCACCGTAATGAGAAGCCCGCGCACCACAACGAGGAGTAGCCCGCTCTCGCCGCAACTAGAGAAAGCCCGTGCGCAGCAGCGAAGACCCAACGCAGCCAAAAAAAAAAAAAAAAAAATACAGGATGGCCTGTATTTTTACAGTTAACTCTGAGATTCAAATCACAACAAATAATTTTTCAGTATAAGTATGACCCATTGAATATTTGGGATATACTTATACTAGGAAATTATTCATTGTTTATCTGAAATTCAAATTTAATTGGCCATCCTATATTTTATGTAGCAATTCTATCCACTAGATAGCATCGTTACTGGCTGTCTGCCTCAACATCCCTCGTTCTACTGCCCCACCATCTCCCAGTTTACTGGTCCACCGTCCCCTGTTCCACTGCCCTACCACCCCCAGCGGAAGCTCCTGAGTAGCTGTCACGTAGCCTGCCCAGAGCTGCCTGGTGATCTTTCCCCATTTTAGCCTCTCCTGGAGCCCTCCTTGAAGCAGTCAGCTGCAGCCCTGAGGACAGGGCCCTAAGCCTCCTTTCCCAAATCCCTCAGATCCTCCCAGGGGCATGAGACTCGGAGGTGGCAGACTCAGGCTTCCTGTGGAGGTGATGAGGGGGCTTCTGGCCGGCAAAGTAATCAAGCTGATGAGCCAAGAAACATTGCCTTACGGTTTGGAAAACTTCATCACTTCCCTGGCTCTGGACCAAAACAATAATTTTAAGGTGTTTCGAGGATGTGGGTCGGGGATTGAGAGGACGGTGGATTGTTGTTTCTCCCCCAGACCTGCCAACTGCAGACAGGATAGGTTAATGAGCCGTGGAAATAGAATTCACCGAGGAAATGATGCGCGGCCTCCCCCTTGAACATGTGCCTGAAGGCTGTAAATCTCGGGGCTTGGAGCAGGCGGAAACTAGAAGCTCACTGCCTGTGGGGTGCTCCGACCCCTCCCTTCAGACATAACTGTAGAGACAGGAAAGGACTCGGCCTTCAGGCAGGAATCCCATGAATTGAAGAAGACAGGGAGCAGGGCGGGAGAAGGAATTGGAGAAGCTGCGTTTTCTGTATTCCACAATCCTTGGTGTTTTATCACCCAACACAGGCACGCATGCACATGCGCACATGTGCGCGCACGCTCATGCAGCCATGAGCCTGCGCTTGCACACAGCACGGGAGCTGGGAGCTGCTGCTTACGTCTCTTATGCTGCTCGCTGTCAGCCAGTTGCTTTCCCAGTCTAGGCCTCCGTGTGTTCACTTGTCAAATTTAGGAGAAGGACTAGAATCTCTCAGCCTTGCCTGTAAAGGTCCCGGAGTTTGGAATCCCCACCTGACTATAAACTCCCTGAGGGCAGGGACTTGGCTTCAGTCCGGACTTGGCTTCAATCCCTGGGTGCCTGAGCACCCAGAAACCTCAGGAGAAGCCTCTGGAGGGTCCACCAGTGCCAGCTTCTGTTTGCGGCCGCTGTCCCTAGACCTGGAGGCGGCCCACAGAGCCAGAGGCCTTTTTTCAAACGTGAGCTGGGACCCATCCAGGCTACTCTGGCAGAGGCTGAAGGAGGAACCTGCTTCCGATGTCAGGATCCTGAATTCCCAAGCGGGTCACCCACGGCACCCTGCGCTCCAGTGCCTTGGGACCAAGCAGGAGACCCAGAAGAGGGTGAGAACACATCTGGCAGGTCCCACCCGGAGTCATTCACACACTCACAGCCACTGCAGATGCCTTTTGATTTAGCTTAATTACGCCACCTGCCCACATTAAATGGTAAAATATCTCAATCACTCCCCTAATCCCAGAGGGAAGAGAGAGATAAAAGGAAACTGTCATCCCTGGCGTGGAGCTGAAGGACCCTGCCCCACCTGTGTGACTTCTCTCCCTTCATGAGAGACAGCCTTCAGTATTTACAAATTCTTCTCTGTCTCCAAAACTCTAACTCCATCTGTTGCCTCACTGCTTCCTTTTTTTTGTGGGGGGTGGTGGGGGGAAGGGGAGGAGCAGGGCTCACGCGTGTCTGACCATGAATAGGAAAAAGATTAGAGCTTTTCTTTGTTTTCCCTCTGCCTTTGGGTACTTCAGTGCCTGTGACACCGTTCTCTTCCAATAAGTCTGTGTTCTTTTGGCCCTCCCTTAGCTCTTGGTTCTGCTGAAGGAGCCCTGTGCAGCCACAGGTGGGGGGACTCTGGCAGAGCATCACTGAAGTGACCTGTGACCCTCACTCAACTCTGCAGGTATGTGGCCAGAGGCTGAAGGATGAGGGATAGGGTTTGTGTGTAAGTTGGGTGGGAGAGTCTCCCAGGGCAGAGGCACCTTAGCAGGGTTGCTGTGGACCAGGGGATGGCCGTTGCTTTGCTTTGCAGTTCCAGATAATAAATTTATAAGCATGCTTGTAGTTGTTCAAGCTCTAGAGGCATTGACTTACGATCACTAAATTCCTAAGACACTGATGAACTTGAGGCCAGTATAAAACCAGGGAACAGAGCTCAATAGGGATTGACTCGCAATCATTAAATTCCTAAGAGACTGAGAAACTCAAGGCAAATGTAAAACAGGGTGACCTTCCTACCAGGTATCCCCTTTCTCGTATCAAGCTAACCCAGAAAACTATATACACTACTATGTATAAAATAGGTAACTAATGAGAACCTGCTGTATAGCACAGGGAACTCTAAAAAAAAAAAAAAAAAAAGACAAATAAGTACTAGGATGTAACAACATGATAATATAATTGACATGCTGTATGTTCTGTATGTAAATTAAGAGAGTGGATCCTAAGAGTTCTCATCACAAGGGAAAAAATTTTTTTTCTTTTCTTTTGTATCTGTATGTGATGATGGATGCTCACTAGATTTACTGTGGTAATCATTTCACGATATATGTAAGTCAAATCATCATGCAGTGCACCTTGAACTTATACAGTGCTATGTGTCGATTATATCTCAATAAAAATGGAAGGGGGAAAAAAAAAAGAAGGTTGCTTAGTAAGTGCAGAGCAAAGGGACATTTTGTCTAGGCATTAGAAAATTGTAATGAACTATGCCGGGCCCACAGCAGTCTCTGTATCCAGAGCCAGTGTCTCTTTAAGGTGCAACTGGAGCCACACTGACTGCCCCCTTTCCAGGGCTCTAGGCAGATCACAGACCTTCAGTTAGCATACCCCTTTTTCAGTCAGCTCCAGCACTACTGATTGGGCTGCGAGTCTCTTTAGCTACATTTCAGTCCTGGTCACCCTTTTTGGTCTTGAGTATTTCCCAATCTCTTCATTACACATCTACAAAGCATCATTTAGAGTGGATTTTTTCTATAAATGGCTAAATGTATCCCCTTTTTTGTTAATTTTAGCTGTTTTACTTTCTTGAAAATGACTTAAGCTCCAGGTTCTGGGAATATCTTTCTATAGCACATAGGTACAAAGAGTCCTTGCCACCCTCTCTCACACAGGATTTTTTTTTTTTAATTAATTAATTAATTTTTAAATTTTTGGCTGTGTTGGGTCTTCATTTCTGTGCGAGGGCTTTCTATAGTTGCGGCAAGCGGGGGCCACTCTTCATCGCGGTGCGCGGGCCTCTCGCTGTCGCGGCCTCTCTTGTTGCGGAGCTCAGGCTCCAGACGCGCAGGCTCAGTAGTTGTGGCTCACGGGCCTAGTTGCTCCGCGGCATGTGGGATCCTCCCAGACCAGGGCTCGAACCGGTGTTCCCTGCATTGGCAGGCAGACTCTCAACCACTGCGCCACCAGGGAAGCCCCAGACAGGATTTTTATGTTGTTTCAGGGTGCTTTTGGGTGTCTGTTTGAGGCTTAGCTCAGCCATTTGCTAGCTGTGTTACTTTGGGCAACTAAACCTCCAGGAGGCTTGGTCTCCTTGGGACAAAATGGGGATATTAATGATCTCACAAGGTGTGAGGGTCAAGGGAGACCATAAAGTGTTGTATCTCGATCATGTATTGGAATGGACTGTGTCCTTACGATTCTGACACCAATTCCAGTGTGTGTGGGGGGTGGAGTTTCCCACACCTCCAAGCAATTCTCAGACACCAGCTTGGTTTCCCACAGTTTAACTCAATTCTGACCCTATTTACCTGGAGATGGGATCAGATCCCACACGACAAGGGCTCAGTCCCGCGAGACTGCCCCTGAGCTCCCACTTCAGATGCCAATCACAAGTCTGGGTTGTCACCTGTATTTGTGACCACACTGCTATAGATTGGAGGTTCCAACGACCCCCTCCTTGAGTTCAATTAATTTGCTAGAGTGGCTCACAGAACTCAGAGAAACATTTTACTTACTAGATGACTGGTTTATTTTTTGTAAAATGATACAACTCAGGAACAGCCAAATGGAAGAGATTCATAGCACCAGGTGTGCGGAAAGGCTCAGAGCTTCCATGTCCTCTGAGGGGGCCACCCTCCAAACCCCGTCCTGTGGAATTTTTATGGAGGTTTCATTACCTAGGCATGCTTGATTAAGTCATTGGCCATTGGTGATTGAACTCAATCTCCAGCCCCTCTCCTCCCCTTCCTGCAGATGAGGGGGGCAAGGGGACTGAAGGTTTCAACTCTCAAATCACAAGCATGGTTGACTTCCCTGGTAGTCAGCCTCCTTTCCTTGGGTGCTTTCCAAAAATCACCTCATTAACATAACAAAAGACACCTTTATTGCTTTTGTCACAGGAAATTCCAAGAGTAGCTTTGTGCCAGGTAATGGGACAAAGACCAAACATGTATTTCTTATTATAGATCACAATATCACAGTTCTCCTTATGGTGACTGTCATCAGTCAGGAGCCTGAAGGGATGCTTTCCCAAACGGAATATGCTTACCTCATTTATTCAAAAAGCATTTATCAAGCACCTACTATGTCACAAGCATCATACTCACCCTGATAGAAACAATTTTCTTAAATGTTGAAGATAACTACTTTGCTGTGGGAGGTGAGGATAGCATATTGATAACTAATATTGGGAATTTACTGTGTGCCAGAGTACTGGTTGCAAGCATCATTCTGTTTAATCCATATAACAATCCAGTGAGGTAGATATTTTTATTATCCCCATTTTGCAGATTAGCACACTGAGGCTCAGAGAAATTAATCAAATTCCTTAAGGTCATACAGCTCGACTGTGGTGTATTTGGAGCCCAGATCTTTGTGGCTGCAAAGATCATGCTCTTAACCACGGCTTCAGAGAGGTATAGATTACAAATGCAAAATCAAGATTGGTACAAATTAGGTCCCCTTGCACTGTATGTGTGATTCTCTTGCTTGGTTATTAAATTTAATGTGTTGTATTCAAACATGATTGTGGGTTGGGTGGGTGGGTAGAGAGAGGATCTCCCCCAGTAGGGTGAAAGTCATGAAAGAATCCGTCAGGAGGACAAAGAAGATTCTCAGACCAGAACTCAGGAGGTAGACCCTAGGTCTATACAGAGGGAATTCCCCATCTGGGGAGTGGGGCAGTGGGTGTGGGTGTGGGCTCCAGGAAGGTGGGTTTGAAGATGGCATCCACCATTTTGGAGCATCTGGGAACCAGGAAGGGGGGCAGGGCCAGTGAACCAGGAAAACTTGCCATCTCCCTTAATAAAATTCCAGACCTCCAAAACTAGTAGTAAGGGGGCCAGGCCTCACTGCATCTGACTCAGAGGTTCATACCTAACCCCAGGGTTGTTTGGATAATGACTGCTGCCTCTCCTGTGGGCTTTCACTTCCAAAGGTCCAGCCAGAGAGAAGGCACAAGACCGTCTTTGAAGGCCATCCCTGAGTGGGCAGGGTATCTTGAAATCATGTTGCATGGTCCTGTTTCACTGTCTGCATTTATTTTTCATTTGTTATGCCTTTAGTCAAGTCTTATCTAACTGGCCCAGCCTGGTTTCTGCCAGGCAAAGGGAAAGGTCTTCTGCTCAGGCTCCAGCATTAAAGAGATTGCAGGTTCCCTGAAGCTCTGCCAGGCAGAGTATACTCTGCATTCTCTTCAGGAGATATACTGAGAATATACAAAGTGATAATTCACTGAATCACTTGAGGACCTGACCCCACCTTCCCACACTCAGGCCCAGAGCAACTGATGCTTCTGCCTCTCAAATTCCTGATAATGGTTCTGGGTGGTAACCATCCTCTAGCACCTCATACCCAGAGTGTGTCCCTGTCCTGGGGAACCATTAGCCTAGCATCGCAGGACATTTTAAAGAATGCAGAGCCTCAGGCCCACCCCAGACCTACTGAATCAGAATCTACATTTTAACAAGATCCCCAGTTGATTCATATGCACAAGAAAGTTTGAGAAGCACAGACCTAGGGCAGGAGATCTTAACCTGGGTTCCATGAAATTGAATGGGAAAAAAACATTACACCTTTATTTTCACTAACCACTAACCAAAATTTAGCATTTACTTCAACGGTGGATGTAGGCAACAAGTTACAGAAGTATTAGCAATACCTGTGACTGTCACCAATAGAAATCATGAGCATTTTCAACATTACAGTTGTTTTAGATACTTTGAAATAGCATATATATCACCACTATTGCAAAATTACATTAGTTATTAGATCTGAGGCTAGATCATGCTGTTTGATAGTAATGAAGTATGTATATTATATGATAAAAATTTAAAGTATTTTTGATAACTATCTCAAAGGAATTGACTTTCTATATAATCCTATGTATTTTTTTTTATACACTAGAAACTTTATTCTAGAAGGGTCCATAGGGCTTGATGGAAGAAATTTTCACATATTGAGGTTAAAGGGAAGTCACTGTGGCTTATACATGATTGGACTTGAACTTTATGCTAACTAGAACAGCCTGTCCTATGGCCTGTCAAACGTGTATTATATATCTGCTTTAACCATGAAGAAAATAATGCATTTAAAAATCAGAATGGAGTAACTGTGGTTCAGGCATCCAAAATGAAGCCAGGTAGCCATTGTGGATGTGGATTCAGACACGATCCTGCATCACTGAGAACTTGAATTTTCTGAACTGTATCAGACTCAAGGATACCACCAGCAGTTGTTAAAACGATATCTGCTGGCAGCTGCCAGCTGCAACCTTATGGTCTCAAGGTGTCGCCTTGTAACTATGCATCATTTCAGACCCCAACCAAGCCTTGCTGAACAAGCACTGTTACTTCTTGCCAGCTCCAATCCTAATTTCTGACAATTTATGTAAATCTTGCAGTTTGGGGCTATATAAGCCTCCTCCATTTTGTAGTCTGGTAGAACACAATTCAAGTGCATCTTGAACCTGTCTCCTGGGCTATAGTCCTCAGTTTGGCTTGAATAAAAGACTTAAAATGGCATGGTTAAAGATCTGATTATAATGCAGTTGACAAAGAAATTTGGTTATCTCTGATATGCAACATTTTAAGATAACTAGAATTATGACTGATAGCATTAAACTAGGACATCAGAATTTTAGAAATTTCATATAATTTCTAGAACATTTATGTTGATAAAATTTACCCATCCAATATAACCAAAGATGGTTTATTATCATTCATTTGACAATGCTTCCCATGTAATTTAACATATCAAATAAGCCTAATTAGTTAATATCTCTTTAATAAGGAGAGAAAACAAATCTCTTGAGGTGTTCCAGGGACCCTCTATAAAAACTCAAAATTATTTCCAGGTCAATTACACTTCATTTAAAATTTGATTTCTTCAAAGTTTGTCAAAAATATCAAAAACGGTTTAAAATACTTGGTCAAGTAGGATCATAGGTCACTGTTAAACAATACTTAGCTATCTATTCAACCAAGTGACAAAAGATTTCAAAGGCAAGTACAGAAAGTTACAACAGATTACTTAAAAAGTAAAGAAGCTTTTACAATCTGTTATCAAAGGCAGATCAATAGTTCAAGAAAACTTTGTCCTCTCAACAGAGAAAATAAAATTCCAGCTTTGCACCAGCTTACTTTTGATATTAAAATTCACTCACTCGGGAATTCCCTGGCAGTCCAGTGGTTAGGGCTCTGCACTTCCACGGCAGGGGGCACAGGTCAGGGAACTAAGATCCCATGCACTGTGCAGCATGGCCAAAAATTAAAAAGTAAAAAAAGAAAATTCACTCACTCACTTAAATTCGTTCCAGTCTTAACCAGCTTGACTTTTTCCTCAGGGTTCCTTTTTCACAAACCTTCTATAACTTCCTTTTTTACCTTCTGATTTTGTCCTGTGCTTTCCCTTTCTCTCTTTTTTTAATTACTCTCTCTATGGGACAAACTTTCTTTTCCCTTAACAAAATGCGTTTCCATTCCTTAAACCTTTTTTTCCCTTGCATATGAATGTTTTCTTATTAATTAGTACTTTTAATTACATACACTAATTAGAATTTTTAACCCTTAGAAACATTAATTTCTAGTGAAAACTAAGAAGTAAGCAATTGTAAACTGCTATACCTTCATTTTTTCTTGATTGACAATATGAATATGTCTCATAATTTCTAAAAACATACATTTCCTCAATAGCATATTTTTTCCAATGTGGTACAAGACATGTTTCCAATAAACCCAAACATCTTTAGTTCTTCTATAATAAGGCAAAAATAGGTAAACTTAGACTTATTTAGCAATTAATGTTTCAGTATTTTATCTTATTTGGAAATGATCTAGACGTTCAACAAATTTCCATCATTTAACTTAGCAAACTCTAAAGTTTTAAGTTACCAAAAAGAGAAGAAACTATTTTTAAGTAGACACACCACAAAACATAATTATTCTTAAAGAATTCACCTAAAAACTCTTAACCCATTTACATTTATTTATTTTATTTCTTCCCAACAATTATGTTTAGATTACCCATGAAAACTTCATGAGACATTAGACAAAGT
Source organism: Eschrichtius robustus (assembly GCF_028021215.1). NCBI lineage: Eukaryota > Metazoa > Chordata > Mammalia > Artiodactyla > Eschrichtiidae > Eschrichtius > Eschrichtius robustus. The sequence continues at coordinate 97,159,817 of NC_090826.1, forward strand.
CAACCATCATCCCAAGCTATTTTTCTTCCTGACAAATTTTGTAACAGAGGTAACATGATCTTATTGACTTCCAGTAAACCTAGGTAACAATAAAAGTATTATACTTAATGTTGATGACTCTAAAGACGTGTCTGCATTGAACCAAGAAACTTAGACTAGCTTTAATATTTTCCCAGATCACATGAAGCTGGAATTCATTTGGGTTAGTTTCTTTTATATTTCTGAGAATTTATATAGGCACTTAATTTTCTTTAAGCCAACAAAATAGAACTCTTTTACAAATTAATTTTGGCAATACCATCTACAGGTATAAATTACCACACATCTATAGCACATGTATATAGACACATACAAACACACAGACAGATGCAAAGAGACCGCACAGTCCCATTCCAAAATTTCAGCCATGAATCAGATACAATAATACAAAACCCATCAGTTACAGTAGAGGTTGAATTCAAATTGGATTTCTGGAAGATGGGACAAATCAAGGTCATCTGTTTAGATTTTTAAACCCTCTTTACTAACATTTATGGAGAAGACACTTAACGATTTATATTTGTCCTTGACAAGTCAAGTTTCAATAACCCATCCCGCTTTTGTTATTTCTTTTGATAAGAGTTACCTTCCTGAAATTTGCATTTTAAAGAGCTGGCCTAAATAAGAGTTCCTGGAGAAGACCAGGTAGAACATTTACATCTCAAAGGTATAGGGAGAGAAACAGAAGTTCCTCCTAGGAGGACTTTTGTTCCCTCAAGGCCAGAATTTTTTTTTTTTTTTTCAATACTTACAAGCCTCTTAAGATAAATAGGGGAGGTTTTGGGAGTGGTAAAAAGGACACGTGGGCTTTGAATTGTTTCTGGAGCCACACCTCTGGTCCAGTAAAGACTAGATTTGTAAAATCAAGGACAGCTGTTTTTAATTCCTCAAAGAATTGGGTGGCCACCTAAATGATAGACCAGTGGCCTCTCATCTTGGTAATCCATTTACAGAAAATTTTGAGGATCCTCCCTGGGTTTAAGACTTTAACTATGGTCCTCAGTTTGGCCTTTGACCTGAAGAGAATCACCTACAGCCTCATGTGATCCCATTTCTAAAGGTACCCTTTCAATAGTCTTCAAAGCAGAAAGGCACTTCAGACAGAGAATTACTAGAATGAGTACGCAAAGGAGGATGGAGGGGAGCAGTAGTTACATCAGTCTTACAGTTTTTTTGTTTTAGGGACCTATTATATCTTTAATCTTTCATTAGCTTTCTACAACAAATCCTTCAATGAAGCTATTTTGAAAATTTTAAGCCTTTGGGGGCTTTTGCATAACCATTAAAATAGGTACAATTGGTTAAGATGAGCATTCTCTAAAATTCTGACAATTTAGAAGTCTTTCCAGTTCAAAGAATCCATTGTCTGGCCACTGACAAGTAGTATCTTAATAGCTACTCAAACCAATAAGCCTTTTTATGGCTTAACCAAGGACATAAGAGGCATCTCACAAGAGAGTGCAAAGGATGCAGCCCTCGTAAGATCCAGAAAGTTCATTCCCAAGGATAGTCTAAGACAGTGAAGACCTTCCATGTACAAGTGGAAACAACAAAGGCTGAGACCACAAAGGCCCCTTATGGACTGAGATCCCTTGTGACAAACTCCCCTGAGAGCTGACACGGTGGGACAAAGAACAGTCAGCTCGGGATCCCAGTCTATTCAACTGACTGCCAAGTGCACACCAGTACGCACACCTGCCAGATGGCGGAGACCGGAGAGAATAATATCCTCACTGGTCAACAGGTCAAGTTCCCAGGACATATAACAAAATGAAAGGAAAACCTAATCAGACCTATGGTTTTCCTCTTTATGACAAAGGACACAAAAAGACAGTGACCATCTCTGGGAGGAGGAGAATCAACAAACCAAGGGTACTCTATCAGATTTCAAACCAAGAGTCCAAGGAACTGGCCCTACAACTATTTTCTTCCGCTAATCTAATTTTAAAAGGAGAAAAACTCTTACCATTCTCATTTTCAACAGACCCTGCAGGCAGAGATCCGGGAGACTGATTGACATGGTAAGAATTCTTACCTTCTGCCGGCTTTTGTTAGTTGTTCTAGGATTTCTTAACTGCAGCAGCTTTGGGGCGAGTAGTGTCCGGCTGAGATAGGAAGGGGCAGGGCACAACCTTTAAAAGAATGACATAGCCATTGAAGACACGACATAAACTGGTTAAAACCAACTAGGTCCAAGGTGGCAGATGAGTCGACTTCCACTAGACCTTGAGCCTCAGTATACGCTCATTGTAACACATCAGGAAGCTAAATGACACACCCACAGGTGCTATGACAGTTCCAAGGCCGACTATAAAAGGTCAAAAAGTGGGCGGTGGCCCAATTCCTGGAAATCCCCACCCCTTCCCCAAAATAGCTGGAATACTCCTCCCATTCATTAGCCTATGAAATTACCCACCCCTATAAAAACTAACAACCCGGGACCCTGGTGCTGCTTGCCTTCTGAAATGGCCCACATTCTGTTTATGGAGTATCTCCCTGAATAAACCTTCTTTTACTTTATCATGGCTCGCTCTTGAATTCTTTCCTGTGCAAAGCCAAGAACCCACACTCAGTGGCTGTTGCAAGGGCTTGCCTGAGACCTGGGATGTGACCATCCTCTCTGGCCCCACTTTCTTTCCTGCAACACAGCCTGTAAAGTTGCATTCCACCTTCGTTGCCGATTGTCAGGGAAATTGGAAGAGATTTCCTCTTCCCTTCTAGGTTCTTCTGGCTGGCCTAAGAATTCAATTGACATGAGACAGATTGACAGGAGGAAATCAAACAAAGTTTAATAACATGTATACATGAAAGAGACCCAGGAAAGCTGAGTTAACTCACCAAAATGGCCAAAGCCCTCACCTTAAATATCATCCTCAGCTAAAGATAAAAGAGGATGTTGAGGGTGGCGAGAGTCAGTTATGGGAGGTTACTAGGAAAAGCACAGTAAACAAGGGAAAGGTTGTTATGCAGATATAAGTCATAGCTTTCTCCACTGATGAGAGTTTCTAGAGATTTGGTCAACCTCCTCTTCTAAGTATAGAGCAGGAGACATCCTTACAAATGGAGATTTCCCTTATACATATAAATGTTTCTTATAAAAGGCCAATTCCTACTTGGTTTTCAGAGCCCTTCCCGTGTCTGCTGTTTCTCAGAAAATCAACAGTTTAAAACAATATGCCAAAGAGACGTGTTTTATGGTGGCAAATTCTGCTCCCCTACAACCCAATCTTGAAAGCCCCAGAAATCATATGCCTCCACTGACAGGTGGCCATTGGAGTAGCCCTGGCTGGCAGCTAGCAGTCTACCTTGATGGCATCTTCCTTCTCTCTTCATTAAAAAATGGGTCTGATGGGGCGCATGCCAAGGAATAAAACCAAGATTCCAAGTACTGTTTGCTGTTGTCAGTCCAGCAAGAAAATCAGAGGTCCAATTGGGTGTCAGGAAAACTTTTTAAAGCTTTGGAATATCCCCATGGTTGTTACTTTAATCATTCACCCTCTATTTCCATGCAGTGATCCACAGTAAAAGAGAAAAATGGCTTGTGTGCCTGTCTTTAGGGACAGAAAGTGAAACCCAGTCCCCTAAAACCGAGTTCCCCTGCGGAGTTTATGATTAACCTCTCTATCCAAACCTTTATTTTCTTTCTTATCCCACCCCTGTTCCCCTCAGCATTGAGGAGCATCAAAGAAAAGGGACTGAAACTGAGCAGGACCCTGTGGGGCCTTCCTGGGTATAAGCCCCTCCATGTCTGTCCCCTGCTTCTTGTTTGACCTTCCCCAAGTTCCAAAGAGCAGGCTCAAGCCGTTAAGAATTAGAACAATAGAGTCATAGGACTCTTAGTTCCGCCTCAAGGAATATACATAACAATCTGGTGCATATCTTTGAGTTGTCCTGCAGAAACTAAGACCCCTAGCTGGTGGAGGATGGTGACGACATGCTAACCACCAGCACGTAGATCCCAGACTAGTTGGAACCGAAAGGTTGATGATTAAGATTCCCAAAGCATCACTCTGTTACCTCACCACCAACCAATCAGAAAAATGTCCAGGAGCTGATCATGTGCCCTGCAACCCTCACCACTAATGCTGCCTTTAAAAACTCTTGCCGGAAAGTCACTGGGGAGCTCGGGTCTTTTGAGCACTAGCTGCCTGTTCCCCTTGCTTGGTGCCCTACAATAAATAAATGCTGTACTTTCCTTCACCACAACTGCGGGGTCAGTAGATTGGCTTTCCTACACTGGGGCAAGCGGACCCGAGTCCAGTTCGGTAACAAGAGGACGGGGTCACTGGGGACTCTGGCTCCCTTGCAGCCACAGGGTGGAGTGAGTAGGAGAGTCTCGGGCATGAGAGTGGGTGATGGCAGCTTTAAGAAGGAAATCCCATTGGGGGAGGGTCACTGGGCCTAAGAGAATGGTTGGGGGGTGTCTGGGTGAGATGTGACCCTGAGGTATAAGAGCAGGCCTGGGCTGGTCTCCAGAACTCCTTCTTCAGAAGAGAGAAATGGCCACTCTTTGGGGAAGCTCCTCTGGCCAGGGTGGGGAGAGCAAGAGTAGCCTGGGTGAATGCCTTCCCCAGGTCCTCAGCTTGGGGCAGGGTGGGCACACAGTGGTTCTAGGAGCTCGGATGGCTCAACAGTCCCCTGCTCTTGGGGGCCTTGAAAGAGGTCCTACAGGATCTATGGAGCTGTTTTGTGAGTACAACAGGCTGTAGCCTTGAAGGCCGGGCCCTCCTGGAGAAGACTAACCGCATGTTGTTATTCATGAATAATGATAACAACTTCACAAATCACATAATATTTTGGACATTTCAAAGCTGCCTTAAGGCAGCCTGATGTAGTAGTGGAAAGAGACCAAAATTGAAGTCTGTTTCTGCCCATTAAAAAAAAAAAAACAACCCAGGGAAAACTGTAAGCCAAATGGCTTTGCCCCTCTTGAGCTTCAGCTTTTTCATCTGAAGGTAGGGAGAATAGTAACCAAGGACAGCACCTCACAGGTTTATGGGGGATCAAATGGCACATGGGTATGAAAGATGAAGGGCTTTGCTATGGAAATCAAAGGCAGTGTTTTCTCTGAGCACTTTAATCTCCTGTGTTAGATTCCTGGGTCTGGGGTAACAAAATGCCATAAAAGGAGTGGCTTAAACAATAGAAATTTATCGTCTCACAGTTCTGGAAGCTAGAAGTCCCAGATCAGGGCCACCTCAGGGTTGGTTCTGAGGCATGGAACAGGGAGGGTCTGTTCCATGCCTCTCCCCTAGCTTCTGGTGGTTTGCTGGCAATCTTTGGTGTTGTATGGCACGTGCCAGCATCACCTTCAACTCCACAAGGCATTCTCCCTGTGTGTGTGCTTATGTCCAAATGTCTCCTTTTTGTAGAGTCACCTGTCATATTGGATTAGGGGCCCACCCTACTCCAGTATGACCTCATCTTAACTGATTACATCTGCAAAGACTATTTCTAAATAAAGTCATATTCTAGATACTGAGAGTTAGGACTTCAACATATGAATTTGGGAGGACACAGTTCAACCCCATTAACCCATTGGACCCCCCTTGGCAGTGGGCAGCTAAGGAGAACGCACAGTGGGGTCAGGTGCAGGGGATGGGGTGAGATGGAGAGGTTCTAACTCTTTTATGCAGATTCAGCGCTCAGCTGAATTGAGACTTCCACCATCTCTTTTATGAAAAACTTAAACATTTATTAAAACATATTCCAGATACAGAGGATATAAAAATGAATAAAATATTGTCCTGGACTCCAAGGGAAAAGAGAGAGACATGTCTCTCAAATCATCAAAAGGCAGTATGATTCATGCAGTAAGAGTTTTACGTGGCAAAAAATAGGGGGGGTCCAGGACAGGATTGTCCAGGAAGGCTCTTGGGAGGTGGTAACATTAGCACAGAATCTTTGGAGATGACTAGTTTTCCAGGCAGACAGGAGGCAGAGGCATTTCAATCAGAGGAAAAGCACCATGGTGTGCAAGTATAAGAGTGCAGCTTGGCCTGGCTAGATGTGTGAGCTATGGGAGACAGAGGTCAAGGGTAGGTGGGGTCACATATTAAGGGCGTTATCCACAACCTAAGAAAGTGAACTTTATCCTATGGCAAAGCCATGGAAAGCTCTTTCTGGCAATGATTTCATTGGTTGCAGCAAATGAGGCCAGAGTGGTGGCAGGAGCTAACATAATGGCTGGCAGATAGTAGGTGCTTAATAAATAAGTGAATGAATGAATGAATGAATGAATGGCTTTTAAGCAGCAGAGTGGAATGAGAGGAGAGATAAGAGTGGGATGAATGTGGAAGCAGAAAAATATAGTCAGGATAATTTACTGTAGATCAGGCAAGTGTTGTAAAGATCTGAATGAACCTCTGAGAAGTGGAGGGATGCCTAGAGCCTTAAATGTGTGGAAGGAAGGTGGGAAAGGTGAAAAGGTGGATAATTTTTAGGGCCCTAGGGCTGGAAGTCGAGGGAGTTCCTGCTCACTGAGCTCCATTATCTCTCTGAAGTCTGGTTCCTGAGGAAAAGGAGAGAAGAGGCTGTGGAAGCCAGCAGTGAAGAGTGGGAGGAGCTAAGGAGTGGGCTCAGCAGCCCCAAGGTTAAGGGAGATCCTGACTGTGGTCATGAGCCAAGCATGGGGATTTGGAAGGCAGGTGCAGTAGAAGGAAAAAGGGGGTGTGTAGTGGGTCTAATAGTGTCCTCCCCAAATTCGTGTCCACCCAGAACCTCAGAATGTGACCTTGTTTGGATATAGGGTCTTTGCAGATGCAATTAGGTAAGAATTGAGATGAGGTCATACTAGATTAGAGTGGGCCCTAAATCCAATGACTGGTGTCCTTATAAGAGACAGAAAAGGATGCACACGGAAGAAGGCCGTGTGAAGATGAGGCATAAACTGGAGTTATGCTGCTACAAGCCAAGAGACACCAGGAACCACCAGGAGCTGGAGGAGGCAAGGAAAGATTTTCCCCTAGAGCCTTCAGAGGGAGCGTGGCACTGCCAACACCTTGATTTTGGACTTCTGGCCTCTAGAACTGTGAGACAATAAGTTTCCCATTGTTTTAAGACACCTCCCCCCGCCCCATCCCCCCCAGCTTATGGTACTTTGTTACAGCAGCCCTAGGACACTAACACAGGGCCAGATTACAAGAGACTGGGTCATAGCCACGGCAATCAGAGAAGAAAAAGAAATAAAAGGAATACAAATTGGAAAAGAAGAAGTAAAACTGTCACTGTTTGCAGATGACATGATACTATACATAGAGAATCCTAAAGATGCCACCAGAAAACTACTAGAGCTAATCAATGAATCTGGTAAAGTTGCAGGATACAAAATTAATGCACAGAAATCTCTTGCATTCCTTTACACTAACAATGAAAGATCAGAAAGAGAAGTTAAGGAAACAATCCCATTCACCATTCCAACAGAAAGAATAAAATACCTAGGAATAAACCTACCTAAGGAGGTAAAAGACCTGTACTCAGAAAACTATAAGACACTGATGAAAGAAATCAAAGATGACACAAACAGATGGAGAGATACACCATGTTCTTGGATTGGAAGACTCAATATTGTGAAATGACTATACTACCCAAAGCAATCTACAGATTCAATGCAATCCCTATCAAATTACCAGTGGCATTTTTTACAGAACTAGAACAAAAAATCTTAAAATTTGTATGGAGACACAAAAGACCCCGCATAGCCAAAGCAGTCTTGAGGGAAAAAAATGGAGCTGGAGGAATCAGGCTCCCAGATTTCAAACTATACTACAAAGCTGCAGTAATCAAGACAATATGGTACTGGCACAAAAACAGAAATATAGATCAATGGAACAGGATAGAAAGCCCAGAGATAAACCCACGCACCTATGGTCAACTAATCTATGACAAAGGAGGCAAGGATATACAATGGAGAAAAGACAGTCTCTTCAATAAGTGGTGCTGGGAAAACTGGACAGCTACATGTAAAAGAATGAAATTAGAACACTCCCTAACATCATACACAAAAATAAACTCAAAATGGATTAGAGACCTAAATGTAAGACTGGACACTATAAAACTCTTAGAGGAAAACATAGGAAGAACACCCTTTGACATAAATCACAGCAAGATCTTTTTTGATCCACCTCCTAGAGTAATGGAAATGAAAACAAAAGTAAACAAATGGGACCTAATGAAACTTAAAAGCTTTTGCAAAGAAAAGGAAACTATAAACAAGACGAAAAGACAACCCTCAGAATGGGAGAAAATATTTGCAAATGAATCAACGGACAAAGGATTAATCTCCAAAATATATGAACAGCTCATGCAGCTCATTATTAAAAAAACATCCCAATCAAAAAATGGGCAGAAGACCTAAACAGACATTTCTCCAAAGAAGACATACATATGGCCAAGAAGCACATGAAAAGCTGCTCAACATCACTAAGTATTAGAGAAATGCAAATCAAAACTACAATGAGGTATCACCTCACACCAGTTAGAATGGGCATCATCAGAAAATCTACAAACAACAAATGCTGGAGAGGGTGTGGAGAAAAGGGAACCCTCTTGCACTGTTGGTGGGAATGTAAATTGATACAGCCACTATGGAGAACAGTATGGAGGTTCCTTAAAAAACTAAAAATAGAATTACCATATGACCCAGCAATCCCACTCCTGGGCATATACCCAGAGAAAACCATAATTCAAAAAGACACATGCACCCCAATGTTCATTGCAGCACTATTTACAATAGCCAGGTCATGGAAGCAACCTAAATGCCCATCAAGAGACGAATGGATAAAGAAGTTGTGGTACATATATACAGTGGAATATTACTCAGCCATAAAAAGGAACAAAATTGGGTCATTTGTAGAGACGTGGATGGACCTAGAGACTGTCATACAGAGTGAAGTAAGTCAGAAAGAGAAAAACAAATATTGTGTATTAACGCATATATGTGGAACCTAGAAAAATGGTACAGATGAACCGGTTTGCAAGGCAGAAATAGAGACACAGATGTAGAGAACAAACATATGGACACCAAGGGGGGGAAGCAGTGAGGGTGGTGGTGGGATGAACTGGGAGATTGGGATTGACATGTATACACTCATATGTATAAAATGGATAACTAATAAGAACCTGCTGTATAAAAAAATAAATAAAATAAAATTCAAAAAAAAAAGAATAGAAGAGCCTGGGTCAAATGGTCAACCAAGGAGTGGAGACCTAGTCAGGGAAGGGGTGAGGTCAGGAGGGGCTGACAGACTCAGAGGGGTTGAGAGCTGAAGGTCTTGAGGAAGAATAAGGGGTTTAGGGAAAAGCTGAAAGGACAGAAGATTTGTACCCAGAGAGTGGCATGTTTGAAATTAAGCGTTCAGAGGCGGAGCAGTTCCAGGTGATTTTAGGTACTGTCAGATCAGTCTCTCTTAGAGAATGAAAGCTAACTGATAAATTCACCCTAAACCGCAAGGCAGTTTACCCTACCTCGAGTCTGCATTTTAAAGCCAGGGCCCAAAGAGGAGCCTACATTTTCTTCCAAGGAATTAGCTCTCTCCATTTTGTGGCATATCAGACACTGCCTGAGAGTCTGTGTGCTCTAGGAAGGAGGGCATGTGGGCAGGGGAGGGGGCAAGGTGCCCAAATCACATCCCATGAGCGGATCTTCCCGGGCCTGGCCCAGACTTTCAGAGGGAGGCTCACCCTGGGGCTTACAGAAAGGTGTGCAGCTTCTGGGGATCTCTGGGACATTAGGTGGCAGAGAAAATAAAACACACTAAAATGGCAGTCAGGGTAAACCTGGACCATTTGGTGAAATTCAGAGGGAAAAACCCCAAGCAGAATCTGAAGGCAATTAAGTGACATCTCTAGTGCATGCCAGAGAAATGCTCTGTGTTGCCCCGGGGCCAGGAATCACTCAGTTAAACAACAAAAGCCCAAAGGGAAACAGAGGGCCAGTACCTCCTCCTCTTAGATGTGAAGTGCAGCTCCTCCTCCTGTCTCCTGCCATGTGCCCTCTGCCCCCAGCTTCTGGCACTGCCAGCTGTCTGCAGTGCAGCCCTCCTCCCCTGGGACTCAACATGGATGGATCCTCTCTCCTCCCATGCTCTCTGGCCCTGGTCTTAGCTATTCCCTATCACTCCCTCCCAGGAGCTTCCTAGAGGAGCTGCAGGGGGCTCTCCTCTCCATCTCCTCCAGACATGACCCCCCTAATGTGTAAACAGGAAAGAATGTTTGTTCTGAGTGGGAAGCAGAGGGGCAATGCTGAATCGACATTGCCTTCCATGGACGGTGCCTGGGCCGAGAGGGCTCTGACTTTGTGCCCACCTCTTAAGCCCCTGCGCAGTCCCGCACGGGCCCTTCTATTCCCCGCCAGGAGTGCCAGGGGCATAACCCCACACCACCATGTCTTCACATGCTCTACCTCCAGCCCACCCTCCTCCCCCTGCCATGTCCTGGGACCCCCTTCCTCCTCAACCTCTCCAAATCCAGCTCTTTCTCCAAATCCACCATGTGGGAGGGATGAGTTGGGGGCAGAGGCAATTTACCTTTCACAGCCCAGTGCCAGGATCAGCTAAGCACTATTCCAAGGACCATGTTTTCCAGAACGGAAATGTAATCAACGGAGGCATTTCTCTCCCAGGAGATAGCTGAACTCCCAGAGCATCACGTTCATCTTCTCTTGGTACACACACCACTGGGGAGAGATCAGGCTTCTTCCTTTCTCCCCGAGCTTCTCACCATTCAGTTCTGGGAATGCTGACTTTTAACCAGCTCTCCCATGTGAGGAAAGCCAGAGGCTGGGGACCTGGGAAGGCAAAGTGGCAGAATATGTCAAAGAGCGGTGACCATTTTCAGGTCCTAAGCTGTCTGGTATGGCATGGAGGGGGTGATTATTTTGAGTCACCACTGGTGAAATAGTTATTGAGCTGTGAAGGGAAACACTGCAGAGTAAAGCAGAGAACCAGTAACTGATTTAAAAGCCAGGAGTTCTCGTCCTCACATCATTGCCTTGCTGTGCAGGATCGGCAAGTCCTTTACCCTCCAGTTAAGAGAGAACCTCTAGTTGAAACCCACATACTAACGATGAGGAGGTGGAAAGGCTGAGCTGTCCCAAGCTGCAGTTCCAGATGGACAGAGGCAAGGACAATATCAGGAGCCTGCCTCCAGGGCCTGCCCACTGTCCTGCCCATAACTAATTCGTCTGGGAAAGCCCTGGACCTATCTGACCCGCAAAGAAACCATTGGCCTTCCTTCCAAGTAGACCAAGAGGAGCAGCCTCAGATGGACATTAGGAGACTTGGTCAGGCCCCAGCAGGAAACAGAAAGACGCTTAACTGGGATGATGAAAGTAAGTGATGAAGGGACCATTTGCAGGGGTGTGACAGCATTAAGGGACTCAGCAAGGAAGGTTGAGGCAGCTGGAGATGAGCAACAGCAGGAAGCTGTTCCCACCCCCAGGCCTGAAATAGTGTTCTCGGGGACCCAGGGAGAGCTGGAGCCGTGCGAGGAGGGGGAGCTGTAGGATCAAAGCAAAGGAGGGAGAGAGCAAGCAGAACAAATACCCTGATCTTTCTCGGATGGCTTCTGATCTCCTCCCGAAGCTTCCTGTTCGTCTAACCCAAAGCGGAAGGCAGAGGGCAAGGAGCCCTGTGATGCCATCCATAGAGGTGAGTCTCCTGAAGCACAGAGGGAGCCTTGGGTTGGGAACAAAGTGCAATCACAAAGCCTGCAGAGGGGGCGTTGTAGATGGTACACTCCAGTAGAAAGAGCAAGTCCTCCGGAGCCAGTAGTGAAGATGATTCCTCATTTTACTGCTTGTAGCTGTATGATCTTGGGCAAGTCACTGCACTCTCTGAGCTTGATTTTCTCCTTGGAGCTAATTATACCCTCTTAATGGAGTGGTTGTGAGGATTAAATGTGGTGCTTGTGTAAAAACATCAACAATATACTAGGTGTTTATCAGGGTCAGTTTCCCTTCTCTTCAGAGTCCCCCTTCCAAGCTCTGCCGAATCAGAGGCTGTAGGGTAGAGTGGAACGGAGAAAATATATAGGCTTCAGATTTGGACACTGGCTCCACAGCTCCCAGCTGTATGACCTTGGGCAAGTCATTTATCCTCTCTAACTTTGTTTTCTTAGTAGTAAAAAAAGCAATATCCAGCTCATAAGGTTTTTGTGAGGATTAGAAATTATTTAAGGCATCTGGTAAGGTATTGGGTTCATGGTAGATGGGCCCTGGAGTCAGACTAATTCAAATCCGATGTCCCTACTTGTTAACCGTGTGACCGTGGACAAGTTTTTGGATCTGTCTGAGCCTGTTTCTTCATCTATAAAATGGGGATAAGAAGAGTACCTTTCTCTAAGAGGTGTGATAATGAAATGAAGTAATGGGCATACAGCTTACCAAACAGTCCGCCCTCAAAAATTTGCTATTGTTCTTGTTTGTTACTGATGTCACTCTTGCGATGTTTCTTTCCCCAGTCAAGCATCCAACCTATCTATCTACTCAGACCCCAAGGTCTTTACTGGAGAAAAGCAAGTAGGGATTGCGGGGGAGAGGAGACAAACAGCTCATCTAGAGGGTTCAGGGCAGGAGGATGGCTTGGTCTTATTAACAAATGCCCTTGCCTACAACACACATACAGACACGAGGTTCGGTTCAGCACTCAGCCTGTAACTCTCCCTGACAGGTCACCCAGAGAACAGGAAGGACTGTCCTGCTTTCCTGTCCCACCCCCCCACCCCAGATCTCCTGATGCCTTGTCGTAACTCTGGCTGGCTTTCAGCTGGATGAAAACAGAGGGAAAGGGATTGTACGGTATGACTAGACCTGGAACTGTATCCCCCCAATAATAATTTGCTGAACACTTACTATGTATTAGGCACCATTGGAGACAATGTAATTAGCCCTTGTCAATTTCAACAATATTGTGAAATTAGTGTTGTTGGCATAGTAACATTAGTAATATTGGAAGTTGAAGCCCAGAGAGGTTAGGGAACTCGGCCAGCGTCACATGGACAGTAATTGAGAGAGTCCTCATTTGAAATCAGGTCTGATTGTTCCCAAAGCCCAAGTTTGGGCAGCTGTGCCAGGTGGCCTCCCGGAAGAATGGCCCATGTGTTGAACATCAGTGGAGGGGGTTGGGAAGAGGATGGGAAGACGGGTGAGGAATGAGCCTGGGACAGATGTGAGCAGTGTGGTCTGCCCCCTCTGGTCATTTCCCTAGGAGGGTTGGATACTGAGGACCTCTGGGGCTCCTTCCCCTCTGATACCCTGTGAGCCAGACCCTAACTACCAGGACCCTGGAGAGGAGAGAGAGCAATCCTCTGTTTCCCAGGCTCCAGAATTTGCCTCCTTTCCTCTTCCCCATCTCAGTCCCTTGGGCCCTTGATCACTTTTCCTACCCTGAGCTGCAGAAAGCCTCGTAGCTAATGACTTCCTATGCTAATCATCTTTGAGCTGTCCCAGAGGATGCCTGGAGAGCAAGGGTGGGCTTTCAGACAGTAGTGGGGGGAACACTTTCTTATGTCATACTCCCACATGCTTTTGAGCACTTACTCTGACGGCCTATCAGGCTGGTCTGCGGTCTCGGGTGCTGGCTGACTGGCCAAAGCATTGTGGGGAGGGGCGGCCGGGCCCCTACAACCTCAGTCTGCCTCTTCAGAGCACGAGTGCACTTCTTGGGATCTCTGTAGCCAGGACAAGAGGAGAGAAGCAGAGGGACACCAGCGTAGTGAAAGGGCCTGGCCATGGAGTTGCATGGGAGGGGGAAGCACACGCCCTCTGCCCTTCAGAACTGGACCCCAAGGCTGTGTTCTAATTCATTGGTTTCTTCACTGATTCCACAATCAGCTGTGGAGCGCTTGCTTTGGTATGAGCTCTGCGCGGGCTGAATCCGACAGCATCCTGCCCTCAAATTGCTTAAATCTAGTAGGAGCGATAAAACGTGTATACGCCAAAAAATGCCAAAGCATGAAAGTTATCCCAACCTGTCTTTGGCGTTCATGAGAGTTACAAGGGTTCAGAGGAGGGAGAGACAGCTGGTAGCGGGAGGTGGGGATGCTTACATAGCACTTACCCTGTGCCAGTCAGTGTTCTAAGTGCTTTGCATATATTCACTCCTTTAATCCTCACAACTAACCTGCAATTTTACAGATGAGGAAACAGGCATGGAGAGGCTGAGTAACTTTCCCAAAGGCCCAAAACTGGTAAGTGGATTTGATCAGGTTGTGTGGTACTCTTAACCCCTAGGTTATTCTGCCTGCTCCTGCCCTGCCCTCATGTCTCACCACCTGATTGTTAAAACACAGTAATAGAAATGAGCACTGATGTCTTCACCGCTCTTATATTCAGTGTTAAAAATCACTGTATCTGCGGGCATGTTCCTATGTGTTATTGCTGGATTATAAGCTACAAAGAATCTCATTCAGCTACACTTATTGAGTGTCTGCCAAGAGCCAGACACTGTTGTAGCTGCTTTGCATATTCTAGGTCAATTTACTTCTTGCAACAGCCTTGGGAAATAGTGGCAATTTCCCCTGTTTCCCAGAGCAGGAAAATGGAAGACAGACAAGAAAGAGACTTGCTGCTTGTGGAACTAAGCTTTGGGCACACTTCTTTTAACACCAACTTACTGCTTTTAATTTTAAAGATTAACATTAATACTGTTGATCTTTATGATATGGAATCCCATTCAGCATAGCCTAGAATGAGTATCCTTTTCATCTGTTTTTGTTTTTTTGTTTTTGCATGTGAGGTAGGCCTTGTTTTTTTATTTTTATTTTTTAGAACTAGCATCTTAACTCTTAACATTAAGGAGCATGGAACATGGGCTTTGGGTTTGGCTCTGAGTTCAAGTTTTCTGACTGTTACTTTAGGTATGTAAACTTGGGAAAATCTCAAATCTCTGAACCTCAGTTTCCTCATCTAGAAAATGGGGATTATAATAACCAACCCTCACCACAAGGATATTGTGAGGATTACATTCAATAACATACAGAAAGTGCCAAGCACTGTGTATGGCACCCAGTGAGTGGTAGCTCTTCTTTTTGGAGAGCCACACAGCATGGGTCCAATAAACACATATTGGGGTAAGGGGTTTTACATAGTAACCTAACACATATTTTCATTTCATCCTGTCAGTAACCTTGTGAGACAGATGTTTCCATTTCAGAGATAGATAGCCCACAAATAGTAACTAGCAGAGCAGACTTTCAAATGCATGACTCAGGACTCTCCAACCCAGGGCCCTCCCTGCCTTCTGTCATCTGTACCATGGGGACAATGGCCACGTTAGTCCTACCATCCAGGGGAAGGCTGGCAGATTCCTATGATAGGATAAGTACCCAGAGGTGCTTTATAAACAAAAGGTCCACAAAACACCAGTGGTGATCATATGGAGTTTCCTCCCTGATGCGAAGAGAGATTAGTGCCTCTAAGGCACATTTACCAACGTGTGTTCCCAGACACATCAATCCCGTGAGGGGTTTCAAGAAAAAAAAAGGGTTTCTTGGCAAAATTTGTTTGGCTGTGGCCAGTCCAGCCTCATAGAAAGCCATCTATTTTGCTTATAAGTCCTGGCAGAAAATTCCTAGATCTTCAGCTTAATTAGAAATTCTGTATCTGGAATCTGGCTGTTGGGTCCAGGTGTAGGGTAGTTTGAGTGAAAGTTTATTGGTTAAGCTATTGATGACAGTGCACCACCCCCCTGGGGTTGGGGGAAGATAAGACTCTGAGAGCTCCCTTCACCTAGTGGGAGTCCCATCTGGCGTTAGCTGTGTGAGCCCTGTGATCCAGAGTGCATCTTTGTGAGGTTGGCTTTACTTGCTGACCTTACCCTAGTCTTTGCCCTAACCAGTTGCCTTCTATCCTTTACCTGATATAGTAGATGTCTTCTACCATCCTGAGTGCCTGTCTTAGGGTCCTGTGTCCATGGGGATCCTAATCCATGGGGATCTTAGACTCCCACATCTTTTAACTTGGAAAATCACAATGTACATGAACACATTAAGGGCTCTAAGAAATGTTTTAGTTGATCATGGGTCTCTTTATCCTATAACACCTATTAATATCCTACAACCCACCTTGGGAAACGTTGTCCTCATGGAAGAGATCCCAAGTACCATTGTCTTAATGGAAGAGATCCCAAGTTTCAAAAACCTCTTAACGAGCCTCCATCTCTGAGTAATCAATAAAAAGGCATTAAGGATTACCATGGGCAAGGTCCTGAGGGAGAACGTGGAGAGCATGGGAGGCTGCAGAGCTGTGCTTAGTCCCAGAGCCCACTCTCAAGGAATCCACGGCATGATAGAGGGAGGTAACGCACACCACTGAGGCTCAAGGAGGACGAGTGCAGTCTGGTGCTAAAGACTGAGTAAGTGAAAAAATATTCCAATGAATGGATTAAGAAGATGTGGTGTATATCTATATCATATCTATATCTACACACACACACACACACACACACACGCACACACACACACACACAATGGAGTACTACTCAGTCATAAAGAGGATGGGGTCTTGCCCTTTGCAGCGGCATGAATGGATGTTGGGGGTATTGGTGCTAGGTGAAGTGGGTCGGATGTAGCAAGACAAATACCGTATACGATTTCACTCATATGTGGAATAAAAACAAACAAGCAAACAAAGAAACAAAATAAATGAACAAACCAAACCAAACCAAACAGGTAGATACAGAGAACAGCATAGTGGTGATTGGAGGGTAAGGGACAGCAGGGAGGGCAAAATGGCTAAAGGGGATCAACTGCATGTGACGAATGGAAACTAAATATTTGGTGGGGAGTACACTGAAGTGTATACAGAAGTAGAAATATAAGGTTGTACATATGAAACTTACATAATATTATAAACCAATATTACCTCAATTAAAACACAAATTAAAAAAAAAATCTTCCAGAAAAATAAATAAATAAAGACCAAGTAAGAAGGGCCCTGGCCGTGCTCTAAGAGATGCACACGGGGACGAGGTCAGGAGGGAAAAGGAATTGGGTGGCAAACTGGTAAAGGTCCAGGCACCATGGGTGCTCCTTCAGAGAAGAAGAGGAAAGGCAACCCAGCTTGGAACCAAAGAAAGCAATCCCAAGCGAGGCTGAGAACCCGGCCAGGTACGCCATCAGGTGTGGAGGAGGGAAGTTGGCAGGGCCCCGGCTGAGCGAGTGGCAGAGTGGTGGAAGAGCAGCCACCGCCGAAGCCCTGCACAGAAGGCGCATCCGTGAATAAGATGTCTTGGCTGCTCCTGGGGACGGGGGAGGCTGTGGGAAGCTGGTCCCAAGAGAGCAGTCCAGAGACGGGGGAGAGCTTGCTGGGCCCAGCTCAGAAATCTCTGACTCTAGAACCGTAAAGGGGGGCAGTGGGTGGGAAGAAGTGGCTCACACCGGTCCTCCCTGAGACTATCGTTTGCACTTCCCTGTAGACCAGAAAACAAAGAAGAGAACGACAACAACAAAACTGTATCTGAGCTCAGCATCATCCTGAGAGCTGAACACTGGGAGTTAATCATCCAATAAATGTTTGTGGAGCATCTGCTCTGTGAAAGAAACTACACCGGCCCCACCTGGGTCTCCATCCTTCAGAAAGGAGAAGGCTGGGGTGGAGGCCATGCCTGGAAGACAACAGCTTTCAGTACCAGTCAGTGCTTGAAGGGCACTTGATGAATGATATCAACCATAGGTCCTGCGTTCATCCTCTCATCTGTCCATTCTGAGCCAGGACCTGCAATCTGGCTTCAGGCAGGGAGAAAACCTCCAGGCTGATGGTCAGGGTGGGCTTCATTCCATTCTGTGAGCTGATATGAAGGAGCCCACCTGGGTGCTGGGTGCTAGGGGTAGGTGCAGGATAGATAAGGAAATTAAAACTACAAAACCTCACGCAGGTGCTTTTGACAGAACCGAGGACTACTGCCGCCTGTCTGGTGTTAGGAGACAAGGAATACATTACAGAGGTGGCGTGCCTGAGCAGATCTGAATGGTGATGGAGAGTGAGGGCGTTTCCTGAGTAGAAGAGAAATTAGTGGGCTTAGAGCTAGCTCACGGTGAACTGTGAATAATCTTGGCTATACCCAGAGGAACAGGCCTTTCATAGGACCATCACACGTCATATGTGAGCTAGAGGGGAAAATGAAGGTGAGCGGCTTGGCCTCGTGAGAGTATGGGACTGGAGAAGAGGAAGACGTTGTGACACACCTAAGTCCTGCTAAGGAGTCCAGCCCTTACTGGGGAGTCATTGAGGGTCCACTGGAAGATGTTACACAGAGCAGGATACCTTACCTTTGCCCTTTAGAAAGAGCTTTCTGGTGCCCACTCTAAGAAGGCCTGGGAGGCCTAGTGAGACCAGAGTCGGGGACTCAGGTAGGGCTTGAACCAGGACTTGAGGATGACTTCCGTTCAGGCCTGTGGAGACTGGGGCAGGCTTCAAGGGTGGAAGAAAAGTTTGGTATTGAATAAAAGATGACCCTGTGTAAGGGGGCAGGAAGCAGACCAGACCCACCTGGATTCCAGGGCCCTGCAGCCACACGGGGCTCCACCTCTTTCCCGTAAACTCCCTCTCACTGCCTTCAAATACTGTTTTGGGGACCAGCCCACCTTGTTTCCTGTAGAGAGGTTGAAAAGCAGCTCCTCCAGAGGGAGGAGAATAAAGAAAAAAGAAGAGAGGAGAAAGAGCTGCTGAGAGGAGGGACAGGAATCGGTGGAGGTCCCGCCCCTCCAGCTTTGCGCCTGAGCCAAGAGGAGGGCGGGGGATGGTCTAGACTGTAGAGCAGACTCCAGGGGTCTCGGGTGTTGCCCAGAGCACTGGCAAGGCAGCCCTGGACCTGGGGGTCCCTCTGGGACAGAGACAGACAGTCATGTCTATTGATAATGTTTGAAGTGATGACAGGATGGCAGACAGTGACAATAGGCTTGGAAACAGAGCTAGTTCAGCTGGTCTGGGAACCAGGGGAGGGGATGTGCTAGAAAGGAACGAAGTGCTGATGATTCAAAATGCAGTTGGGGGGACGGTTGGAGGAGTGAGCGGGGGTGGCGGGTGAATAGTGGGCATCAAAGCATTTACCGATTAGACAGTCTGGGCACGGAGCAGATGAGTGGCAGATGCAATTACGTTTCCCATCTGTGAGCTGTGAGCTGCCCCTGAGCCTCTTGCAGATGCCATCAGTCGGGCCTCAATGTCTCTGACCCTCCTATAAACGAAGGAGCCGGGACTGAAGCCCAACGCCTTGAAACCGAGGACAGAGAACTCAGGGTCCAAGCCCCTTCTCCATCTCCAGCACAAAGATTCAGTAATGCTTCCCAGCTGCCCAGCACTCTGACTGATCTCTCTTCCCAGACCCACAGGGGTGAAAGCAAATGAAGATTTCAGAGGCTCTAATCTGCCCAAACCTGAGGGTAGACATAGACCCTCTGTCCACCCAGGGCTCATCTTAAGCCAAAGCTGGGACGGAGCCGAGGGCCCAGGAGCAGTGACAGGCAGGGCATGAGGAGACTCAGCCAAAGTTACTGACAACCCACACCCTACTTCCCTTGGGCTGAAACTATGCCTGTGCTGTCCAACTCAGTAGTTGCTAGCCGCCTGTGGCTATTCTCATTTAAATTAATGAAAATTGAATACGATTCAAAATTTAGTTCCTCAGACATGCTGGCCACACTTCAAGTGCTCTGTAACCACATGCAGCTAGTGGTTACTATGTTGGACAGCCAGATAGAGAACACTTCCATCATGGCAGAAAGTTCTGTTGGATAGCTCGGGACACCCAAAAGTAACAACATCAGCATAAAAATGAAAAGCCACACCTTATACCCTGTACAGAAGAGGGTTCTTTGGCTCCGTGTCCCTGTTCTCCTGTAGAGCCCTTTCTCCTTACTCTGGGACCCTGCTCCTCAGATGCTTTCCCATCCTCACCCCGCCGTCCTGAGCAGTGATACATCTCTTTTTTTTTTTTTTTTTTTTTTTAAACATCTTTATTGAAGTATAATTGCCTTACAATGGTGTGTTAAATTCTGCTTTATAACAAAGTGAATCAGTTATACATATACAATATGTTCCCATTTCTCTTCCCTCTTGCATCTCCCTCCCTCCCACCCTCCCCATCCCACCCCTCTAGGTGGTCACAAAGCACCGAGCTGATCTCCCTGTGCTATGCGGCTGCTTCCCACTAGTTATCTATTTTACATTTGGTAGTGTATATATGTCCATGACACTCTCTTACCCTGTCACATCTCACCCCACCCCCTCCCCATATCCTCAAGTCCATTCTCTAGTAGGTCTGTGTTTTTATTCCCGTCTTGCCACTAGGTTCTTCATGGCCTTTTTTTTTTTTTTTCCCTTAGATTCCGTATATATGTGTTAGCATACTGTATTTGTTTTTCTCTTTCTGACTTACTTCACTCTGTATGACAGACTCTAACTCCATCCACCTCATTACAAATACCTCCATTTCATTTCTTTTTATGGCTGAGTGATACATCTCTTGTCTGCTGACCCCTAGGTGGCCTCCTCCGGCTAGGCCCTGGCCCCCAGGCTCTTCTTCCATGAAGATGGGGCACAGGAGAATTACACAAAAGCACTGCAGTGTGGAGTGTGTGTCCCTGACCCCTGCCTTCTTTTCTACCCTGGTGACCTGGGCTCCACCTAAGGCTCCCTGTACCTGCCTCATGGGAACCCAGACCTCGCCCTCAGTGACCAGGCCCTCGTCCTCTCCTCAGAGCATTCCCCGGAGGCCTCCAGAGCACCTCTCTCCCAGGCCAAGGGCTTCCACAGTTCTTCTAGCACTCCAAGTTGGATCTTACCTGACTCCCCCTCCCAAATGTCTTCCCCACAGGGCCCCCTGCTCCTAAGGCTAAGGATGGGTCACCTATTAAGGCTACCCCAAGGTGGGATATTGTCCCAAGCCCTACAGGTCTCATCAATCTGTTTATTTCTCAGGCGCCTCTTTCCAACCCTCTTATCACCAAATGTCCTGGGTTACTGGGGGCATGTGGCCAAGGTTGCTGACGGATCACCAAATCCATTTCACCTCCTTCCTGGGCATACAGCTAAGCTTCACTTTCCATTCTCCCTTGCAGTTTAGCACGTCCTGGGGAATGAGTTCTGGCCAATGGCATGTGAGGTGGTGCGTGCCACTTCAGGTACCATGACCCAGGTATGATCTCTGTGTTCTCTCCCCATCAGCTGGATGTTGGGACACAGGGCAGCCTTGTGTTGAACATGGTAAAGCCAGGGCCACCTGGGCCCTTGAATAACTGAGTAGAGCATAATCCGCACCCCCCCCCAGCCCCCCGCAACCTGGGCCTGCATTAGAGTGAGAGGGGCATTCACACATGCACACATCTGTCCACAGGGTCTCTTCACATCTGTCTGGAGGTGTTCCTCCAGGCTCCCAGCTCCCAGTACTATTTCTGGTTAACAGGCAGGGCAGATCTGCCTCCAGGCTCTGTGGATGAAGGAATTTTTCTTCCCCAGCCACTTCCCTGCCCATGTCACCTTTCAAGTGAGCCTATAAATTGCTTTGGACAATCTCGCTCCAGTCCTGAGGCCAGAAAGACCATTTCTGCCCCTGCAGGCTGGTTAATGACTTGGCTCCTGCCACTTGGCAAGCTCCTTCCTCTCTCACTGTAGAAAAAAGAGCTGAGTGATGGTCAGAGGAGGGAGCAAGGACTTCAGTCAAGAGCAGCCCCCTGTCTGTAAATTACGGAAAGAGGCCCCTAGCCTTCTCCCTCCCCCCACCTCCTGCAGGTAGAAGCCTCTGTGTCCGCAAATTTTGAGTTAAATTGCAGAGATTAGGTTTGAAGCTCAGAGAAGGACCCTGTTTGATTTGACAAAGAGGCCCAGCGCACTGCCAACAGAAGGCCATCCTCGTACCATCTGGCAACTTTCAGCTGCCCCATCCCAGGGCTGAGAGCAGGCCGCAGTCTCCACAGACTGTGCCATGGGTCTGGGGTCCCCCCGCTTCCACTGCTCTCTGCTCCCTCCTGGGTGGGATCTTTGGCAAAGCGTGTGCTCCAGCTAAAGACATCTCAGTCCAAACTGCATTAGAAGGAGTTTCTTAAACTAACTGAAAGGGCTTAGTCGAGTGTTCATCAAGCCATAAATGAACAGCTGCCTCCCGCCTTGAGCCCAATGCCTGGATTATTCGTTCCTTTTGGCTTTCAGATCCTCCTTTTGGATCCAACAGAAGCTGTTCCTTCCACAGCCACCTTAGTTTGTCATGTCCTCCCAGCTGCATGTCCCTGCCCCCGAGTTCCCCCCGAATCCCCCCCTGCGCTTTCCTTATTTTGGTTGAATAGGCGTATCTCTGTCTTCTCCAGGCCCCTTCTTTCATCCTGGACAGTCTCTGGGACACTGCTTCAGGCTTCTCTCACTTCTAACCAATTCCTTTTCCCCTCTTGTCATGGCAGTCTTAAACACATTTTGTTGGCCCTTCTACATTTTACTGAACTTCCCCTAAATTATCTCCAACCTGTTTATCTCTCTCTATTCCACCATGCTCTAAAAAGTAAGCAAGTTTGGTCTTTAGCAGCCTCCCTGTTTCTGCATGTTTCCCAGGGCTACTTCTTTCTTTCCTTGTCACTAGCATACACCTTGTCCAGTCTCTACCCCTCAGGTGTTATCACACACATTTACTGACTGTGTAACATGTGCCCAGGCACTATGTAAATGCAACACCTGCATTTTTTCATTTCATCCTCACAACACCTCATGATGGTAGGTGCTATTAGCCTGTTTTAGAGGTGAGGAGACTGCGGGAGGCCCAGAGGGAATGAGTCACTCGCCTAGTCACGCAGTCAGTGGGAATAGGGATTCGGACCAAGGTCTGTCACGCTCTCTACTCAACTCTGCCTAACACACACCTCAAGTCAACAAACATTTAGCAAAAGTTGGGCGTGCACAGTGCTATGGGTAATGGTTGCTTGGAGAGGAAACAAAGAAGTAAAATAAGATTTTGTCCATGCCCTCCAAGAGGGTCCACTTAGTGCCAGAGACAGATGTGTAAATATATGTAATACTTGGAAAGTGCAATGGATAAAAATAACCACAGTGTCCTGAGCGTGTAGGAGAAGGAGTAACTATTGTCATGAGGGATGTGAAGCCCCTTCAGAAAGGTCTTGCTTATCTAAACAAAAGTCTAAAGATAGACGGGAGCGTATTTCAGGGAAGGATCCTCCAGTCATGGCAGGATAGTGGGAATCGTTGCAGAGCATCTTAGATGTTAAACTCCTGGGTTCTGGGTCAGATTCTTGATTTTGATCTTGGGTAAGTAACCTAATGTCTTGGAGCCTCAGTTTCTTTATCTGCAAAGTGAGGAGATACTACCTGCCTCGTAGGAGTGTTGGGAGGCTTAATTGTTCAAGTAAAGGATTGAGCATAGTAACTGGAATGTTTTAAGTGTTCAATGATTATATTTCCCATAATCTTTCTTTTTGCCACAAAATCCCCCAATTCTATCTCATGACGAATAGTATTTATTGAATATCTTCTTAGAGTCAGGTGGCTTCACACAGGTTAACTCATTCAGTTCTCAGAACCAAGCTGTACATTTTGTTTGGCATGGTTGGTTGTCACTGTCTTAACAGACGAGGGGGCCCAGGCTCAGAGGGTTCTGAAATTTGCTCAAGGTCATCGGAGAGACCTTCACGAGGACTCCAGTGGGCTCTGCCTGGCTCTGCAAGGACCTTGCTTTTTCTTTTGCATGAGTCACCAAGAACTCCTGGAGTGGAGTTGCTGAGTGGAAGTGGAAGCATCAAGATCCCGGGGGACCTTGGAGGACATTGGGTCCCAAGCTGAAGTATCTGTGGAAGGAGAAGGCCACTAGGCATTCTCCTGGTGGCCCTACAAACACTGAGCTGTCTTCCTGCTTACAGTGGGGAGAGGCAAGCAAAGCAGCTGATTTTCCTTGGAAATGTCTACATTTCTGACAAAATCTGCCCTGGGGGTGTTGTCTATCCTTGCTACAAGGCAATGGGAAGACAGTGGGAGTCGGCATCTTACTGGAATGAATACAGGATTGGAAGATAGTCGGACATGGATTCAAATCCCAGTTCCAGGCCTCAAGCTGGGTGGCCTGGGTGAGGTACTTCTGACTGGTTCCTCAGTTTGCTTGTCTGCAGACAAGGATGATCACACTCACCCAGCCTCCAGTGACTCCAGAGAGCAGTCACTAGAACCAGCCAGTCAACGCATGGGGCACAATCACAGAGTCAGGGCGATTTGGTGTTTGTAGTTGTTGAAATGAGCGAGGGGGTATTCGGATGATTCACTGCCAAAGGGAGGAAAACTGACCTACCACCTGCCCGACAGAGGAGAGCAGCCAGCTCTGGGCCACAACCTGGGAGTCCTTGGAGCCCCCTGGGATTGAGTTCTTCCCCTCCCCACCCCCTTCCCCCCATCATTTGTTTGTGGTCTATACCATATACATTATTCATGGATCATAAAGTCCTCCAAGCCAACCCCATCTGACCCCTTTGATGACATCCCCACAGCTGCCACCCAGTGCCACACACAGAGAACACACTAAATCCCTGCTTCTTGACTGACTGAATCAGTGATGGGGTACCTGCTTTGGTCCCCGCTTGTTGGCCTTTACAGAGCCTCCACCTACTAATACTTGTCCCCGCACATGGAATCCATCCCTTACCCAGGCCTTTTCAAACAGGAAACTTCCCCTGGCCCCCTGGCCATTGTTTCCTTTCAGGCCTTCATCACTTCCCATGTGGCTGAGGTTATGGATTTCAAAGCAAGGCCACAGAATGTGAGCTCCAGGCTGCTTCTTTCATGGCTTCTGCCAGCACTGCTGCTGCTCATCCATCCCTGAAAAGCTTTGGCTGGAACCAGAGGCCAATAGGCCAAAGTCCCTGTTGCCTGGCCCTTCTCAGCATCCAAACCAGCAAACCAAGGGCTTCCCCGGGGCTGAGTGACCGCCTCTGGGCAGTGGGCCAGAGCCCAGCAAAGCGCTGCTTCTTTAGCTGCTGAGGCTGCTTGAGGCCTCGGCTGTATCCCAGAGAACGAGGGCCCAGCTGTGCGGCTGGGAATCTCAGGGGCACAGGGCTGCCCGGACCTTAGAGGCCACCAAGTTCCACCCTTCTGTTGTTCAAAGCAGGCCGAAGAGGCACGGCAACCAGAATAGGGTCACACTGCAATCTAGGGGCAGAAGTGTGCTGGGCCACAACCCTGGGCTGTTTCCTCCCCAAAGTTCCCAGTGCCTGTACTAGAAGAGTCCAGAGTCTGGCTCCCACCCCTTTCCTTTTGGGTCCTGCTATTTGGCTTTGTCAGGGAAAAAGAAGACTATTTAGTTTGTTCTTGTTTCCAATTTCAGACTAAGAGGTACTGGAAAGAATCGTATCTATAAGGAAAACACTATGATTGTCCCCATTTGCTAGATGAGGAAGCGGAGGCTCCCAGATAGGAAGTATCTTGCCCAAGGTCTCACAGCTAGCGCTGGGATTCCAACTCAGGCAGCCGGCTTTATCACATTATGCTGCCCGATCGCCCTCAACCTCAGATGCACTGGCTGCTCCTTGGAGCCCCAGAGGCCAGGCTCCTCAGTTTGGGCAGCTCACTGTAGGGCTCCAGTCACTTTCTCCAAATAGTCATGAAGATTCTAGAAGCAACTGAAAAGGGCAGGAACTTTTCTTTCTCTAGTCCCACTGTTCTCTGAGCCTCAGTTTTTATGCTTTTTTGGTTTGTTTGTTTTTAGTCAGTAAAACTGGGGGCTCAAATTAGTTCTCCAAGATTCCTTACTTATTAACAGCCAACAAGCATGGAGTACTGTGCTGAGCCCTCATACAGAAGCATCAGTGCCCACCATCCCTCTCTCGGAGAGGAGGGGGCAGCGCAGTCCCGGCTTCAAGGGCTTGGATGAGTGGAGAAAACACACAGTCAGGAAGAATATATACGCGGGTCTTTGACTTCGGGTCCAAGGGGCCCTTCTAACCATTATAGGATCCATGGGAGGAACTAGAGTTTCGGGAGTGGCTTCTTTCCCATTCCATCTTCCAGGTCCCCTCTCATTCCATGTGTGTTCCACCTCCCTGATTTCTCAGCCCTCAAAGACCTCAAGGGACCACGGTTTGAGGGTGGAGAGACCTGTTTTCC
Source organism: Eschrichtius robustus (assembly GCF_028021215.1). Lineage (NCBI taxonomy): Eukaryota > Metazoa > Chordata > Mammalia > Artiodactyla > Eschrichtiidae > Eschrichtius > Eschrichtius robustus. The sequence goes on from NC_090826.1 coordinate 97,185,939, forward strand.
CCAGGTCCTTGCACCTCTCTGCAGCGGGGTGCCGTGGGATGGAGAGGGGTATGGGGAGGGCCTCTCCCCACCTTCCAGGGCAGTGTCCCTGCAGGATGAGTTCACGGTGCCCAGACGAACAGTACAGTGGGCACCCCCTCCTCACTGCCATGTGCAAAAGGCCTCTCTTCCACTGCTGTGCCCAGATGTGCCCACCAGGTTGGGAAGAGGTGACGAGGGCAGTACTCTGGCTTCCATCATTCCCCCACTTCATCTTTATAACAGCACCACCAGAAATTCTGGAGAAAAGGAAACTGAAGGCTGAAAATGACTCACACAAGGTCTTATAAGGTACAGGTGGCAAAACCAGGACACAAAAGCAAATCTGACTCCAAACCTGCCACCTATCCACTGAGTGACCAGGTTTAGCATCCGCTGACTCGTGGCCAGCCAGTGAGCCCTTCTCCCACCCCAGTGGAGATTTCAGCCAGACCCGAGAGCCTTAAACTCCTTAGTGAGGTCACAGGTTCTCTCTGAAGCAAACCGCCACACCCAGCCCTGCCCTGGCAGGCCTTCTTCTCTAATACACGTCCTGGGATGTGTCCAGCTGCATGACATGTTTTGCTGGGACTAGTTCCCTCCAGCCTTCCCCCAGTCCCAGCCATCCCAGATTATCAATCTCATCCTTCCTTCTGCAAGCGGGGGGTTATGTCTGCTAGTCCAGGGGGCTGAGGGCTCCGACGGCCCTGTCAGGTGGCATCTGGGATCTCACAGCCCTTGCTGGGAGGCCCAAGGTGCCCATGCCCCTCGGAATGTTTGCTGCTTGGACCGAGTGACCCAGTTTCCCCAGCGGGGAAGCTCAGCTAGCGGGCTGCACAGTTTGGCATCTGTGTGTCTCTCCTGCCCCCTGTCGGTCACTGTGCAGGAGGCTCGCAAGTGTCTGCGATCCCACTTGGGGCCGCGGCGCATTGACTCTCAGGCCTGCAAATGTTTGCTGAATTAACTGAGTGAGTGAGTGGATTGTTTACAGTTCTAGGCTCTGGGGTCCAAATTGGCCGAATAGACAGGGACTGCCCTTGACAAAACAGTGAACTCACTGTAGCTGAGCCTGGGCTCCTGCTAGCTGCTAGCTACCCCCTTGGCCGTCCTTTTCTCCCTTCCTGCCTGCCCCTCCTGTCCCCTCCCTCACTGGCCTGCTGCATTCCTCGGAAGAACTAGAATGTCCCAGGCTCAGGTCAACTGGTTTTCCCCCTCCTACCTCTTACAATCTCCTCTACCACATCCCCTTTGTGTGGTCCCAGTTCTCTGCTTGAATGCCTACAGTGACAGCACACTCACTATCAGAGTAGCCTTCCCCATTTTCTGAGAGCTATAATCAAAAGAATTGTCTTCCTTTCTTCTAGACACTAAACCTGACCCCTGTTACTTCCACTCAGAGACCCAGTTCTTGCCTCTTGGGTGAGTCACTCAGAAGTCTGACCTGCCCACCCTGTGACAGCCTTTCAGCTCCTTGAAGATGCCAGTCACATCCCTGAGACTTCTCCTTTCTCCCCTCAAACACGCTGGGCTCTTCACTTCCTGAGGCTTCCTTAAAAGGGGGAGTCTGGAAAACCAAAAAGGCTGGGAGACACAGACAGTGACTCTCCAGCGGTGGAATTCTAGTCTTTTAGTCTGAAGACCTCCTGAAAGGCACCTATCTGCTTACTCCTAGGAGAAGCCCTAAATAACAAGTGGGATAATTCTTTAATCACTATTTCACAGTGTTTTAGATTTAGAATTTACAAAGCTCTTTTACAAGCATGCTATCTCAGTTGAGAGAAATTATTTTCACACCCATTTTAGGGATGAGAAAAGTGAGGACTCAGAGAGGCAAAAATCTTGTACATGATCACACAGTAAGTGGATGATAGCCGGCACTCACATCTGATCTTCTGATTCCAAGTCTAACATTCTTTCTACAAAAGTGTTTGTTGTGGCTTCTGCCTCCTGAGAATGTGAAGAGATCAAAAAAGGCAGAAAAAAAGTATTGAGCACTTACCATTTGCCAGGCGCTGTTCTAAGAGCTTAATATGTGTTAATGTTCAAAACAACCCCATAAGATATGTACTATTATTATTGTTCCCATTTTACTTACCAGGGTTAGTAAGTAAAAAGTACAGTATTGTAACCCATACAGTCCAGCTGTAGAGTTGGCCCTTCTAACCACCTCCCACACCGCTCCACACTTGCCTGGGTTTGTGCTCACATCTTTGTTTCTCTCCTTGCCTCTCTTTTACCTGACGGGTGATAACTGAGGAGAAAGTTCGAGGATCATCGTCCGGGGGCAGGGTGGGGAGACCTTCCTTCAGAGGCAGCGTGGTAGTCCCAGGCTCTGCACTTTCCAGCTGAGTGACCTTGGGCAAGTCAGTCAACCTGTCTTCCCCTCGGTTTCATCGTCTGTAAAATGACAGTAACACTAGCACCCACCCTGTTGGGTTTCTGTGGGTTGTAAGTTAACATTTTTGTAAAGTGCTTAGAGCAGTGCATGTTTATTATTAAACTGGAAACTCTGGCCATTTGAGCTGACTGGGGCAAAGCCTGGAGGGTGGGTCAAAGCAGGGGGCATCCTGTGGAGGCACAGGGAGAATGGGCGGGGGTGGGGTGGGGGGAAGGATGGAGGATGTGAATGACTTTCAGCGGGAACTGACCTTTTCATGGAGTCACGAGTTCTCTGAATTAAGAGGATCTTTCCGAGGCATCTAACCCAACCGGGCAGTAGAGCAGTAGAGCAGGCAGGAGTCTCAGCCAAAGGCCTGGGAAGACCAGGAATTCCCCGCTTCCTGAGACCACAGGACAACTGCAATAAAATAAATGACACTTGGGAGGCTGGGGTTGGGAGAGGTTCCCTTTGGCCTCTTAGGGAGTCTTGACAGCAGGGATATTGAGTCCAGATGCCTTTACACCTGGCCTCAATTTGGCTTCATATCCTGTGAATTCTTAGGCATGATCCAAACCTGCTGTAGAACTGTATGAGCTCTAGGCTGCTAGCTACACTGATAATAAGAGCCAACATTTATGGATTCCCATGCACTGGGCCCAATTCTGAACACTTGCTTGTTAACTCTTTTAATTTTTACATCATTGCTTTGACACTGGTTTAGCCCCACTTCACCTAGGAGGAAATGGACACACTGAGAGATTAAAATATTTGACCATCATCATGCAGTGAGTAGTGATCAGAGAATGAGAACGAGATCCTTTGACTCCAGAACCAGTATTCTCAACACAAGGGAAAGCCACTCATTTCAGAAATAATTGAAATTGTGTATTGAAAAATTCTTTATTTTGTCTGAAAATTGAACTGGGTCTTTAAAGGTTTTAGAGAAGCAGGTTTCTCTTTCAGTTTGTGGAAGCATTTTTCTCAGAACCAAATGGTGACATGGATAGCATCCCTTACTCCTCCAGCAGTATCTTGGTGCTTGTTTCATGCCAGGCATTGCACCAGGCCCTGGGGAGGCTACACAGAGCAACACAGACTCAACCACTGCCCCATGGAGTTTGCAGTCTGGTGAGGCAGAGACACTGGACAGATAGTTGTGCCAACATCTAATCCCACACCATGATGAGTGTCCTGAAGGAAAAGTCCAGGATGCTCTGAGAGTACGTGATGGGCATAGGCACTGTCCTAGACTGGTGGGGGAAAGGGCACATGGCAGGAAAAATTTTGTCTGTAGGTGTGTAAATGAAAGCTTTTCATATGCAAGAACATCTTCTTCTAAGATTATTTCTGAGTGAGTATAAATAATGGACATGGACTCAAATTTCACTCAGAGAAAAGAGATTCAGTACTTACTTCCCACCTCTTGGAAGAGGCTCAGAGTTCTAGACACAAGAAGGCTTCTTAGACTGCATAGTCCCTGCGTGGGTAAAGAGGGTGAAAAATGCTTCTCTGGTGTCCAGTGAGCTGGCATAAGAGTGTCTTCATGATCCCAGTACCTTACAGCGCCCTGGTTCTCCTTTAGAAAATGACAGTTCATACACATTTACGGTGTGCTCCAGCTTTTAGTAGCAGAGTGATCTTGTTAGGAGCCCTGGCTTTGGTGTCAGACTGACATGGGATAAGTTACTTCATTTCTATTGGCCTCAGTTTCCACTCTATAAAACAGATCAATAATAGCATCTACTTACAGGGTTAATGTGAGGAATAAATGAGATAACACCTAAGAAACACTTTAGAATCTTGCTGGATACATGACAAATGTTCAACCAGTGTGAACTAGTATTAGCCTAAGACTTACTAGCAAGGTTAGGATATTGGGATGAATCTGCATTTATCTCAAGACATAAGACAGAATTGAATTTATTTTTAAATAAACACATTGCCTAAGTTGTCTCCATACCTTTGTCTCTTCTTTTCTTCCTTTCCTATTTACCTTTCAATTTACATTATCTAATTCTGTAGACTTTCAGAGAGAAAGGTCACAAGATATAAACTTGCTTGGAGTTTCTTATGTGAAAAAAGAAGGAGAGTCAATATGGAAATTCTCTCCAGCATTCCCTGGTTATTTATAAAATCTACCCAGAGCGGGAAACAAAACTCTAAATATAAAAACCACGTGAAAACTTCCATTTAGGGAGCTCCAAAGTGCTTTATTTTTATTGTTATGACTGTGGAGGCTATTGTTAAATTTCAGACACTGTGGGGTGGTAGGAAAATCCCAAGTGAATTTTGCCCACAACCTTTCTGGGGTCCAAGGAAGGAAGGGCTGCTGTGAGTGGCCTTCAGAGCCCAAGCACACACAAAGCTGCCTGAGTGGTGGCTTCTGGCGGTGCACTTTGGGGATGCCTTTCCCTCCACCCAAAGCAGTAATGACTCTGCAAACAGAAAGATGCTCCTCTGGGGGATTCCTGCCTAGGTGTGCCCTGGGTGTAAGAAAGCTATATCCGGGTTTCTGATGCTCTGAGGGCAGAAAAACAGCTCTTGTTCCCACGGGCTCCCAGAGAATGCACCAACATTTATCTCCCTCCCTCGACAATGGCTAGAATGCTGCCTCTCCAGGCAAAAATAATTGCTCACCATAATTACACTTGGCATTTGGGTAACACTTTATGGCCACTAATTAGTTAAATGTACACAGCACCCTGTGAGACCAAAGGATCCCTGGCTCTGCTTTGTTGGGGCGGGGGGGTGGGGGGGGAACAAAGGGACGGGGAGTAACCTCAGGCTATGGCTCAAGTCAGACTGGGCTTGTGCCCAGCGCCTGCTCCCGCCCCAGACCCAGCCCAGCAAGCTCTGCACAGCTGGCAAGGGTTTTAGCTTTCTTCTTCCCCAGAGGGACAAGGAAGTGGTGGTTTCCTAAACCATTCATTCTGCTATGGTAATGGATATTGGAAACGGTACTCTCTGAGCAATCTCTACAGTAACCAGAGGCTCTGGTTAACCGATCGCCAAGCATCTCTTGAGGTCCAGCTGTAAGTATGTGGGGACTTATCTCTGTGCTGATGTCCTGGGGAAAAGGCATGCCTCCATTCCTCCCTCAAAGAGTGCATAACCTAGCTTGGGTGGAGTGAGGCAAAATAACGTACAGGAAATAATTAGAGTGTAAGCCAAAATGGAGAGAGTGATACGGAATGGAGTTTGCTGAAGGTTAAAAGAAAGAAGGACTTGAAGGTGAGCCTGGGAGCACCAAGGAGAAGGTGAGCCTTGGGTGGTGTGGTTGCCCAGACGAGGGTACCAGTGAATGTGGAGAATTTGGAGGACTCTGTTGTCCCCGCTCCTGGGAATGCTGTGAGCGGACACCTGCAGCTGTCAGCCATTTCAGGGCTTTCCTCAACTACAGAGAGCTGCCTTACCCCCAAGGTCACGATCCTTTCCACAGTGTCCTGATGACTAAACAATGCAGAAATATAAAGGCCCAGGCATCTCAGCTCATCTTGGGACAACTCTGAAGGCCACAAATTAGTGAGACCTTCTAACTCCAGAGCCCCCCATGGGGTCAGCTGAGGCTGTCGTTGGGTCTGACTGCAGGTCCGCTTTTTCTTCCTACCAATCCTAGTTCTTTCCCTTTCCTTCCACAGGTGTCAATCTCAAAGTCACTACTTAAGAAACACCCTGCATGCTAAACTGTTTCCAGGGAACCAACTATCAAAAAGTTAGGTAAATGGATTTCCATTAGGGACCACTCCAGAATGTTGAGCAGGGAAGTCGGATGTGGGCTTTGGTAAAGACTAACCAGGCTAGAGCATGTAAAATAGGTAAGAGCAAGGGAGAGGGTGGAGGTGAGAAGACCAGCTCGGGGGCCAAGGGGTGAGGAGGAGCCAGCTGGACCAAAGGGAGTGCAGGCAATGAAGAGAATCCAAGAAATCCATATGAAGGAGGAAGAAAAGACAGGATTTGGTAGCAGGTTATTTTTCAGAGAAAGAAAAGTCAGAGATAAAAGCGTTAGTCTATGTTGTTTTTAAAAGTTATCTCATTACCAAAATAATAAGATTAGGTGATGGAGGACTGTTGTTGTAAATTCTGTTTTAGACTTGAGTTTGAGTTGACAAGGAGACTTCCCAGTGAGATATCTTGTGGGCAATTGTGTATCTAAAACAGGAGAGCGGATAAGAGGTCAGGATTGGAAAGCTTGATTTGGGAGTTATGTCAGTCTATATCTTTCAAAAATGGTCACAACAATATCTCCCATTGCACATGCTCTTCTACATTGTGACCTGGCTACTGGCCCCATTGAGAAGTGGAGTCTAATTTCCTTGCCCTTGAACCTGGGCAGGCTTGTGAAAGCTTTGATTAATAGAGCACAGTGGAAGTTCTGCTGTGTGACTTCTGGGCCTAGGTCAGAAAAGGCCATGCAAAAAAACTAAATATAAAATTACCATATGACCCAGCAATCCCACTCCTGGGCATATACCCAGAGAAAACCATAATTCAAAAAGACACATGCAGCTCAATGTCCATTGCAGCACTGTTTACAATAGCCAGGTCATGGAAGCATCCTAAATGCCCATTGACAGATGAATGGATAAAGAATATGTGGTACATATATACAATGGAATATTACTCAGCCATAAAAAGGAACGAAATTGGGTCATTTGTAGAGATGTGGATGGACCTAGAGACTGTCATACAGAGTGATATAAGAAAGAGAAAAACAAATATCGTAGATTAACGCTTATATGTGGAATCTAGAAAACTGGTAACGATGAACCAGTTTGCAAGGCAGAAATAGCGACACAGACATAGAGAACAAACGTATGGACACCAAGGGGGGAAAGTGGGGTTGGGGGTGGTGGTGGTGGGATGAATTGGGAGATTGGGATTGACATATATACACTAATGTGTGTAAAATAGATAACTAATAAGAACCTGCTGTATTAAATAAATAAATAAATAAATAAGAAAAGGCCATGCAGCTTCTGCCTGGTTGTCTTGGAATGGAAGCTGGATGCCACGTAAGATGTCTGACTACCCTCAGACTACTCTGCCAGAGAGGCTGTGTGTAGCAGGTTACAGCCAATGTCAACTGCCAACCAAATGAATGACTCATCTTGGATATCCAGCCCAGATGAGATGACTAAAGCCCCAGCCAACATCTGACTGCAACAACATGGGAGACCTGAAGTTTGAACCACCCAGTGGAGCCCTTCTCAAATTCCTGATCCACGATTCTTTTTAGTTGCTAAGCACTCGGGTAATTTGTTACATAGCAATAGTAATCGGAACAGGGGTCATTAGCATAGGGGAGAGTAGGACCTCATCATTGTGTCTTGCATAATAAGCTCCCATCCCCTAATCTGTTCCATGACACTGTATCCTGCCTCACCTTCCCTACCCTACCACCACTCACCTTCCACGGAACTGCCAGGGTTCTTTCTTAAGTGGTTCCCAAGTAATCTTATCAAATCACTTCCCTTCTTGAAAACCTTCCACAGTTCCAAATGGCCTGCAAAGGTCCTCAAATTTCAGTATGTACTATAAAGTGGTATGGTGGTCAACTGTAATGACCATGGGGTGCCCAGACATTTGGTCAAATGTATTCTGGATGTGTCTGTGAGGGTGTTTCTGGATGAGATTAACATTTGAATTGGCAGACTGAATAAAGCCGATTGCCCCCCATTGTGGGCTGGCCTCATCCAATGAAAGATCTAAAGAGAACAAAAAGGTTGTGTAAAAGGCAACTCCTCCTACTGCCTGATTGAACCGGGATTATGGTCTTTTCCTGCCTTCGGACTCAAACTGAAAACTTCTCTCTTCATGGGTCAAACTGAAAACTTCTCTCTTCATGGGTCTTGAGCCTGTTGGCTTTTGGACTGGAACTTACACCATTGGCTCTCCTGGTTCTAAGGCCTTTGGACTCGGACTGGAATTTATACTGTCAGCTTTTCTGGGTCTCCAGCTTGCCGACTGCAGGTCTTGGGACATAGCTGTATCTATCTGTATCTATATCTGTGTCTTAATCTGTATCTATATCTATCTATATCATCTATCTTTATCTATATCCTACTAGTTCTGTTTCTCTGGAGAACACTGACTAATACAGTTGGAGTCTGGGAATTGATTCCCCAGGTGATTTTGATTCTGACAGCTGTTGACAAACCCTAGCCTATAGGATACAGTCCTTTACAACCCAATAGTCTGCTCCCACTTTTGTTAAACATCTCACCACTACCCTCAAGAGGACAATGGCTTTGCTGCAGAACCTCTATATTCTTCTCTATTTATCTACCAGCTTTCATAGTTTGAGCTTTAATTTCTGTAATTTGTATTATGAAAACAATAATTGTATTCTCAATATAAAAATGTATAAAATGAAATTGTAAATTAATAATTTACGTAATGTGCTTTTAAATATGCATGTGCATAAAATTTATAAATTAAATAGTAACAGTAGGAAAAAGTATCTCTTTCAGATAAACATCCCCATCACCACCCCTTCCATGCCCCTGGAGAATCTGATATTCTGTCCCACTGAGTTAAAAACCACTACTTTAGCCAGTAGGGCTCCCTGAAGATCCCCTAATCATGCTAGTCTCTCTGCCTGGAAGGCTTTTTGTTCCTTTGACATATATTTATTGAAGATTTAGCAAGTGCCAGGCACTGTGCTATGCAACGTATCCCTCCCTCCCAGAGAGAAGCAATTGATTCTTTCTCTGAGGACCATAGCCCCTGAGTCTGTACTTGTATCCTAGCCTCGTCCTGCCATGATGTGTTAGTTGTCGCCTTCCCTGGACTGTGCAGCTTCTCAGGTCAGGGATTGTTATCTTGTTCATCTTTGTATCTCAGTCACTGGCACAGTGCCCGATATCTAGTAAGAACTCAATGAATGTTGATGAATGAGTTCATAAATGAATGATGATAGCCCAGTGTCTGGCACATCACAGATGATCAATAAATATTGGTTGAAATGCTATAGAACTGAAAGTACGGGTCACAGAAACAAGGGCAGGAAGAATTTCAAGAAGGAAGGTTTCTTGAACGCAGTCAAAAAGTTACCAAAAGATCAAGGAGGGTGGACACTGAGGGGAAAAAGGAAACATTGGATTTGACAAAAAGGAAGTTAATGTTAAATCCTAGAAAAAAATAGCAATTGACAAAATGTTTATCACAAAACCAACAAGTGAAGATCAGTGTTTACTTACCTTCAGAGTGTTAGTAGTACCTCTTTACATCCTGTGACTGGGTAAGCTCCTGTGAACCCTGCAGTTTATTATGCCACAGTCTTCACTAAGTAGCTAGTTAAAATGCCCATACATTAACCATCAAAGCTTAAAAATCTTTCACTCACACCTGAATTTTAAGATTCACCATACAGTTATCTTTCCTAAGAAAAAATGGGACCACTAGCTGAGGGGTTATTACCACAGATATTTTCTCTCTCCAGTCATTCTTTGAGCACGTATTTATTATGCTACAATCTGTGCTGAGTAGGGTCCATTCTTCAGCTAATGGGGCAGATTGTAATAGTAGAGCTCATGTGTACTTGTGGCTCCATTTTTCAAATCCTAAATCCTAGACTTGCCTGGATTCCCAGGGCAGTTTAACTCCTGGGAAATTCCTCTTAGGAAACACTTAAACTCTTCTTACCATTTGCTGGTACCAAAAACAGCACTAGCTCGGGCAGCTAGGATGTCTCCCTTGAGTGGAAACATTGCCCGGAGTACGTCCTAGGGAACCCAGGTTTACATTCTGGGTCATATTAAAATGAAGGCTTCTTTACTGCAGGATTTGAGAGAGTCCTTTTTTTTTTCTTTTTTTCTTTCTTTGCCAGTCTTTTATATGCAAAGATGCATGGGGGCAGGGTTGGAGGCTTGGATAATACAGTATAAAGTGTTTTCTAAACTCATTTTTTTCTTCTTGGGACCATTTTATGGGATACTGGGAAATACTGATATAGATTATGTATATTCATTCACTCAACAAAAATTGTTTGTGTCAATTATGTGCCTGACGGTGTGCTGAGAACTGTGGATAAAATGGTAAGTAACCAGACACACAGGACTGACCTTATGAAGAACTGGGGGGAGAAAAAGACATAAATCAAATGCACTAAATTGTAAATCAAATAATTACAACAGTAGAATTGCAATTGTGACCGTGCTATGAAGGAGAGGCACATTACATGGCAAGTGAGAGCCTGTAATAGGGGACTTCAGTCTGGTCAGGGAAAGCTGCTCTGAGGAGGTAACCTGGAAATGATCCCTGAAGTATGAATAGGAGTTCACCTGGTGATGAGGGTGGAGAAGAGCATATGCCCTGGGATGGGAAGGAGTTCAGTGAGTGTGTGGGACAGAAAGAAGGTCAATGGGGGATGGGGAGCAAGATGAGGCTAGAATGGTATAAAGGGCCAAACCATATAGGACATTATAGGCCATGTTAGGAATTCTGGTCTTTATCTGAGGAGCAATGGAAACCATTGATTTGTGTTTTGGAAAGATCATTCAAGCTGCTGAGTAGACAACTGATTGGAGGCGGGCCAGGATGGATCTAGGTGGACTGTTTAAAAGGCTATTGAAGTGGGGCTTCCCTGGTGGCGCAGTGGTTGAGAATCTGCCTGCCAATGCAGGGGACATGGGTTCGAGCCCCGGTCTGGGAAGATCCCACATGCCGCAGAGCAACTAGGCCCATGAGCCACAACTACTGAGCCTGCGCATCTGGAGCCTGTGCTCCGCAACAAGAGAGGCCGTGATAGTGAGAGGCCCGCGCACCGCGATGAAGAGTGGTCCCCACTTGCCACAACTGGAGAAAGCCCTCGCACAGAAACGAAGACCCAACACAGCCATAAATAAATAAATTAATAATTGAAAAAAAAAAGTTTAAAAGGCTATTGAAGTGGTCTAGGATGATGGCTATTTGGTGATGGTGGTGGAAGAGATGATGACAAGATTTCATCCTCATTGGTCTAGATCAAGTTCCTCTTCTACAAAGCAGCTGAACCCACACAGAGCTGGGTTTGTAACATTACACAGGTACCATCCACTTCACCAGAAATCTTCTCTCTGCACCTGAGGGATTGGGGGTGTAGAAAGGGGTGGTCTGCTCTTACTTTAATTCATTCAAGCAAATCATTGTATAGAAGCTTTTGTCCTCAGATTAGAGATGCTCTCTGGAGCATCTGTCATTAGGATCCAAAGAGAGCCCCTGCCTGTAACCATGTTCTTTGGGGTCTGCTTTTACCCTATGGGACTATAGGTTTGTTTCCAGGCATCTGGGAATTTCAAAGCTGGGAGGTGTCACAGAGATCATCTTCACCCTCAACTGTATGCAAGAATTTCTTCTACATATCTGAAAACACCTCAAACAGGTGTCCATTCATTCTATCCCCAATTACACTAGCTATAAGCTGTCTCATCCTGTCCCCAAGCCTCTGGGGTCTTTAGAGCTTAAACACTATCTCATAACTCACCCATAATAATTGCTCTCATTCTCATATTTTACATACTATCTCATTTCCTCACAATAGCTTCAATTTACAGAGTTTAAGTGACATATTCACAGTAAGGAAATTTAGGGTCAGCACCCTTATGAAACTTTGCTTGGAACTTAGGATTCTACCCTGTGCATTCTATATTGTCTGGAATTTTACAATGAACACGTATAACTCCTCTGACTACTCCAGCCCACACTGAGTTCTCTTATCACTAAACTTTTATACTTAACTTTAAAATTTTTATATTTTAATAATTCAGTGACTAATTTTAAGTGTACCTGATTTTTATCCTCATCCAAGGAAATTCTGGGTAGGGATCATGTCATACAATTTCTCCCTGTATTTTCACTACGCTGGGCACATAGAACATGCTTTTAAAAAGACTGATTAATTGATTGATTAGTTAAAGGAGCTCATAATTTTTAAAATGTCATGGAAATACTGTCTATGGTCATGGACAAACATACGCAAACATTTGCAGAAGTTCATTACTTCTACTAGGTTATTTACAGTTGTGTCGAGGGGCTGGGTTTCCCCAAAGCTGCTTTCTTCTTGCTCATAGTGGGCTCATAGAGATAGCTTGTGAGATCTTAGAACTTAATTGCATTTGTGTGAGAAATTTTAGGTCCTAAACACACCAGAAAATATAGAATCTACAACTTTTTGTTATATTCTCTTAACTTTATAACCTCACCAGCGTTTATAAGTGGATGAAATTCGACATGAAAGATACAGGAAGACTACATACAACACACCACCCAGAACTCCTTAAATTGAAATCTCCACCCGACATGGGAGCAGCAAGAGGATTTTGCCTAATACCCAATAAGGAGCAGCAAATAAAGCTTTGATTGCCTCTGACTTTAGAAGTTTTGTCCAATAATTGAGAGTCTGTGAATTCCCATCTCCTTTGCACGTCAGCTAATTTTTGCCTCTAAATTGCCTAGAGTCTGTGAATTCCCATCTCCTTTGCAAGTCAGCTAATTTTTGCCTCTAAATTGCCTACAGTCAAATGAAATACTCTCTTCCAGTTGCTATAAACTGCTGAGGTTAAAACACCATTCTTTAAGTAGGCAGATACTAACACAGTTACTATATATTTTCCCACTATGTTAGTGAGCTAAGTAATTGTCTATGTCATTTGTTATAAAATTTTTTGTTACAATTTTCCCTGTCAAAGTATTGTATCTGTTCACAACATAGAAGGGGAGAATGGATGTTGGGGAGGCAATCAGCCTCTTAGTGTCACCCCTAATATGTAGGGATGACTTCAAATCAAGTGCTTTCACAGACTGGGAAAAAAAACCATACCTACACATATTATTCTTCTTAAATATTTGTAAAATATATTGGATCTCTAAGCCTCAGTTTCCTTACCTGATAAAAAAAAGGGGGGGGGATTATAAGCCTGCCTGTCTCCTTGGGTTGTTGTGAGGGTGAAGCAAGCCAATGTAAGGAAAGTTTTTGCAGAATGCCTGGTATGTAGTATGTGCTCAGTAAAGTCTGGCTTTTATTTTTATTATCTATTCGTGAATTATGTAATCCGATGTACTTGTTCAGATTTCAACCTGTGGGAAGGAGAGGCTGCTGCTGGAGAACCATGCATGTCATTTTCAACAACCTGGTTCATATGGGGTACAGTGGAAAGCGTCCCACAGTGGGACTTAGTTAGTGGACTTAAGTTGTCCCCCACCTTGCAGACTTATGTGCCAGATTCAGAAAGTCACAGAACATAGAATTACAGGACTTTGTGGAAGGTAGATTTTGTTGAGAGAAGCCAGGACTCCAGAATTGGGCTACTACTGCTCCTTTCCCTTGGACTCTTTCTTTAAAACAAAACAAACAAGTACCACCACCAGCAACAACCGTAATTAGCTTCTTGAACCATAGTTTCCCAATCTGCAATTAAGATAATCATATTTGCCCTAACTCATATGATTGCTATGAAGATCAAATTGGATAATGTAAGTGAAATCATGAAATGACAGTTTTAATTGAACCTTGCTAAGTACCTTGAGCTTTCCATGCATTGTGTCATGTAATTCACCCAGTAGGTAGTTGTGGAAGAGACTGTTGGTAACCCCAATGCCTGTTCTCCCCCTTCTCCTTAGAAATAAGACCACTGATTTTTAGCTGGGCTAAAGTAGATACAGGATATACTTCCCAGCTTTCCTTGCTAAGTGTGGCCAGAGGTCTACCTTCTGGCGAGTGAGATATAATTTTAGTGTGTTATTTCCAGGTAGTGTCTTAAGAGGAGGAGGACATGCTGTTGTTCCTCCCATCATCTGCCCTGCTGGGTGACTGGAATGGTTATTTGATGACTGGAATTTGAAAAGCCATATTAGACTGTGTGGTAGCATAAGAATTGCAGGGCATCAAAATAGAAGAAATGGTCCATTCCTTGAAAGTTTTCTGATAATGTGGAAGAGTCATAGTAACATTATGAATGAAAAATGCAAGTCTCAGGAAGATTACAAATACAAATTAGTATAAAGTTACAAAATAAGCAAAAGTAAAATAACATTTTTTTTTTTTTTTAAAGATTTATTGGATTGATTGATTGACTGCTATGTTGGGTCTTCGTTTCTGTGCTAGGGCTTTCTCTAGTTGCGGCAAGCGGGGGCCACTCTTCATCGCGGTGCGCGGGCCTCTCACTATCACGGCCTCTCTTGTTGCGGAGCACAGGCTCCAGACGCGCAGGCTCAGTAGTTGTGGCTCATGGGCCTAGTTGCTCCGCAGCATGTGGGATCTTCCCAGACCAGGGCTCGAACCCGTGTCCCCTGCATTGGCAGGCAGATTCTCAACCACTGCGCCACCAGGGAAGCCCTAAAATAACATATTTTTAAGGTGATGTGTGTGCACTTGCATGAGTGCATGTGCATACACACATACGTATATATTAAGGAATTTTAAAGAATTCATATATTTTTTTTTTCCCCAAACCTCATGACAGGGACTTCAAAATTACTTTAAAAGATTTTAAATTCCATAAAAAATTTTTTAAGTTCTTAAAACAAAACAAGGGATTTCTAAATACCAGATTCAGGATAGTAGCCATCTATGACGGTAGGCAGTGGGTAAGGGAGGAACATTTATGTAGATGTAAATTATCGATAACTGTCTTTTTCTTGGATTGAGTGATAGGTTCATGGGTATTCACTATGTTCTTGATAAGTAAATGAAAAGTTTAAAGGCCCATGGATGGACCATTGATGATTATGTGTCATGAACTAAGGATTATGATTAATCCAATTCTGTGTACTCAAGTTCAGAGAGAAAAGATACTAGCAATAGCAATACATGCTTACTGTGTACTGGGCACTCTTTTTTTTTTTTTAGAGTAATAATTTCTTTTTTTAAAAAAATATTTATTTATTTGGTTGCACTGGGTCTTAGTGTGGCAGGCAGGCTCCTTAGTTGCTGCACCCGTGTGGGACCTAGTTCCCTGACTAGGGATCGAACCTGGGCCCCTGCATTGGGAGCATTAAGTCTTATACACTGCACCACCACCAGGCATCTTCTAAGCTCTTAATACAGTCAGATGACCCACGGTTGGTTGAATCCGAGGATGCAGAACCTGTGGATACTGAGGGTCAACTGTATGTTTTAACCCATTTAATCTTCCCAGTAAAGAGGTTCTATGATTATTCCCATTTTACAGATGAGAAAATAAAGGCCCAGAGAGATTAACAGTAACTCTTGAGACCCACAGCAGAGCTGGGATTTAATCCAGGCTGGCTGTTTCCAGAGTTCATGCTCTTAGACACTGCCCTATAAAATGTCTAAATAAATGAAAGAGATAATTATATTAGGGCTTAGTCATATAGGAGAAATTATAACAGAGGCTTTCTGTAACAATGTTAAAGGATGAACCACATGCACAGCTTTTTAAGTATACTAAACACCACTGAACTGTATGCTTTAAATGGGTGAATTTTATGGTATGTAAATTATATCTTAATAAAGCTGTTTTTAAAAATTCTACAAGCCACAAATAAGTGACTTTATAATGCAAACTGTGTCCCAAATGATTGTTTGCTATTTTAGGGATTTCATATATGTCTATGGGTAAAATACACACTTTTTCTGCAGAGCAAACAAAACAAACCTTACTGTTAGGAGACCACTCACTTTATGAAAGAAAATGAAGTAGAAAATTTTAATCCACTACTGTGAATGGGAAAAAAATTTTTTTTAATTCCCAGCTTCAGGCCTTTTTGCATCTGCCAGGGAAATCAAAGGGCTCTCAGCTCCCAAGATAAATTTCATATTGCAGTCATAATTGTCTCTGTATGTATTGAGGATACACAAACAGTAAAACCTAGGAAGGAAGAGGGTAGAAAGAACACATTTGATTGAAAACATACTGATACCTTTTAATTGCACAGCTTTCTTCCATGCACATCTTTTATTTTGCTTTCCTTTTAATCTAAAACTGATTTTAAAGGAGATGCAGAAAGCACTGCATGTAGACAGCTAGTTGTGGCCAGTCTCCTGCTGGGTGCGTCCTCTAGGGCCTTTGAGTTGTACAGCTCCAAGGGGCCAACACTGACACCACAATGGGCAATGGCAGCTTTTCCTCAACACTATTTCTTCGTTTTCAACAAGGCACTAAAAGGAGAGATCAACATGCTGCTATGATAGCTCGGGAGCTTAACTCTGTTTTCATGACGGCTGAAAGATCCTCCTCACGGTCAGTTATCCTCACAAATCTGGCCATAGATCACAAGGAGACCAGATGAAAGCCTGGACTGGACCTCAACAACTCGCTCACCAACATGAGAAAAAGTGTTTAAAGTCCTGGCCCTCTAAACCATGGATCACTTTTATCCTCTCTCAGCTCTCTCTAAAGCGCATGTGTGAACATAGACTGATATAACCTCACTAAGCCACTTCATACTTTAAAAAACACAGAGAAAATGAAAACAAAATAAATCACTTATTTTAAGTACAGCTTGGATCAACATATGTCATTATTCAATTCTGTCGTACCTACACACACACACACACACTCCCCACAGGCTATATTTTGGTTCTGTTATTGATAATGGAATCCAGTCCTTTTCTGTCTACCCATTAAACTTACCAGTCCTCTTGATACCAGACAGGCTGTCACCTCCCCCACCCCTTAGATAAGCCTTCCTACTGCAGCCACATGTGGGCAGTATCTTCCATCAAGTTCCCTAGTATTTCAAATGGCAAGCCACTAAGCCTAGCAGAGCCTCAGGCACTGCCACACATACTGGTATTGCTCTCTGACTTCTCTCCCTCAATTCTTGTGCTCCCTCAGTCCCTATGATGAGATTTGGGAAACTATACTTATTTGGTCCTTTTTTTTTTTTTTTTTTTGATCAGTGAGTCATCTAAGCAGGTCAATTCAGGCCAAAAATAGTCACCTTGGAACCTGATTTATTTGGATTGGCTATAACACTGATTAAAGTAATCAGATAATGGCTTAACTTCAACTTTGTGTTGTGTTACTATAATCTTGAAACAGATGAAAACTGAAACCCCCTAACTACGCAAAGTTTTTTCTTTTGAATAATGTGTTTTTTTAAATTCCCTAGCATCCAGATTTCTATCTGTAAGTATCATTTCCCACTAAAAGGAACCAAAACCCCTAGGAGAAATGACTGATTCCATGCCAGGGGCAGATAAGCCTGGAACAAAATAATGAAGAGGGGGACGAGCAAGAGGACAGTGTAGATGAAACAAGACTGACATGATTTGAAAACTGTTGAAATTGGGTGTTGGGTACAAGAGAATTCTTTATAGCATTCTACTTTTGTATATTTTTTAGTTTTTCCATAAAAAGTTTTTTAAGGAAAGTAAAAATAATTGCTATTTTGAAAAAAATGAAACAGCAATAGCATGCACATGGTAAACAAAAGTTTTCTTTTAATAATGCATAAAGGTATAGAATGAAAACTTGAGTCTTTTTCCACCTAGCCCCCTCCTTAGCATGATCTCAGTAACAACTTCCTAAGTATTCTCAATTAAGTTTCTATGAATATATATTAAAAAATGTACAAACACATATACAGGTATATCATTTTTTAAAACCACAAATGGTAGCATATTATACATATCGTACTATGTCTCATGAAGTTATTTCACTAGCTGGTTTTAATACAATGACTATGTCTACACACTACAATATCATAGATATGCTTTTACATACTGGGCTTCTTTCAAGTTTTTTGATCTAATCAAGAGACAAAAGGCTCACATCTTCACCTTCCTCAAGATTACTTAATAAAAAGAAGGATGGCTAAGGCTGGGGTAAACAGGCTGCAGTCCCTAATCTTAAAAGTTTCAAGTTTAGGTTTCATTTTGGGGGACCCTGTTACCTTGAAAAATGCCTTTAAGAAACATCTCACATTCTCTCCTTACAGATAGGATCTTGAGAGGTGTGGTTAAGAGGATCAGTACAAGAATCCTCTTAACCTCTGCCCGGAGAATATCGGGGAGGACTGCAGAAACCTAACCCCTGTGATGAACTCAGCACTACCTCCCTTCACCAGACGGTGGGCAGCCGGACAGAAGCTGTACCTGTTATCATCTTGGTCTCCGGCACCTCGCGCAAGTGCTTTATCGTCTGACATGATGAAGGTCTGTGGAAAGAAAGTTGGGTTTTAAAGCGGTTAACGATTGAAAGAACTAAAAGAGATGGGTTTAGAGACAGAAAGGTGGCTGTTCTACTGGGTTCTAGTATAGACTAACAGGGGGTGGGGGGACGTACAAGAAGCCACAGAAAAAAACGCGACACATCTGCATGGAGCGTAAATTGCTCTCGATTATTCAACAGGGAGGGATACTACATATAAAAAACAAAAGCAGCTATATTACGGGACTACAAAACCCCAAATCCACGTGAATTTGCAACACAAAACAGGAAGCCCTGACCTCTCCGCCGTGTCCCCACAGTCCCCACCCCGCCCGCGGGCGGCGAAACTGGAAGCGTCAGTGACTCTCCTGGGTTGCCCGGGGGCACTCAGGCGAAAACGGAACGCGCAGAGGAAGGCCGGCTCCCGAGCCAGAGCTGCGCCTCGGCTATGCTGCGTCCCCGCTGCGGGTCCCCAAGAGCCCGCGTCCTGCCTCCGCCCCGCCCCTGACGTTAGTGTGAGCCGGCGCTTTGTGAACTGTGAACTCCCGGCCCCGCCCACCTGCCCCGCGGGCCCCAGAGCGCTTTCTGGCGCATGGGGGGGTGGGGCTTTTTCAGGCTGTTCACGCAGAGGCCAGAAGGGCTAAGATGGTGTCCGGGGGGCGCCCCGCGACGGCTTCCTGAAGGGTTCGTGGGTCCCGACAGCCGGAGAGCCTGCCCAGACCCTTGTCCCACACAGGTAGGAAGTAGGAAGCCCATAAGTTCTGAGGTCCGAGGGCCAAAGCACAACCGAGTACGCAGCGGGACCGAACAAATGTTGGAGAGGAGAACGCAGAAAGCGTGGGGAGGCGGAACTCGTTCATGGTCACCGTCTCGCGACGTCTAACTGACGTCGCAGAGCAAGCGCGTATTCTACTCTTTCACCTTCAGGCAGCTTCCTCAGTGTATGGGCCTACCCCTTTAAGCGAGTGATGGACAGTTATTTCGGCCTATCAATTTCCTCGTCAACATCCAATCAGATTTAAACTTCTTTCAGCCGCCGGAGGAGTTGGAAGAAGGGGGGTAGAAGGAGGGAGCCCTCTCCCCCTCTTTTTCTCTCTCTCTCTCTGTCTCTCTGTCTCTCTCGCGAGATCGCTGTGACCCGGCCTCTCAGAAAAAAAATGCTAGAACATATGGCTCGACTTCCCAAATAGTAGGCTAAAGGACGGGGTCACAAACCAATGAAAGGGATGAGGAGGTGGGATCACCGCTTTCACCGCGCAAGAAGTACCGTTACAGGGCAGACTTTTTGTCCAATCAACGCCTCCAGACTTAGGGTCAGGTGACCATAGAGTGCGGGGGGCGGAGCTACAGTCTGGCGCGAGGAACCGTTAAGATGGACAACGAGTGTAACCAATGAGGTACTCTGACTAGGGCGTTGGGAACCCAATAACAGTGGTCGGGCGGGCGCCTTCCCGGAGCGCGGGGAGATGTAAAGACAGACAAATAGTTTTCCCAATGAGACTGTAGAAGAGAGGAGCTAATTGACCAATGAAGACTGCGGGGCGGGACCCTCTGCCGCGGCGGAGTCCAAGATGGCGGCGTGCGGTTCCGCTGTGTGAAACGAGCGCGGGGCGGCGGGTTAATCAGTTCCGCGGAGAAGACCTCCGACGACCCGCTACAATGAAGGGAAAAGAGCGCTCCCCAGTCAAGCCGAAACGCTCCCGTGGTGGTGAGGACTCGACTTCCCGCGGGGAGCGGAGCAAGAAGTTAGGGGGCTCTGGTGGCAGCAATGGGAGCAGCAGCGGAAAGACCGACGGCGGCGGCGGGTCGCGGCGCAGCCTTCATCTGGACAAGTCTAGCAGCCGAGGTGGTAGCCGAGAGTACGACACCGGTGGGGGCAGCTCCAGTAGCCGCTTGCATAGTTACAGCTCCCCAAGCACCAAAAATTCCTCGGGCGGGGGCGAGTCGCGCAGCAGCTCCCGGGGTGGAGGCGGGGAGTCACGTTCCTCTGGGGCCGCCTCTTCAGCTCCTGGCGGCGGGGACGGCGGGGAATACAAGACATTGAAGATAAGCGAGTTGGGGTCTCAGCTGAGTGACGAAGCGGTGGAGGACGGACTGTTTCACGAGTTCAAACGCTTCGGTGATGTAAGTGTCAAAATCAGTCATCTCTCGGGTTCTGGCAGCGGGGATGAGCGAGTAGCCTTTGTGAACTTCCGGCGGCCAGAGGACGCGCGGGCGGCCAAGCATGCCAGAGGGCGTCTAGTGCTCTATGACCGGCCCCTGAAGATAGAAGCTGTGTATGTGAGCCGGCGCCGCAGCCGCTCCCCTTTAGACAAAGATTCTTATCCTCCATCAGCCAGTGTTGTCGGGTCCTCTGTAGGTGGTCACCGGCACCCCCCTGGAGGAGGTGGTGGAGGCCAGAGATCACTTTCCCCTGGTGGCGCAGCCTTGGGATACAGAGACTACCGGTTGCAGCAGTTGGCTCTTGGCCGCCTGCCCCCTCCACCTCCGCCACCATTGCCCCGAGACCTGGAGAGAGAGCGAGACTACTCGTTCTATGAGAGAGTACGCCCAGCCTACAGTCTTGAGCCAAGGGTGGGAGCTGGAGCAGGTGCTGCTCCTTTCAGAGAAGTGGATGAGATCTCACCCGAGGATGATCAGCGCGCTAACCGGACGCTTTTCTTGGGCAACCTAGACATCACTGTGACAGAGAGTGATCTAAGAAGGGCTTTTGACCGTTTCGGAGTCATCACAGAAGTAGATATCAAGAGGCCTTCTCGGGGCCAGACCAGTACCTATGGCTTTCTCAAATTTGAGAACCTAGACATGTCTCACCGGGCCAAACTAGCAATGTCTGGCAAAATTATAATTCGGAATCCTATCAAAATTGGTTATGGCAAAGCTACACCCACCACCCGCCTCTGGGTAGGTGGCCTGGGTCCTTGGGTGCCTCTTGCTGCCCTGGCACGGGAGTTTGACCGATTTGGCACCATACGCACCATTGACTACCGCAAAGGTGATAGTTGGGCGTATATCCAGTACGAAAGCCTGGATGCGGCTCATGCTGCCTGGACCCATATGCGGGGCTTCCCCCTTGGTGGCCCAGATCGTCGCCTTAGAGTAGACTTTGCAGACACAGAACATCGTTACCAGCAGCAATATCTGCAGCCTCTGCCCTTAACTCATTATGAACTGGTGACAGATGCTTTTGGACACCGGGCACCTGACCCTTTGAGGGGTGCTCGGGACAGGACACCACCGTTACTATACAGAGATCGTGATAGGGACCTTTATCCTGACTCCGATTGGGTGCCACCCCCGCCCCCAGTTCGTGAACGCAGCACTCGGACTGCAGCTACTGCTGTGCCTGCTTATGAGCCACTGGATAGCCTGGATCGCAGGCGGGATGGCTGGTCCTTGGACCGGGACAGAGGTGATCGAGATCTGCCCAGCAGCAGAGACCAACCTAGGAAGCGAAGGCTGCCTGAGGAGAGCGGGGGACGGCATCTGGATAGGTCCCCGGAGAGTGACCGACCACGAAAACGTCATTGCGCACCTTCTCCTGACCGCAGTCCAGAATTGAGCAGTAGCCGGGATCGCTACAACAGTGACAATGATCGATCTTCCCGTCTTCTCTTGGAAAGGCCGTCTCCAATCAGAGACCGACGAGGTAGTTTGGAGAAGAGCCAGGGTGACAAGCGAGACCGTAAAAACTCTGCATCAGCTGAACGGGATAGGAAGCACCGGACAGCTGCTTCCACTGAGGGAAAAAGCCCTCTGAAAAAAGAAGACCGGTCTGATGGGAGTGCACCCAGCACCAGCACTGCTTCATCGAAGCTGAAGTCCCCTTCCCAGAAACAGGATGGTGGGACAGCCCCTGCAGCAGCAGCCTCTCCCAAACTCTGTTTGGCCTGGCAGGGCATGCTTCTGTTGAAGAACAGCAACTTTCCTTCCAACATGCATCTGTTGCAGGGCGACCTCCAGGTGGCTAGTAGTCTTCTTGTGGAGGGCTCAACTGGAGGCAAAGTGGCCCAGCTCAAGATCACTCAGCGTCTTCGTTTGGACCAGCCCAAGTTGGATGAAGTAACTCGACGCATCAAAGTGGCAGGGCCCAATGGTTATGCTATTCTTCTGGCTGTGCCTGGAAGTTCTGATAGCAGGTCCTCCTCTTCCTCGGCCACCTCAGACACTGCCACCTCTACTCAGAGGCCACTTAGGAACCTCGTGTCCTATTTAAAGCAAAAGCAGGCCGCTGGGGTGATCAGCCTCCCTGTGGGGGGCAACAAAGACAAGGAAAACACCGGAGTCCTTCATGCCTTCCCACCCTGTGAGTTCTCCCAGCAGTTCCTGGATTCCCCTGCCAAGGCACTGGCCAAATCAGAAGAAGATTACCTGGTCATGATCATTGTCCGTGGTGCGTCTTAAAGTCCATATGTAACTTGTATTTAGTACTTTGACATGGTTCCTGTTTTGTGATGTGTGATGGGATACAGCATCGGATGCAATTTTCTTTTTAATTAGTTGTTTAGTTGTAGCTTTTTTCTTTTTTATATTTTTATAAACTCTTTAAAATAGAAGTCAGGAGAGTTTAGCTATTACTTTAAGTGAAAGGGATGCCCTAAAGGTAGCAGGCAAATGAATTTACTTTAATTAGGAGTTCCCACTCTTATGAGTAACTTTTTTCCTCTTTTTCTGCAGTTTTTTTCTTTTTTAACCTTAAGCTTAAAAAAATCCTCCAAGTTACAAAACCAGAAATTTGAAAAGTCAGAATTTGGAAAACAAAGAGCCCACTGACTATATAAAGATGATAATATACACCTAAAAATGGCTTGATTGGTATGTAGGTAAATAATTCCTGTACCAGAAATGTTTTTGTGGCTGAAATTTGATCAGGGATCTCATTAGTATAAGCTGGTAAATCATATAACATTGTGATTATTTTATTCAGGTATTTGAGTATTTCTCTTAAAATACATGGTTTATTCCCAGAGAGTTTGCTTTAACATACACATTTTCATCATTAGCTCTTGAGTTCTGTATCCTGTATATGCACTTTTGGTTTGTAGCAGTAACTGTTCAGTAAACATTGAGGAATATGTTACAGACCACATATGTCTTACGCTTACACTAGTATGCAGGAAGTGAGTAGGTGCTTTTAAAATCAGAATTCTTTGGTCAGTCGTTGGTGTGTGGTGGTGTTTTCACTGACTTTTTCAGAGAGATGTAGCAGGTACAGTTCTAATTTAATTGTGCATATTTCAAAACTTGTGTTTTTCATCAGAGATGAGTTTTTATTTTTGTATCCATTCAAATTTCTGATTTCAGTAATAGAAAGAAGAGTTGTCTGCAGGCTCATAAGTCATCTTTTGTTTCAGTGGGCATTAATCAGCCATAGCTGGATTGCAGATTTTTTTATGTCATCGTGAAATGCCTTTGACATACTCTCCAAATTTTGCTTGTATTTTTATTTTCATATTTAAACAGTAGCGATGACATGACATTATTGAAAATATTTTGAATATCTTTGAAATTTTGTGTTTATATTTTCACTGGTGTCCAACCACAGAGAATTGAAATGTCAGTTTAGGAAAACCCTTTTTTAGTGGTTTATTTTCTCAGACAGCTGGAATTAATACAAAATAATTTAGCCCATCCTGACAGTTTTTTTCCAAAACTGAAGATTATATCAACTTCTGGTTTTTAACAAGGGTTTTTGCTGCTTAACAATAATGGGTGTTTTCCTTGTTTGTCTTTTTTTTTTCATCTACCCCCACCACCTCCACCCCTAGTTTCTCAGGTCATTTGTAGGTATATTTCCCCCGTGATTTAAATGTTGAGGACTTTAGCTAAGGCCTTTTATGTTTAATTATGATTAGAAACTTGAGGACCTTTGGATCATGGTCATGTTTCTAGTCTGTGTGAGTGACTTCTTGAAAGCCTGGCAGAACCCAACTGTTTTCTTTCTGTTATCAAAGCTGGTAGTTTTGAAATAGCACCAATAATAACCCAGGGAAATGTCATGTAATTTTTAATTGTCCGTTATGACAGGTGTCTAATGCACGTCAGCATGAAAGCCTCATCACTCTGTGTCATCCTTTTTGGTTTTCACTATGCATTTGTAAATTTTCTTTTTAAGTTTGGAAGTTTTTGTATTTTTTGTTTTTAAACTGGAAAAACTAGCCATTTTGAGGGAAGGAAGATACTAGGCCATGAGCACAAAGGTCCTTGGTGTGCCTGTAGGGAAAATACCTGAAATCCTACAATTAAGACTTTTGGTCCTTTTTGCTTTTAAAAAGCTTTGCTTGACATGCTAATGTGGAGTAGACACCTGTTCAGAAACTTATGCAAGTGTGCAGTCTGTGCATAAGTGGGGTCAAAGTACAATTTGTGGCTAGATACATTTTTTCCAGTTTAAATAATCTCACTAACCATTAACTTTCGAATATCTTTTTGATAAGATGGCCGGACAAATGATTTTACTCTTTTAGGGGGTGAAGTCCATGACATCTAATTTTACTCTAATCCAAAGTGTGTGTGGTTTTCTTTTTTTTTTTTTTTTTTTAAGTTGATGTGACAGCTTACCGAAGAGCAGAGAACTGTGGGTTTTGCTCCATGTTTGTTTGAATCTTTATCTGACATTGTGGCTTTTGTTAGATCTGGGCAGTTTGTGCTTCAATGTTTTTGAAACAATGGCTTGATACCATTTCTAAATGTATGTATTATAACTAATTATGTTTAGTTTGGTGTGTACCTGCAGAGTGCCATCATTCAGATGAATCTCTTAATTTGTGTTGCTCGTTCTGTTGTGCAGGTTCATAATATTGGTAAACTACTTAAAACTTCAGAGTGTAATGAAAACAAATGTCTAAAACTATCTGGTTCTAATTCTCATTAGCCAGAATTTCATAATCTCAACATTGGATGTTCTGTGTAACAACCAATTGTTTCTTTTACTTTAAAAAAATGTATTTGTTTAATTGATTTTTTTTGGAACTCAGTTCAAATGGATGGAAAGAATTTCTTCAGTATATCATTAAACAACTTATTAAGTATTACTGGTTAAAAAAAAAAAAAAAGCCAAGCTAATTTAGATTTTTAATCACAACTTCAAAGTTTATGAAAAATTAATCATTCAGCTCCTAGCCAATTTTTTAATATTATTTTGTTGGTTATAACTGGGATTCCTATAAAGAGTTTTCCACGCAAAAAATTTAAATTCCTGGTTTAAGATGTATATTTTGACTCTCACCTGAGAGTAGATAGAGTTTTCCCTTTAAGGATTATATCTTAAAATGTCCATCCTCTGGCTGGTATAAGCTCTTGTCACATTTTGAAGGTAATATATATACTCTGGACCTTCTTAACTCAGATCATTTGAGATACAATAGTAAAAGTAAGGTGTGTGTTGCTTTCTGAGTCAAACACTTGTTTAGGTTTATTTAAAAACTATTTTATGAGCAGGTTTTCACTGACAATTTTTTTGTTGTTTTTTGTCTTTTTGATTTTAAATCCACTTTCTTCAGACAGTGAAATTGCTCATTTGCAGGTACAGCTTGAACTGCAGTTTGGCTCCCTATAGGAACCACTCACCAAAAACTGTGGTAACAGAACTAGGAAATCCTGTTGAGAAGAGGGCCTTAATGACCTTTTTTGTGAAAAAATTTTTGGAGAGAATTTCTGGACATTTTTTTTTCTGTCTGCCACGGTGTTTGGTTTGGAGATAGGAGTTAGGTATGAGAACAAGAAGAGAAATGGAGCTGACCCTGTTAACATTCTGGTTATAGTGATGTGCCTAAAGGGAGAAAACGATTTCAGGTAACTACGGTGAACTGTCTAGCTTAATGAAGAGTTTTATATGTATGATGTAAACAGAGTTGGAAAGTAAAAGTCCTACAGTGTTCTTTGGCTGTTGAGCGATTGTTTGTATGAGGGTTTTCTTAAAAGAAAATAACAGCTGCTGTCTTTGGTAACACAGATGAAGGTGGATTTTTAAAAGGCTTTGTATCTTGACCCCTTTCTACAGTAATGGAGTAGGTCTGTATTGCTCCATATAAATTACAGAATGAAAATAGAGGGGGTAAAAGTTTGACTAAACTCCTTTTTATAGTTTCATTTTTTAAGTTATATTTAGAATATATTGATTATAAATTGATTGTAAACTTACTTTTTTCTGAGTTTTTT
This sequence comes from Eschrichtius robustus, assembly GCF_028021215.1. Taxonomy (NCBI): domain Eukaryota; kingdom Metazoa; phylum Chordata; class Mammalia; order Artiodactyla; family Eschrichtiidae; genus Eschrichtius; species Eschrichtius robustus. The sequence goes on from NC_090826.1 coordinate 97,212,591, forward strand.
TGATATGTTTTACTCAGTTACATGAGTACCAAGGATATTTTCAGTCCTATAATCCTCACTTAATTGCAGTCTTTAAAAAAAAATCCACCCTTATTGTTCTACTTGTTGTCTATTCATACAGTAAATTCATTTCAAGGTTTGTGCCAGTGGGTATTATTGGTGCTTTTTGAAGTCAAGGTGGACTATCCAGGAAGGTCTTGTTAATGTTATGTTCAGCTATAATGGCATAGGGGAAATATATATATTTTTAATATTGTAAACATTTGTACTGAATAACCTTTTTCCCCTCCCCCCCCGCAAGCAAAACTGGTGAACAACGGATGAAGATACAGAATTCAAAGCTCTAATGGACCTTTTTGAAGAGAAGTTGTGGCTTATGTGGAGTTTACATGGGCCTCTTGATGGAAGAAAGCTAATCTGTTTAGTATTTGTGCATTTTACTAAAATGGCAGCTTAAAGTTGTGTATCTGCTATTGTGATGCCAATGCCGGTGTTTTAAGTGGAAAAAAAATGACCTTGCTTTGTGCTGTGTACACAAGATTTCTGGAAAAGAAAAACCCTTTTTATGGCTCACACAGCTTAAAAGTAGCTGTCACTCAAACGTGCGCTCACAGTTGAGCTGCTTTTGTTTTATTCTAAATAAATTGTTTCTTTTGAGGAAAATGTTTTTCTGCCTGGAAGTGAATTGACGGCAAACCTTTGACCCCTTTGTTTGCAGCTGAGGGGGTACTTGCTGCTGCTCAGATCTTGTATGTCTTGAGCAAGAAGCAGGGAGACCATCATTTTGACTATCACAGTGTGTCAATTCTGAAGGATCACTAGTGTTACTGTGACCCCCTTTGTTTGCAGTGAAGGGGATCATTTGCTTCTGAGTCCTCAACTTGATGAGGAAATGGTGCTGTTTGCTGGCACGCAAGAAGCCGGGGCAAGCACCGTAAGCCTCACCACAGTGCACGAGTCGGGGGCTTTGCTGGTTTGAAGAGCTGGAGTTGCTGAAATTTAAGTTTTGATTTATTTTGTTCACCCATCACGTTTGGCCTTAGTTTCATTTTTAATTTGAAGAAAAGTTTGAAATTGCTTTATCTTGCTCTTAACATTTGCACCAAATTGCCAAAAGAAGGAGAAATGCTCCGCTTGCTTTTTAAATGTTAATGATGATGTTAATAAAGCCTTTCCTGACACATTTGAGGAGCTCCTCCATCTTCAGGGGCTTCTTGCCAGAGTTATGCTGTGATGGGTTTAGTTCTGAATGGATGAAGAGTTCCTGAGAGCTAGCGTTTGTAATTAGAACCGTTACTTGGTATCTGTGCCTTATTTGACCTGTGGTTCCACATGCCTTGGATGTGCATGCACCGTGACGGTTTCATAGGTACGAACGCACACTCAGGCCCAGTCACTTCGGTTGGTAGTACAGATTGTGAGGAAAAAATGGAGGCATCCTTAAGGAGCAAAAAGTGTTTGCCTTTAGTTCCTGCATTATCCTGTACAGGGGCTCCTGAGCTTTGGAAGCTGTTTCCAGTACAGGAGAACAACTCCCCTGTTTGCAGCAGGAGACTTCGGTGCACAGTGACAACGCTGGAGTTCAAGAGGAAGCCAGCAGTGCTGCACCATTGGCTTCAGACACCATTGTTGTTTGCCAGTTTTAAACTTAACTAGTTGCAGACGAAGACCACCTTGAAATGCAGGCTTGTTGGGCTTGTTTTGAATTTTAACCTCGGATGGAAGAGCCCTAGTGCTGTCTGTCTCCATGCGGGATGATGATTACTTAGGCAACAGGTGATTATCAACAAAGGATGCCACGCTTATACTCTGCAAGGTGGTGTTCCAGTGGCAAACAGCTGTATAAACTCTTGTAAACAGGTAAGAGGGTTTTTAGAGGTCAAAATGCATTATAATTAATAGGGTGAGGGCTTTTAATGTTTTGGGGTATGTTTCTCTGATTGGAAGTCTTTAGGCACTCTGCTGCCGTTACTAGCTTCCTCCCCTCACCAAAGTGTTGTATTAACAAAGTTGCAGGCCAGAACTTTTGTCCTACTTGGTATTTTGATTTTTCTAAGTTTTAAAATTTGTTTTAACGTTTGAAAAAATTATTTTAATGTGAGAGCCAAAGTATTAAAATCCTGGTTATGGATTTGGACCTACAAAAATTTGACGTTTTCCCTTAGCCATAGCCTTCACCCTTAGTGGTGATTTAATGGTGCTGGAAGAACTCAACTGGTATAAAAATGTTGCTTATTACAAACACTGGTTTCTAAGCCTCCAAGTTAAGAATATTTTAGTATGTATAGCAAAAAAGTGTATTATCAGACTGGGAATGGCAGATAATATAGCCAAAATAGTTAATTTTTTTCTTTTTCCACAGGGAGATTTATTTAATTATAAAATTAGGTAGCTACAATGAACTTTAGGAGGTGAATGGGCAGTGTTGAGGAAGATCTAGCTCTTAACCATTTTCATTGTCCATTTAGCCCTGCCAGCCTTCTGAGCCCTTCCAGCCCCTCCCTCCAACATTAATCAGGTGTGAGGCTTTGACCGCTTAATACAAGCACAACTTCTTAAATGTATAGTACAACTTAGGTTTCCTTGCTTTATTTTAAATGGGATCAAATATTTTGAAGAGAATTTTTCTTTTTCATGAGATTTTTGTTTTTCATCTCTTTCCAAAGGGGAAAAGTGAAGTACGATGGTTTTTAGGTTCTCAGTATGTCATTTTCAACAGTTTTTAAAACATGTGCTTATGAGTTGGCTGCCATTTAAAGCTTTGCTAAATGATCTCTCATGTACATTTCTTTAAACAGTTTATTTCTGTTGGAAATGTTAATTTCCAGTGTGTTTTCTTTCTCTGACTACTGAAAGCCCATTAAGTAGTTTTTACAGTTAGTAAAAAAATATTTAAAATCATTGTGGCAATTTGAGGAAGATTTTGTTACGCTCTACATATTTCTCCATGTTTGGTATCTTTCTTCATCTCTCAAGAAGAAGAAAAAATGTTGCAGACAGGGCATTTGTTTATTTGTGTATGGAACCATGTCATGCAAAATGGAAAGATACACAGTTTTTTGAAACTACTCATGAAATCATTTTATTTCCAGCTACACCATGAAGAAAAAATATTAATTGGGTTGAGTATTAGATCTAGAGTTCTGGTTTTATAAGTTGGAAACTGCCCTTTGGAATTATATGTGTGGTTTTCCAGTGTCTTTTGTATGATCTAAATTTAGGGTTCTACTATAAAGGAAATAGTTCCAAGAACACCCCTGAGTTGACTTGTGCTCATTTTGAAAAGTCTGGTTGTATTAAAATTGAAAATGGGGATTACCCTGACTTTAGTAAAACAACCTAGATTTTATAAATTGCCACTTTGGTAGCTTAAGGCACCTTATTATTTACAAGCTGTTTATCTGAGGCAATAATTTTGGGCTTATGGCTTGTACAGCAACTATTTTTCTTCTTTGCAATAATATATATGGTTATGGCTTATCTGACCATCACCACCATTTCCCATTCCAGTTTGCTCTTTTTAAGCTTTCCTGGTTAAAATAGGCTTTTTACTTAAAAACTTGAATTATAACCTAGTTATAAGTTCTAAGCAGAGGAGTTTATTGAGTAACAAAATTCCTTTAAACCTCAGACAAGATTGCTGCTAAGAAGCAACCAAAAAGAGATTTTGATTTTGAGGTAAAATTACTTAACATGCTTCTGTACCCAAATGCTGTGATATTAAGCATTCAGGTAGAGTTCCTGTATAAATTAAATGCTGGCTGTATGTTAAGAACTAAGATGCTGAGTATATAGGACAAAGTATCAAATAGTCTCTACCCCTGTCAGCAACTTGTACTCTAATTGGAGAAACTAGATATAAACAGGTAAATAGTTAAATATCAGGGGAAAAAAGTTCATAGTTTAAGACAACTATGGGAGAGATGTCACAGGTCAAATTTGATTAATTGAATTTTTACTGGCCATATGGGTATATGATTGAGTATATGAACTTTAAGCTGGGGTGGTCAGGAAAGGCTTTACAACATAGTTTGTTAGTTAGAGAAGGATATAGAATGGTGGAGGGAGGTTGGGATTGAGATGTCAGGCCAAGAAGCATGAATAATAATAGAAGTTGATACATGGAAAAGATGCAGGCTGAGTCTAGAAAACTAGTAATGTAGTTGGGTCAACAAAATAGGGAGTCCTGAAAGGCAAGCCAGTTTTAGGCAGGTGGGGAGTGAGGATGGATAATCAGTTGAGGGATGCTGATGTAAAGCAACAATACTGATAGCAGTCATTTATTAAATAGCATTCTGCCAAGTCCTCAACAAACATTCTCTCATCCACTTTTCACCACAGACCATAATCTGACAGCTAGTAAGTGATAGAGCCAGGGTTCTAACCAGGCTTTTGTTCTAGCTAGGGCTCTTGGTCACTGTACTGTCATACCTCACTTTTTTCCAGAGGCTGGGATGGGATTAAAGCTGCAAACTTGAGAAAATGTCTGGATAGTGTATTTCAAACTATAGTGTATCAGCATTTGAGGTTCTTGGGAAACATACAGGCCCTTGGCTCCAACCCCAGAAATTCTGGGCTTTGTTAGGGCCAACATGGCCCAGGAGTCTTTGTTCTTTTACAAGCCCTCCGGGTAATTCTGATGTAGTCTGTGGTCAGTGGCCATGGGTTGAGCAGCACTAAGCCACAGAGAGTAGAGTGTTGAAGTATAAACTTAGGGTAATGTCATATTTAAGGCATGGGAAGGGAAGATGGTGCTAGAAAAGAGGCTCAGGTAGGAGAGCCAGAATAGTGTTCAGATTCTGAAGCTGAGAGGAGCTTCCAGAAGATAAATTCAGAGCTATTGAAGAGACAAGCAGAATGAAACTGCAAATGCCGTGGAATTTATTACTTAAAATTGTTACTTAAGTCATAGTTTTATAGTCATGTAATTATATCTCCCAGGAATTCAATCTAGCTTAGTATTTAATTTTACCTTATAACTGTCTGTGAAGAAGCGTTGCTGTTTAGTTTATGAAATGCTAAAGGGGTACCAGAAAAGTTTTATGACTTGGCTAAGGGGTACATAGCCAGAAACTGATTGAGGTATCCTTGAGTTTTCAGTTAATCTAAAAAATAATGTGATTGTAGTCTATTTTGAAATTGAAAGCGATTGTAGGATTGAGTGAGTATATGTGTATGTACACAACGTAAGTTGTTTTCCATGAATGAACCATCACTTTTCTCTCATACCTCCTAACTAGGTTACTAATAGGATTGAGATACAATGGAATTATAGGTAAAGTTGAGTGTATCTTTGACTTGTAAATGGTTGAAAGATTTCCCATTTTGAATTATCAATACTTGGTTTGTCTTTGATTGGTATAGCTAATTATTTAATTCTTCAAATATTTAGGTACCTGTTATGTATCAAGTAGTATTCTAGGTCTTGGGAGTATATTGGTGAGGAAAGCAGCTCCTTATGTCTCATGGAGCTCATAATCTGATGAAAGAAGGGAGGTAGTAAACTAAGTTAGGGCCTTGTTGCCAAGGACTAAGGGTTTAGATTGTATTCTAAAGCTGAATGCAGTGGAAAGCCATTGGAGGTTTTAAGCAGGGGGATGAAGTGATTTGATCAAGATTTGACTATGTGTCTCAGGAAAGTAACAAATAAATGTCTTTCAGATTTCTTTCAATTATTCCCAAGATCTAGAATAGTGCCTCGTATATAATAGGTACCCAAATATTTGAAGAATTAATTAATTAGCTACAGAAATTGAAGACACAGTATGAGTAATTCAAAACAGGAAATCTTTCAACCATTTACACATCAAAGATAAAATTTCCTTCAAAGATAAATGAACATTTCAAATTCTCTGCAAAACTGTGAATATGTTCTTGCTCAGAGATAAGCAGTGTTCTTTTATTTAAATACTGTAATAGAGATTTTATTTCTTCTTCAGGCTCATAATTGTTGACTACCCTGAGGTCTTCCTCCTTGTACATCTTCATCTTCTCAACATTGTCATTTTTTATTCTTTCTGCTTTCAGCAAACTGTCATGAGAGTTTACACTATAGTCACATATAGTTGCTGCTATAACACACTGACCGTGTTTTCTCTATTTCATAACTTGTAATTTTTCTAGTGGTATCAAACCAAACTTCCATACTAAAAATCAATTTAGAGGGTTTTTGTGGAATGGCTGTCATCCTATGCAAGCCAGCTACATGTGTGTATACAGTTTTAAAGTACTGAATTAGTATCTGACCTTTCTCATGTAACCAGCAGATTTTCCTTTTACCCAAGAAAGGGGCTTAATGAAAAGCTGTCCTGCATAAGCTTGTTACTGCATCTGTGTTCAGGGTAGAAATATTATTACAGGTAAAATTAACACTTTGAGGTACCATATACATATATATTTTTATTACATATTTTTAAGACATACCGAGAAAAGTGTTGTTTGATAAAATTGTATTTTAGCATATAGAAATTGACTGTCAGTAGTTTTACCTTGCTCCCAAGATAAGCATATCGTTTGTGTATATTCTTTTATAGAGAAACACTTCAATAAATACACTCTTTAGAATTTTTCTGCATTTTGTAGCAGAGGTCTCAAACCTGGCTGTGCATTAAAATCACCTGAGGAACTTTTCAATACCAATAGCTGGGAGTCTCTTGTAGATGATTTAAATTGATCTGGGTACAGTGGGGCTCTGCCAAGGCCCCACTGTTGTTTTAAGTGCCCACGTGATTCTAGTATGTAGCCAGGGTTGAGAACCACTGCCCTAGAGACAAATCTTAAACATATGGACCAACACACGCACAGTCAGCCTCTTAAAAACTGTTTGAACATCAAAGCCAAAAACTTTCAGAGTATAATTTGGGCTCAGTAGAGTATGTATATTGTTTAGTCTTCTAGAATTTCTGCTGTTGAAAGTGTGGCCCTCAGACCAGCAGTAATAGCATCACCTAGATGCTTGTTAAGAAATGTAGAATTGCAAGGCCTCACACAGACCCACTGAATGGACTCAGATCCCTAGGTGATTCCTCTGTACTGGAAGGTTTGAGAAGTACTTATTAAGATGCAGATACATAAATGTCCTTTGTCGTAAAAATGGGTGATTAGAATCTTATCCCTCATGCATAAGATTCTCAGATTTGTGCATTAGTCAATGACATTTACTTTAAAGATTTAAAAAAAATATTTCAATAAGAAAAGTAAGACCAAGAGTTCATAGGTAGTGAGCTTCTGGTGACCAGAGAATTACCAGAGGGTCTCTGCCACCAAGATAGGGCAGGGGTTATTGTTGTCTATCCTAGTTGGTTGGTTCTTGCTTATTTTGTTATACTTACATGTTTTTCTCTCCCTCCTATTCTGTTCTAGCCCACTCTTTTCATTGTGAGAAAGAACATGTTATTTTTTTATAGATACAGGTGAGGATATTTGAGACACTGTACTGATAGGTACCCCATAATTTAGAAAATTTGGTAGAGGTAGGTTCAGAGCTTTCTATGGAGGGGACGGATATGGACGGGATTGAGGAGTGGTTCCTAATTGCTTTTGTTTTTAAATTATTGTATGATAATAACTTCATTAATAAACTGCTTTTCCTCACATAGCAACAAGATTTGTATATATTGAAGGGAATGGACCAATGTGAATGTTCAGAAAATACTGTAAATTGCATGATATCAATTTAGATACAGAAATGCTATTTTTAATGTATAAGTTTTTATGATAAAAGATTCTAAAGTATATTAACCAAGCAACCATGTTGATATCAAATGAAAAATTGCAGCCAGATTATTCTCATCCCACAATTTTTTAACTTTTAAATTGGCATATGTGTTTTAGAGGGATTTTTCATTAAGCACAGCAATGTCAGCGTCTCTAGAAAACTTTTCTAGGGTTCATTTATGATTTATAGATTTCTCCTGAGACATGAGAGGTGTTTTTTTATTCTTTAGTGGGGACTTACCTGTATCATTTATTTCTCCTGACAAATTTCATTTATGAAGTTTACCCTCTGCAGTGTTATTAATCTTACTGGAAATTCATTCCACGAAAAGGATGAATTCATCCGAACTTTAAGGTTTGGTGGTTGAAAATACTTTATGTCTGTGATGCATGAGTGTTTTTTTCTTTAATATTACTGGTTTAAAGGTATTTTGAACCTTCAGAGACGCCTTTTCTTCTATTTGCTGCTCCTTAAGTTTAGAGATGTCTGAAGCCCTAATTTAAAAAAAAAAAATTTTAACACATCGTATTGGATCTACCTCCTCTATTTTTTTTTAATAGCCAAGTTTAAAGGAGGGAACATTTCTAAGTAGAGTAATTGGTTAAATGTCTTTTTTTCCTCCTGGGTTTCTTTTTAGGAACTACTGACAATCAAAAACCTATAGCCGACTTTGGGATATGGCTTTATTATTCAGCAACTAAAAGATGAGTTCTAATTGGCAGACTTCTGGCATTGGCACTTGTCCTTCTGTTTCTGTAGAAACTGGGTTGGAAGTCAGAGCTGCACAAAGGGAAAGGGTAAGTTTCTTTTAAACTCCATATTTATAAACCCGTATTAACTGTGGCATGGTATCAGTTTTCACATAAGGATATATACATCAGTGTACTAGAAGGCAAATATGAACTACTGATTTTTACTTGAGTGGAAACTGACATCAAGTCATTAAATGTAATAGGAGGGTTTGAATATGGATTTATTTTTCTCGTGACTCTGACTTCACATTTCTTGAAGCAGTGAACTCAGTATGATGATTCTCACTTTCACTTATATCTCATTTCGGGGTGATAAAATTGGTTTTTATCCTCTTAGATCTTTATTGTCATTTTCTGGTAAGTGAAAATTGGGGTATAAAATATGTACAGAGGACATTTAAAAAGTCTGCATGAATTGTAAGTCTCTTCTCTGGGGCAAAGTCTGATTCTTTCCATTATAAAACAAGTACTGTACAACTGACTAGTTTTTTAGCTTCTCTCCTCTCTTAGCCAAGCAGGACGAGGTCGTCTGTTGGGCACATACATGTGTTCTCATCCAGGCAGACACCCATTAATCGTAGAACCTAAGACACCTGCCAGTTGGTGAGTTATCTTATTACTATGGCTTCAGAGGACTATGCTGCACAGCTGGGGCATTTAGGCTTGAAATGGTTTAATCAAGTGTGATAAACTCCTCTGATCTACAGGTTGGTGTTTGTAAATAATTTATACTCAACTTTGACTAGTTGGGATAGTGAAGGAAGGTAATATTAGCTCTTGTTCTTTAAAACTTATCTGTCATTTCCTTGGTCCTGAAATACTGCTCTTAAGGGATAGATTTCTCTTTTCCTTGCTAAAAGAATGTTGATGTTGGTTGATACCAACCAAAGAGTGGGACATCTTGGCTTTATTTTGGCACAAATTGTTAGTTTTGTAAAAATAGTGTAAAAGTGAAAGTTGGAAATTTTTCAATAGGGAAAGTTAATTCAGTTTTGAAAATTTCACTTCACAAGTCCTCGGTCAGTTAATGCCTGAGAGTGGATTTTCATTAAAACTGTAATGCCTCCCTTCTTAAGTACTACTGTGTATCCTATTTGTTTCTGTTTGCTCACTGGAGCTTGAATGATGTAAAAATAAATTGAATTTGTGACTGTTGGTAAACGTGGATAGTAAAAACTTTAGTCTCTAGCTGCCTGCTGTCAAGTATCCAGACATGCAGATGTGTCTTTACTCCTTAGTAAGGGTGGCCAGCTTGTCCTGGTTTTAAAACGGAGAGTCATAGATCCCAGGAACTCACTGATTTCCAGGCAAGCCAGACAGTTGGTCACCCTGTCTTATTCTCTGCATGCCTGAAACAGTGTCACTAGGTTGTTATTGATCATCGTTTTGGATAGAAGTAGATTTTTACGATATGTTAGCTTCTGTTGGAATGTACCAGAGAGTAAGTTCTTTTTAAAGAAATGATAGTCTTATTTGTCTCAGTGATCCTAGGTAATGCCAGCTTCCCTCTCATAGAAATAAAACATGAATTTTAAACTGATTGATTTAAAAGGTGATTACAAGGACTGTCGTTGTTTTTCATTTGTGTCCCCATGTTAAGACCATGGGTGATAAATGTGAGACATTTAGGTAGATATTTGTGGTGAATGAGTAGCCAAATGAGGCAAATATATATGTATATATGTCTTAAAGCCTTATACAAGTCGATTCTGTTTTAAGAGAAACACTCAAGGCTTTTAAGAAGTATTGGGCTTTGGTTTTATAATGAGGTCCTCAGAGAAACTAGGTTTGGATTTTTAAAAATTACATCTAAAATCAAATATTAATACACGGTGTGCTTTTTTTTTTCTCATGGAAGAAGCCAGTTTTACAATTAGGCAAGTTTATGTGCCAAGGAGCTAATTTTTTGCAAACAAACATAGCATCACATATGTTAATATGTCTAGATTATTTGAAAAATATCACAAATTATTTCAGTCCATTTAAGTATAATTGTTGCTTTTATTAAATTTTAAACTTTTAGAAAATCATTAAAGAAGAAAAGCCAGGGGCTGTGATCTAATCAGCGTTGTTAATTTAGTTTTCAGAATTGGCTCCATTAGGACTAGCTTTGTAACTTTAGGCAAATAACTTGATCTTAATTTGCTTTTGTCCTTAGGTGTAAGACAGGACTATTAATACCTATCCATCTTCCTCACAGGATTGACATGATGCTGATGAGGTAATAGGTGGGAAAGGACTTTAAAAACTTAAAAGTACTATAAGGTGGAGTTTTATTTATTTATTTATTTATTTATAAATTTATTTATTTTATTTATTTTTGGCTGCATTGGGTCTTCATTGCTGCACGCAGGCTTTCTCTAGTTGCCGCGAGCCGGGGCTACTCTTCATTGTGCGTGGGCTTCTCATTGCGGTGGCTTCTATTGTTGCGGAGCACTGGCTCTAGGCGTGCAGGCTTCAGTAGTTGTGGTGCGCGGGCTCAGTAGTTGTGGCACACGGGCTTAGTTGCTCCGTGCGGGTAGAGTTTTAGTATCAGAAATAGTATTTCATGAACAACGTATATAGAAAATTCCTTTTCCAGTGGTGGTATGACATTTTCTTAGAGTTAGAGCAGCAAGAAATGGTCTCTTAATAGTTTTAAATATCTCAGCGAGTAACTGTGAAGAAAGTATTAACTGAACTTTTATGTTCAGATTATCATGGCTCTACTAAATATGTGTATTTATAGATAATACTTTATAAACATTTAAACTAATATTTTAGTATTGAGGAATTATAAGTGGCACATACTTAGGCATTACCTTCTTTGGTCAGGGTTGGTGAATATTGGAAGACCTAAAAAAGTTCATTATCTTTAACAACTACATTCTCATTGCATTGTAGCAGATGTGTTTTGTGGCTTTAATTTGTTTGTTTGTTTTGGTTCTTAGGTATTTTGCATCCTCTTTTTCATTTCAATCTAGATATTAAAAGTTTTTGCCAATTTGAGTTAGAACGAATTTATTATAAGATAACTGCTTACAATTAAATTAGCTTCGTAATCTTGTGACACTGCCAAGAAGCCAGGGTTGTCTGAAGGGGAAAGTGTAGGGTTTTCTGTCAGTTTGTGTTTGAGTTATGACTCCTCTACTTACTGGGTGTTTAATTACTTTGACCTTAAGTTTATTCATGTGTAAAATAGTCATCATAGTATTTTCTTCTAAAGTTTGTGAATATTAAATTAACTATAAAATGTGTCTGCCTCAGTGACTAGTATGTATTAGATGTTGAAATAAAGTTCTTCACCAGCCTACTTCTCCAAACACATGCTAAGCCTGTTTGTTTCCTCTTTGTCCCATGGGACATCTTGAGGGGGAAGGAGATAGAAAATCAGTGTACTCTTGCTTTTCTTGAAACCCTGTATCTGTCCGAGATAGTATTTCTAGATTATGGTTACTTAGAAATGTGTTAACATCTTATACTATTGTTCAAGGGCAGGAGTAAATGAATAGGAACATTTAAAGTTAATTGTTAATATAGTGAATACATTAGTTATGAAGTCTTTAGCTTCCTGTAGTCTAGGGAGTCAGTCTTTCTTGATTCACACCGCCCAGGTTTAGAGGGGCTATTAGCATGGAGTAGGATGAAGAACTGCTCTGTTGTGTAAGAGTCATAAAGCCTATGTAAATCAGAATTCAACTTGGAGTTCTTTAGTTGGTTCTACTTTTACTGTTTTGTGGGTTATTTTATTTTATTTTTTTTTGGCCGCGCTGCTTGCGGGATCTCAGTTCCCCAACCAAGGATTGAACCCAGGCCATGGCAGTGAAAGCCCTCAGTGCTAAGCACTAGGCCACCAGGGAACTCCCTGTAGTTGGTTCTGCTTAAAATGTATAGTTTGCTTTCATAGGAGGAAAGAATCTAGTTGCCCTAGGTAGTTAAAGTCTTTTGAGAACAGTTATTGCTCAAGAGGGAAGGGGGGACGGATGAGAGTGGTTCCTAGTAAATCATTGATTTTCTTAATCTTGTGCTTTGATGTAGAAAGAAGAAGAAAGGAAATTATCAGCTACTGTGTATGAAGGGTATTTTGCTTGGTACAAGTATGTTTTCATTTAATCCTCATAGTACAGCTGTGAGGTGGCTTGGTGGTATCCTCATTTTACAGAGGAGGAAATTGGGACTCAGAGAGGCTAACTTTCACGAGGTTACATAGTAACAAGTAGCAGAGCTTGGATTTATTATTGTTTTTGCTGTTTGTGTGAGGGGGTACTGTTTCTGCTCTATTCATATTGTCTTACATCTGAAATGTAAAAAGAATGTTAGACATTTACATTTAAGTGTAAAACCTATACATTTTAAATGGGACCAACTACAGTTTTTAAGATAACCCAGATTTGAACCCAGATTAATTTGGTTCCAGAATTGGTGCTGGCCCTTGGGAAATACATCCATCTTGTTGATCTTGCAGACTGATGGAAAAGATTGACATGTCAGCTCATATAGTGCTCTGTTAAAAGTTAGATGAGATTACAGAGGAGAGAATGACAACGCTGGGGGAGGTTTTCCAGAGGCTTTTGGTGCGTCAGATTGTGAAGGATAAGTGAGACCGTGCCTGGTGGAGAATGGCAAGCCATTGGGATTGTAACTGGTGGCACAGCTTGTACAAAGGCACACGTAGAGAGTGAGAGGGTGTGGCATTTTGGAGCTAAAACCAGGCTTTCAGTTTAGGATTTTTCTCTATAGGGAATTAATAGATATTTCAAAGCAGAGAGGAATGGAAAGATGGAATAATAATAGTAATAATAGTCTTGAGGACCATTCTGAAGGAGATTCTAGAGGAGGTTGGTATTGCAGAGAACTCTAGGGTGGTCTTTTTTTCCTATTAAAATCACCCAGATAATGAAGAGCTCTCTATCCCCATGTAGTTGCTTAGTCTAAGTGACATTAATTAGTTAACATAATTATTCCATATTTAAGAAACATCTTTCGGTTTATCTCCCGTTAAGAGCCACCTATTCAACTTTCATATAAAACTTGTTCTAAAGATATGTCTAGATATTTAGCTTGAACCTTTCAGATAATTAGATACAGTGAAAAAGTAACATTGTTTGGATGAGCTTTGTGCTTTGATGTAGCACATTGTTTGGATGATCATACTATTCAAATGATCTTGCAATAAAGGTTTGTTGTTTGTGGGGTTTTTTCTTTTTTTTAGCAGTTCTTATTTATTTTTTATTACATAGCAATACATGTTTATTATAGAAAATTTAAGAAACAAAATAATGAAAAGAAAACAAAGATTATCTCTAGTTACGAGGCAAAGATAAACTATTTGGGGGGTGTATACTCTTCCAGTCACTAAACAATGTTTCAATGTTCATTCAGATTCCAGAGTTCAATGGCTCTGTTTAATACTGCTTTATATGAAGGAAAATGGTTTTCTGTCTTTACATATTTTTGCAACTGAATTACCATGGCACAACTGAGAGTTTGGTTAATTTATTATTACAGTACATTCTGATTTTCATTTAATATCTAAAGTAACTGCTTCAACTGATTAAAATTTTAGCCTATTTGATTAAATACTAACAAAGAGTTTAATTTAAATTGCTATTACTCTTTTCTTCCCACCAGTTAGACATTCTTCAGAGTGCTAAAGCAAAAAGGAACCTTAAAAAATTATGTGGTTCACCTTCTTAGTTTACAAATGCGGGTACTTTTCTTCCATGCTTTTGTTTCCAGTGACTTTTAGTTTAGACTTTGTTTTGTTAAGCTCTCACTTGATTGCAGTCCTCTCTCTTTCTGGTCAGACTGTTTTTCCATCTCTCAGCCAATGGTACAAAGAAAAGGGAAACTGAAGAGAGGAGATAGCATATGCCCGAGAAGTAGAAGGAGCCGGTGTATGTCTGGGTATAATCATATAACCAGCCTATAAGGAAGGAAGAATTTCTGTTAGTGATGCAAACCTTCCCATTAGTAGTTCTCAGCCATGAACCCTTCCTTGAAGGAAGGAGCCTCCTGTACTTACTAGTTTGTATTGTGACCCATTAGAAAGTTAGTCAAGCTGCTTACCTGTCTTATTTTCTATTGATGAAGTTAAATCAATTCCATCTGAGTTAGGGGTTTAAACCTTGGGTTAAAAGTAATTGTGAACCCAGAGCCCATCTCCAGTCTTGTAATGGAAGTTGGAGAAAATTAGGAACACGTACCATTTCATTTTAACAATGAATTTTATTAGAAGACCACTATTCTTACGAAGAAAAATATTGTGAATTACTATTTTCCAAAGAAAAAAGTGAGAACTGATTATTATCTTTTTTCCTTCACTGAACAGACATTTGAATTCTTACTATGTTCCCAGCAATGTGCTAGGTGTTGAGGATATGATAATGAGCCAAAAGAGACATGGTCCCTGCCCTCATAGACCATATAGTTTACCGGGGATTTGGTATTAACCACATAAATTACACCTGCGATAGAGGCTGTGAGGGGATGGATGGTTCAGGAGGTTATGAGAACAAATGAAAAGGAACTGACTTACTTGGCCAAGTGGGTTAAACAATGACGATAATTCCCCCTGAAATCAAAGTGCTCTTTTAAAGCAAGAATTGGGAAGGTCCTCAAATCATTTGGCTAATGGCACATACTAGAACTTCTTAAGTGAAACGCTTTTTTTAAAAAAAAATGTGAGTTTGTGGTGGCAAAGAATATTTGTGCAAGGCACCAACATTTATACATTATTGCAAAAGTCAACCCTGTGGAAAAGGCAAATAATGTCTCAATATTATTATGAAAATAGTTTTGACCTCAGGTTCCCTAAAAAGGGCTCAGGACCTCTGGGGGGGGGGTCACAGTCTCGTCTAGATTATTGTATGCATATTATGTTTGTAGATGCAAACTTACAATATGCCTTTTATAAGTTTTTATATTTAAAATCTTGAAAAACCTTAAGTCAAGGATGTTATTCTTGGACTTCCCTGGTGGCACAGTGGTTAAGGATGTTATTCTGATCATTTATTCAAAAAATTTTGGTACTCTATGCCAGCACAGTTCTGGTTACTAGGGATAAACCCATGGACAAAAATGGATGAAAATATCTGTCTCCATGGAGCTTACATTGTATCTTTTGATTTTCACTTATATCTTGGAACATGATTTCTCACTGGATGTGTAGAGTATACCCTTTTTTTTTGTCTGATTGTGTATGTCTTTATCTCCTCTCCTTTTTATTCTCTTACTTGGCTCTGATAGAGACTTTCAATTTTTGTTTGTTTGCTTCATTAGCTCTTTGTTTCCTTTTCTTAATGTAATGGATGAATGGAATGTTTTATTTAAATTCAGCTAACTTTAAGTTGCTTTTACTTGTTTGATCAGTGAACTCAATTAAATGTTTCTTGGAGTTAAGCAAAATAGTGAAACCGACTGGGACAAGTCTTTGTATTATGTTGATTGACCTTTAGATATCTAAGAAACGGCTGACCAATCTGTCAGTTTTTCTAGAAATTTCTGTGAAGGAGGAACTGTGGAGAGCAGTGGCACCCCCTCTTATCCTTTGTCATTCTTGCCTTCGTCCCTTAGTATAGCAATTTACCAGTTTATATATAACCTGTGAATTGTAAGACACGGGTATTTGAAACAACACTCTAGGAAAAGACTAAAAATTCTTGGACAGGGAGGTAGATAGTGCTGCTAAAAGGTCAGGAGGGTAAAGCTAAAAATAGTGAAACTGAGTTGTTTTATAAATCCTGGAGGGACTAAAACAGTTTAAGAGAAAACTGCTTATAAGCCTTTCATTTCACACACATTTAAAGTCAGAATGTTGTTTCTGAAACGTGAAAGATTAAGATATATTTAGTGTATTTTCTTACCAGGGCAGGGAGTTACTTAGCATGCTTTAGAACAGTTTCCATGTATTTCCATGCAAAGTTTTTATTTATTTATTTATTTATTTATTTATTTATTTATTTTTGTCGTGTCGCACAGCTTGCAGAATCTTAGCTCCCCAACCAGGGATTGTACCTGGGCCCCTGGCAGTGAGAGCGCCGAGTCCTAACCACTGGACTGCCAGGGAATAACCAATGCAAAGTTTAATGAAATAATTTGTTTTAAATCTGTTTCTCCCATTCATGCTTGATTATTGAGAGATTAGTATATTTTAAAATTCTGTTTCTAAGATCTAATTGCCATTCCATACGATAATAATGTGAAGTTGAGTATTTAGTTTTAAGATGTTATTTATAATAGCAAATATGAGGTGAAATGTAAGATGCAGGACTGTACTGTACTATTATTAATTAATTGTCCTATGAAAATATTAGCTTCATAATCAAGCTTAAATTTAAGTGGCTACTAGGTAAGTTAAATTCATAGCTTTGCTGCTCTAACCAAACATCTCTATTTGGTTGGAATAATTAGCCTTTCCCCACCATTGAAAGTAAAAGAAGACTGTATAGGGAATTCGCTGGCAGTCCCGTGGTTAGGACTCCTCGCTTCCACTGCAGGGAACACGGGTTCGATCCCTGGTCAGGGAGCTAAGATCCCACACGCCACGCGGTGAGGCCAAAAAAAAAAAAAAAGACTGTATATTTGATCTGATTTTATTAGGTCTTTGTACTTTTTTTATAATAGCATGAAATAGATGTATACAAATGCACTTTCAACCTGAACAGTTTCAGGGTTATTGTTGGTAGTTCAGAAACCACTGCATTCTAATCATTTTCAAATGGAAATACACGCATAAGTTGACATTCAAAAGACTGGGTTTCTTTGTGGTCATAGCAAAAGCATTGTGAGTGGCAGAGAATACCAGCCACAGTCCAGGAAAGCGTGCAGTGGATCTGAGCCTCCACTCCATGCTAAGGAATACTGTATGTAGCCAGCATTCTGAGGAGTACGCTGCCTACTGGTGCAGACTTCCTAAGCTGAAGTCCCCTCTAAGCATTTCCTCGGTGTCTCCAGACTACCTGCATCAGATTCACTTAAGATGCATGTTAATTGTGCAAATTCATTGGATTCCTAAGCATACTTCTTCCTAGGTGGCACCCAGTTGATTCTTACATACAATAAAGTTGTTGTCCAAATTACTTCTTTATAGCTGTAAACCTTGTTCTGGGTAGGAATATCTAATAATGTTTCCTGTGATAATTTAAAACAACTAAGAAGATAGGCCTCAGCCTATCTTAAACAGCTTTGCAAACCAGTTTTCTTACAGTCAACAAAAAAGGGATTGGAATAATCTTTTAAGTTTGATGTTTAATATAGAATCTAAATTCATTTTTTTAAATGTCAACATTTTAAAAATGATACTCTATATCATTTTATGGGTTAAGCCATACACGTTTAAAAATGAGATTAACATCTTGTCTAAAAAGTATTCATATCTGATATCTCAGAAGTTGATTTTTAGCTGAGTTATGAATCCTTTTCAATAGGATTACTACTGTAAGTTTATTATTGGTCATCATGTTAAGATTTGAAATACCCCTAGAAGGCCCTTAATTCCAAAGTTCTCCTTGATGGTAGTTCAAATTAGTTTTTGAGGATTCTGTAAGTGGCTAGCCAGTGTTGAACCAGAGCTTCTAGCTGTTAGGCTGTAGAATAGTGGCAGACTTCCAAGGTGTGCAGAGACAATGAATCTTCTCACATTCTTGGGGTCACTGGAGCTGCTGCCTGGCTGTTAGCAGCCTTGTCATTTTACTTTGGGTGTGCTGTATGTGCCATGAAGGGAAAAATCTTGGGAAACATGGTTTAGCAAATATAAACCTCAGTGCCTTTTAAGACAGGAACTCTCTAAAGGCCTCATGATAGAAATTTGCCATAAGATTTACTGGTAGTGCTATAAGCATTGGCTCTGTGTTGTAAGTTTTATTAAGAGGATTGTGGTCTGTGTTAGGATTTTGAAACTTGATAACTTGGCCTTGCAAGGAAAGGACTACCTCCCCCCTCTCCTTTTTAAACCACAATAGAGAGCTATTTGGAATTTATTTTTGATGCTTTTGTAGGGATTCATTAATCCTAGGAATGCTGTATCAAAGTAAAATTCTGTGGGGTTTGTTGCTTATGGGGAAAATAACCTCTGGATAAAGAAATGATTTACATTGTTTCCTTTTGCCTCTTCAGGGTATATAATATATTCCTCAGGATTTAAAGGACAGAGAACTTTGTTCTGCCTTCTCACTTGTCCCCCATACCCCCAATCTCCAAAATGGATTTATAGCAGACCAAAAGGTTGAGTTGCTTGTGTGTTTGTTTTCCAAATAAAATTTCAGGCCGTAGAGGAATCTCAACTGATAGGCCAAGATGACTGATAAAACTGTAGCGGGCATGGTTGATAAAAGGTGGAGTGAGGACTGGGTGGAATATTTGTTTAACATTGTATCTGAAATGAGGATGGAAATGACCTGTCATTAATGACCTGTCTGTGTTAATGGGACAGAGACAAGCTTAGATGGATGAATTTCCATTTTAGCCATTGTCTTTTCTTGTAAAATGCAGATAAAGAGTTAATGCAGGACTTCCCTGGTGGCGCAGTGGTTAAGAATCCGCCTGCCAATGCAGGGGACACGGGTTCGAGCCCTGGTCCGGGAAGATCCCACATGCCGCAGAGCAACTAAGCCCGTGTGCCACAACTACTGAGCCTGCGCTCTAGAGCCCGCAAGCCACAACTACTGTGTCCGCGCGCCACAACTACTGAAGCCCGCGTGCCCAGAGCCCATGCTCCGCAACAAGAGAATGAGAAGCCCACGCACCGCCCACTTGTACATTGGAGAATATGATGATATACTTGGCTTTTTTTGCCCAAGGCACTATTTTTTTATTTAGATTGCTTTCTGCAGGTGTACTTTTGTTAACAGGGGTCTATTAGAAATGTATATTAAGTTTTAAAAATATTAATACTTTTTATTTTTCCACAACCTTCCAAGGCTTCCGTCTTGGTGTCAGTGTGTAGCTCTGGATGCCATCTACCAGCAAAAAACAGCATTTGGGTTTGGATGAACAGTGACATTTGGCCTACCCTTGGGTCTACTGACCACCTAGGTCAGGAAACCTAGAACAACCCCAAAACTGATGCAGTCTGAAGCAGGCCATATTATTAACTAAAATTGAATTTGTTGCTGAGTATTGGCAAGAATAGGGAGGGCTGTGGGGTGGAGCGGGCAGGGTGGTCGCTTGTGGGGAGTCGGGGGGGATAATTTTTAAACTATTATTTATTTCAATACCTGTCAGTTTTAACCAAGATCTGATGAAGAATTTTGTTGCCACTATATTTCTTATCATAATCACCATTACAAAAGATGTATAAATAATTTTCTTGCCCATATGCTCTATTTACGTTTTTTTAAAGAAAAAAGTAACTTTAAAAAATCTCGGTTATATGATTCCTTGGGTTTCCTATGCTTTATTTTCCCCTTTCCTTGAATTTTTAAAATATGCTGTATAGCACTAACTTGTTTTTCTTTTTCATTTCCATACAGGAAGGAGAAAATTATTATTCATGTACCATTTTTAACTAGTCTTTTGACTGAGGATTATTGTGAAACATTTTACTGTTTGCTAGATTCCTCATTTTAAATGCCTGTAATCTTTTATAGGAATTTCAACTTTCATATTTTGGTAATAACAAGTCTAGGTAAGTAAAATATGAGGATCTCATACAGTTCGGAAGATCTAAGTTTGGTTTAGAATTTAATATTTTATAACCAGTAAGCGTTTCGATTTAGTTAAAGCTAAAGACAGTAACATAACTTGCCTGTACCGGTTGACGGATGAGTGGATCTGTAACTCAGTATTTCTGATGTTCTTTAGTAGTTGCTGCTGGAGTCAGAAGTTAGGAACAAATCTAATGGCCTTTGTAAAACCCTCTTGTCACTTCACAGAGCAAGGACCTACAGGAGCAAGGGCTCTCCCGAAGTCTCCCTTCAGCAAGAAGCCTAGCACTACATTGTAGTCAATGAGAGACCATGGTATAGAGCAGGAAACTTAACTGAATTATATATTATTATCATAATCTTGTTTAAGATACTCTGAGCAGCTCCCAGACTAAAAACCTGTGCTTAAGCTTTCAGCAATAGCCTTATCACTTCCTTTGACTTTTGTAGAACTTAAAAAATTTATGATTGCCTAAATAATATTTTCAGAGTTAGCAGGTAAAAATTCTACCATGAGCTCTGTCTTTATCCTCACATACAGTGCTAGGGTATCATGGACATTGGGTAATGAAAGGCTTGTAACTTTTTTTTTTGACTCACTAATAGTAAGAAATGTGTTTTACATCACATATGTTTTCTGTTACATAGGTGTGTGTGCGTGTGAAATAAGTTTCACAATAAAGTGATGCACTCTGATTTCTAATCTGCTCGTGGTCCTTTTTTATTAAGAAAAATTTTTTAAAGATCATGACCAACAAATTGGTTTCAAGACCCACACATACATCTATAGCTTTTTCCTTTTAAGTAATACTCCTCCCAAAACGTGCTTTGTCTTCTCATACATTGAACTCTCTAAACATTTTTAAATGTATACAAAAACATTTATCTCTAACCATGTTGTAGTTTTGTTATTTGCCTTCATCATTTGAATAAGATATTCTGTGCCCTGGTATTTGTTACTTCCCTACACTTTTGGCCTAATAGGCTTGAAAAGTTCCAAGGCGTCGTTAGGACAGCCAGTGAAGAAGGGTCAAAATTGAAAAAATTCATCAGCAAATTGTATTTGAACTCTGTTTCCTGTATTTCACTGACCTGGATACTAGCCATAGAGTAGCTCTGCTAGCCGCCTCTGGTGCTTGGTCTTTTACCACTCCTTGTATAACAATTCTGGGCTATAAAATTCTAGCCTGTTTTCTAGTTACGAAGTATTGGCTGAGTTAGACGTCATGGGAAGAGGTGTGTTCATAAATGCAAATAAGGACTTAGTTGTGTATTTGTGTAATTTTTTCCTTTAGATAGGTATACCTAAATTGAAACTCAGATAGTGGTACATTATTTTACCTTCAGTAATAATTTCTTTTATTAAGTTCTTTTGATATTTGCCTTTGTAAGTCTTAAGTTTATAGAGGTGCAAATCTAACGTCATTATAAAACTTAGTTAAAAAAAATGATAGTGGGACAAGATCAGACCCTTTTTCTGTCTTACTTCAGGACTGAGGGAAGCAGAAGTAAGTTTTAGGCTGAATTCCTTTTTGTGGATGATTGGAAATGCTGTAGTAATTTGTAATTCAACTATATTGAGAACCTATAGTGTAAGATACTAAAGCTTAAGTCTGTTTACTAAGGAAATTTGTATGAGTAGGCAGTCTTTTAATAGTCTTAGATTAAATGTGCAGCAAGCACAAAATGTCCCAATAGGTAAAAAGTGAATGTAAAACAATGCTTCAGTCTTAAAGTTGACTTAAAAACAGAACTCCCCCAAGTTTTACTCTACTTGTATTTAATGTTCACCAGTGGCCCCACATATCCTCTCCAGATTCTGGCCTTTAGTCCAAGACAGCCTTTGTTTGTTTTTGTTTTTAACCATCATAGGTCTTTGGGCATCTGATAAAACTCTGGATTGTCTCCCCAGAGAAGTAGATACACACACAATCCCTGCTGTAAGACTCCCAAGAGAATGTAAGAATCTGCCTAGTGCACATCTGTTGAATTAACCCTCAGATTCTCCTAGATTAGTGATGGAGTTGTGAGAGTTGTTATAGGAACAGCAGAGATAATCATCAGTTTCTTTTAACCTGATAATGTTGTTACATGTTACCATTAATCATGGATCAGCATTTTGTTTCATTGCTGTTGAAGTTTACTCAGAATGTGGGTAAGCTGTTACCTGCTAAAGGTGGTCCAGAAAGGACAGCCATCCCAGCAAAGAAACTGGCAAGCCCCAAGAACCTGTGTACCATAGAATTCCCAGACAGATCAACCTGCAGGGATTAGAATCCAATGTTAGCCATATTGAGGGTGAAATTCTGTGGAGACCTTTGCCTACAGAGGGGCAAATACTGTGTATGTCATCTGAAACTGTGAACAGTTGACTTCTGAGGTGATTTGGATGGCATTTTACCCTGATACTATGAAAGAGCTGAGGCAGATAGGGAATAGTAATTTCAGTAGGCAGACAGTGTTTTCATTTTATTAGTAAGGAATGTTGGTTTTTGTTTCTTTTTAAAAATCTTTTAATTGGTTCAGGGATTCTTTTTTCCCCTGAACCTCACTGCTCTTCTCTGTTAGGAAATAGTATTTACAGTTGGAGCTGACAGTGGTATTATTGAATCCACCTATGGCTGAATACCAACCATTAGTTTATAAGAAATCAGATATCACAGGAGTTGATTTCAGCTTTAGAAAGTTTGATTTTTGCTTAAGCCTCATATAAGATCCTGCAGCACTGATGCTAATATTGATATCAGTCCAGAAGATTCCGGGGGATTCTGTTGCAGCACACTGGGGGCCTAGTTCTAAGAACCCATGGGGTTCCAAGAAAAACCCAGAAGTATTTGTATAACTCAGTTCCATTCAGGTCTAGGACTTTATGTCAATTTGGGGTAAAGATGGAGAGGAGTTAAAAACACAATGTTCTTATTAAAGTATACAGAACTTCTCTCAACAAGAGAGAAGCCAGTGCTGGTCAGGAAGCCCTTTTTTCTTTTAAGGAACTCTTCCAAGATGTGTCTTAGAACCAAAGAAATTTCTGGAGCTGAAGGAAAGAAGTGAACAGAAGTCTAACCTGGGAGACTGATAAGCAAAATGGAATCCTTCTGACCCGTATTTTGCTCTTCTTTCCTGTCCCACGTGGATAGTCCTCTCGGCCCCCGCCCCCCGCCCCCCCCCCCCCACAAGGTAAGATGAATAGCTGGTTAAGATATAGCTACAAGGTTTCTGAGTATGTTTGTTTTTAATTATAAAATTAATACAAAATATGTTTTCTCTTTTGGGGAGGTGATTGTTAACACTTTTACTAAATGATGTAAGAACATTAATCAGTGCGGCTACTCACCAGTACAGGAAGTATCAATGCCAGGTAACCACCGGAGAAAATGGCAAAGAAGATGGTATAGGTCATAAGTAGTGAAAATGTGGTGGCAAAAGGAGCAAGCAGGTTAGTGATGCCGCAGAGGATGAGGTAAGACTTGTGGTAATGATACTTCTTGATCCAGTTTTGATCAGCAACCCATCCGGAGATAATCTGACTGACTGTCTCAATGATACCTGGAACAATATTGAAAAAGGTCTTATGAAATCCTAATTCCATTTTCCTAGCCCCTTTGAAAACTGTAAATGCATAAGGCATCTTTTCCTAAGTAATATGACTTCATCCTGAGGCTGGGACATAAGAGAAAAAGAATGGTTCCATTTGTCTATCAATAGATTCTGTCATTTACTTACCTATTCCAGACACATCAATAAAATACCAAAAAGGCTCCTTCATAGTTGGGTAGAGTACTCACCAGGTGTTTTTCTGATTGTGTTTGGGAAACTCATACCACCAAACTGGGAATACCAGGTTATAGAGAACGCTGGGCTCAGTAGGCCTCCCTTGAAGAGGTGAGGAAGTGAGATTTCTTGAAGATTAGGAAACCCACAGGTTAGTGTCCTGGGGAAGTCATATGGTGGACGACTGGAGTATAAAAAAGTCTTACGGTGAAGAAAAAAAACATGTTGAGACTCATAATTGCTTATGAGGTTTTGGTAATTAAGTCCTCCTCCAAAGGCTATTATGCTTAACTTGAAAATATGTAGAAAGTCTGGAAATGGGAGATCATCTCTTGAACACTGGAACTATGGTGTAACTTGAATAAAATTTAAGAATAACATTTTTCACTTAGTTTTATGATAACAGAACATTCTTATCCTTTATCCTAGTATATGTTAATGTAGCAGTTAAATACTGAAAGAGATTTTCACCAAGAGGAGCATGAGCTGCAGTTGTTTTATACTTAAAATTCTTCCTATGGTTCAAACATAAATTGCTCCACAAAAAGGAATTGAAAATTCATACTACCATCTCTATATCTATTTTTACAGTTATTTCCTAGGATACGTATTGAAACTTTATTATGTTCTTTGATCCTGCTGTAAAGCCCTAATCTGATCTAAATTGATACTACCAGCCACTTCAGTGGAAAAAAAATCAGTTTAGCTATGTATCTTTTTCTTGTGTACGCAAGTTTTATTTGACAGGAGCAGTTGGAAATGGGGTGCAATCAGTTTTGCAAGGGCTTGGTAAATAGTCTTTTCCAGAAATTAGCAAGAGAAAAGTTAAGTGTTGAGCTACTGAGAATTTCCAGATAGAGCAAACCAGTTCCATTTCATTCATTTTCATTTTTTTAGACTCCCTATTTTGTCAGTTGAAAGAATCCATATCTTCTAGATCAAGCATTCTGTTTCCATACATTTTTATAAGTACTAAACTAAAATGATTGTTTTTTTCATTCTAGTTCATTTTAAATGTCAGCCTACCCATTAATGACTAGCCTTAGTATGCTTATTTATCTTATCCTCTTACTTTGAGTTAAAGGGGGAAAAATTCTTAGCTACAAATACTACTAGAACATTATTGAATGCTTACAGTAGTTCAGGTACTATTCTGAACTCTACATGCATTACTTGCTTAATCCTAATAACCTTCTGAGAGTAGATGCTATTATTCATATATTACAGACAAGGAAATTGAGACACAGAGAAGGCAAGTAACTTGCCCAAGGTCACACTGTCATTCACTGCAAAAACTTGAACCTGGAAAGTCTAGCTCCAGAACCCATCCTTTCAACCACTGCACCGTGCAGCCTACCTAGGATTGTTTTTGCTTGCTAAAATGGCTGTTGTCACTGAGCACCAGCTTTCTAAAGTTCGGTACCCAACAAATACTTAGATACTGACATAGGAAAATAAGACTTGCTTTGGGGTCCGCTGTCTGGTAGGGAAGAGCCTGTGTGCAAGATGCAGTGACAGGTTGGAGGGAAAGTCCTGCTGCTCCCACCAGCCTCAAAAAACTTGCTTTTCTGGCCTTCCCACAACTCCTTTTTTAAAAAAATTATTCTTCTTAAGCTTTTTAAAAATAAAATTTAATAAATTTTTGTAAAATTAAGTTCATTTCTCCTTTTGAGGGTGAAGTTGAAGTAGACTTTCTTACCAGCTACGGAAACGAGGTAGGAGGCATCCATGATATTAATCCCCAGTGTTTTGGCTCTGGCTACCAGGTGAAAGGTAGGGATGAAATATGCCAACTGACTGAGGAGAAAAGACCATGTAAATATGTAGAAAAAAGGATTCTTAAGAAGAGAAAAATCAAAGAGTTTTTGTTTGCAGCTCCACAAAATAGCCTTTTCCCCATAACTTTCTTCATGAGTTTTTCGGAAGAGTCTGTTCCTGTTGGGTTCATTGTTGAACTCTTCATTTTGATTTTGTGAGACTGTTAAACTTATACCAGGTTGTCCATCCTGCATAGTATTGTCCCTGATGGCAGACTCTTGTATCTCATTGCAGTATGATGTTTCTATCCCACACGCTGCCTCTGGACCACTTGCAGACAAACTGCTACTTTTATCTTTAATATCGGAATTGCACTCGCTTTTGATATGGATGGGTCTCAAGAGCATACTAGAAGGCACCAAATGCAATGTGATTGCTCCAAATAATATAAGGGCACCTGAACAGGAGAAAGAGAAATTGAGAAGTTAAGCTAAAAATTACCTCTCTCATTTCACAATACTCTGTATGCTTAGGCTCAGAAGAGGCCCCACCACTAAATATTCAATCATAGTGCAATAATTCCTGAAAACACCGCTTTGTCCTTGTATTTAGCTGAAAGTATTTAAATCCATTGACTTAACTGTTAGCCATACACACTGATGTATCCTTGTGAAAACAGGGAGTCCTTGGAGATAGGAAAGGGGAAAGCTGTGCCACTAGGGGGCATGGAAGGAGAGTTATTTGTGCTAAAGGAAAAAAATGGTTTGGGGTGGGGGGAAGTCATTTCAAATGTTAGAAAATTACAATGTGTTTTAAATATCCTGAAGTGAGGGTGTAGATTTAGGTACAGAAAATACAGAATTAGGTAACGGGAATCATTTGGAAACTGCCTTAGAAGAGGAGATAGCCTTTCATCCCATGATGTTTTAAATTTCCTTGAAAGAAGACATGCCAGTGTTGCCTTTGAAGCTGAGTAGTTGCTTGACTTCAGCATGTCCTGACCAAAGCTGTGACTTGGGTGTGTTGCTTCTAGAGATAGAATTAGCTGTAGGTTCTGCTATCCTGTCTTATGGATTTGTCAGCTGGTCTTGTTCACCATGAGACTACTGGTGGTTTTTTTAATCAGGAAAGGAAAAGTTCAACAAGACTGCTCTGTAGATAGGAATAGGCTTATATATTCATGTATATGTACATATACATAGATTTTTTTCCCCAATACTTTGAGGTTATTTTAATCCAAATGTTTTATCTCAGGTATGAAGAAAATTGTGGAGTGAATGGTTTTTATTCATTTGTGAAAATTTATAGTTGACAGTACATAAAAGATTAAGTATTAACATAATCCTCTTTTCACTCAATTTTTTTCCATCTATTTTAGTGAATCTGATGGAGGAGACTTTTTTTTAAATGCAGATTTTTTTCTTAAAGAGAAAATTTGAAGAGAATGCTTTGAGTAGAGGATCCTTGTTTCCCCAGGAGTACCGCTTTCCCTGCAAAGGTGTGTTTCCCCAGCCACATAGATTGCCCTCCATCCCCTCAGACTTGAACTCTATGGTGAACTCTGAGTTGCCTGCGTGGCGGGCAAAGCCTGCAAGTAGTTCAGGGTCTCTTTTGCCATATATTCTCCAAGGAAGAATACTTTACTTTAGAATCATGCTCACTTCCTCTCTAGTCATCAGAGAGAGGGCTCAACATTAAATCTTACAGAGTTGATGGTTCAGAAACTTAGAATGACTCACCTGTCCAGTCATATAGATCTATCAGGACTTTTGTGAAAGGCGCTAACAGAAATGTCAGTCCCATCCCTGAACGGGCAATAGCTGTAGAAAGAGCTAATCGTTTTTTGAAGTATTTGGTAGTGACCACAGCAGCGACTTGGTACAAGAAAGCAGAACCCAAACCTAAAAGAAAAACATAATAGCTTGGAATCACTTTCACATTAAGTGGCTTGGTACTGGACAAGATATTCTCCTGGACCTGAGATAATATAAGTAGGCCTTTTGAACTCATGGAGAGTAAAAGGGAAGGTTCCTGGTTCCATTTTTTTTTTTAAGTCTTAACTTTTACAATGGACTCACCAGGTAAAAATCCCATAGTCACACAAAGAAAGGGAATGCTTGTAGCCCAGCTGCTGATCAGATATCCACCAGTAACAAGGAAAGCCCCAAGAATGGAGGCAGTTTTCTCTCCAATTATGTCACAAATAACAGCAACTAGGGGACCTTGGGAAAAGAAACAAATGCTAGTTAAATGTGCTCTGGCATCCCTTATCTTCTGGTGTGCAATTTAAATGGGCAACTGAAGGGAAATAAGAGGACTCTACATTTGTGTATCCTTCAAAAAGTTGTCTGTATTGAGTTTCTTAATATTCCCAGCCCCACACTATTTTGCTTTTAGGAAGAAGTTTTGTTGTTTTTTGTTTATTTTAAAGAAAATATTGTAAATAGGCAGGTTTGGAAAGGAAGCTTGCTGAAAATGCATTATGAAACCTCTGCAAAAAAAGGTTGCCTCTAGTGACCTATGACTAGAACAAAGTTCAATTATTTATCTACACCATGTTCTAGCTCCAACTAGAACTAAAGGAAGAGGAATTGGTTCTATCTTTTAGAGCTTTATGGTCAGAGCTTTATGGTCGACATTCCAGTTGAGAGACTGGCTCACTGAACCTATATTAAGACACTGTTGAAAGAAACAAGGCATGAAAATTGAATCATGGAATTAAATAGTTGGATTCTTCACCTTTCTTTGTTTAAGCACTAATTTTTCTAGTTTTTCCAAGTCAAGCGGAGGCTAAACACTGCAGGTCCTTTTCTCAGCTTTACATATTGATAAATGAACCTGAGTTTTAGCAAAGCTTCAGTCTTGAATGACTGACAGATGAGTCTTCTTGGACTTGCCCTTTGGTGGTCCTTTTCCTTGGACAGCAAGCTTATTGATGGCTTTATACCTGCAGAAAAACGAAGTGATGACATGATGGATCCAATCCAACCAGTTTGCTCTGAGGTGCCTTCAAACTCTTCTTGAAAAACCACAAAGAAAATTGCGAAAGTCTTGGTCATCCCCATCACGAATACATTTACCTAAATCAAAGCAGGCCAAAGAGTCCAAGTCAGGTGGTGAGTAAGCCATTACAGGGGAGGTTGGAACTGCCGGAGGCTATGATTCTCTGTGTCACCTGTATTTTACCCGTTTGTTTGCCAGTTCCTCTTTGTAACATTTTATATTTGGGGGGGGGGGGGTTGTCCACTTAGAGTGTCTAATCACTTTACATGAAAGCATCTCATTTAATTCTCATTACAAAGGCATGGAATAGGTGTGTCAACATTGTATTAGAAATTCAGGAAATTGAGATTTAGCTTAAAAGTTGCTCAAGATGGGGATGCTGGAGCTAAGACTTGAACCCAGATAGACTGACTCCAGACCAACCACTATACCATCCTGTTACAGTAGCATCTGTTAAAAACAGCTAATTCCAGTTACCTTTGTGAGAGATGTGTGTTGGTCCAAAAGAATTGTTCTGTCAGTCCTTAGTTAGCTTTGCTTTAACTCTGCTTTTGAGCTGAGTACCCTCCCTCACCTGGTATATAAATACGGCAACCATAATAATTTATCACCCAGTTGAAGCTCTTTGAGAGTGAAAAGTAGCGCTGTTAATTGATGCCTGGACAGCAAGGGTAATGAGGATGTATGGTCACCTTACGGTTGGGTCATGTGCCCCACCTTTTTTTTCTGTCCCATCTAACCCTTTTGCCCGCACCACCCTCCTTCCTTCCACTAGGGGGAGCTCCTCTTTTGAGGTCAGGTTTTCTTTCAGTGGAGTACCAGCATTTGTTTCTTGGAATTCTGATTAGAAGGGGGGCAAGTGAGGAGCAAGGTTCTGAGGGGAACTAGAAGGGAGGCCTAGCCAGGCTCTGCAGTCAGTCAAAGCCCAGGAGCCACATGTACTCACTCTTGTCTCTAGGGGCTTCCTAGTGGCCCCTTTCCTTTTTTTCAGTGGCCTTGGTGTTTCAAGGCCACTTTCTCTGCTTTCAAGCTGGCTATGCATTGTGGAAGGACCACAGATCCTGGGTTCCTTTTCACTGATTCTTTCTCTGTTCACCTGGTAAATATTTCCCCCTGTGGTTCTGCACTCATCTCACTTTATACCTGCCCCATAGACAACCATTCAATCTCATGGTTTTAATTACCACCCTTGAACTCATGGTGTAGTTGTGAATACTGTGTTCCATCTGCAATCAGCCTGCCTCGGCCAGAATCCTGGCTCTGCTTCCTATTAGGGGTGTGACCTTGGGCAAACTACGGAAGTTAAGCTTCCTCTTTTATAAAGTAGAGATAAAGTAAATGTCACCTAGCTCATAGGACTGTGAAGACTGAGAAAATTCTGGTAAAGTAATACTTAGCACTTAATACTCAAACTATTAACTATGTTTTTGTTATCTTGTGTAACCATTCTGCTTTCCCAAGAGCTGGAGACTCATATTACTGTCTACCATATCTTTCTAACTCAGGTTAACTTATCCAAAACTAAACTCATCTTTCTCTTATCCCATGCTTACTCTTCCTTTTCATTTCTCTTGATTGGTACCATCCACCCACTCACCCAAATCAGAGACCTGCCTCCACTTAGGAACCTTCTTCCCTCAGCCTCTACCTACTGAATAAAATAACCAAGGCCTTCCCCTCCATCCTCACCGCTAGACTCTTACTTCAGACTAGTATTATTTCTTGTCTGGAGTAAGGGACTAGGAATCAGTGGTGGTGCTCCAAGGTTGCAAAAGATGGGGTGGTGAGGAGGAAGTCCCTTAATGTATTTTTTCCCATTCTGATTTGATAGAAGCTACAAGACTTTCCTTATTTAGAGTGAACAATGCTATGGACACCAGGGCTATATATTCAAAAATGAAAAAAGCATTTTATCAAGCACTTTGTAATCATAACGTGCCTCAAAGGCACCTCTATCAGGAAGCGAGGCTAGAGAACATACATGAACCTTAAATGACCCAGACTTGTTTCTTTTAGTTTAAAATACAGGGCGGTGATTGCCTCCTCTCATGAGCAGGGAATGTGACAGTGAGGCGTCATTCTGTAAAATTACCCTTCCTCTTTTTCTGTGGACATGGGTTCTGTGCTGGCATCTACAGGATGCTGGCCTCTACGTTCTTAGCCATCTGAGTTTGGCTAGCTACTGGGCCCCCCAATTTAGCACCTTTCCTCTCTGGTCTTTCCTTGGTGTCTGGGCATAGCAGCTGTAAGTGGATATGACTTGTCTCTAATAACTGGGTCTGTGCCTTCCACTGTGTATATCAAGAAGGCCAAGGACATAGCCTTTGCAGCCACCCTGCCTCCCTCCCTTAACTTGTAACCTTCCAACTTTGTTTCTGTTTTGACTCAGAGCTATTAAAAATCTTTTCCCCAAGGTCCAGATATTCCCTTAGTTAACTAAGCAGACTAGATAAATCTTTATTATACTATTTCATCTCATGTTTTGGACCAAGGTTGATGGGTTTCAGTCCTGTTCCAGAGTCCACATCAGACACTGTACATGGGCTTACCCCATCATCCATCCTCCCATCTGTCAACAGGTATTTATTGAGTGCCTACTGTGTTCCAGGCTATTTACTAGGGCTTACAGTGGTGAGCAAACAGACATGGCCCCTGTGCTCATGGAACATTCAGTCCTGGGACACAGGCTGAATACAGAAAACAATCATGCAAATACGTAGTTATAAAGTATGGTAAGTTAGAATGAGTCATTTTTTTAAAAAAGTAGGGAGCTCCTGAAGAACACGTTGTAACTGGGTTTTTCACTCACCTTTTCAGGAGCTCATCTATTATAGAAAAGGAGACTTTTAACTTATGCAGACACAAAAGCATCGTCATCTTAAGTACCCACATTACCACTGCGGGTGATTGGCCTGAGTTAACTGTTAACATTTTGAGGACCCAAAATGTTTTTTTTGTGTGTGTGCTTTTATAAGTAGCATCACACCCAAAAAAATGGGACATTGTTTATTAATCTGGTTGTTAGACAACTTTTCTTACCAGCAACTAAATTGGTCAAATAACTTCCTATCCTCAGAGGATAATACAGGAAAAGGAAGGGTGGTTACTGGGGAGAAAGGTGGGAGAATTAGAGATCCTCACCAACAATGCCAGTTCTGCAAAGCCTGTGATGTGGGGAGGTGGCCCAGCCACAGGAAGGCTCTCAGACTTAGGGTGTCCTTAGTTTCCTTTCTAGTAACACTTCTGGGAGGAAAAAAAAGAGATTCCACATTCTTTGGTAATGAAGCTAATGTTTAACAAATAGTCCTGTGGTTAGGAGTTTTGTATTATGTATATCCTGGCTGAGGACTTCTTCCCCTCCTTTCCCCTTCTCTGTCATAAGGGAGGAGGTGTGGTATTTCTACATTGTGGGCCTCAGGGTAGTTAGTAGTCACCAGGACCTGCACTCCCTTCCCTGGGAGCTTCTTACTGTAGGGCTGGGCTGGGGAGGAGGATCAGGAGGGAAGGGTATCTTTGTGAATACATCTCAAAGTTAACTTACTTGGGAACACTTAAGAGGAATTGGGGAGCTGGTGCCATTCTCAGGGTTGTTTGGGATATAGCTGTGATGGGATTCACCAATCCCTTCAGAATGACCATGCTGATTCACATCACCACTGTCTCACATAACGACCCCAAGAGCTTCTGGGAGGATGAAGGAAAGAAGTTAATTAAAAAACAGAGTGCGGAGTCCAGCTGCTTATGGATGAAGGAGAAAAATCAGGCTCCGGTTTCAGAATCCACATCATTCTCTCCCTTTCCAGACATGTCAGAAATATACATTGGGCCTAACTCTAGCATAAGTTATGGTTGGCGGGGATGGGTTGGGAAGTGGACAGCAGGCAGAACAGAAGAAAAGTCCCTGCCCCCTAGGAGAGAAGGAAGTTGCTTCCAGCAGGGTTACGTCTATGCTGGGCTGAGCTGGGGAACCCCCTCCCTACCCACCCCTGCAAAAGCAATTTTTAGCAGTTTCCAGTGCTACTTCTGGGATGGTTAAATGTACGATTGTCCCCAAATCCTAATTGCCATGCAGCCAGGGCAGAGCTGCTGATGGCAGCTGGAGCACTCTGTAGGTTTAAGGAGGGGTAGGAGACAGGATGGAATGCTTCTGCTTTCACTCAAGGAGGACATTTTCAACTTTCTCTTGGGTTCATTGGCAGTTCCTGGCCTTGCTCTAACCCCCTTTACATTCAAATGTCAAGGATTTCATAAGTGATCTTAGTCTGCTCTGAGCCTTTCTCAGGGAGCCTTCTTTCAGGCAGTAGCAAAGGGGAAAGTAAATTCTTACCAGGAAGAAATGAAACACAACCATCCATCCCCAACCTCCATCCAGGGTTTTCATGTAGGGTCGGACCTTCCCCTCCCTCTTCAGCATGATGCTTCGTTTGTTTTAAATGCGGAAGATCCCTGTGACGAATCCAAGACAGAGTTGACTCAGTTGACAAACTGATCTGAACTTTTATTTCCTCTGTGGTATAAAACCACTTGTACTGTGATTTTTTTTCAGCCCACCTCTAAAAATAGATGATTTCTCCTCATTTCTAAAGTTTACAGACTCTCTGGAGTTTATAGACTCTCTGATCTCAACCTCAAAAATACAAGCAGGGCTTTGTACCATTTGGGGGATTTTTGTGGAGGTCTGCTGCCTGGCTTCCCCTGGAAGTCCACAGGGAGCTGACAGTTCTCTTGGAGTATGTCCTTAGTTACATATAAAGTCTGCCTGACTAGACTGTCCCCTTATCCTCGTTTATTCCATAATCATGATCCAGGCAGAACCATGGGAGAAATGAGAAATAGATAACAAAAGGCTGTGATGTGAGGGACATCAAAGCCACCACAGAAATCTCTCTTCCACCAGTTTGAATGGCCTCTGAAAGATGACCACTCAGTTCACTTCAGGCAGGTATAGCAAAGGAGTTGATTCGCAAAGCCTGACCTCACTGATTGTGGAGTGGCCATTCCTTGCACTATTCTCCCCCCAGGTCTGCAAGCCAAATCCTAGGGCAAGCTGTGCACCACCCTCTGGTCCTCTGGGTAAGCTCTTGATTTTAGAGAAATAAAAAAGGGATGGGGAACTTCAGGTTTGGAAATTCCCTTTCATGGCACTTGCTAAAATGAAAATATTCTAAGGGGCTAAATAGACATGACAACAACATGCAATGACTGTTCCTCGAATGGATCGCAGGCCAGAAAAAAGTTGGAAAGGACTTTAGGAGCTGCGTTGGGGAAATTGGAATGAGGACTGTATAGCAGACCAGGTTAGATCTCTTGGGGGTGACGGTGGTCTCGTGGTTCTGCCGAAGAATGTGCTTGTTCTTAGGAGGCGTGTGCTAAGAAGCTCAGGAGTGAAGTGTCACTGAGTCTGCTACCTTCTCACAAGTGGTTCAGTAAAATAAATATATATAGAGAGAAAAAGCAAAGAGAAAATGTAGATATTCTGAGGGAGAGGGCGGCATTCTTTATTTGCCACTGGCAGGTAGGCAGGCAGGCTGTTTCTTCCTGGGAGGGAGAATCTGCCGGCACGGCGTGTGGTATGGCCGTCTGTCTGGTGAGCAGGCTGCGCAGGGAGAGATGCTGGTTGTTCAAAACATTATAGAGGACCAACCCCAACACACAGTCCCATTTTCATCCTACCTTTGATGTGGTGTGTAGCAAGGGAATCCTCCACAGACTTGAGGCAATCTGAGAAGAAAAAGAAACTATACAATTTTCCAGAATGTTGCTCTTTTTCTAAGGCGTTTCATTCTTCTGCCCTGTGAAAACAAGCAAGCATTGTGAGAGCCCAGGGTTAGAGCCAATTTAGGCACTCCTGCCAGTGGACTTTACTTCCTGAGGGGAGGAGGAAAGACTGTAATTTGACATCATCCTGGGCCCTCCCTCCACCCAAAAGCAAGCATCGGAGTAAACCAAGTAGAAAATCCTTTGGGTAACTGTTGTTGATTAAACCTGGAGGCCGTCACACTAAGGTGGCTCTAATGCCAAGTTGGCCTATGTCAGCAAACCAAAATCGAAACAGGGTTATGAAATGGAAACCTAAGGATGACCAGTCACAAACAGCCAGTCAGGAATTAAGCTGTGGCCCATTAATGACTTCCTTGCTTCGCTTCTGCCTTCTCTCTATAAAAGCCTCTCCCTGAGCTCCCGTTGGTGGAGCGCTCCTAACACCTTCCAGTTTGACACTGCCCGGTTTGAATCCATTTTTGTTCAAATAAACTCTTAAAATTTTTAATATGCCTCAGTTTGTCTTTTAGCAGTTCTGGTGTCAGAAGAGGGAACAAAGGAAGGAGACCCCGAGCAGCCAGAGGTAGGTATCTGCTGAGCCCATTGGCTCGCTGGTTTCTAGCTGCCTCTGGAGGTGTGGGTAAGTCCCTCTCCCACCCTAGCTCCACAGCTTTTGCAGTATGAACTGTCAGACTTCAGTTGAGCATTTCTTTTTCCAGACTGGGTCCAGAAACTGGTTGGAGTCAGCCTGGGTCCGGGGTCAGACTGGGTTGGACTTAAACTGGGCTGGTCCTGTGTGAGGTCTCAGGTGAATGAAATTTTGTTTTAAGGGTGAACAAGTAGGCTAACCTTACCAAAGATAATCTTGTACTACAGTAGCCACAGTTTATCCACTTATGAGGTGCCCTAGAGAAAAAGGGATCCCAGCCAACACTTACAATAAGGGTAGAGGGAAAATTTTTCTTCCTCCTCTACAGTTTCTGGTGACCAGGATGACACCTGCTGGGACACCCCACTTGCTTTAGAGCCTGCTGGTGGGATCCCGGGAAAGCTGGCAGACGCCCATAAAGGGTGAGAATTCTTACCAAAGTCAGTTCTTCTGGACCTCCACCTGTGGTGCCTGGTTCAGAAAGGAAGGTACAATTTCACACTGTTCCTTCCATTCTAGATTCAGATTGGTAGGAGAAAAATGTTCGTAAGAATTAGATCTTTGGGGGCTTCCCTGGTGGTGTAGTGGTTAAGAATCCACCTGCCAATGCAGGGGACATGGGTTCGATCCCTGGTCCGGGAAGATCCCACATGCCGTGGAGCAACTAAGCCCGTGTGCCACAACTACTGAGCCTGCGCTCTAGAGCCCTTGAGCCACAACTACTGAGCCCATGTGCCTAGAGCCCGTGCTCCGCAACAAGAGAAGCCACCACAATGAGAAGCCCGTGCACCGCAATGAAGAGTAGTCCCTGCTCGCTGCAACTAGAGAAAGACCTCATGTAGCAACGAAGACCCAATGCAGCCAAAAATAAATGAATAAAATTTATTTTTAAAAAAAAGAATTAGATCTTTGAATGGTGGCTTGTGAACTTTCACTTAAGTCCCCACTGGTTCTTGGTCTTTTTCCTCCCAGTGACAGCTATAGCTTTCTCATTTATCTTGTTTTATGTCCTGAGAACTTGGCTTGGCTTTCTTTCTGCCCATCAGGGCACACAGGCTGGCAGTTCTTATGTGTGCAGGCAGCTCAACTGTCACATTGGGGATCCCCAAAATATGGCTGGACAGAAATGTGGGTCACCAGCTACCAGGGGAATTGTCTAAGTCTTTCTTTCTTTGATTATCTTTGGGAGTGGCTCTGGATCTTGGGGCTGGGGGAGTAATACCTCTTGCACTTTGTTTGGGGATGTCTCTTGCATCCATGGTTAAACCACGGTTTTGTTTTTGAGTCATTTGATAGGGATACCTTTGGTTTAAAAGTAAAAGAAAAGTTCAATATTGCCAGGAATAGTTACTGTTTGTCCCACCTAAAACGTGTTAATAAAATATTTAAAAGGATTTTTTTAGTGAACTTTGTGGTTAGAAGTTGGCCACTCTGGGGAGTTCCTTGATGGCCTAGTGGTTAGGATTTGGTGCTTTCACTGCGGAGGCCGGGGCTCAGTCCCTGGTCGGGGAACCATCCCACATGCCATCCCGCTTGCTGCGTAGCGCAGCCAAAATGCAAAAAAAAAAAAAGCGTTGGTTACTTTGGAAGCTGATATTCAGAGCCTGGTAGGAACTGTTTTTAAGGGCTTCTCCACCAAGCTGAAATGAAATTATGTACCCAGAGGGAAAGAAAAACATTCTGAAGCCACTGTGGAAGAATTCACTAAAACATTCAAAAAATGCACAGCTCCAAATCTGGAACATAGGAATCTTAATTTTCTTCTTAGTTGGAAATCTCCCTGACATAAAGAAGCAAATTGAAGATAATATAGTTAGATGGGTGGGTTCACTGGGCCTCTTGATATCATTCAGCTGGCAACCCAGTTCTCTGAGGAATAAAGAACAACTACTTGTCTTACAAATCGAGTTTTGACAAGAACAGAAATGCAGCTCTAGAAACGACCAAAAGTCTGTCCTTTTTACCAATCTCAAAACCTCCCCTATTCAGCTCAAAAGGCTTGCAGATATTTTAAAACATCTGGATTTAGGGAATAAGAGTCCTTCTTGGTGGAACTTGCATCCTTTTTCTGTGCCTTTGAGCTTTGAGATGTAACCGTTCTGCATCTCAAGTGTTCAGAGCCATTTCTTTGAAATGTGGACTTCAGGGAGGTGATTCTTATTAGAAGGACAAAAGCAAAAGTATGTGGGGGGCGATTTGGAAACTAGGTGAAAGTTCTACTAAGTTAAATTATGGATATTCATTGACTAGATCATTTCCAAGTAAGATAAAATGCTTAAACATTAATTACTGAACACAAGTTTATCTACTTTTGGTATTTTGTCTACTTTGGCTTCTTAAATTTCTCTCCATCAACAACCTCAAGAGAGTCTTTTTTTTTTTTTTTTAACTTTTGGGTTTATTTATTTACTTATTTATTTTTGGCTGTGTTGGGTCTTCGTTTCTGTGCGAGGGCTTTCTCTAGTTGTGGCAAGTGGGGGCCACCCTTCATCGCGGTGCGCAGGCCTCTCATCATCGCGGCGTCTCTTGTTGCGGAGCACAGGCTCCAGACGCGCAGGCTCAGTAGTTGTGGCTCACGGGCCTAGTTGCTCCGCGGCATGTGGGATCTTCCCAGACCAGGGCTCGAACCCGTGTCCCCTGCATTGGCAGGCAGACTCTCAACCACTGCGCCACCAGAGAAGCCCCTACTTTGGCTTCTTATTACAGAGGAACTAAAGATATTTGGGTTTATTGGTAAAGGTGTTTTATGCCACATTGAAAAATTTACTGTGAGGAAGAATATACTTCTGGAAATTATAAAATATATTTATAAATGTACCAATCCACAGAATGCTAGTGTAACAGTCCACAATTGCTTACTTCTTAGTTTTCACTAGAAAGTAAGGATTCTAAGGGTTACGAATTCTAATTGTTATATGTAATTTAAAACTACTAAAATATAGGGGTGAAAGGAAACAACAGTGTGTGAAAAGTAGGAAGGAAAGTAGAATGTGTCTAGGGGGTAAGGAAAGGTATGGAAGGACTTTATTAAAAGTCTTTTTGTCATTTGCAGAGAGTTATTGTTTTACTCTGATGCTTTCACAGAAGTGCTTCTTTGTCTTTAGAGATTCATGGAAAGATCTAGAATACAGGTTTCTGATAAGTTTAAGAACATAAAAGTGAACTGGGTAATAATTTTCAGAGCTAATGAAAAAACTGGATTCAACCTGAACAAGAATTAATAACGTATGATTAAATGAACTGATGAGGATGATTATAATGTTTTTTACAACTTTTTCTTTGAAGCACTGCTGATTCCTTAATGTTTTGTTTTCCAAATTTAAGGAAACCTTTCTCTCTTAAGCTATTTATGACTTAAGGCAATTTGGTAAATTATACCTTTGTAAACAAAAGTGAAACATTTTTTTCCCTACCTGATCCCTCCAGAATTTGGAAATTTGTTGTGTAGTCTTATTTTCATGGCAATATAGTGATTTACATAAGCCCAATAAGAATATGTTCTTATAACAGGACACAATTGGAAGCCTCCGTTATATTACCAAGGCTTTGACTGGAATATCATATTTGAGAATATGCATAAAATCAGATATGATCAGACAGTTTTAAGGAACTAAGGTTGACTTTATGGAGGCAATAAAGCTCCTAAGAAAAACTGGCCTGGCATCTTGTTTATAGGGTTCCTAGAAACCTTACCAGGTGAGTAAGGAAGGTCACTTCCTGGCAGGCCCGAGAACCTCAGGATATCTTGGGGACCTTGAGAAGAGAGGAATTCACCCAAATCTATAGGTATTCCAGATGAAGTCTGAAATGACAAATCCTTGGCTTGACTTCTTAATCTGGAGATTAATTAAGATTAATCTGGAGAGCCTTTAAAAGTTCAATCTAAGATTCCTTATGAAAAGTCCTAGCAAAACAGATTTAAAAAGAGCCTATATGGTCAGTTACTCTTCCTACTGCACCTCTGTAAATAATCAGCCCAAGTTTTATTAGACTAGACTTATTTTGCAAACAAATTAGTCTTACTATGATTATCTTTGATAGAAATGGGGGTGATTATAAAACAAATTATGTTGCAGTAGAAAATTATAATATGATCTTGTGGATATCAGATTCTAGTCCTATTCACTGTCTTTGAGCTTTTGTTATATACCTGTAAACCGGACTGGATCCTGAATTGTTCTAGTTTTCTCAAATATCTGGCTACTCTCCAAACTAAGATTTCCAGTTTTCTCCTGCCCTTCTGATTTGAAATCACTAAGAACAAAGACTACCCTTAGAAGGGTAGACTACCCTCCTTAGAAGGGACCATACCAAGTCAGCAGTCAAACTTCAGGGCCTTAAACCTTGGGTCCATATCTCCCAGTTAAAAAGGGCTCCTCCAGACTCTTGGAACTGTACAACTGGAGACCTAAAATTAAAATTGGCTTATGGAGGTTCCTCCCCAGAAGCAGATAGCATCTTGAGATGGACAGCTCTCCCTAGATCACGGATCAAGATCTTTATTTCCTATTTGAAACCTTTATTCCTATTGCCTTTTCACTACTTGCTTTTTTCTCTCTGTTAATGCACGGCAAGGCAATGCTTCTCTGGCAACTATCGCTGAATCTTGCCAAGGCCATACCTACAGAACAGAAGTCCCTAGGTTTTCTTGGTAAGATGATTTGAGATAGTAGAATTGCTTTAGATTACTTGCTGGCTAAACAAGGAAGAGTCTGTGCCATAGCAAATACCTCTTGCTGTAGCTGGATCAACACCTCTGGTAGTGTAGCAAATGCAAGAAATTAACAAGCCACTTGGCTAAGGCAACAGGAGGCCATTAGACTAAGGTGGCTCTAGTGCTGTGTGGCCTACATAAGCAAACCAAAACCTAAGCCTGTAAATGCCTCAAGGTTATGAAATTAAAACCTAAGGACAACCAATCACATACAGCCAACTAGGATTTAAGCTGTAGCCAATCAATAATTGCTTTGCTTCTGCATTTTCTCTATAAAAGCCTCTCCCTGAACTCCTGAATGGTAGAGAGCGCCTAACCTCTTCTGGTTTGTCAGTGCCAGCTTCAGATCGATTTTTGCTCAGATAAGCTCTTATCATTGTTAATATGCCTCAGTTTATCTTTTAACATTATGCTCAAGGCAGGGAGTGGGGCCCCAGAGTTGGGCAATACATTTCCTGGGCTGTAAATGGCAATCTGCAGCATATTTGTGTGAACTTCTGTGTAATGACTGAAGATTCTGGTTAGTACTTTGGAGTTCCAAGCCCTCTTATAATTACTTTTCTATACATGTTACCTTAACTCCAGACACCTCCCATGAAAGGTGTATACTTATATTTAATTTTAATGAAACTTTTTTTTCTATTGCATTTTGGAAATGGTTAAGGCTGAGTCTCCTAGAACATTACTGGGACAATTCAGTTTTCTTATCCCATTTCCTTCCTCTGCTCCACCCTCCACATCAAAAAAAAAAAAAAAAGTCAACAGGAAATTGCCTTTCATCTCCCCAACACCAACGTTCCAGGTTTTAAACCAGAGTGTATTTTAGGCTAATGTGTGTTTTTCTGGTT
Organism: Eschrichtius robustus; assembly: GCF_028021215.1. NCBI lineage: Eukaryota > Metazoa > Chordata > Mammalia > Artiodactyla > Eschrichtiidae > Eschrichtius > Eschrichtius robustus. The sequence continues at coordinate 97,253,187 of NC_090826.1, forward strand.
TTATCTGGAAAATCTGCACATATTTATGCATGTTCCTTTTTAAAAAGGGGCTTCTCAGGCTCCTAAAACCAACTCTGTAGTATTTTTGATTCAAGCGCTAGCAGAAGCACAGCTTAGTGGTTTGGGAAGATGGCCTCTAAGTTAACAATGGAAAAGATTATGCAATTATGTGGGTCTGGTGGTAAGGATCAAAGAAACCTTCAGCAGAAGACAAAACCCAAAAGAGGGAAGGGGAGTGTTTTTCAGAGAGTTGTATGTAGTTACTAACATAATCTAGAAAGCATTTTTTAGTAAACATCTGTAAGACTTTGTTTTGTTTTTGGTAGGTACTTGTTGCTCTTTTAAAGCAGGGCTATCTATGATTCTGATCGCAGGATGACATGAGGCTAGCTTTGTATTGCTAGAGAGCTCTGATGCTGAGGGCTGGGTCAGATTTGAAATGTGGCAGAACAATGAGTCATTCCCAGAGGCTAGGAAAGCTGCAAAGATGCTGTCAGAGGTGAACCCCTTGAAACATGTCTTTCATACAGAAAGCTTTGAGGTATAGTGGGAAATGCAGACTTGGTTAGAATCTCAGCTTTGCCATTATTTAAGCCTGCACACTCTGGGCAAGTTACCCTCTCTGAATCTGTTTCCAAACCTGTAAAATGTGGCTAATAGTATTTACAAGTTTGTTGTGAGGACTACGTATATACAGTAACTGTGCATTAACAGACCTGCTATTGGTACTTAGTTCATTAAAAATGGTTCTTATTAATCATGTGGGGCTTTATATCAAGAGCAAAGAGTTCTTAAGCCACCATTGGGATATTAGTTAAATTTTGACATCTGTACCCAATCGACTTAATAAAGCTTATACGATTTTTAACTAAAATAATTCCCTCAACCTCTGACTTTCTAACTCTTGGCCCTAAAGTTATTCAGCAAGGATGCAGCATGATTTTCCTGTCACCACTATTACCCTCACCCCACTGATAAATACAGTCCATGAAACTTTTTGGCACTTAGGGACTTAGAGTATAATACAAGCACTACCAAGATTTTATTTTCCCTGTCCTCACTCTTCGTGAAGAAACGAGTTAAGATTTGGGGAGGGTTCCCACCATTCCTTAAATTATAAGAGATCACTGTGCTTAAACTAGCACTTTATATTTGTAGGTGCTTGATATTTTTGAATAAATGATATTATTCTGGAGATTTCTTTGTATACTGTCAAATATTAAATTGCTAGAGAGCGATACGAGCTGCATTCAAATTCAACAAAATGAAGTCTTTTGTATCTTCTTACGCACCATTCTGTTGAGAATGATAAAGGCTGAAGAGAAGATAATGTCCTATACTTGGAAACTGGTAGATTTTCTGGCCAAACATACCTACTTCTGTAGTAGTCTGGCTGTTAAAAGTAAGGCTCTGACTTGGAGGCTTGGGTCCAAATGGTGACTCCGCTAATTCCTTAGCCTTAGTTACACAAATGCAGAATGGGACAAATTAGAGTACCTACCACACAGGGTTTTTTTTGACAACTATTTACGAAACTTTTATGCTTCCCTGTAATATTAGAAAAGTTTGTCAAGTTTACAAAAAAAAAATTCCTACCGCCATCTTTATTACAACACATTGAATTCAGGAAAAATTCTTTGCAGATTTGATATCCTTTTGTTACATTGTATTCAATATTTTGTATTTATTTAGTTCTCATTTTTTAATCCTTAAGAGTTTAAACTTTTTCTCCATACAGGTTTTTTTTCATCCTTTATTAATTCCTAAATGCATTATTGTTTTTGTTGCTATTGCAAATGTTTTCTTATTTTCTATTTTATTTTGAGGTATAGAAGAATCTTTTTTCACTTTTGTAAGTTGATCTTCATCTTGTAATTCTGCTGAATTTTTTATTAGTTCAGGTGGTGTTTTTAGTAGTTTATGTTTTTTAATTAAAACTGTTTTATTGTGGTAAAATACAACATAAAATTTACTATCTTAACCATTTTTTTATCTTAACCATTTTTAAGTGTACAGTTTAGCAGTATTAAATACATTCATATTATTGTTGCCACCATCACCACCATCCATCTCTAGAACTCTTTTCATCTTGTAAAACTGAAACTCTGTACCCATTAAACAGTAGCTCCCCATTTTTTCCCCTCGCCCTAGCAACCACCATTCTACTATCTCTATGAATTTGACTGCTCTAGGTACCTCATATAGGTGGAATCATACAGGATTTGTCTTTATGTGACTGGCTTATTTCACTTAGCATAATGTCCTCTAGAGTCCTCCATGCTGTAGCATGTGTCAGAATTTCTTTCCTTTTTTAACACTGAATAATATTCCATGGTATGTATATACATTTTGTTTATCCATTCACCCATTGACAGACATTTGAGTTGCTTCCACCTCTTTGCTACTGAGAACCCATATAGGGTTGTTAACGAGAACTGAATGTGTTCCTGGCATATAGTAAGTACTTACGATATCTACTATTATGTTTTTATTATGGGGTAGGAGTATGCTTGACTTGTTTTGTATATCCATGGATGTTTCTGTGAGAATCTGTATTTCAGGAGCTTCTGAAACAGAACGGTTTGGAGCAGTTACCCTTTTAAGAAAAGTTACAATTTGATAATTGAAAAAATAAACATTTGATAAGAGTTTAAGGAATTCAGAAAAGATCCAAGCTTTCCTCCAACCAGTTTTATTAAACATAACAAAATTCTGTATACAAAGTGACCTAAACCTGTTGCTTCAAAACATACTTCCCTTAACTAGTATTTTGATAAGTCAATCCAGAGTGTCAAAAAGCAGCTTACTCTAAAATTAATAGAAAAGTGCCCAATGCACATTACATGAATGGCCTAATTACTGGAACTCTAATAGCTCTATAAGATAATTAACATAAGGTACGATTGAGTCCCCATGACAAGCTGCTGGAGAACTGATACAAGATGTCAAGAGGCCATTTTGTGCACTGCCACTGTGATGCCATCGTGTTTCTGGATCATAATGTTCCTGAAAGGCAAAGTGGAAGATATTCAGTGAAGTGTTGCAAGTGGCAGTCAATGTAAGATTAAAGATGCTGTTTGGTTTAGGACACAACTGAAAAAATAATACTTTTCTATGTATGAAAGCAATATCTAAACAATAAAACATTTGGGAAATACAGAAAAGTATAAAATATAAAAATGAAATTAATTCTATAATCCTATCACTCAAAGACAACCACTATTAATATTTTCCTCTTTTAATCTGCACGTATACCACATATACATTTTTTCACTTTACAGAACTGTGATCATAATGTGCATAGTTTATTTATTTAAAATATTTATTTTTGGCTCTGTTGGGTCTTAGTTGCGGCACAGTGGGATCTTTCATTGCAGCACAAAGGTTCTTCATTGCGGCACACGGGCTCTCTGGTTTGGGCACGTGGGCTCAGTAGTTGCAGCATGCAGGCTTAGTTGCTCCGCGGCATGTGGGATCTTAGTTTCCTGACCAGAGATCGAACCCACGTCCCCTGCATTGGAAGGCAGATTCTTAACCACTGGACCACCAGGGAAGTCCCTGTGCATAGTTCTGCTTTTTTCATTTACTATTATTCGGAGGACCCTCACTTGCAATGTCTTTGGTATTTCTATTACTACAGACATTGTTCTGTTCTTTGTTTAGTCTTCCTCTGTGTTATTTATTGCTTCTTTTATTGATAGTTCATGACGACTCTTACTCTTCATTTAAATGTCTTTGTGGTCTGAACGCACATTAGCTTTAGAGATCAATCCATCTGCTCCTGTGGCCCAAAGGGTGGAACCTTCCTCCAAGTACTTTTGAGAAATCACTGATGAACACAGGGCAAGCCCCAGTCAAGTTTCCCAGGGATTGATTTTTCTGAATGAAAAGGAAAGGAAGGGATCTGCTGCCATCTACTCACCCATTATCTGATTCTAGACACACCACAGGAATATCAGTGGGGTCTGAGGTTAGCTTAGCTGCTTGCTGGGCTAAAACAGATACCACCCCAGCATGCTCATCTGACAGGGTTCCGCGGCCTGGAAGACAGAGATGATATCACACTGCCTGACTGTCCAAAAATGAGTATAGAGGTATAGTGGAACTGAATTGAATTATTCACAAAAAGAAGGTTCAGCTCATGGTCTCTTAGGTTAGGTACTGACGTAAAATGACTCTGCCCTGATACTCCGTGGTTACATCAGTGAGAAAGCCAATAACAGCTTTTAAGTCAGTAAAAGGCCATAACACTCAATTTTCCAAGTCATTCCCATCACCATCTCTAAACACCTTCTCAAGCATATAAGGAAGCTGTAATTCAAGTCAATCTGAAAGCAAACTGAAACCAAGAAGAAATTCAGGAGTGAGACTGACAAAAACCAGTAAGGGCAAGAGACTTGTTGAAGCTAATTAATTCCTCATGGAAAAATCTGATTTCCTTTTACTGAGATCAACCTCAAAGGATATAAAGATCTTTACTGAGGAGTTTGTAAGATCACCTTAACAGCATGTATAAATATTCTGTGAGCAATTATTTCCACTAGAATAAACTGGTTTTCAAATAGCAGCAGAATTGGCTTTTTACTAATGTTTGTTTTAGCCTGTAGATAATAACTAAATCTTGGATGTCTGGTACAAAACGGAATTACTAAGTTTACAATATCTTTCTGTATAGAAAGGCAACACAAGCCCATCTGCCTGAAACAAACTCAGGTAATAGACATGCCAATATGGCAGAGTTGATGGATTTACTGTTGTTACGTAAAACATTAACTGGACACACAGTGCAGTCTTTTGGGCCTTGAAGGTTTCTTGAAGGAATACATTTAGTTTTACATTTCTGCACTTGAATTTCAGCCTTGCCTTTGTGAGCCTGGCAAGTGCCTCAAAAAAAATCTGCCTTTTTGCTTCCAACTAAACTGATTAGTGTGTAAAACCTGAGTTACAGGCTACTTCCTTCAATTAACCTCCCAGCAAAAATTCAGAGCTTTAAAAAGTCCTGCAGTACAGAGGAGTAAGGAGCAAGGTGTCCTGGGTTTACTAGTTCTGACATTAGTTAGCTGAAGGCTTCCATTGTTTACCTTTCTGGATTTATTTTCTCATCAGTAATTGTTACCATTTATTGAGCATTATGTCTGGGTTCTGTGCTGAGAGTATTTTACATATATAATTTTATAGTATTCTGATTAAGAGGCTTCAGAGCCAGACTCAAATCCTAGCTCAACCACTTACTAGCTGTATGACCTTAGGCAAGTTAGTCAGCCTCTATGCCTCCATTTCTTTATCTGCCTAACAGGGTTGTCATGAGAATTAAATGACTTAGTATACTCAAAGCACTTAGAACGGTGCCTGGCACATAGTAAGAGCTCAATAAATGCAATTCCATAGTAATAATTATTATTAAGCAACAACTCAGTAAAGAAACTGAGGCTCAGAAAGGTTCTTTTTCGTCCAAGTTGACACCACTAGTAAATGCAAGAGCAAGGGGTTGACGCCAGGTGTGTCCAACCCTGCAGCCCCCATTTTTACTACCTACTCACTTACTCTTAAGTGAAGTTGGACTAAAAAGTAACACCACCCATCTAGCAGGGTTATTGTGAAAATTAGAGATGATGTATACAAAGCTTCGCAGTCCCACCATATGGCATAAATTCAATAAATGGTAACTGCTGTCATTATCTGAAGTCCTTTCTAGACCCAATTTAAAATGATTCAAATACTACTTCAGTACAAACGACTCTGTAGTGCTAGAATTGCAAGGAACATTTCTACCTTTATAAACACCAATTGAGAAGTTTCAGTTTTCTAATTTTGTTATTTGGGGCTGATCTCTATGCTTGCAAAAGTCCCCAGAAAGTGGCAGGGTAACAGGAAATAAAAACTAGAGAATTGCACACTAGGCTCCCAGTCAACATCAAATGCTGTGCAATCCACCAAAGGGTTGATGTGAGATACTTACAGCCCAAATTGAGTCCTTGTGAATCTGTGCACAGGACTCCAACAATGGATGGATTCTTCATTCTAATTCCAGGAACGCAGGAAGAAGAAAGCAAATGATGTGGGGAAATGAATTTAAATAATTATAACACAAATATCCTTTCTCTGTACCAGGCATTGTTGTACTACTTTCTCTCTCATGAGAAAAAAGACCGTGCCATGTACTGTTGAGCTCTGGAAGGCCACAAACATTGCAATAGTTGGGATTTTGTTGCCTTCGTTAAAAATGCATATTTTAACATACTAACTCACTTGAAACAACTGTTGAAAAACTCTTAAGTAACACGGGCTGCCTCTTGTAGGGGTAGTGGGAAGCTGAGGGGCACTGATGCGAGGGAGGTGTTACCCTGTACGCCTTTTATTTTTCCAACTTTGGATTTTTACGTAGATATTACTCATTCGACAAATTTAACGGATGCCTTTCAGCAAGTAACTGGTTACACCCGTAAGGAAATACGCGTGTGTGTTTATAAGACAGTGCTCTGCACAGGTGGTACTTCCTTCCCCCAAACGACCCCGGTTCCTAAAACTCCCGAAGAACGACCCTGTCCAGACAGACAATTTCAGCACGAGAGTCGGGTGTGGGCTCGGGCCGCGGAGACCCGCTCGGGAGGGAGTGTGCGGAACCCTGGCGAGATTTAATTCCGGGTCATTTCGCACCCCTACCGGAGGCCCCGGGACAGGGCGTCCCCAAGACGCCCGGCCGGCGCTCGCAGCTCGCGCCCTCTGTCCCGTTCAAATCCCCCAGCCGCGACCCCAGGACGGGCCGACGAGAATACTACTCACGTGTCCTCCAAGTGCTGCTCTAAGGTTGCCTCCATCTCGCCGCGAGTCGCCTCCTTCTTCGCCGCTGGTCTCGGGTGCCCTTCGGTCGGTCACATGACGCGAGCGGGCCGTGGTCAGGAACGGTGCCTCCAAAGGGACAAACTTCGCGGCGCAGCCTTCGCGTTGTGTCCAGGATGACATCTTTACGCGCCCGCCGCCGCGAGCCGGGCGGAGGTTCTGCTGCCTGTGCGTCAGCGGGCGAGGGGATGGCGCGGAATGCCGCCGCGGGAGGGAGGTCTGCAGTCGTCCCTCGGAGCCGGCCTCCTGGCCTGTCCCTTTGTCTCCTCCATACAGACCTTTGGATTCCAATTCCACCGACTCCAAGAAGTCGGGCCAGACCCTGTTGAAGTTTTACAATAACCCGGCCGGTCCGACGGGGTCTCATCCAGGCGGTGGGGCAGAGAGAGACAAGAGAGACACAGGACCCCGGTGAAGGGTCCCCAGGCTTGTCGGGGAAAAGACTGGACACAGGGACTAGAGGACGAGATGGAACAATGCTAATAGGTATGGGGAAAGTGTCGGGATTTTAACGAAAACGTTGGTTCTTCCGCTTTGGCGAGGGCTCGGGAAAGTTTGGGAAAGAACGTGTCACTTGTGATAAAGACTAGTTAGGACTACTTAAAAATACTCTTAAAAAAAGTTAATTATAAAAGCAGTTTTAAAAATAAGGAAAGAAAGCCCACCCATAGCCTCTGTCCAGAGATGACTATTAATCCCTTGGAGGATATTCTTTCAGCCAGTTGTCTTTGCAGATGTATGCTTTTAATGTTGTTGTTGTTGTTTCTTTTTTAAGCAAAATTGACACACATACTGGACATAAAATTCTGTAGCTGACCCTTTCACAGAATTTAGCATAAATGTCTTTTCTTGTCAGTAAGTATTCATTTACGCAACCTCTGTAACACTTACAAAATAGTCCATATTATAACTGTTACTTAATTGATTTAACCAACCCATATCAATGTGCAGTTAGGTTGCTTATAGTTTTATTGTTATTTTGGGTTCTCTGGCTATTACAAATGCTGGATGAATATCCTTATAGCCAAATATTTGTGCAGTTTAAAATTTTCCTTATAAGTTACTAGAATGGAATTATTGGGTCAAAGGATATTGACATTTTTAAGGCTTTTAAAATACACTTACAAATTGCCCCGCAGAAAGGTGGTAACAATTTAGTCTCAGACTGGTAGCATTTTGATGAAAATGGGAGTATGTCCAGAGGTCACCCATCCCCCATAAGCCAATACCCACTCCCTGTGCTTAAGTCCTCCTAACATCACTCCTGGATCTACCTTTTCTCCAACCCTCTCACTTCCAGCTTTTACTCACAGCCCACCTTCTGTTCGGGGGCCCAGCTTCAAGGCTTCTCTCGACTTGAATTCAGAGTCCCTCTTAATTCCCTAGCTGTGATGGTGAGAAACTTGCAGCTGCCTTAAAATTCCAGTCTTGAATGCTGTAATTCAGGAGTTTTCGACTCCTTCCCTAGAGAAATGATTTATATTAACCTCGGGGTCACATAATATGGGCCATTTAAATTTTAGAAAAAGCTGTTTAAAACTACCCTTAAAAGATAGCATCAGAAAATGTGAGGAGCCGGTCTGCTTGCTGCTGAAGTCCTGCCCCAGGCAGCTCGGCACCACAGTGCCGCCCCCTTGTGGTCCCAGTGTGGTGTAAGCTTTGCTGGACTGGGGCATCTCAGCTCTGGCTTTCTAACCCTCAGGGCAGCGACGTCCAATAGCAAGGGAATGTGAGCCACAGCTGTAATTTTAAATGGCCTGGTAGCCACGCTAAAAAAAGTAAACCAGGTGAAATTAATTTTAATAATATATTTTATTTGTCCAAATACTATGTCCAAAATATTATCATTTCAACATGTAATCAATTTTAAAAATACAGAGATGTTTTGCATTCCCCTGCCCCACCCGCCCCCCGGACTGAGTCTTCAAAATCCGGTGTATATTTTACCCTGACAGCGTGTTTCAATTCAGACTAGCCACATTTCAAGTGCTCAATAGCTATGTGTGTGATGGGTGGCTACCATTGGTTAATGCAGCTCTAGGATATCTCTGATTATCTCAAAGCCAGATCAGTGATTATAGGATTCCCGGAAAAGCTGGTGATCACTTTTTGCGCTGCTAAGGAAGGCCTCCGAAGGGAAAATGAGCACATAGGAAGAGGATGACCGCTGGCTCAAACATCCTTGTTGCTCCGGAGGTGGGAAGGCAGGCTATTCCACACCACCCCCTCTTTCTGTGTCCTCTTGCTGTTTTGTCCCTGCAGAAGGAGCGGTGGCTTATATAAGCTGGGGAAGTGCTGCGGGCTGGAGTGATGGTTAGTTGGACAAGGTGTCTGACCCCTAATTGTTTTCTACTTCAGCTTGTGGGGTATTTGATGATTCTCTATTCTCAGTTTTGAGTACTGATAACCATTTTGGGTGTGACAGGAGAAGTCCCAGGACACCCATATCAGAGTACTTGCCTCATTGCATTGTAATTTTTTATATGTTTACTTTTCAAGACAGAAAGGGTGTTTTCTCCATTTCTGAATCCTGAGCGCTGCGGAGCACAATAGGACTCCAGTAATATTTACTGAAGAATCTTGATGGGTTTTTTGAGAAAAAGACTCTGTGTTATGTAAAGAAGCTTTAAGTCCTCAACTTTAACCACCTTTATCCTCTTCCCCCTCCCCCCCTCCATAAACAAGCTCTTGGAAAATGGAAATCCCAGGAGGGTGCTACAGAGAGTGCCCATGCCCACATGTCCTTACTGGGAAGGGAGAGATGAGAAGCTGGGTGGTGTGAACCAGACCTTGTAGGTCATCTCACAGCTCTTGGCCTGAGACCCTAAGCGCTCTTCTTTGACCTATCAGGAGCAGAATCCTCGGGGCGGGGGCGGTCCATTTAAAAAGTGACACTCTAGTAGAGGCTCTAGCACTTCCCTAGGTGCAGAGGGCCCCGCTGCGCCAGGGCCAGCCCCCTTGGTCACTCTTTCAAGTGCTTAGGGTCGCAGGCCTGCAGTGGAATGAGCCTGATGCTGGGCTGGGAATGAGCCCTCACATGCCACCAGGGGGCACCAAGGCCATGGAAAACTCGGCTCAGGCTGGAGGATCCTAAGTGAGTTACAGGGACCCATGAGCCTCCTGAGCTGGTACAGCTTGCTGAGGACAGCACTAGGCTAGCTTTGTGGCCTCGGAGTCAGGCGATGTAGAATTGGATCCTGGCTTAGCCACTGCCTACCCCAAGCCTCAGGGGCTCATCTGTGACATGGTAACGCCATTACCTGCCTCATCAGGTTGTGGGGAGGATGATATGAGATTTCTCAGGTAAGAGGGCCAGTGCATTGTGGGAGTCAATCAGTAAGGTTTGCTAAATCTCAGTAAGAAGACCCATTTGTCTCCTCAAGTTGCTTACAGTCTAGGCAAGGACACACATGAGCAGATTAACTAACAGTTCAAAGAAGATAAGAGCCGAATGACCACTACAGACCTCAAGCAATCTAGTGTTCATGTGGGTGTGAGGTCGCAGGGCTGCATTTAAATAAGATGATGAAATATGTTTTATTATACTTTTCTAGGGTGTGTAAAATTAATAAAACAGTGAGAAAAAAAAATCACCTGAAATCCTAGCCCTAACCCTAATGACATGAATGTGAAAAGCTAAATGGAATGGGATGGGATTTGGAAGTGGAGATGGGGAAAGGCATGTCACAAGGTTCACAGGAGTCCTGCCAGCTAAAGCCTCTCACTCCACATGAGCTACTGGATAGGACACTGGGGTGCAGACCCCTGTCTTCCAATCGTGGACACCGCCTGAGAGCTGAGTCCTAGATCCAAAGCCTAACTTCTGATAGTAATAAGAGCAGTAATGCCCTTAGCAGTTCGTACACATGGAGTGACAGCTGCGTGCCAGGCATTTCACAGGCCTTATTAGTCCTGAGAACCTTTTTGACGTAGCTGTTGTCACTGTCCTCACTTAAGAGTTAAAGAAACTCCCTGAGGCTCAGAAGATCAGTCCTTGCTCAGGATCAGCCTGCTTGTGAGTGGTGGAGCCTCACCATTAACCTGCCCCCTGTGCTGCCTCAACTTCTCTTACTTCATCAGCAACACAGTCCTGGCGACGTGAGAGGGTTCTGGAGGCCCAGTCCAGCTCTCTTATTCTCTAGAGAAGAAATCTGAGGCTCAGAGAGGGGAAATGGCTAATTTAGAACTTGAACATGGAATTCTTAACCCTCCATGCAGTGTTCTAACTATATTGTGTTGCTACAGGTTGTCTTAGAGCTTTAGTTAAACCAATTTTAGAGACACTCGTGTTGAATTGTGTCTCCCCAAAATTCATATGTTGAAGTCCTAGCCCCCAGTACTTCAGAATGTCACCTTATTTGGAAATAGGGTCTTTACAGAGGTAATCAAGTTAAAATGAGGTCATTAGGGTGGGCTCTAATTCGATATGACTGGTGTCCTTATACAAAGAAATCTGGACACAGACATTCATAGAGGGAAGACAATGTGAAAAGACAGAGGGAAAAAACAGCCATCTCCAAGCCAAAGAGAGAGGCCTGGAGCAGATCCCTCCCTCACAGCCCTCAGAGGACACCTTGATTTTGAACATCTAGACTCCAGAACTGTGAGGCAATAACTTTCTGTTGTTTGTGGTACTGTGTTATGACAGTCCTGGGAAACCAATATACTCATATATCCATAAAGTCTACAAGTCAATGTCTGTGATCACAGGCGTTTGGCAGCCCTTAATTATAGAGAAACTGGTTGGGAGGCTCACCCTCTCAGAGGCAAAAGGATAGAGCAGATAATCATTCCAGCTTGCTCCCAGCCTTGATACTTGGCTAACTAAGATGTTTTTCTTGCATTGGCCAACAGTGGTGGCATGACCCATTTGACTGTGGCCTTCTAGAGCCTGTTTTATATCTCCCTGAGCCTGGCCTATAAAAGGTGCTCAATAAATGTGTGCAGAGGGAATAGTGGGAAAATAGGCTTCTGGCCACTCTGGTCCAAGCCTCTGCAAGCAATGGGTTGGGCGGGGGAGTAGGGTACAGGCTATCAGTGGATGGAAGTTGAAATTGAGCACTGTCTCCTAAAGTTTATAGCTAAGCCCCAATTTTGGAAGACACAAAATATATTTTAGATGACTCAGGGTGGGCCAAGGACATTTCAGTTCAGGAAGCTATTTTCCTGCTGCTTTATTAATTTTGCTACTGAGGATAGATGAGATGCAGACTTCCCTATCCAAGTCTTCATTAGATGCCCAGTTAATGCAGCCATGACAAATGGGAATGAAACCCTTATGAATAAAAAAAAGATCAGCCCAGTGTAAAAAATTGTAGACTAGAGAAAAGGAAATTTAGAGGAGCTGATAAAATACCCTATCCTTAATTAGACTGTCTGCATCACACATCAAATCAGCCTTAATGCCAAGATTTATTGGCCTTGGGATTGCGTAAATGAAATAAGTGCTTGAAAATGAATGGGAAAGAAATTACCTGTATTAAAATGTATTTGCAGTGCCGACCTGCACACTGATGCCTTTAGTTAAATGCAGGCTTTCAGCTTCTTTGGCTACCCCTCACTGTCTACCCAGCATGGACTCCCTTAGCCCTGGGGAGTTTCAGAAAACATGCTTGTGGGGTAACAGTGTGTTTCCTTGTCAATCATCTCTGCCACTGTCCCGGAAAAATCCTTCTTGGGCAGTGAAATATCTTTGTGTCTTTATTTCAGCATCTACGAACTTAGTGAAGTGTTACTGGTCCTTACTTCAGAGTAGAGAATGTCGTGAAGACAAGAGGACCCACCTAGTTCTGCACATCCTGCCATGAAGAGCAGAGCGAGAAGCTTTTTTGTTGGCTGCCACCGTCTCTCCTGGAATCTGAATTTAGCTTCGGGAGCTTACCTATCGTTACAACACTGAATTACCCTCTTGTAAGACCTTGGACAAGTCCTCTAATGCCTTGATAGCTCAGATTTTTTTCAATTCTCCCTGAAGATAAGAATAGTATCCACCTCATAGCGGTGGTGTGGGAACTCCATGAGACGATGCACGTGAAGCCCCTCACACAGTCTCTGGGGCCACCGCAGACAGCGAACAGGTGAGACCTGCTATTGTTGCCATGACCTCAAGAAATGATAGCTGAGGCAAAGCTGAACTAGACTGTCATTCAGGGCTCTTAGTTGCAAGCAACAGAAGCTGACTTTGGCTTATAGAGTAGGAAAGGAAATTTTAAAATGACGCTGGGTAGCTCACGGTTACCCAGTTGTTGGGAGGGCTGGAGAGCTCAGTCTAAGCTTCCAGTGACAAAGCTCCAAGCCCACCATGCCACCCCTGCCACTGGTCTTGTGGCAGCCCACAACAGCTTGCGGCACCAAGGCCATTACTGTGGCAGGAACCTAACCCTATACCTGCTACGCCCCCGAAGCCAGACCCCTCTGCTGCTGCCCTTGCCAGCAAAGTGGAATTTTCCCAGAGCCTCTGAACTGAAGTCTTGTGTGGGTAAGTTTAAGCGATGCAGCCTGGATCACGTTCCTGGCTTTAGTTGCAAAGGAGGCTGAAGAAGAAATGTCTGCTTTCTATATCTGTTCTGCAAGTGCCTGAGCAAAGCAAAGGCATTCACCTGGGGCCGGGCAGCAAGAGAGCATTCCAAGTGTCTCCTACAGGGAGGGGGCTTCCTTCTTGGCGTGAGGGAGAGCTCTTAGGCGAGGCGCCCACAGCTCCTTCCACACCTCAGAGAGCAACTTTACCGGGCAGAGTTCCACGCCCTGGCAAGGGGAGGGGAGAGCTATCTGCCCTTTCTTCTGCTTGAGTATAAGAATATGGAATTCGAGAGGTTGGTCATTTTGCTTTGTGCTTCTAGAGATAGGGCCATAAAATGCATCTCAGAGTATGTATGTCCACCAGCTTCGTGCTGTGTCCTCACTGTAGATCTGTAGTTTCATTTTTTAAAATCGATTTCTCACTCCTAGTTTGCCAAATTCCATGTGGGTAGTAGTAATAAATCAGGCAGAGCTTCCTCACTCAAGGAGTTTATGTTCTATACAGTTTATTTACTAGAGATCATGGAAAAAACCAAAACAAAACCCAAGTTTTATTTTGGGTAAGGGAAACTGTTCAAACCAATGATCATTACCAACAACAACCTGAGTGTCTGGCCCAGCCCCGAGTCTGGGGCCACATTGTAAGGAAAGGACTCAGTGGGGCAGGCAGAGCTGCTTCTGGGAGGGAGAAGACGCACAAATGAGTGAGCGAGAGAGAGAAGGATGAAAAGAGAAACACCAAACCCTCAAGGTCGAGGGCTTATCAGAACTTGAGTGTGTTGCCTTTGCCCTCCACGGTCCCTAGGAAAGCATCTAGCACACAGAAAGTGTCCAGCAAATGTTCTGTTAAGCGGGGAATCCCTTTGAAAATCTCAGGAAAGTGACCCTCTCCAACCCTTCATCTGTCCATTATTCTAGCTCCCAAGGAACCAGTAGAAAGTGTGGGGCAGGGCCGCAATCACAGTGTCAAAAGCAGTGAAGGCAGTGGACAGTCTTCCTAACTTACCTGACTGAAAACAGATTTCATCTCTCTAGGCCTCAGTTTTGTTTTGTTTTGTTTTTTAAATTAATTAATTAATTAATTAATTTTTTAAACATCTTTATTGAAGTATAATTGCCTTACAATGGTGTGTTAGCTTCTGCTTTATAACAAAGTGAATCAGTTATACATATACAATATGTTCCCATTTCTCTTCCCTCTTGCATCTCCCTCCCTCCCACCCTCCCCATCCCACCCCTCTAGGTGGTCACAAAGCACCAAACTGATCTCCCTGTGCTATGCGGCTGTAGGCCTCAGTTTTAATATCTGTAAACTTGGTTGGTTTCTCACTCAAGAACATTGCATTTACTCTTGTACTTAAAGATAAAAAATTAACATTTACAAAGCACATCTCTTCACACACATTATCTCTTGTTAATTCCACAGTCATCCCATCAGGGATCTCCATCCTCATTTTGTGGATGAAGTAACTGAGGTCTGGAGAGGTCTATAGCTTGTCAAGGTCGTAGAACTTGAGAGTGTCCATGGCTTTGTGACTCCAGGGCTAGGGCCGGCCAGTCTCCAGGATGTAGATCCCAGGTGAATCAGTCTCTCTGCAACTGTCTCCTCAACCAGTCTAGACAACACAGGCCTGTGAGTCAGACCCAGAAAGTGGCCAGAGGCTGCCGTCTCCCCATCTCCCCTCCCAGCAGTGGGAGGACTTGTCTTGTGCCTTTAGACACCAGGAGTAGATCAATTGCCACATTAATTCTGGGCCGTCAGCATTTCCCCCAGGAGAACGTCAGTCAGGGAGACTAATGTCTCATTGATCTTTCCAGTTGCCAAAGGGGAAGGGAGATGAATGTAATCCCATCTGTCAAGGTGGAGAAGGGCCCATCTGAAAGCAGGCTGGATTACTTTAAGGAGATAACAGTTTATCACTCTCTGGACAAGCAAATATGAAAGTAGGACAGCCTTCTCTATGAGTTGGTAGAAACATTGGTCAGCAAAGAGAAGGCCTGGAGAAATGAGTGGCACGATCTCTGGCCTTTGTTCCACTTGTCCTTCCCCTAGGACTTCGTGTTCTTTGTGTACACACAACCGCACAAGTGGCGCAAAACCCACCCCTGACCCCCAAGAAATAGTTAACATTTGTTGAGGATTGATTATTGCCAGGTGCTGTACTAAGTGTTTTATATTTACTATCGAGCAGCTTTCTGAGGTGTTATTATGAGCACCATTTTATGGATGTGGAAACTGAGGCTCGGAGGGGTTGAGTGAATTGCCCAAGGTTGCTGAGCTAGTGAAGGGTGAAATCAGGTGGAGGCTGGCTCACCCTGATCCTGCCCTCAACCATCCACAGAACACACTGGTTGCCCAGCCAGGAAAGTAGCCCAGCAGCCCTGCTTCGAGATCACTGAGCCCTCACTCCACTCACTCCTTCCTTGGTCAGCCCCTTAGGGAGCCCTGCTGACTCCAGCAGGGCAGTGTCTTTACCAGTGGTAGAGGCTGAGCCAAGGCTGAGGGGCTGGGATGCCTGGAGGCCTCAGTCAGGGTGTCTGGACAGCTGAGGCTCTGGGAGGGGTAGAGGAGTGGGCAAGCCCAAGGCCATGGGTCTCAGCAGCACGCAAGGCACAGGCTCTGCTGAGGCTCCTCTGGGTTGCCGCTGTGCATGGGTTCCCACGGAGGAGGGGGAGGTCAGCGACAGCCTCTCAGCAAGCCAAAAGCTGGGACATCCAGTGTCAAGCCACCGTACAGGCTGCTGTGGCCGCCGAGAGCCTGAGGAGATGCCACGGCCATGGGCTAGGAAGCTCAGGTGGGAAAGGCCTGGGGACCACAACAATGTGATCTCAAAAACCCAAGGAGGAATGTGCACACCTGAGATCCTCAGGGAACACAAGTCTCAGCGTTAATTCAAGCGGGGCAGAAGCACCCTGCAGAGTAAAGATCCCCAAAGGGAGGGGCTTTGCCGCCAGCCGTGGCTGGGGACACGCTGCCAAGGCAAAGGTCACTTGAGGGCGGCAGTTCTCATCCTCTGTGGCCAGAAGTTAAGGTTTCTAATTAATACCACTTTGGATCCGACAGAGGTGGCTGCTCTGTCCCGGGCTTGTTTGCAGTTTATCCCTGTGATTGATGCTGGTAACATTTAGAGTCTGTCAGGGAGATATTTCATGGATGCCCCATGTGGTGGGATGGAGACAGCCAGGAAATGCAATTCCCTTGTTAAGGCAGAATCAGAGATGAATCTGAAGTATGGATGGAAAGGCCTAGGCCCTTTCTAGCCTCTTGTCAGGTAGGGGAAGGGGGTGCGGTGGAGGTGGAGGCTTGAGAGGAAGGCGCTGACCTGGAGCTGTAGCAGGGACCTGTCGTGAAGAGAAATGACATATGAAAGAGGCAGGAAGCTTTTTTTTCCCTGAGACTTTCTCATGAAAAGTGTCACATCTGTGTTGGCCAATAAACTTTGCTGGCTAAGACACACAAGAAAGGAAGCAAACAGGAAGGAAAACACTCTTCCTGCTGTTTCCGTGGTCTTTAATGTTCGCTCCAAACCACCATATCTATCTGCCAAAAGTCTACCCATTAATCATAAGGCTGATTTCAAAAGTGAAAAGGTGTTTGAATCCCTCGACTAGAAATGATCTTCACCCTGACACCCACAGCACTTTGTATGTTACTGTCAAAGCATAATGTTCAAACATTTAAAAACATGGCTCTCATGAAATATGGAATGGACAGGTGTCAAAGATTTAGTAGTTCATGAATGAGGGAACCAATAAGATGGCAAGGCTGGTTCAAAGAGCATTTTGAGGAACTGGGTATTTATAAGCACTTAAAAGGAAATGTTCAAGTAAAATATCTAGGTTAAGAACAAAACTGGTTGCCCTCACATGTATGGTCAAATGATTTTTGACAAGCATGCCATGACCATTCAATGGGGAAAAGACGGTCTTTTTTAACAAATGGTGCTGGGAAAGCGGAACACCCATGTGTAAAAGAATGAAGTTGAATTCTTACCTTATACCATGTACTAAAGTTAACTCAAAGCATATCAAAGACCTAAATGGAAAAGCTAAAGCTGCCAAACTCAGAAGAAAACATAAGGGAAAAACCTCATGACATTGGATTTGGCAATGATTTCTTGGATATGACACTAAAAGCACAGGAAGCAAAATTAAAAAATAGATAAATTGGACTATATCAAAATTAAAAACTTTTGTGCATGGAAACACACTATCAACAGTGAAAAGACAGCCCATGGAATGGGAGAAAACATGTGCAAATCATGTATTAGATAAGGGGTTACTATCCAGAATATATAAAAGAACTCCTACAACTCAACAACAAAAAACCCAAACAACCTGATTTTAAAAATGGGCATAGGACTTGAATTGACATTTCTCCAAAGAAGATACACAAATGGCCAATATGCATATGAAAAGATGCTCAATATCACTAATCACTGGGGAAGTACAAATCAAAACCATAATGAGATACCTTATACCCATTAGAATAAAAAAACCAAAAAGTAGCAAGTGTTGGGAAGGATCCGGAGAAATTGGAACCTTTGTGCACTGTTGGTGGGAGTGTAAAACAGTACAGCCACTGTGGAAAACAGTATGGTAGTTCCACAAAAAATTAGACGTAGAGTTATTATATGATCCATCAATTCCACTTCTGGATATATACCCACAAGAACTGAAAGCAGAGTCTCAACAGATGTTTGAACACCCAAGTTTATATAGGAGTGTTATTCACAGTAGCCAAAAGGTGGAAGCAGCCCAAGTGTCTATGGACAGACGAATGGTTGAGCAAAATGTGGTGTATATGTACAGTGAAATATGATTCAGCCTTAAAAAGGAAAAACTCTGACACATGCTGCAATATGAATGAAACTTAAGGACATTATACTAAGTGAAATAAACCAGTCTCATGGACAAGTACTGCACGATTCCACTCATATGAGATATGTAGCATAGTCAAATTCATAGAGACCGAAAGTAGACTTTGGTTGCCAGGTGCTGGTGGGAGGGGAGACTGGAGAGTTATTGTTTAATGGGTGTAGAGTGTCAGTGTTGCAGGATGAAAAGAGTCCTGGAGATGGATGGCGGTGATGGTTGCACAATGTGAATATAGTCAATGACACAACTGTACACTTAAAAATGGTTAAGATGGTAAAATTTTATGTTTATTTTACCTCAATTAAAAAACAAAACATAACTGGTTAATGTCTTACAAGGCAGTTAAAAAAATCAGTCTTTAATGTTATGCTTTCTGTTGAATAGACATTATTTATATCTTTACTGTACATGATCTACGAGTTAACATGTAACTTCACAGAGTCTGAGCCCTTAATGAATGGTAAATAGCCATTAAACAAAGATACCTTCCCCTGGGTGATTAAATAATCCTTGGGTGGACTTGCGAAACAATGACCAAATGACGTTGGAAGGACTTACTGTCCTCTTGTGGCCTTATTTCCAGGTTTTGAATTATTAGTATTATTTCTTAACATCACAGTCATGTACATCCTTGCTTTTCCCACCAGTCCCTCGAGGGTAGGGGCTCTGTCTTATTCAGCTTTGCCTCCTCACTGTGTGCTCTGGTTTGCTGAATGAAACTGAAGAAGGACCAATGGGATAGAGCCACTTGGGAGCAGAAGACCTGCGTTTAACTGTGTCTGTGACCATGACCATAGTCTCACCCATCAAATGAGGACATTGCACCTGAGTCCTGGGTGCAATGCTGGGCACTGGGGGTGCTGTCTAATCTCAGGGTTTCCTTCCAGCTCTAAAATGCTCGGATCCTGGTTTGGTCATCATCACACAAGAAAGGATGCAAACACATAAATGAAACACATAATGAACACACACAAGAGCCTTTTTCAGGTGCACATAATACACAGAGGCATGTTTTTTCTAGCTTTTCTTAGAAGAGCCATCCTTGATGCCACGTGATGTCTGTGGCCCTGGCTCCTGGGTTGGGAGGTGCACAAAGATGTGCTGTTTGTAGCTTTGCTAGAGAGGGAAGAGCTACAGTTTGCTGGAGGCAGGAGTACCTCCTTCCAGCAGCTGGGGGGTGGGCCCTGGGTCAGCAGGCCTCAGAGGGACAGTACCCGACCTCCAAGGCTGCCCTTGAGCTAGGAATTATATTGTCTTATATTGCCGTTTTCAATTAATTTCTTGACAGATTCTGGCTGTTCCTCTTCTTGTTTTTCTTAGGACAGGAGGACTCCCGGTGATTTATTAAGAAGGTGAAATTATGTGCCCAGTTGGGAACTCTGGGGAGCTCTCGCTGAAATTAACTTGAGCGTTTTAGGAGCCAGATTTACACGGCAGAATGGACCTGGGACTGCTCCTTTTGGCAGAAGCTGCTGGGCCACTGTGGATGATCTTTCCCATGTTGCACAATGTCCCCAAAGCCCTTGGAGCCGTGCTCAGCCCCATCCTGGCATCCCCTGTGTCCCTCGTGCCTCTGCCATGGAGGTCCAGCCACTTTACTTGGCTGTGGGTCTCATCAACTTGCAGGTGAATCCATCTATCCCCCCTCCCAGCCTGGCTTGGCCTCCTTCTCATAAGCACCTACACAGTATTTCACAAAGAAAATGTCTGCTGGCTGTGTCCCGGACTCTTGAATGTCAGCTCACGTTAGTCATGGCCACGGATGCGGCTGGAATCTTGCTGACCGGGTCCCAAAGGTCTCTGCTGGTCTGCACTCCCCATGCTTGGGTTGGAGGCACTGCGGAGGGTTTGGGTGGTGAGTGTGGGCACCTCCCAGCTGCACCATTTCCTGGCATCCACCAGGCTGCCTCACGTCCACTCTAGACCCTCGGTCTCAGCAGAGGAAACCGAAAATCTCTCCCTAGCACCACAATCATCTTTTGCTGGCTGCTAAGCACCCTTGCTCTGAAAACAATAACCAACCACCATAAAAACAGTAGGTCTGCCTTCTCTGTCTAAAAATGTACTGTGTAGGTGCTTTAGGGAGAGCACCAGAGGCCAGGGAGGATAATTTGTCCAAGGACACCAGCTAAGATGGGACAGAATGAGGATTATTATTAGTTCTAAATAATTCCAATACTCATGTTCTTTTTTATTTTTCCCTTTCCCACCCTTTTATAATTATTCTAAAGTAACATTTACTTCATTTTCTATTACAGAAAGAACGTGTGCGCAAATAGAAAACAGAAAATGTAGAAACGTATGAAGACAAAAGAACCACCAAGACAAATAAACCAAACCCAGGGTCATCAGCAATTCCTCCTTGCCAAGATAAAATGTGAACATTTTAGTTCCTTTCTTTTCCATCTTGTTCTTTGTGTGTGTCCATGCATTCACACACACACACACACACACACACACACACACACACACGTAAAATGGGGATTACATTGTATATTCTTTTTTGTTTCCAGCTTTTTCCACTTAGCCATATAGTGTTAACATTTCACCACATCAATAAACGATCTTCAGTCCTGGGCTCACTAACTCATCCAAGGCATGTGCTGCCCAACTTTGTTTTCTTCTGTGTCCAGTTGCATGCCTCCTCTCTGGGCTGCACCCCAGGGGGACACTGAGCCTTTTCCAGCAGATTGAGCTTGTTGGTACTGAGGGGCTTGCTTTGCAAGTGACACATGCTCCTTTTGTCTGTAAATCTATTGAACTGCATTCAGGATGGGCCTGATATGTTGTTCAAATCCTATGAGAGAGAGAGAGAGAGAGCGCCTATCCCACAAGGATGCTCCAAGGCTGTGTGCACTCCCCTCTGTCCACACTGGATTTGGAACCAGAACAGCAAGAGCAGAGAATGGGGCACAGTCCCGTTAGGATGGCTGACCCCTTCCAGCCACTCCAGTCCTGTTTCCTAAAGGGAATTAGTTGTTGGCCTCGGGGAAAGAATTCTCAAAGGACTGTTGCATGGACATAGTAGGAACTGTTGACCTTGAGACCAGAACATGCTAGGTCTTCTTTTCAGCTGAAATGAACCACTAACTGAGGGAAAAGAGAAGTATTTCACTTTGTGGTGAATCCTCTGAGCCTATGGGAATCATCTTGGCCCATGTGTATGTGTCACCTGGCCTCTGCCCAGGATGGCCACCCAGGGGGCCACCTCCCTAGAAAGGACTGGCAGTCCAGGGGGCAAGGTTCCTGGGCAGCCTTTCCAAGGCTCAGCCCTGACCTCTTTGCCAAAAGGTTTTTTGTTTGTTTGTTTGTTTGTTTTAAGCAGTTTATTTCATGAATCACTAGAGCTGGGGAAAACGTTGATGAGTCATAGCACCAACAATCTATAGCTCTCAGAGGAAGAACTGTAATTCCAACGTGTTGACCTGAACCAGGAGGCTAAATGTACTGCTCGAATTCATTTCTGTGATTAGAGACATAAACACAACTGGGGCCTCCTACTAGGAGTTGAAACTCCCTTGATCCTGAGCCTTCAGCTGTTATCTCATTGATATTTTCCAGGATAAATCCAGTATAAATGGATTATTTCTGAATAGAGTCCCGTGATTAGAAAATACATGGCACGTGTGCCAACAGTTTCCCATCCTG
This sequence comes from Eschrichtius robustus, assembly GCF_028021215.1. Classification (NCBI taxonomy): domain Eukaryota; kingdom Metazoa; phylum Chordata; class Mammalia; order Artiodactyla; family Eschrichtiidae; genus Eschrichtius; species Eschrichtius robustus. The sequence goes on from NC_090826.1 coordinate 97,275,072, forward strand.
TACGCATGACAGACATCACCCATCAGTGCTGGCGCTCTCTCCCACGGAGCCCAGAGATGACTTCAGACCCAGTTTCAACACATTCCTCTAGGCAGCCATTATAATCAGTCAGCATTGGCGTATGGAATGAAATCATTTGACTTTCCTGAATTAGTTTATAATCATAGGCAGGATTTCCTTCTTTGTTTGTTTTTCCCAATAAGAATGAGGGCAGAGTATGGAGGTTCCTTAAAAAACTAAAAATAGATTTGCCATATGATACAGCAATCCCGCTCCTGGGCATGTATCCGGACAAAAGTCTAATTCAAAAAGTACATGTACCCCAATGTTCATAACAGCACTATTTACAATACCAGGACATGGAAGCAACCTAAATGTCCATCAACAGATGAATGGATAAAGAAGGTGTTAGATATATATACAATGGACTATTAGCCATTAAAAAAAGAATGAAATAATGCCATTTGAGGTGACATGAATGGACCTAGAGATGATCATACTAAGTGAAGAAAATCAGAAAGAGAAAGACAAATATCACATGATATCACTTATATGTGGAATCTAAAATACGATACAAATGAACTTAGTTACAAAACAGAAACAGATGCACAGACATAGAAAACAAATTTATGGTTATCAAAAGGGAAAGAGTGGGGAGGGATAAATTAGGAGTTTGGTATTAACATGCACACTACTATATATAAAATAGGTAAACAACAGGGTCCTACTGTATAGCACAGGGAACTATAGTCACTGTCCTGTAGTAAACCATCATGGAAAAGGATATGAAAAAGAATATGTATACACTTTGCTGTACATCAGAAACTAACACAGAAAGGTGGAGGAAGATAGAGGAAGTTGGGTTAAGGAGAGCCACACGTCTTTTTCTGCTCCTACCATTTTCTGATTTAAGACTTGATAATGACTCTTCTCACGTTGCCACAGGTAGCCTCTGTTCCTGCCTGTTCCTAATCCAGCACTAGGTCTTTTTCCATCTCTAGGCAGGGCAGCTTGAAGCGGGGCTGGGGTTTCCTTCTTCCTGAGGGTAGACAAGGGGCAGAGCTCTGTCTCTGGTGATTTGCAGCTGGCCCATGCCCTCGGGTCGAGTAGTGACCCCCGGCTGGCTGTGCTTCCCAAGAACCCCTACTTTAAAGGATTCAACTGTGCCGCTGCATACCCTGCTGATCTCAAGATGTTCTCAAGAAAAGTTATGTTCAGCCGCTAACTCTTACATGAGAAAAAAAATAGAGGGAAGTAGAAAATGTCCCTCGGCTGAAGAGGGTCACCAATATGCCACCAAGAGAATTATTTGTTTTTAATTTAACTGCTTTCATTTAATGAACTATCTCAACATGGGTTGAAGAATAATATTAAAACAATCACCCACATACTCTCTGCGGCTTCAGAAATTGAAGGATTATTCTTTAATGAGAAGAAGAGAGTAATGCAGGGCCTGAACTGGGCCAGGGGCCCCCCGGGGCTCTCCAGGAGGATGCAGCTGACTTATTTCAGTGGGAAATTGGCCAGCTCAGATTTATGACCCAATATAGAGCAGCTTCCATGTATCGTCTTGTTCAGTCAGCACCGGCTGGAAATGATACCTGCTTCCTTTCTGTGAGGCCCTGCCTCTGTGTCCTGACGGGCTGCGTGGGCAGGTGGCTCCTGCAGCTGTCTGCTCTGAAGCTCCATCATCGCCGTGTTCAGACCATCCTGAGTTTTTACTTTCCACGTGTTTCCATGGCTCATCCTGTGTGAGGGATTGCGGAGCTCACTCTTTTCCAGGGACTGCTAAACAACCATTTGCTTCCTCACGGCAACACACAGACCGCAGCCTTTTGGGTTTTTAATGGCAGAGCACAGAGCGGGCAGGAGGGCTGTGTTGGGTCTTGTGCTTATGTTAGCTCTTCCAGGTGGATGGGTTCCCGGTAGGAGAAGATGAACTGTTTCATTTTTTCTTTTTCGTGTTTTTGCCCTCACCAGGGACCTGGACTTTGCATCCCAGCCAGGTGGGTTGGGACCTTGCTAGCATTTGCAAGTACAAAAGCTGCACTCAAAGAAGCTTTTCACAGTACTTATTATTATAAGGACCATCTGGATGACGCTTACTAACCTTCCCTCTGCAGCAGTCCACTCCAGAGCACACCTGACTATGTTCTTCTCCTCTCAAAACCCTGCGGGGGTCCCCATTGCCTTGAACTTGATTAAAAGTCCAAGTTTGGGCACTCAGTTCCTTCATGAGCTCCTGCCTGCTTACCCACCGAATCTGGTCTCTCACTCCTTCTTGCATTGAATTTTTAACTAAATTAAAAAAACCCTTTAAACTAAACAGTAAACTGAGTTCATTTCTGCACATTCCCCTGCACGCTCCCCCCTCCCTCCAAAATCAGGCTCTGCTCATTCCCAGGATGCTTTTCAACTTCCCTCACCTTCCAACCTGCCTAATACCCCCCACCCCCGCCGCCCTGGCCCCCATCCCACTAACAACGGTCTGCGCTCAGTGAGGCCACGTAGACGGCTCTGTTGTGGGGAACTGTCACGCTTACCCTGGTGGCCATCTCTCCGAGCACAGATCAGAGCCTCTAGTCTTGAGCACAGTGCCGGTCACGTGGTAATCCTATTGCACAATAACCAATATCAAGGCTGCCAAGAACAAAGAACTTTATTTGGGGTCTTAAGAATTGCAATTTGGGAGACAGATTTGGGTAAAACTGAAAAAGTGTTCTGGGGAAAACAGACAATCAGGGGCTTATAAAGGCAAAAACCATGAGGTTGCCTGCTGACACAAGAAAGGAAATATTTGTCCTTCAGGGATAGACCATCACGGGTTGTTTTAGGGTAAGGATCTGATAAGCATCTTGAGCTTCTGGCAGAAGTTCTGGATGTCTTTGTCAGGACACTAAGTGGTCAAAAGGTCAGCTTCCACCCAGGCTGGGACGTGCATAAGTCACACTTCCTCAGAGGCCTCCTGGCTCTGTTTTAGGGAGCTCTCTTACCAAAACCGACTCCATTCTGATTTCCTTCTCACAATCCCTAGTAGGTGTCCATCAAGTGGACGCAAGGTCTTGGGGTCACTCCTCAGCCTGAGATCCTGACTCCAACCCCAGGTTGTCTTTTACCTTCTCCTGGAGCCCACTGACCAGCCCCCCAGTTCTCAGAAGCAGATTCTTCAGTGTTTTGACTTAGTCACTCAACCCACGAGGACTGAGGAGGTGTCAGCCTAGTTGGGCTGGGGGGTGGGGACAAAGGTGCTCACACTTTGACGGGAGCCACGTGGAAACAGTGACAACAAAATCCAGTGAGAGAGGTTGAGGGATAAGTGCTGAGGAGCCCAGAGGAGGACGTTGCCCACTCTCTGGTTGCTCCTTCCCTGGGCTCCTTCCTCAACCTCCCCCAGGTCCCCAGTCTCTCTGCCCTACTACACATTCTCTAGGAAATGGCGGCCACACCAAGGTGTCTACCTTTCCACTGATGACTCCTACGTATTCAGGCCCAACCTCTCTGTGAGGATCAGAGAGGTTCAGTGACTTGGCCGAGGCCACACAGTGACAAGCAGCAGAGACGGGGCTTGCTCTCAGGCAGAGCGCTGCACCCCTCGAATCTGCTCTTTGCTCCTCAGGTCCACTCCCCCACTTCTTTGCCTTGCTTTGCATCCTGGAGGCTGACCTGGGGAATGGCATCCATGGGCTCCTGTGCTGGCTGCTCTCCAGTTGGCTTTGGCTAGTAGGGCCCTCACACCACTGGAGGAAAGGAAGAAAATGGAACTAGGCATTTATTCCTCTGGCATGCTCCCGGTGCGGTCACCTGGGTTGGCAGTCCCTTGGCCAAAAGGTCGCAGAACCTCTCAAGAGAACTCCTCTACGTGGCTGTCTCCTTCTGGTCTATGCAACTGTCTTCTCCCTTGTCTTCTGGCCTGGAACTCCTCCCCTCTGCCATTACCAGCCCCAAGTTGCTGCACTAGCCCTTGTCTTTCCCCTACACCAAGCCCACACACACTTTTATGAGAAAATTCTCCCTGCACTATCCTAATTTGAGTCCCTCCCCATTTCTTGTGGGGACCCTGACAGATGCGTATTCCTTCTCCTGCACACCCTGAACTGGTGAATTACATCGACTCCTACACAGTTCTCCAAACCTCTATCATCTGCTACTCTTCCTGCCCCTTCACCCTACTCTCACACCCACAAGTTTCTCAAGTCTGTCCCATGGTCCCACCCCACCTCTGCCACCTAAGGCTGGGCTCTCTCCACTCTCACCCCATCTACTGACATAGCCTCCTGGTTGACACAGCATCTCCACACTTGACTCCGCTCATCCATCTCGTCCTTGCTGAAGATTCCTTCAAATATAATAGTTGTTCATCATCCACAAGAAGAAATCTTCCTGTATCAGCATGCCTGCCCAGGCTCCAGCCTCACTCCTGCGGCTCACCACTTCCAATCCATAGCCCCCTGTGCACTGCCCCCAAATGCACCGGGCTCTGCCTGTCTTTCTGCCGTCATAAACATGACTTATTCTGGCTGGAGCTTCTTCTCTCCATGTCTGTTGAGTGAACTCCACTCAGCCTCTGGCTCCAGCACCCCCTCCTCCAAGGGGCCTGTTCATTTGGCCGCCGCTGAACCTAGTGCTTTGATGATAGCCTGTCCATTTCCTGGACTGGATCATCTGTTTGCCCACCAGCTTCTCCACCTGATGTACGGCAGAGCAAGAGTTGAATCCAAGAGCTGATTCCCAAGCTTACGTCCTTTCCACCACCCTGTACCCTGCTCCCCGCAAGAATAGACACTTCATGGGGTTATTGGGGATAATGCCTGACACACAGCAGGAGCTCAATACATACTGTCATGAACGAGAGACCAGGCTGGGAGTCCCCCTATCTCATCTCCTATTTTCTGTGCATCTCCTGGTCCCTCTGGTCTCCTGACTCCCCCACCTAAAGTACGTTTCTGGACAAATTGCCGAGGCTCTAGTCAGAGATGAAGCTCTGTCAGGAAGATTGGATACTGGGTCAGCTGTTAGGAAGCCTGGCTTGTCAGGTCCGAAATTGAAAATGTTAGTGATGGGCAGCGCTTCGGGTGAGTCTGTGTGTGTGTGTGTGTGTGTGTGTGTGTGTGTGTGTGTGTGTGTGTGTGTGTGTGTGTGTTTGCGTCAACATGCTGAGGAGGTGCTATCCATCAGGGGCAGGAAGATGGATCTTGCCCCCCAGCAGTCTTGCCTAGCTGCTGGCCTCCCTTGACGCTATCTCTAAATTCCTACTTTCTTTGGAAATCCCACATGGGTCCTTCCCAGAACCAGAAAAATTATTTTTCTTTCTTTCTGAAATAGGGCACCTTAATTCCATGACTCTACTTGCCTAGCATTGAGAGATCTCGACCACCTCCAGTGTTTTGTTATATTGTGGTGGAATTTCATTTTTAGGGGAAACCCCTACAGTTCAGCCTGTAGAAGCTGAAGGAAAGAGCAGACAGCCGGTCATTATGGGGACATAGGGAATTACAGGGCTCCTTCTCCTGCTTAGTGGGGATGTAGTTGATGAAAGGGACGACTGTTATTAACCTCGTCTCCTCTCTCCTCCCAAATACCAAGAACAGAGAAGAGCTGCTTCCTGAGCTCAGCCTTGCTGCTCACACACCAGAGCCCATCCCCTTAGAGACCCGCATTTGCCAGGCTGGGCTGTTGGGTGAAGCGAGGGGAGATCGTGCCTTCCTCCCTTTTTTCTGATGTTCTTCACAAGCATCAGTATCTGAGTAAAACCAGAGAGCCCCTGCCTCAGATGGCTGGGACCTGGGCACCCTTTTCCTACTTTCCCTCCTCCTGGCCCTAGTAGGAACCTGCAAGTTAGAGGTGGAAACAAGTCAAGGGCTTTGGTGAGCCTGTCATTTTTCTTAGTCCTCTCCATCCTCCCTGCCCTTCCTGTCATGGCGCCTGCTGACAGTAATTGCCCAATAGATCGTTCCTCCTGGATAAAGAAGATGTGGTATACATATACAATGGAATACTACTCAGTCATAAAAAAGAATGAAATAATACCATTTGCAGCAACATGGCTGGACCTAGAGATTATCATACTAAGTAAAGTGAGTCAGAAAGAGAAAGACGAATATCACATGATATCACTTATATGTGGAATCTAAAATATGATACAAATGAACTTATTCACAAAACAGAAATAGAGGCACCGACATAGAAAGCAAATTTATAGTTACTAAAGGGGAACGAGGGAGAAGGGATAAATTAAGAGTTTGGGATTGGTAACAGATACACACTACTGTATATAAAATAGATACTCACCAAGGGCCTACTGCATAGCACAGGGAACTATATCCAATAGCATGTAATAAACTATAATGGAAAAGAATATGAAAAAATGGTATCTATCTATCTATCTGAATCACTTTGCTGTATACCTGAATCTAACACGACATAGTAAATCAACTATACTTCAATAAAAATAAATAAATAAATAAGTACATACATACATAAATAAATAAAAAGGATGCTCTTCCTGGCCTCCCGGTTCATGGCAGTGTTGGTAGGGGTCGGGGTGTGATGTGGAAGCCTGGGGCGTGGGAGAAAGAGGCCTACTGGAAGGGTCTGGCTTTGGTTGCTGCTACTGACTCAGCCTCAGGCCTTTCCCTGTATTTCCAGCTCATCAGCCTAATGTTCCCAGAGCCAGTCCCCACCCAGGACTTCCTGGAAATAAAGTCACGTCAACAGACTCACAGGAGTATTTCATGGCTGCCTTTCTAAGGAGGTTATGTAGGATGTCAACATGCTGTCTCCCTGCCCTACTGCCCCCCTGCCCTGTTGCCCTCAGAGCCCCTCACTTATCTCTTTACCCTGCTTCTCCTTTTTCTTTTTGGTGGTAAAATATACGTAACATAAAATTTATCATTTTAATTATCTTTTGAATGCACAATCCAGTGGTGTTAAATACTCTGTTTTACCCTTGCTCTTAGCAGCCTGAATGAGAAACTCTTTCCCGGGTCAAAGGGAAGAGTCAGCTTGGATGTCCGATACCTCCCATTTAAATTAAGAGTTTCTATTCTGTGTTAAAAAGAAACTGAGGCACATTAAAAATTTTTGAGCGTATTTGAACATATATCCATCCGAATCAGGCAGCACAAAACCAAGGGTGGTTAAGAGCACACCACTGACAGGAGCTAGGGGCAAACTTTTTATAGAGAAGATGCTGAAGCAAAATGAAGAAATTATTTGCTTGGCTGCAACTGAAGCAGTTGCCTTACTTGGGAAAGCTCAGTTGGCTGTTTGTGATTGGTTGTCCCTAAGTGTCATTTTCTCAGGTTTGAGTACATTGATTCTGATTTAGGCTGGGGGGTCCTTATGTAGCTACCAAGGCATCAGAACCACCCCAATCTAATGGCCTCCTTGTTTACTTACCCAATAATAGCCCATTTGATAGATGTAAATTTCCTGCTGAACCTGTCTTTCATCAGCTGAAGGCTAATGGGAGGACTTTTTATTTTTTCAAATAAAAATTTGAGGTGAGTTGGTTCTGATTTCAGAGTGTGCCAACCTATTCTTCTCAGCATGTGTAAGGGAAGACTCAGAGCCTACAACGCCCTGAAGGCCACTGGTTTCTGTAGCGTGGGTCCCCCTGTGGGAGAGGGGCACTGGTCCTTGGATGTGGAGGCTTGAGGCCTCAGCTGCTTAGAGTGAGGATGGGTCTTTCGCCAGAAGCTTGAACCTGTTTGGAATGGAACAAGGTTCCATCTGTGGATGGGTGCCCAAGCCCCCTGACGGGCAGCCCTGGTATCAGGGTACTTTTGGCCACAAGAAATAGAAAGCACTGACTTAAAGCAGCTTAACTTGTGGTCAAATCAGGGATCCAGATTCTTTTCATCTTTCCGCTCTGTCATTCCCGGCACTGGGTTTTTCCGCAGACTGGTTACCCTGATAGGCCCAATCCTCCAATCCCAATGACAGGAGAAACAGGCACCATGCTCCTGGGTATCATCTGGGAGAAGGAAAACACTCTCCAAGCACAGACTTTCTGTCCTTCTTTTTAGGCTGATTGGGCCAACTTAAGTCCTGCATCCACCCTGGAGCTACAGTGGTTACCGGGTGAGTGACGTGATGGGCTGGTTTGACCTATGAATACCCAGCGCTGGTACGAGGAGTAACCGTCACTTTCCTGAGTCACAGTTTATAAGCTCCCTGGGGGTTGTGCTACATGGAGAAGAGGTACACACCGAACGAAATTTGGTTTCTGTTAGGAGGAAAGATGTGGGAAATGGTCTCCTAGAGCAGTGTTTTTCAAACTGTGGCTTAACACATTGGTGGTCATGAAGTCAGGTTAGATTATGGCCCACGGGCCAAATTCAGCCCACCACCTATTTTTGTAAATAAAGTTTTATTGGAGCACAGCAGGGCCCATTTCTTTCCTGTTGTCTATGGCAGCTTTCCCACCACAATGGAAACCTTGAGTAGTTGCAGCAGAGATTATATGGTCCTCAAAGCCTAAAACAGTTACTAACTGGACCTTTACAGAAAAAGTTTGCTGATCCCTGACTAGAGAGTTGCAACAAACGTTAAAGGATGAAACAGACTAGAGTATCAGAAAACATCAGAGTGCATTGCATGTGACAAGAATGAGTATTACTGAATGAAAGCTTTCAATTTTATATAAACATACACCCATACTTGTGGGAGCTGGGCTATAATTTATTTCTTAAGGTAGATCATGGTAAAACAGTTTGAAAAACTGCTCTAGAGCACTGATCATTTTCTTTCTTTCTTTCTTTCTTTCTTTCTTTCTTTCTTTCTTTCTTTCTTTCTTTCTTTCTTTCTTTCTTTCTTTCTTTCTTGTTTCTTTCTTTCTCTCTCTCTCTTTCTTTCTCTTTCTTTCTTTCTTTCTTTCTTTCTTTCTTTCTTTCTTTCTTTCTTTCTTTCTTTCTTTCTTCTTTCTTCTTTTTCTCAAGGTATAATTGACATATAACATTATATTAGTTTCAAGTGTACCATGTAATGATTTGATGTTTGTATACATTGTGAAATAAAAGCACCATTCACTTTTCACATAGAAATAGCTTCTTAAGGAGGTCTGTTTGTAATAGTGCTGTCCCTTGGTTTGGGTGTCACCTACCTACCTGAGAGGCTAGGTGCTGAGAGGCTAGAGCAGATGCCTTGAGTTAACAAGAGGGGCCATGAAACCAGTTTTTGGTAGTGACCTGGGAGTGCTGGCTGAACAGGCAGAGGCTGAGCAGGAGTCTGGCAAGAAGAAAGCTGGCCGGCAGAGTCAGACTCAGGAGGGTCCATGCTGGGAGGTGGAGGCACGCCGGGCAGGGGCGGGAGTCCCGGCCCTCACTGTAGGTTCCACCACAGCCCAGCCCAGCAAGTCCCCTGCCTCTTGTCAAAGTGAAGGAAGACCTCTGAGCTGCTGCTATCCTAACAGTCTGTGACTTTCAGAGGGACGTCCACCTCATTCCATGGATGGAAAACCAAGGACCAGAGGAGACCCCCTCCGAGAACTCAGGGGCAGGGTTAGGGGCTGTAGCCACTCAGGGGCTTTCTACCCACCTTCCTCCTGACCCTGAGTTTTCTTTGGCTCAAGCTCCATCTATGCCTAGGAAGTCGCTTGTGTGGACTAGACCAGATGGGAACTGGCTGGGAGTACTGATCGCCGGGTTTTCCTCTCCAGAGAACCCTGCTCTGACCTGCACAAAGGGGAGGAAATCTCTCCAGCTGCCCAGGAAAGGGGGTCTGGCCCACCACAGGTTTCCCTGTTTCTGGGCCTCTGGCTGTGAGCAATTGCCCTTCTTGTCCTCCATCTCTGGGCCATCCTCTTGCTGAGCTGGGAGTAATTAGAGTGCAAGCAGGCTGAAGTCGCCCAACTGTCTCCCAGACCTCCCTGCCCTGCTGTTAGCAAGGCAGCACCAGCCTGTTTATGGCTGCTGCCACTTCAAAGACATTGCTAGGCTCCCATAGAGGGGTGGCTTTGACATTTATAGGGGAACCAACCAGTTAATGAACCAGAGAGATTTCTGGTGCCTGGGGGATACTGTTATGGGAAGAAGAAATCCATCCCAGATAGGAATGTTCAGAAATTTTTTGGAACTATCCAGCCAAGGGCACATACTAACCCTATGCTTCTTTTTTTTTTTTTTTTTTTAACATCTTTATTGGAGTATAATTCCTTTACAGTGGTGTGTTAGTTTCTGCTGTATAATAAAGTAAGTGAATCAGCTATATGTATACATATATCCCCATATCCCCTCCCTCTTGCATCTCCCTCCCACCCTCCCTATCCCACCCCTCTAGGTGGACACAAAGCACGGAGCTGATCTCCCTGTGCTACGCGGCTGCTTCCTACTAGCTATCTATTTTACGTTTGGTAGTGTATATATGTCCATACCACTCTCTCACTTCGTCCCAGCTTACCCTTCCCCCGAAGTTCATTCTCTACATGTGCATCTTTATTCCTGTCCTGCCACTAGGTTCTTCAGACCTTTTTTTTTTTTTTAGATTCCATATATATGTGTTAGCATACAGTATTTCTGATGTAACCTTATGACTAGACAGGCAGAGGGCTCTGAGCATGTCCATGGAGAGGAGGCCTCAGTAATGCCCCCCAGATGAGGGGGCTCCACCTCAGCAGGTGTCCTGGGGGACTGGGCTCTCCTATCTAGAACTGCCTCTAGGGCTTGGAGGGAATATTCAAGACCAGTTGCCCAGTGGTCTTCTAACAAGTCAAAGCACAAGTCCTTTGAAAAAGCGAACTGACATGGAACCCCAGGATGTGACGGCTGAGGGTAGCTGCTCTTCTGGACAGGGTACGGGCCCTTGGCTGGACCTCACTAGCCGTGGGAGCTCCCCCTCCCCCAGGAGAGTCCCTGAGGCACAGCGTCTGCAAACTCCTATTTTGTGGAGGATGCAGATGAAGTCTGAAGATGGTGAGTGGCATCCTGGCTTGGGTTTCCCCGGAAGCAGAGGCTGAGAAAAACATGTAGTTGCTGGTGGTTTATTCGGGAGGTGATTCTAACAAATAGGAGTGAGGAGTGGGGGAAAGGAGGCAGGGAAGGAGGGAATGCTAATGAAAAATGTGTTCTCTCTGATGGGGCCTGGATTCTTCCAGGGTCTTCTAGGTTGGTTGGAGCATTTATCGGCTGGCTCCCATCCTCTTGGTTGAAGGCTTCCTGGGTCTGGGTGGAAATTAACTCCCTGTACTTGCAGGCTGAGCTCCTGCAGGTCAGAGATGTTGGGGTCTCAGATGGGAAGATGTGGTCTTCCGGAGGCCGACCCTGTCAGCACAGGTAAATCTGAGCTCGTGTGGAACTTTCCATCTCAGCTGACCCTGCAATCAGAGACGAGCCCAGGAGATGTGACATCCGTCATGAGGCCCCAACAGAGCCTGCTATGAGGGACTTGTCCAAGGTCAAGAAAATCAGTGAGCTGGGCCTAGGGGCAGGGCTCACCAAGCAAGAATAACAGGAGGTTTCTGCGTATGTAACTGAATATGCACCATCGGACACAGACATAAAATCACAGACACATCTCTCTCCCTGTCTCATACACACACTCACACATTTGACCCTTAGCATTTGCAAGGACTATGGAAATGAACAAAGTCCAAAGGAGAAAAGCAAAGGCTATTTATTCTGAGCTTACTATTGCAAGGGAGTCAGCCATCAGCCTTGGGTTTTGGCAGGGACTCAAAGGCAGGCAGAAGAGTGGGAAAGCTCTATAGTGGGAAAAAGAAGGCTTCAGGTGTGCCCTGTTTGGAGACCTCTGGCTGAGCGAAGCTGTAGGTGAGCCGACGGGGGGCATCCTGTGTGATTGGCTAGGGGAGTATATTTGACTTTCTCTGGTTGGTCAAAAATTAGGGAAGCTGTTCGTTATTAATCCAGTCCTGGGCATTTGGAGCTGATTGTTTATGCAGGTTATCGTTGGGCTTCTTGGACTATTGCTAGAGACAGCAATCACGCTTCCTACAAGCCTGACTTCTAACCGGCTTCCTGGGCCAGTTATTCTAGCTAAGGGGTGAGTTCCTGGGCTGGTGGCTTCAGATATTGGGGGTCAGAGTTCTATTTTTATATATGGTCTGGCCACTGCCCATTTGTATATTCAGTCTCTTAGGATCTTAAAAGCTACCAAAGGCAAGAATTGTCTCTGCCTCTCTCCCAGACAGTAAGCCGTGCTCCTGTTTTGAACACATCTGGAAACAAGAGGCTCCCTGCCTCTGTGCAGCTCATATCTCTACCTGCTGGAATCGTCTTCCTTGTCCTGGGCTCAAACCTTCTCCCAGTAACTTCCACACTGTCATCCCACTTCCGCCCTCTGAAGCAACGCAGAGCAAGCTTCAGCCACCTTCCTGCTAGAAGCCTTTCTCCTACGTAAGAGGCCGTGTAGCATGGTGGTCAGGAGCAGGTGTTTAAAGTCAGACTTGGGGTCAGATTCCAGCCCTGTGACTTACCATCTGTTTGACTTGGATGATTACCAAGCTTCCATTTTCTCAGCTATGAGGTGGGTAATGATACCTCCTCAGGACCGTGGTAAGAATTAAATCAGGTGATACTGTAGACGGCTCAGTAATGGAGCACTGCTGAGGTCACCTTCCTGCCTGCTTTTCCAGGCTAAGCATCTAAAACCCCATTACCTCTCCCTCACTTGGTTGCTTGGTTGCCATTTCAAGACCCGCCCTAAAATAGCCCACCCACCCCCTCTGGCTACAAATGGGCCTGTGGTGAGACGGGGAGCCAGCACGGGTTCTGGGACTCTGCCATCTAGGGCTAGAGGGTCTGGAAGCTGAGGGGTGAGGGTGGTGGGAGAGAGGACAACTCATGGGCTGTCTGGGGAGACAGGTGGTCAGGAGATTAGCAGGCGGCACTTCTGGGTGGGACCCAAGGGCTGTAAGGCAAGTGGGGTAGGAAACTGTCTTGCCCATCATCTAACCTTCAAACTCAACTCGGATCCCCACAGTCTGGGAACACAGTCTAAGAGAGAAGGGCCCCCAGGTATTCTCCCCAAGTCCAGACTGTGGAGCAAGACTCTGGGCTCAAGGCCCCTTGCTGTCCTGTCCCTCTTGTCCCCCAGAGTCCCTCGAATATGAACCTCCATGGAGCAGGGAAGGAGCTGGACTGGACAGCAATAAGCCTGGCTTTGTGGGTGGGTGGGAGAGCCCCAGAGTGGGCGAGGGGAGGGGGCATGGGATGGAATAATGTGGTGGGGCTGGGAGGAGACAGTGGAGTTTATTGATCTCCTCTGTGTCCCTTCTTCAGTCCTTACTGGCTGATCTGCCAGTCTGGAAGTTCCCAAGTGAGCCCGCATCCTGGGTCTGATGTTGGCCAGGCACTGAGGCGGTACAAGCACTGCTTATGATGGGCGGGCCTGGCTGCCTCCTTTCCAGGCTTCTGCCAAATCAACACGGATTTTCTTTAACAAGAGTCCCAACCCCAAGACTTGAGAAGATGGTCATGTTACTGTCATTTTCGACTTTAGACCTAAATGATGGGGGCTCCCTCTGGGCTGAGGACCGATGTCCCACTTCTGGGAAAGACATCACAGTTGGCAAGTGTGTTAGCACGCCCTCTCCCTTTGGGTGTCTCAGAAACACGGGAGGGGAGGAGTGAGGGAATACTGGCTAATGTAAGTGGCGGAGCCAGGATCCAAAACCAGGCTTCTTCGTTCTACACCTCCTTCTCTTCTTCCTCTGCCATAGCTGGGTGGAGAGTTTGGGCTCTGCTGCTGTCTTGCGATGTGGCTTCAGGAGATTCCATAACCCTTCTGAGCTGAGCTCCTTCTCTGTGGAGTGAGGAGGTAGGGAGACACTAGGTTGCCTTGGGACTCAGAGTTGAGAGTGAAAATGCCAAGTGGTACCTACAGTGGATGCTGGCGAGAGTGGAACGAAAGGCCTCTCCCTCCCATAGCTGGCTTCTCCCGGACGCCGTCAGCCAGCCCGGGCCTATCGTAACTCTGGGCAGTGACACCAGTGTCCTTACAATGCCTGGGACTTTAAGCTCCTGTGTAGACCCTGAGGAATCGTGATGGAGGAGTTTAGTCAAAATAATCAGTTGCCACAGGGCCCTCAGATTTCCATAGGGAAAAAAGTGTTCCTTTTTCTTAGAAGAGGTTAAGAAATAAACAAACAGGGGCTTCCCTGGTGGCACAGTGGTTAGGAATCCGCCTGCCAATGCAGGGGACACGGGTTCGAGCCCTGGTCCGGGAAGATCCCACATGCCACGGAGCAGTTAAGCCTGTGCGCCACAACTACTGAGCCTGCACCCTGGAGCCCGCGAGCCACAACTACTGAAGCCCACATGACGCAAATACTGAAGCCTGTGCACCTGGAGCCCGTGCTCCGCAACAAGAGAAGCCACCACAATGAGAGGCCCGCACACTGCAATGAAGAGTAGCCCCTGCTCACTGCAACTGGAGAAAGCCCGCGTGCAGCAATGATGACCCAACCCAGCCAAAAATAAATAAATAAGATAAATAAATTAAAAAAAAAGAAAAAGAAATAAACAAACAAACATAAGCTATAAATTCCTGGGGCATCTTCAAGAAGCCAAGATAAATGAGAACTAGTCATCCTTCCCGGCCCCCGAGCGGTGAAGCTGGTGGACTATCTGTTTGTTTCTGGTCCCCTGGGTTCACTTGCTCTGGACCGTCTGAGAAGCCTGTTCGCTTCCTGAGGTAAGGGCAGAGCAATGTCTCTATTCAAATTTGCTCTTCAGAGAGGCCATCTCTGTGGCGATTGCTTGTAGAGGAAATGGGGTGCTTTGATGTGCTGTCGGGTGGCCAGAACCTGGCCGTGTGGGTCCCCATTCCAGGAGCATCCCTGATGGGACCCCCGCTGGAAGAGATGAGGAACAGGAAGAGATGGATAGCCTTTGCGTGAGTGTCTGTGCTAGTTTCCTACGGCTGCCTAACAAGTTGCCCCAAACCTGATGGCTTAAAACAACAGGAATGTATTCTCTCACAGTCCTGGAGGCCAGAAGTCTGAAATCAAGGTGTTGGCAGGGCCATTTGCCCTCAGAGGCTCTGGGGGAGAATCTTTCCTTGCCTCTTTTAGCTGCTGGTAGCTCCTAGCATTCCTTGGCTTGTGATAGCATAACTCCATCTTCACATGGCCTTCTCCTCTTTTCTCCCTGATAAGGACACTTGCCATTGGACTTAGAACTCACTGGTTAACCCAGGATGATCTCATGTCAAGATCCTTTACTTACTTACATTTGCAAAGACCCTTTTTCCAAATAAGGTCACATTCACAGGTTGGAGTGGGATGGGGTCATGTCTTTTGGGGGCCACCTTTCAACCTGCAATAGTGTCTAAGCACTCTGCCCGGTTGTGTCATGTACTTTTCACAACGCACCTGGGAGGAGGGTATCATTCTCATTTTTCAGAAGAGAAAACTGAGGTTGAGAGAGGTGTGATAACTTGTGCAAGTTTATACCCATCAGTAAGTGGCTGGACCGGGATGGAAACTTAGGGCTTGTGCACCCAGACAAGAAGGAAGGGGACCAGCATGTGGAAGGTATGGAGGAACCAAGCAGATTGGCCCAGGGAGGAGCTGTGAGCGGTTTTGTGTTGCTGGAAAGGGGAATGTGTGAGGGTGGGGGTGATGGAGATGAAGCTGGAGGGGGAGCAGGGCTGGGCCATTCATACCCTTGGCTGCCGGCCCAAGGAGTTTGGGCTTGATCCTGAGGTTGGTGAGGACTCCTTGGAGAACTCTGAATCTCTGAGAGTGAAGACCAGATCTCTGGGCTGTGTGGAAGATGGGGAAGCCTGGAAGGAGGGGGCCAGTCAGGAAGATGTTAGGAGACGCTGGTGGTGAAGACGGAACTGGTGGTAGAGTCTGAGGTCCACGGGAGGGCTGAGTGACAGGATGACATGACTGATGAAAGCAGGGAAATTCAGGAATCTAGGAAACTCCCAGGTTGGGCCACTGAGTGTGTTGCGGTGTCACCATTGGAGAAGGGAACACAGCAGGAAGGATGGGGCGGCGGGCACCCATGCTTTGTAGCTGCCCGAGAGCTTTGAACATCTTCCCTGTGTTCAGTTATGAGTTGATTACTTCCCAGGGTCCTTGCAGAAGGGCACGTGTGGGACCTGCACCCTGTAACCAGTCCACGCGTGCCTTCCCTTCTGTAGGAACGAAGCAGCAGGAAGAAAGTGGCTCTGCGTGGGGCCTGGATGACAGCAGATCTGCCCCGGGGGAGACGCTTTCCTTGTTAGCCGATTCTGTGGTGTGGATCTGGGCACTGTTCCTGGACGTGAAGCTTCATCCTGTTTCTCCAGACCCCAAGCCATTCAGTGAACTACTTACTAATCTTTATTAAATTCCCTTTTGCGTAAGCCAGACGGACTGATTCTGTTATTTGCAACTAAGAACCCTGAGCAATATGAGTGGGTTTAGGCGTGAGAGTGATTGATAAAGGATGCTGGAGGACAGGAGTATGTGAAAGTGGGGTGCCTGAGTATCAGCGTGGGACATCCAATGGGCTGCTGGCTAGACAGGCAGGAGCTGGGGTGGCCGGGGTGGGGAAAAGTCGGGGGTCATCAGCACGTAGGTGGCTGTGAAGCTCCCTTGGGTGCGGGTGGAGGGACAGGGGGCTAGTGGGAGTGCAGCCCCAGGGCACCTCTGGAGGAGATTGAGAAGGGTGGGGGGACCTGGAGAAAACGATGTCATGAAAAGTAAGAGAAGGATTTAAAGAAAGAGTAGGTGCCTGTGTCAACACCTGCAAGTGTGCGAGATGTGGATTGAAAATGGTGCTTTGTATTTGGCATTTTTTTTGCTTTTTATTTTTTATTATTTTTATTTTATTTTTTATCTTTTTTTTTTTTTGGCTGTGTAGCATGCAGGATCTTAGTTCCTTGACCAAGGATCAAACCTGCACCCCCTGGATTGGGAGTGCAGAGTCTTAACCGCTGGACCGCCGGCGAAGTCCTTATTTATTTTTTAAAAAAATATTTTATTGAATTAATTAATTTATTTTGGCCACACCTCGTGGCTTGTGGGATCTTAGATCCCCAGCCAGGGATTGAACCTGGGCCCTCGGCAGTGAGCATGGAGTCTTAACCACTGGACCACCAAGGAATTCCCTATTTTAAATCTTTTAATTAAAAAATTGTATTGAAGTTTAGTTGATTTAACAATATGGTGTTAATTTCTGCTGTGTATTTGGCATTTAGAGGACAAGGGCAGCTTAGAGGAAGTGGTTTCACTGGTGGGGTGGGAAGAGAAGTGAGGCTGGAGAGGGCTAAGGAGGGGAAAGGAGGAGAGGAATGTGGTCTATCTACCTAGAAGCTCACTGTGTGGGGAAGGAGAGGAACAAGGTGCAAGCTGAAGGAGAGACCAGCGCAGCATTCAAGGGTAAGTTCAAGGGCAGCAGCTGTGAGCGAGAGCTTGTGACGTGGACGGTGTCAGGGTGACCACGGGTGACGGGTCCAGGTTGTGGGGTGTTTCTTCTTAGGTACTTGATAGTCTCTGATACATTGTAATCATGTCTTCTGTTTAACTATGTCTTCCAGTTGTAGAATAAAGAGGTCTCGTGATCAGTCATTGGCACCACAGTTAGACAGTTGGGATGGAAGTAACTTGGTGGGGACTCAAGATTCAAGGACTGATGGGAACCTGGTCCTTGGTTTTTAAAAATGCAGCGAGTTCTGAAGATGAGGTAGATGGGGTACAAGTTGTCTGTGGGTTAGGGAGACTCAGGGGCCTAGGATGGAGTCTACCTGGATCCAGATCAGGAGCCAGTTCGCCCTGTGACCCCTTCTTGTGGGAACAGCCACTAACAGCATTAGTCCTGTTGTTCTGTGTGACCCCAGGCACTGCACTCTGCCTGCTCTAAATGGCTGCTTCGGCTGCTTCTGTTTCTTTTTGACAACTTTTTCCCCAAATGTGTCCAGCCTAAGGTTCTAGCTAAGTTCGGCTAGCCTGAATGTATGACCCTGCACCTCACTAAACCTAGTCTCTTCTCTAAGTGTCCTCACTCTGCTGCAGGAGTTTTTAGGTATTTTTGTACTATGGGCGCCTTGGAAGCCCATGACTCCCACTTAGAATAGTGTTTTAAAATGTATAAAATAAAATATGTAAGATTAGAAAGAATTATATTGAAACAGTTATAAATATTTACATTAGGGCTTCCCTGGTGGCGCAGTGGTTGAGAATCTGCCTGCCAATGCAGGGGACACGGGTTCGAGCCCTGGTCTGGGAAGATCCCACATGCCGCGGAGCAACTAGGCCCGTGAGCCACAACTACTGAGCCTGCGCGTCTGGAGCCTGTGCTCCGCAACAAGAGACGCCGCGATAGTGAGAGGCCCGTGCACCGCGATGAAGAGTGGCCCCCGCTCGCCGCAACTAGAGAAAGCCCTCGCACAGAAACGAAGACCCAACACAGCCAAAAATAGATAAATACATAAATAAATTTTTAAAAATGATTTACATTAAAAACAAATTTGTGATGTGGTAATATATGTGCTTCCTTATTAATGTATCAAATAACACAGTCTAGACTAACAACTACCATGATT
This sequence comes from Eschrichtius robustus, assembly GCF_028021215.1. Classification (NCBI taxonomy): domain Eukaryota; kingdom Metazoa; phylum Chordata; class Mammalia; order Artiodactyla; family Eschrichtiidae; genus Eschrichtius; species Eschrichtius robustus. Next base: position 97,293,564 of record NC_090826.1, read on the forward strand.
TCAATGTAGTGATGAGCAGAAATATTTTGAGCCATAGGCAACAATAGCCGTATGGTATTTAAAGATCTGTGATTTCTCTTGGTGACAAGAACACAGGTACTATTAATACTTCTGTGTTTGTGGCCTACGGTTAGAAGAGAAGAAAGTGTTAAAATTCAGTTAACAGTTAGTGATAATAGGATGCAATTATTTTTTCTACCCAAGTTCATGGATCCTCTGAATTCTGTTCATCAACTGCTTGGGGAGCTGTGACCCCAGGTTAAGAACTTCTGGCCTGGAGGCTCCAGTTTCCATTGTTTGATTGCTTATTTCTTTTTTTGGCCACACTGCGTGGCTTGCGGGATCCTAGTTCCCCAACCAGGGATTGAACCCATGCCCCCTGCCGTGGAAGCGTGGAGTACTAACCACTGGACCACCAGCGAAGTCCCTGATTGCTTATTTCTTTTTTCAGTGAGTCAGAGTCAGCTCTTATTTAATCATTAACTACTAATGAACCACTGATAAAGTGATCACACGTGTCACTCTTAGGCAGGAGCAGTATGGCCCCTGGACATGTACTCGCTTTCTAATTTGCAGAGCCTCATGGTAGAGCTGGAAAGGGCCTCGGACCCTCTAGGAGCCAAACTTATCCCATGTAGGAGGGTGAGTGACCTCAGGGACTGTGCCAGGTCAGGGCTACCTGGGCCTGCACCTCCATCCCAGGGCTTTCCTACGCCATAGGCTTTTCCTATGCCCTAGTGAGTGGCCCTTGCTCACCACACACACACACACACACACACACACACACACACACACACACACACACACACACACGGCTGTATAAACGGTCCTGCAAAATGGTGACACTGGCACCACAGCACTAATGCAGAGAAGCAGGGGCCCGGCCCAGACACGAGGCAGCCCTCTCCTACAAACGCCCACCCGCCTCACTCCCTCTGGCCATGGAGGAGGTGGGAAAGGTTTGCCCAGCACGTCTTCTCCCCAGCTTTCCTCTCCCTCAAGGGAGGCAAGTACAGTGTCAACGCTTGTCACCATTTCCCCGCTTTCACCGCTGTCTTCACCTCTGACCTCCTGCTCCGGTCTCCGGTTCCTGCTGGCTTAGTTCAGGGCCCTTCTCTCCTTCCCACTCTCCTTTTCTGCACTACACCTGTCAGCCAAAAAGTAACCCTCATCTGGCTAACACGTGTCAAGGGTACTGTTGAAATCCACCTGGCACAGGACAGGAGAGCTCTCAGTTCTGGAGGGAAATTAGACCCAACGGCCATGAGCTTCTGGCCCTGACTTGTGGAAGGCTCTCCGTGAACGTCTGCTTACATGAGTTACTGGGCCCAAAACTCCAAAGCTCCCCAGAGTCTCCTCTGGGATTTCCACCAAGTCACTGCCTATCCCTTGCCTTCCTCTAATTAAACTGGCTTTTCCTCAAGCACCAGTATTCGAGAGAAATAAAGTGCTTTCAATCAGTATTATTGGTCCTGTTTGCAGCAGTATTTCTTGCTACCATTCTTCACGCCATTTTGTGGGATAATTAGTTTTGGGGGTTGTGGAGAGCGAGGGAGGGGGTGAGAATGGGAGGTGAGGGCAGAATGGGGGTGCTAGCCTGAGAATTGCTGCCATCTAACATTGTCTCTTGGGATGTGACCTGTGTGAGGCGGGCAGTCTGTGCCAGGTGTCCCGAGCGTGCAGGGCTGCCTCTGTGCCCCCTCCTAGCACCTGGCACCATGCCGCCTTCTCCCTCGGTAAGTTGCTGGCAGGTGATGGTGTCTTGGTTCTCCTGTCGTGTTCCTGGCTCAGTGCCATGGTGTATGGATGGGCTTTAGACACTTGTCATTTTGATTCTCACCTTGCAGGAAAATTTCATATGAAGGCAGACAGGCCCATCTTTTTACGATAGAAATTGCCAATAGTTGCAAATGCTGCTGTGTGCCAAGCGCTGTGCTGAGCACTTCACAAGCATCATCTCGCTTAATTCTCCATAAGCAGCCAGAGAGATCCTTCAAAGTGTAAATCACATCCTGCCCCTCCTCTGCTCCAGACACTCCAAGGGCGCCCGTCACACTTGCTGTCAGGCCCCTACCATGTCCTACAAGGCTGGTATGGCATGACCCCTGGCTCCTGCTTCAACAGCATCCCCTCCTCTCCCTTCGCCTGTTCACCACACTCCTTACTGCTCCCGGAACTGGCCAAGAAGGGCCTGCCACAGGGCCTTTGCACCGCTTCTTCTCCCCAGGCTCTGCCCAGCTCACTCCTTCACTTCATCAGGCTTCTCAAGTGTCTTCTTGGAGAGACCCTCACCCCATCTAAAGTACCACCCGTGTCATGCTCTGTCATCTTCCCTGCCTTCATTTTTTTTTTTTTTTAGCATCTTTGTTGGAGTATAATTGCTTTACAATGTTGTGTTAGTTTCTGCTGTATAACAAAGCCTGCCTTCCTTTTTAATAGCACTCCACAAACCTAGCCATGTTATTACAAATCTATTTGTTTATTTGTCTATTACCTGTCTCCCCAGTATGAGGGCAGGGACCTTGTTTGGTTCACTGCTCTATTTCCAGCACCAAGAACGGTGCCTTCAATATAGTAGTTGGGAAGAAAGATATAGCCAATGAATAAATAAATGCACGAATACTCACAAAACCCCATGATGTAAGTGCTACTCTTAACTCCATGTTATAGATGAGAAAACTGAGGCTTAGAGAGATTCTCACTATTCTCAGGGTCATAAAACTAATGACCCTGGGATAGGAAGTCAACGCCCCAGTGTGTCTCTGGGGTCTTATCTGAGCTGCTGTGCTGGGTCCTCTCTCGGGACTCATAAATGCCTGTCAGCGTGTCTATGTGGGAGCCCTATTCCCCTGAAACACTCCAAGAAAAAAGCGTTTGGTGGATGAATCTGTTTAGGAAATAACTACAAGTTGCATTTCTCTGCTTGGTTTTTCAAATGCTTGTTAGCATATGAAAGGCTCTGAAAAATCCTGCAGTAAAAAAGCTAGTTGAACTGTGTAATCAGTGTTTCCCAGAGCTTCGACTGTGGAAATCTTATATTTATGTATTTCTGTGCGTAACACCTTTTAGCATATTGCGGGACGTACATGGGCGCCAATGGCCAGTGGCCCTGGATAAGGCCACTCTTATGCTCAACCCATAAAACAGGAAGGCGGGTGGCTCCTGGTACCTTTTAGCTGCAGCCCAGCCCAAGCACGCTTTTCCACAGGGACCTGTGACCTGGCTCATCTTCTGCCCTCTGGTTCCTGAGCCTCTTAGAGGGCGATTACTTGTGAGTTTCTCAGGAACATCAACTCCACAAGCCTGGCCTTGTTTTCTCACTGTCTCATGTCTCCCCATTGGAATTTTAACCTTCTAGGGGACCAGGGACACTGCCTTCCCACTGTGTCCTCTCAGCCCCCAGCTCGTGCTGAGCGGACAGTTAAGTGCCCAGATTATTCTTGTTGGCTTGCGTGTGAGGGAACTGATGATCCTGAGTGTCTGTCACATGGTTTGGCGCAGGGAAGGGTAAATGGCGATGCTGTAAATCCCTTGATTTATTGCCAAAGCCCTCCCCACCCCGCCCCAAGCAGAACAGAAGGATGTCCCAGAGGCAGAGAGTACTGTGGGGTGCGATGCATGGAGCCGACTGGATCTCTGCGTCCTGAGAGTCAGAGCAACTGTCACTGCCGCCGATGGTTCATTTATTAGTTTTGACGGTGATTTGATGTCATTAGGGATTCAGGTCTCATCTCCATCTCTGAGATCATCTGAATAACAGTGTGATGAGGAAGAGAATAGAGGAGACAGGCATCCACGGGCAGCCTGGATCGGACGGTATAAATCTCTGGGGAGAGCCTGACCTTCCCAGCTGGAGGGCTTGAGGCTGAGCGGAGCCGGCAGTGTTTGCCGTCACCCCAAGTGACCATGAGAGGTACCATGCGAGTCTCAGTCATGCTCCTCCTGGTGACTGTGTCCGACTGTGCCGTGATCACAGGGGTAAGTCGTCCAATATTCTCTACTCCCTGGGTTTTGGGAGGACATCAGGGTCTGCATGGGTTGGGAGCCAGCAACTGCACAGGAGGCAAACCAAGGGCGTGGGGAACCAGCCACCAGACAACACTTCCGAGAGGCATTTCACAGAATTTTCACGTTAGTTAGACCTCACTCTGCTAAAGGGGATCTGCTTTTGAGAAACTGTGTGTAAATCAAGTTCTGCTCTCAATGCATTAGGAGAGCATTGCAAATTCTGAAGTTTGGAACTTTGGTCAAAAGAAGATTCCTATTGTGTAATAATGAACTCTTTTATAAAGTGGATTAGCACCCCCTAATCTATCTTTTGTGTAAACTTTGGTTTTCATATATGGTCTAGACCACATGTCAAGTGTAATTTACGTAGCAAGTTGACTTAAAGGCGGTGACCTTATTTAGCTTCTATTGGGTACGTTTAATCTCTGCTTTCTCTACTCTTAAAGAAAGCCTGTCTTGAAACTCTTTCCTTCCCTTATGGTTTATGTGTTTTCACTCTGTGCCCAGTTCTGATAGGAATAAGGGCGACGCCAACATCTGGCTGAGTGACCCAGAAGCAAGTGTCGGATAACAAGTAGAAATCCGGTCCCACTGTGGGCACACCCGGGTGGGCACATCGTACTATTCGAGACACCCCAACTGTGGTTCTCTCTCAGAAGTTTGGCTTCACCTGGACCTACCCTCACATGGGCACACGTTGTGTGACGGTGGTGGGACAATTCTTATCAAAACAGAAAGTAATGGCTTACCTGAGAGTTTTCCAGATAAAAGCCACTAGAAAAAAAAAAAAAAAGAGGGACATTCACTTTTGTTTCAACTTCCTCTAACTTTTTACACAGAGAATGGAAATGTAGAGAAAGGCCAAACCATTCCTGGAATTGGATTAATTTTAATGTTCACAGAAAGGAAAATTTCTTTCTTCTCCCTTTTAGAGGAAAAAGATTGAGTTTCAAAGAAGAACAAGCATCAAAGGCAAACCAATGCTTTGGAGACCCAGAGCATAAATACAACTGTCAGGGCAGAATTATACCTAATGAATGTAAACCACCAAAGGCTGTCTTCCTATTGTGTAGCTTGAAGATCAGGAGGTTAAGAGCAGAGGATAGAAGCTGTGGTTACCCCACCGAGGGGGACGGGAACAGCGGGTTGACCCTGAGTCTGGCCCGGGGTTGGGGAGAGGAGTGGGGTGGGAGGCAGGTCTGAGAGGTGAGGAAATATCTTCCTAGTAAAGCCTCCAGTTTGACCCTTTGGAAAGCACAGAAGGAGAGGAAGCTGGGGTAAGAGGACACACATGACAGACCCGACCACAGGTAGTTAGAACTGTTCCCTCTGTGCTCCGGGCCTTGCTGCTGCCCTGAGTCTGACTCTCGGGAAGAGGCTGGGTTCTACCATGCCCACACTCCCCTGCTCCCAGCACTGTGACCATCCCAAATTCAGGCCTGCGGGGTCCCTCTTCCCAGAGGGCGACAGCAACGCCCCACCTCTCTGGTGGAAGAGTCAGGTGGGGTCTACTCGGCCCTAACCCTGAGCTTTCAGGGACCGGCTGGTGTGTGAGAAGTGCCCTCACTAGGCTGGAGACCGGAGTGGCGAGGTGACTGCCACCTACACCTCCTCTGCGTGACGAGCAGCCCCGGCATCTCCCACTTTCCTCCTGGGGCCGAGCACATTGCCGGTCTTACAGTTCCTGCCTTGCCCCCCAGGCAGCCAGAGGGCCCTCCATGGCCTTGTGTTGGAGAAGAAGAGCCAACCCAAACCCCGCTCCCAATTTTGGCTCAGAAAAGCCGCAAAGCTTCTTTGGAAGTGGAAAGCCTGGGTGCTTCTCCAGTGTGGCCTCCTGTGAGTCTGGAGCCGTTCAGTTCTGTCTTCCCCAATCCAGGCTTTTGTTTAAAGTGGGCTTGTGTGGCTTTACAGAGGCACCTTCCAGAAGGTCACTTAGCGCCTGCTCTGGGAGCCCAACCCAGAGGGGTCCATCCCTCTCTGGGGGCCAGGCAGGCCAGCAGAGAAGCCCCGGGGGAAACACCTGTCAAGGGGTGCTGGACCCTCAGATGAGGCTGGGCTTCTAGTGAGGACCGAGGGGGACACCACGGGGAGGGGAGGCACCAACCCTGAGTGCTGCCGGGTGAGGGCTGGAGGGTCCCCATCCACGGAAACTCAGCACTGACCACCCTGGGGTGCAGGCCATTGGGGCCCTCCCCCGTCTAAGGATTTGAATTAATTCAATCCCCCCAGCATCCACTGAGCATCTCCTGGTGCCAGAAAAGCTCCATCTGCTAAGCCCTAGACCCGTCAGAAGAGGACAGCCTCCCTACCGAGTGACCTCGAAGGAGCTTGGGTCTCCTCAGATCCAGGCCTGCTGCCCAGCGGAGCCCTGAGCATCCTGCCGAGAGTGGCGCGGGGGCAGAATTGCCCTAGGTGTCCCAGCAGGCCGCGGCCTGAGTGCTGTTCCCAGCACCTCTCTCAAGGGCTTTTGGATGTGCGTTCCCTTCTGGTTTCCCTGGGATGGGCCTAATGGGCACTAACGACCCCTTTGTCTTCCACCCCGCAGGCCTGCGAGCGGGACGTCCAGTGCGGGGCGGGCACCTGCTGCGCAGTCAGCCTGTGGCTGCGTGGGCTGCGGGTGTGCACCCTGCTGGGGTGGGAAGGAGAGGAGTGCCACCCCGGCAGCCACAAGGTACTGCTCACACTTGCTCAGGGCACGAGGCCACGAGCCAGAGCCGGCGCTGGACCGCAGTGTCCTGACTCCAGTCTAGGAATATCTCACTGCCTCCTTGCTTTGGGGGTGGCCTGGGGTCCCAATCACACAGCCTGTTAGACCTGGGGGCTGGGACCCCAGCTCCTCAGTTGCTGAAGGGTCCTGGGCGTCAGTCACCTTGTGCATACAACGAGGGGAGTAGGCTGACACGTCTGAAGTTTGTTGCCGATCTGATGAATTCCAGCTCTGAGAGGCTCCTGAATGCCCTTTGCTGCACAGCTTACTTCCTTCAAGAACACGACGCGGGAAGACTGTAAAATGGGCTCCCAGCCAGGGCCTGGGGGTGCGGGAGAGGCGGGGTGAAGCTGGCCAGGCCCCCGGTGCACAGACTTTAAGGAGGTTCACCCTTCTGTGCCTCAGGTGCCCAGGGCCTGCCTTGCTCCCTCAGGAGCTCCCAGCCCACAGGGCACAGAAAGGCCTCAAGGCCTTTGCTTCTGAACGTCAGGTGGATGCAGCAGCAACTGTGGGCTTGCACCCCCTTCCCGGGGCTCCCTGTGCTCCAGGCGCCCTCCAAGCCCCTCTGGGGAGCACACCTGCACCCAGGAACATCCTCCGACTGTGGTCCTCCCTGGCAGGGCCTGCCTGGGAGTGAGGAGGTGGGGGGAGACAGACGGGACAGAGCACAGTCCTCGTGGCCTTGGGGTGTGTGAGGGGGTTCAGCCGCAGATCTATATTCCCAAAGCAGGCAGCCGAGGTAACACAAGCTAATGCTGAGTGCTTACTATGTGCCACCCTTCATATTAAGTGCTCTTTGCAAGTTTAAACCTCTTTAGGTTTATAGTGTAAACCCCTTTACAACCATATGTGGTAGCCTCTATTATTAATCCATTTTACAGACAATATATTGAGGCACAGAGAAGCTAAATAACTTGCCAGTTGCCACACAGCTGGGAAGTGGCAGACCTAGGATTGGAGCCCAGGCTGCCTGACTACCTATGCTCTGAACCTCTCCTATTCACCCCCTTTGAGGAAACCTCAGTGGTTTCGCCCTCCTCTGGGTGTGAATCACCCGGCAGGGACCATGTCCTGTGTAGCTGCATCCCCGGCACCCAACACGGGGTGGAGAGTATAATGGATGAGCTATAAGTGATATTCAATTACGGATGTAGGCGTGAGTTTGTGAGTGATCACGTGTGCTGGGTCAGCGAGGGGCCCCGGGTGGGCAGTGTGAGGGCTTGTGGGGTTTTAGGGCTGTGGCTGATCACAAGTGTGTCACAGCCAGATGGCCTGTGTTCAAATCCTGGCTCCTCCACAAGTTGGCTGTGTGATTTTGGCACGTTGCTTGGCCACTCTGTGCCTCAGCTTCCTCCTCTGTAAAACTGTTTTTGTTGTGCTGGGGTGGGGGCAGTGAGACATTGGCCAGGGCTGGGCTGGCCAGAGGCTCCTGCTCCAGGGGCCCATCTCCCTTTGGTGCAGGTGCCACCCCCTTCCCTTCTCTCCCCAGGTCCCTTTCTTCAGAAAACGCCAGCACCACACCTGCCCCTGCCTGCCCAGCCTGCTGTGCTCCAGAGGCCTGGGTGGCAGGTACCGCTGCTCCACCGACTTGAAGAACATCAACTTTTAGGAGCTTGTCTGGTCTCCGGACACCCACCAGGCCTCTTCCTGAGCACGGACTGGGGTGGTCGCTCTTGGACTCTTATTTCTGCCCTGTGGCCCAATCCTGCAACCCACTGCTGTCCCATCCCCACTTCCCGCACCGGCTACCTACCCGCCTCCTCCCTAGCGCACACAGGTGCACCCACGAGACACACGCCACAGGGTGACCTGCAGGGTCCAGGCTGGTGGCTGCGGTCCTGGGAGTAGCCTGTGTGCGCTGCTCAGGCTGCCTGAGGGGCTGCAAGTAACAGGAACGTATTCCTTCCTCATGTCTCCATCTGCCCGCCCTGCATGTGCTCTTCTGCCTGAGTCGGTGAGCTCGAGGAAGGCGTGGGGAGCCAGGAGGTCAGTCGGCCTCCAGACGGCTTCTATGGGGCCAGCCTGTGACCTGCCCCCCAGGCCAGAACTGCAGGCCTCCAAGGCCCCTCGTAGCGCAAGTTACCAGTTACCCAGCGAAGCCCCCAGTCCCACCGCCTCCCCATGAAACGCAGATGGTGGCGGTTCAGTCTAAACCAGCTGTTGACATTTTAGGTGGCAATGAGGGAGTTACCTTCGACAGCTCCTTCCAAGGGTCAAGAGCAGGTCTGTGACCTTGAGGAGGCCTCTGGCATCTGGCCAGCTTGGGGAGGGGTCAGGAGTAGGGGTGGGGCAAGCAGATCACTGATTTTGGACACAGGAGGCAACTACCATCCAGGACCACAGCCAGGCTGCACGTGCCCCGCATCTAGATAAGTCATCTTCTCTAGAGAGTGAGGTCCGCCTGAAGTTCAAAGCAGTTTGTCTGGGCGTTATATCACTGGCCTCCATCTCGTCTAAAACACCAGCCTCACTCAGCACCTCACATCTGGACCCTGCCCGAGGCTTGCCCAGGTCAGCATGCTGATGCCGGAAGCTGTGCACACTGACCACTAGTTGCAGAATAAAAGCATGAAAAAGGGGCGAGTGGTCATGGTGTTCCTGCTGCACTGGTGTGGGGACGTGGGGAGGGGACAGGACTGGGCTGTGTCCAGGTAGGAGAGGGATGCGACTGGAGCTCCTCCACCCAGCTGGGGCAATTTTTTGGAGAAAGTTGATTCAGGGTCTCTTTTAATGAAGGGCTTGCGGCAGCTCAGTGGGCTCTGGGCGGAGAGGGTGTGGTTCAGATGGATTGGACGCAGGAGGGGGCCGTGAGCTGGCATCTGGGTGGGAAGACCATTAGTGAGCTCAGGATGCTGGCAGCTCCCTTTTCTGCAATTTAGTCCCTTTTGTTTAGTGTCAAATACTTGATGCCATTCAGTTCACCGTGTGTGGGTGAGAAAGTCCATATCAAGGATGGGCTGGTGAGGCCCTGAGCCTGTGTCTGAACCAGGGGCTGGGAATATCCCCTAAGTGCCAGGCTACTATCCCCATGGTCTCTTCTCACCTCAATCCCTAGTCTAGGAAAATGCAAAACATAAGATGAAAACACGAATAAAATATCTAGGAATAAACCTACCTAAGGAGACAAAAGACCTGTATGCAGAAAATTATAAGACACTGATGAAAGAAATTAAAGATGATACAAATAGATGGAGAGATATACCATGTTCTTGGATAGGAAGAATCAACATTGTGAAAATGACTCTACTACCCAAAGCAATCTACAGATTCAATGCAATCCCTATCAAACTACCACTGGCATTTTTCACAGAACTAGAACAAAAAAGTTCACAATTTGTATGGAAACACAAAAGACCCCGAATAGCCAAAGCAATCTTGAGAAAGAAAAACGGAGCTGGAGGAATCAGACTCCCTGACTTCAGACTATACTACAAAGCTACAGTAATCAAGACAGTATCATACTGGCACAAAAACAGAAATATAGATCAATGGAACAGGATAGAAAGTCCAGAGATAAACCCATGCACATATGGTCACCTTATCTTTGATGAAGGAGGCAAGCATGTACAGTGGAGAAAAGACAGCCTCTTCAATAAGTGGTGCTGGGAAAACTGGACAGTTACATGTAAAAGTATGAAATTAGAACACTCCCTAACACCATACACAAAAATAAACTCAAAATGGATTAAAGACCTAAATGTAAGGCCAGACACTATAAAACTCCTAGAGGAAAACATAGGCAGAACACTCTGTGACATAAATCACAGCAAGATCCTTTTTGACCCACCTCCTAGAGAAATGGAAATAAAAACAAAAATAAACAAATGGGACCTAATGAAACTTCAAAGCTTTTGCACAGCAAAGGAAACCATAAACAAGATGAAAAGACAACCCTTAGAATGGGAGAAAATATTTGCAAATGAAGCAACTGACAAAGGATTAATCTCCAAAATTTACAAGCAGCTCATGCAGCTCAATAGCAAAAAAAACAAACAACCCAATCCAAAAATGGGCAGAAGACCTAAGTAGACATTTCTCCAAAGAAGATATACAGATTGCCAACAAACACATGAAAGAATGCTCAACAACATTAATCATTAGAGAAATGCAAATCAAAACTACAATGAGGTATCACCTCACACCAGTCAGAATGACCATCATCAAAAAATCTACAAACAGTAGATGCTAGAGAGGGTGTGGAGAAAAGGGAACCCTCTTGCACTGTTGGTGGGAATGTAAATTGATACAGCCACTATGGAGAACAGTATGGAGGTTCCTTAAAAAACTAAAAATAGAACTACCATACCACCCAGCAATCCCACTACTGGGCATATACCCTGAGAAAACCATAATTCAAAACGAGACATGTACCCCAATGTTCATTGCAGCTCTATTTACAATAGCCAGGACATGGAAGCAACCTAAGTGTCCATCGACAGATGAATGGATAAAGAAGATGTGACACATATATACAATGGAATATTACTCAGCCATAAAAAGAAACGAAATTGAGTTATTTGTAGTGAGGTGGATGGACCTAGAGTCTGTCATACAGAGTGAAGTAAGTCAGAAAGAGAAAAACAAATACCGTATGCTAACACATATATATGGAATCTAAGAAAAAAAAAAAAAAAAGGTCATGAAGAACCTAGGGGCAAGACAGGAATAAAGACACAGACCTACTAGAGAATGGACTTGAGGATATGAGGAGGGGGAAGGGTAAGCTGTGACAAAGTGAGAGAGTGGCATGGACATACATACACTACCAAACGTAAAACAGATAGCTAGTGGGAAGCAGCCGCATAGCACAGGGAGATCAGCTCGGTGCTTTGTGGCCACCTAGAGGGGTGGGATAGGGAGGGTGGGAGGGAGGGAGATGCAAGAGGGAAGAGATATGGCAACATATGTATATGTATAACTGATTCACTTTGTTATAAAGCAGAAACTAACACACCATTGTAAAGCAATTATACTCCAGTAAAGATGTTAAAAAAAAAAAAAAAGATGAAAACACGTTGTATCCTTGTGTTTCTCAGAAGCCTCTGAGAAAACTGGTTTCTGAGGTCCAGGGGCTCCTGGCTTCCCTTACTTGCCCTTGACCTTGTCATAGCTCTGCCCAGGGTGTACTCAGGACAGGCTTTACTGCAGGACCCACCCAGGCTGGGCCTGTGCCCCACACAGGGCGTGTTCTTCAATTTGGCTCTGTTGACAGATACTGGCTCCTGCTCTGCGGACTTGTCCCCTTCTTCCAGCCCGTGAGTCTCCTTGCCCCTGACTTCCAGGCTCAGGTACTGGCTACAGAGTTCCCTTCCACGTCCAGGAATCCAGTTTGCCCATCCTGTCCTTTGGATCTCCAGGAACCGCTGGCTGCTGCCAGGTCATGCTATGGGTGAGGCCTTTCCTAGTCCTGCCACCCTCTGCAAGCAGAGCCAGCCTGAGTGGGGCATCGCTGCAGGCTTCAGTGCAGGGAGCCGAGAGGCCGGGTGGCTGCAGGCATGAGGGGACCCCTCTCCATCCCCACAGGGAGCTGGCAGATCTGCAGACCCATGGATGGGCCGACCCTTCCCTTTACACTAACTGGACCGATTCTCACTTTCTATATCAGAATTTCAAGGAGTGGATAACTGGTCTCTGCTCCAGTTCCCTGCTTTTTTGCCTGAAGACTGGAGAGAACACAGGGGAGGCTGGGGAGGTTAAGAAAAGTATATTTGTGAGAATTCTTTATATTCAGGGATATATTCTTCATAAACATAGTTATAAAAAGAATCAAATTATAAGAATAATATATCCATAATAAGAATATATTCTAGACGAATTAAGAGTTAGAATTAGGTGAAATAAATGGGCAGCCCTTCAAGATGTGGGTGCCTTTAGTGACAGCCTGACCTCCCCTTATTTGCTGCAACCCTTCCTTCCCAACTGGTGGAGTCTGGTACCATCTAGTGGCTAAAGTGGGGATGGCATAGAAGAGCTGAGGTGGGAAAGATGGAAACATCAGAACGATGAAACCTCTCAAAGCAGATGGGGACCACTCCCCAGACATTCCAAGCGTTAGATTCAATCAGAGGTTTAGAGGGACAATGTTTCCACCTCTGTAAAGAGGGCTTCCACCCTAAGGAGCGCAGGATAAATGCTTAATTGCCCCTTTGGGTCTGATCCCACCTTACAAACTTCTTTCCTGGAAGCCTCTGTCATCTTCCTGTAAGACATCTCCTCTCACGGCTTCTCCAGGATTAGGAAAGTGGAGGTGGATGGGGGTCAGAGGAAGATGACTGGATGCCCCCCTGGCCTGTCTGTGTGCACCAGGGCACGGCACAGGAAGAGCTGCCTCTCTCCCCAAATCTTCGTTTTCTCTGCTGGTCATGATGGTTTGTGCTTCCACTGCCCCCTAGTATCAAGTCTGAAGCTCAAGAGCAGTCTAGACTTTTCTGTCTCCTACTGTCCCTTCTTCCTGAGCTCCTTGTCAACTGGCCACCAAATTCTGTTTCTATTACCTCTTTTTTTTTTTCGTAATTATTTTTAAAATTTATTTATTTATTTATTTTTGGCTGTGTTGGGTCTTCGTTTCTGTGCAAGGGCTTTCTCCAGTTGCGGCAAGTGGGGGACACTCTTCATCGCGGTGCATGGGCCTCTCTTGTTGCGGAGCACAGGCTCCAGACGCGCAGGCTCAGTAGTTGTGGCTCACCGGCCCAGTCACTCCGCGGCACGTGGGATCTTCCCAGACCAGGGTTCGAACCCGTGTCCCCTGCATTGGCAGGCAGATTCTCAACCACTGCGCCACCAGGGAAGCCCTCTATTACCTCTTAAACATCTCTCGACCCTGCCCCTCCTCCCTCCAGCCGTGGCTGTGTCTGAGTCCTCCTCCTGCCTGGTGTGGTCTGGGGCAACTGCTTCCACCTATTCTCTCTGCCTCCAGTTTCCCCTTAAAATCTACCCCTGCGTGTCCACCAGTCGTCCTTCTAGGCAGCGCATTTGCCTGGTTCTTTCCCCATGAAAAATTCCCCCAATGGCTTCTCAGCAACAAAGGAGAAAGCCCAGTCTTGTCAGGGAGCGAAAAGGCCCTCGTAGTCCGGCCCTGCCACCCTCTCCCTGTCTCTCCCACCCTCCCCACCAGGCTTCCCGGCCTCAGGACTGTCTCAGTTTGTGGAGGATGCCACGTGTGTCTTTGCCCAGGCTGCTCCCTCTGTGGGGAATGCTCTGCTTTCCTCTGATGTCTGGTGACTTCCACGCATCCTTCAGGTCAACTCACATGCATCCCCCACCCCCACCGCATCCATCAACACGAAGGACACGCTGCAGACAGCGAGTTGGCACTTGCTCTTAGAAAGCATCCATGTCTAGGTCAGCCTCCACCGCGGGAGAAGGAAGGGCAGTGTCTGAGTCCTGTTTGTGTCCTCAGGGTTGAATGGTGGAGGCCCGGGCTGGGGCAGCTGCACGGCCAGAGGACAGAGGCTCTGGACAGCTGATCCTGGGTAGGAATAAGGGTGAAATATGACCCACTCCTTGTTCCAACCCTGGTCGGGGGCCATCCCTAGCCTCAGAAGCTCAAAGCCATAGAGTCACTGCGGGGAACAACTTTTAGGTGGGCAAAGACTCGGCTTCCCCCTCGGCCCCCTGTGGCCCCTCTCGACCTCTGCAAGCTGCCACTGAAGACTTCCACTCAAAGTTTATAAAGAAAGGGCCCCATGGGAGCCTGCAGCCAGCCATGAGCCTCAGAGAACAGTGTGTGGGCCTCAGGAGGACCACTGGGCCCAGGCCACAGGAGGTCCTCCACCCAGAAGATTCTTTCTTTTCTCAGCCCCCTACTTGGAAGGCTCCACTGCCCATGGATCATAGGGATTTTCATTTCATTGAAATATTAGTGCAACTTGGAGGAAAAACATAGGTGTGGTTCTTTAAAGGGATCAGAGCCCCTGGAGGGCCTCACCTCATCCTGGGCAGGAAAAAGCTCCTGACCTAGTGAGGACAGAGGGGCCTCTATTTGGGGGCTGAAGATTAGTGAGGAGGATGAACTGGGCCTAAGCAGAGAGAAATGCTGATGAGTAAGAAGCCGTGGGCACAGTTCTGACAAGAGACAAGGCATAGAGGAGCCTGTGAGATTCTGTCACGAAACTAAGTCCCGAGGACCAAGTAAACAAATCTGTCAAATGGCAGCTTGACATTTTCTTGTCATTTTGCATTTTGCTCTGTTGGCGAATCTCACGGAATTAGCAGCAAAGTTACCTCGCTACTGGGGTGACACAGTGCTTAACAGCACAAGACTGTGCGACTTTGAACCCTGGTCAGGCTGCTAATTAGATAGGGACTGTGGGCAATTTACTAAGCTTCTCTGCCTCACTTTCCCTGTCTGTAAAATGCCAATACTAATAATAGTGTAACTGAGCTGCACCCTATGGGGCCTTCCCGGGACAAATCTCCCCATGTCCTCCGCCTGCCTCTTGTTTGTAGAAAAACTTTAGCCTCCTAGGCCTTGCCTGAGTTCCAAAGAATAAACGTAATCAGAGAAGTGAGAAAATGCAGAAAGGAAAACAGTCAAGCAAGACAAAATAATAATAGTTTAGCCATTAAACAAAGTCAAGGGCTGGAGATAATATCCTGAGCCATGACCTCTGAGCTGTTCTGCAGATCCTGAAACCCCCAGCAGGTGGGAGAAGTTAACTGTGTGCTGCCCACAAGCACGTAGACCCCAGACCGGTTGGAACCAGAAGGCTGATGATGCTGACCCCCGATTACCTCACCACCAACCAATCAGAAGAATGTCCATGAGCTGTTCACACACCCCACAATCCTCTCCCTCACTCTGTCTTCAAAAACCCTTCCCTGGAAGCCATTGGGGAGTTTGCATCGTTTGAGTCTTAACTGCCCGGACTCCCTGCAATAAACACTGCACTTTTCCTTCACCACAACCTGGTGTCGGTAGACTGGCTTTACTGAGCACAGGCAAGGGGACCCAAGTTTGGTTAGGTAACCATAGTACCTACCTCTTAGGGTTGCTGTGAGGATTAAATGTTAGTGCACGCAAAGTGCTTAGGATAGCCCTGGCCCTTGGAAGCATTGTGGGAATGTTTTATACATTTTTTTGTTTATTGATGAAGATGTCTCAGACAGTCAGTACTGGGATCTCTCTGCCTGACACACTAAGCCAGTGTTACCTGGGGCATCTCCTCAGTGAGGTAAACTCATAAAACTGCCAGGAAGAAACAGAAACCTGCTCTTGGATGCGTTTCACTTCCCCAGAATTCGAACAGAGTAGGAAAAAATCCCGGTTTGTCCGGATCACGGTCCATTATTATTATGTTGTTTAAAGGCACAGGTTTGGGACTTCCCTGGTGGTCCAGTGGGTAAGACCCTGTGCTCCCAGTGCAAGGGGCCCAGGTTCGATCCTGGTCGGGGAACTAGATCCCGCATGCACGTCGCAAATCAGAGCTTGCATGCCGCAACTAAAAAAGATTCCGCATGCCACAACGAAGATCCCGCGTGATGCAACTAAGACCTGGTGCAGCCAAAATAAATAAATAAATATAAAAAATTTTTTTTAAAATAAAAGCACAGGCTTTTGTGGGAAAAGCTCAATAACACTCCATTTGGGAACATAGATACACAAATCTTATCTAAGAGCTTCTTCATACCCTGCTTATACACATGAGTCACTGTCTCCAAGTACAATGGTATGTTTGCTCAATATGGGCTATGATCTTAATACTGCGTTATTCAATTTTTTTTTTTTTCCTAGAAAAAGCATAAGGAGAGTGGGCTCTGAATTTTATTCTGGCTCTTCTCAGATTGTGTTCAAAGTAAACCTGCCAAAGCATGTGTGTCCCCTGAGATAGGCATCTCGGTGGCTGGTGGCCCCAGTACTAGGAAATGTCATTCACCCCGTAGACCTGCAGTTTCCAAACCTCAGTGTACATAGAAGCCCAAAGGATGATGTTAAATGCTGGTTCCTGGGTTACCTCCAGAGACCCAGATTCAGTGGAGCCTTTAACAAGCCCCCTCCAGCTGTGACTGATGCAGGTGGTCCCTGCACCTCCACCCCCCCTAGAAACATTGCCCTACCCTGTCTGTCACCCCAACCTTTGGAGGAGATAAATTAAACATATGAAGAAAATTCTACTTTTCCCCCCAAGGGACCGAGAGACTACTTTCCATTAGGAAAAGCTCCAGTCAATCTAGAGTGTGGCCTTTATATTAAAACAAGGATGGGCAAGACAGGAGAGAAGGCAGGGAGAAGGGGGTAGAGGCTGGGCCTGGGTCTGTGTCCATCCAGAATTAGATTTCAAAGTGGGTGCGACTGTCCCTGGGAAAACCTTAAGCACCCAAGTGGCAAAGGGGGAAGAGGAACACAAAGAGAGGGGGCCCCCCAAGAGGCTATAATTTTCGATCACTTGAAGGCGGACTGCTGGGGCCCCACCTGGATGCTAGGAAGACCTGCAGGTGAAGGCGGCAGTACTGGCTGCCCTGAGGGCCCAGCTAGGAGGCAAACATGTGTCCTACATATGCTCCCAGGCCCCCATCTGGGGCCCAGCTGCAAGAGACCCGCATCTGAGCCGCCAAACGGATGCTCGGTGTCAGCTGGAGGTGTTGGGGAATCAGGGCAGCAGAAAATAAGGTCCAGGCCCCTTGGCTTGGGGTTGTCCCGCCCCAGGAGCCTGCTGGGGATGGGAATCTCTGTAAGGAGCCCTGGGGGCAGAGGTGGCCCACAGCTCACTCCCAGGTGAGGGGAGGGGAATCACACATCTGAGAGCGCAGGTCGGGGTGCCTTATCTGGCCTCACTAGCCTCCAGGGAGGGACACTGTGAAGGCGCCCAGAGGAGGCCTCATGGGGACAGGCAGAGGGAGGATTGTCTCGGGGGGAGGGGATGGGGAGACTACGCTCTTGGGAGGATTTGGCCCCAGCAGGGCACTGGCCCCAGCTGGGCTCCCTGAAGAGCCTCCGGTGGACAAGATGGCCCCAGGGCCCTAACTGGCAACAGGCAGCTGTGAGGTCACTTAGTGGTGGTCTGTCAGTAGTCTGCTCTCGGGGTATTTGGTCCTTCCTTTCCTTAGGGCCTGTGGGCACCTCTGGTCATGGGATAGGCCTCCTGTGGCCACCACACCCCCGGACAGCCTGCACCCTCCTAGGAGCCCTGGACCAAGGGAGACCCATGGAGATTGCAGTCTGTGGGCCAGGAAGGCCTTTGCTGGTTGCCCCAGGGATGCCCTGAGCTCCTGGGGAGCTGGGGACAATCAGAAATGGGGCCATATGCTGCCCCCAGCATCTCCCGCCCTCCTTCCCAGACGCTGCTTTCCCCACCTCCTACCTGCCTTCTCCCCTCCACGGGGTGCTCTGTCTGTTCCCCCGCCCCCCTTCTGTCTGGTGGTCCAGTCCCTCCTGGTGGCATTGGGACTAAAGGTTCAGATTCTCAACTCAGCTCCCTGAGGGGTCAGGGTTCTCAGAGTCTGTTTGCACCTCTGCTACTTGGGGACAGTGACTTCTGCCGCCTCAGCGGGTTGTCATGAGGTGGACCCCACAGCAATGCTGCCCAACCCTCCTTGGTGGTGGACATCACTTGAGGGTGCTCGTTAGGTACCCAGAGTCCTGGAGCTGCTGGATCCAAACTCCTGGAAAGGGGGGCCTGGGAAGCTGGGGTTTTAGCAGCTTGAAAAACAATGGAAAGGGATCAAGCAAGGAGACCCCAGCGACTCCCTCTTCTTGGTCTGATCCTGACTCTGCCCACCACTTGCTACCTGGAGGACCTCGGGGAAGCAGCTTTTTTAACCTCAGTTTCCTCCTCTGTGAAATGGGTTTCCCACTGGGACTTCCCTCGCAGGGTTTTTGTGGGCCCGGAATGAGATGGTGCAAACCTCGGGCACAGTGAGCTCGGGCACTGACAGTGCTCTGTAGGCCGATAGAGGGATTTTCCTTCTGTTTATATAAAGTGGGTTTTGTGCCCCTTCAGTAAAGGATGGTGTCTGCACCAATCAGTCGCCAAGAGCAAGTATAGAAACTGGACTGTGAACTTAGTCAAGATGGGATGAAACAGCCTATGTCCCCTCCCTCCCCTGACCCATCATGAAATGGGCCAGGTGGGAGGGAGGCTGACCTCCCACAGGGAGGAAGCAGGTCAGAGCTACTCTAGGACCCTCCCTCCCAGTCCACCATTGCTGTCTTTCTTCTTTCTTTTTTTTTTTTTTTTTTATGTTTTAAACACCACCTCAAATAGACCCACCCAGGACTTTAGTGCCCAATGTAGTCCCTTCATTCCATAAACCATCACATGGAGTCAGTCTATTCAGGTCAAGGTGAAAATTTTACCTCGGGCTATCTATAATTCCCACGATGGAACGGGTATCAGTTTCAAAGCAGTCAGGCCAGGTGTCGACTTGGAAGCTGAAAGGGAGACAAGCATTATTATAAATTAATGTTGCCAGTGATTAATACTTGATATTTTTAACACACATTCATCTCAGAGGAAAAGATCCTCTTTACTTAGTGTGGCCGGATGTTGTGCAGTCCTCCCATTGACGAGGGGTTGCCAGAAATCTTCGTGTGTAGCTTCAGGCAAAGATCTGACTGACGAAGAAAAAAAGTGAGCTCTGAAGTCAGATTCTCTGTAGCCTGCCTCTTCAGGCGGATTTTGTCAGGTTTGGATATCCTGCACTCCCTTCGCTCAGCCCATCCTTTCTCCTCTGTGCCTCCTGCTCCAGTTCTGGGCTGGTCCGGGCTGGAGAAACCACTGGTTGGTTCCATCATGGCCCAGGAGTCAGAGACTTTTCTTGAGTTTGGGCTCTGCCCGTGAGTGAAGTGGCTCATCGTGGAGATCAACACTGGCAGTTGCCTGCAGACCTGTCTTATTTTGTCCGCACAGTGTAAAAAATAAATGGTTACCTATATTTAAAAGTTGGTATATTTTCCCCCAAAGCTGCATTTCCTGTATCTCTTAGAAAATGGGAAGTCTGTGACATCCCATTGGGTTCCCACAGTGGCACTAACTGGTGGGAGTGGTAGCCAGCTGTCTGTAGTGGTTTATTTTTTATTTATTTATTTTTTAACATCTTTATTGGAGTATAATTGCTTTACAATGGTGTGTTAGTTTCTGCTGTATAACAAAGTGAATCAGTTATACATATGCATATGTTCCCATATCTCTTCCCTCTTGCATCTCCCTCCCTCCCACCTTCCCTATCCCACCCCTCTAGGTGGTCACAAAGCACCAAGCTGATCTCCCTGTGCTATGTGGCTACTTCCCACTAGCTATCTGTTTTACATTTGGCAGTGTATATATGTCCATGCCACTCTCTCACTTCATCCCAGCTTACCCTTCCCCCTCCCTGTGTCCTCAAGTCCATTCTCTACATCTGCGTCTTTATTCCTGTCCTGCCCCTAGGTTCTTCAGAACCATTTTTTTTTTTAGAAAAAATAGATTCCATATATATGTGTTAGCATACAGTATTTGTTTTAGATTCCATATATATGTGTTAGCATACGGTATTTGTTTTTCTCTTTCTGACTTACTTCACTCTGTATGACAGCCTCTAGGTCCATCCACCTCACTACAAATAACTCAATTTCGTTTCTTTTTATGGCTGAGTAATATTCCATTGTATATATGTGCCACATCTTCTTTATCCATTCATCTGTTGATGGCCACTTAGGTTGCTTCCATGTCCTGGCTACTGTAAATAAAGCTGCAATGAACATTGTGGTACACGACTCTTTTTGAATTATGGTTTTCTCAGGGTATATGCCCGGTAGTAGGATTGCTGGGTCATATGGTAGTTCTATTTTTAGTTTTTTAAGGAACCTCCATACTGTTCTCCATAGTGGCTGTATCAATTTACATTCCCACCAACAGTGCAAGCGTGTTCCCTTTTCTCCACACCCTCTCCAGCACTTACTGTTTGTAGATTTTTTGATGATGGCCACTCTGACCAGTGTGAGGTGATACCTCATTGTAGTTTTGATTTGCATTCCTCTAATGATTAATGATGTTGAGCATCCTTTCATGTGTTTGTTAGCAATCTGTATATCTTCTTTGGAGAAATGTCTATTTAGGTCTTCTGCCCATTTTTGGATTGGGTTGTTTGTTTTTTTGATATTGAGCTGCATGAGTTGTCTGTATATTTTGGAGATTAATCTTTTGTCAGTTGCTTCGTTTGCAAATATTTTCTCCCATTCTGAGGGTTGTCTTTTCATCTTGTTTATGGTTTCCTTTGCTGTGAAAAAGCTTTTAAGTTTCATTAGGTCCCATTTGTTTATTCTTGTTTTTATTTCCACTTCTCTAGGAGGTGGGTCAAAAAGGATCTTGCTGTGATGTATGTCATAGAGTGTTCTTCCTGTGTTTTCCTCTAAGAGTTTGATAGTGTCTGGCCTTACATTTAGGTCTTTAATCCATTTTGAGTTTATTTTCATGTATGGTGTTAGGGAGTGTTCTAATTTCATTCTTTTACATGTAACTGTCCAGTTTTCCCAGCACCACTTATTGAAGAGGCTGTCTTTTCTCCATTGTATATTCTTGCCTCCTGTATCAAAGATAAGGTGGCCATATGTGTGTGGGTTTACCTCTGGGCTTTCTATTCTGTTCCACTGATCTATATTTCTGCTTTTGTGCCAGTTCGGTAGTGGTTTAGACACACCTGAACCCACCACACACATGTCCGGGTCTCCACCACACCTGCCTCAGGGTGGCCACTGGGTGGCTGGGATTTGCATCTGACCTGCAAATAATTTGTTTGGTCCACACAGTGTTGACTGCATCATGCTTAAAATTTTTGGAAGGGAATTAAATTAATTGTATGTTTCTATTTTTTGATATTTACTTTACAAATTAGAATTGGAAACACAATCTCTAGTACCTTATAGGCTCATATTATGTTACATGCTTAATCCATAATTTAGTTAAAGCAAGATTCTTGGTAGAATCTCTGGCAGGTGATTTTTCTTACACCGTCTATCATACTCTCTTGCATTATCTGCCTGGCCCCTGTGGGCTTCTGAGCTCTCTCCTTTTGCCCAGGGTCACTAATCCTCAGGTTTCTCATCCATGAAATGAAGCCCAAGTAGGGTGGAGTAGAAAGATCACAGGTTTTGGAGTCAAACGGGTCCTGGATTGAAATCCTGGCACCACCATATTCTGATCTGGGATCTGGGTAAATGACTTAACTTCGTTAAGCTTCATTTTTCTCATTTGTAAAATATGGGTAATGATATCCACTCTGTATGCCTTTGGTGGTGATTAGAAGAGAGGAGAATAATAATAAAGGCGTACATTTATTGAATGCCTACTGTCCACCAGGCACCTAACATAGGCTCCTTTATCATCACAAAAACCCCACAAGGTAGACGTTTACAGGGATGAGGATGATGAGGTTTGGAGGAGTGGGGATCACATGACCAAGGGTAAGTCTGGGGCACCTGACACACAGTGAGCACTCAAGGACTGAGGGCTGTGTCAGTCTCCTCCAGTTCTGGAAACCCCGTGACTCAGACTCTGGGTCCTTCCCTTTTTACAATGGCGCAGGTCCCTGGGGAACCACTCCAGGGAGGGGCTAGTTTTCCAGATGTTCAAAGAGAGGATGTAACATGTGGAGTTGTCCATCTTTTACATTGTGAGTTTTAAAGAGAAGTATATCACATTTTATATTTGGTTCACAAGAGTGTGTTTCTTTTTTTTTAATTTTTGAATTTTATTTTATTTATTTTTTTATACAGCAGGTTCTTATTAGTCATCAATTTTATACATATCAGTGTATACATGTCAATCCCAATCACCCAATTCAGCACACCACCATCCCCACCCCCCCGCGGCTTTCCCCCCTTGGTGTCCATACGTTTGTTCTCTACATCTGTGTCTCAACTTCTGGCCTGCAAACTGGTTCATCTGTACCATTTTTCTAGGTTCCACATACATGTGTTAATATACGATATTTGTTTTTCTCTTTCTGACTTACTTCACTCTGTATGACAGTCTCTAGATCCATCCACATCTCAACAAATGACCCAATTTCGTTCCTTTTTAAGGCTAATATTCCATTGTATATATGTACCACATCTTCTCTATCCATTCGTCTGTCGATGGGCATTTAGGTTGCTTCCATGACCTGGCTATTGTAAATAGTGCTGCAATGAACATTCGGGTGCACGTGTCTTTTTGAATTACGGTTGTCTCTGGGTATATGCCCAGTAGTGGGATTGCTGGATCATATGGTAATTTTATTTTTAGTTTTTTAAGGAACCTCCATATTGTTCTCCATAGTGGCTGTATCAATTTACATTCCCACCAACAGTGCAAGAGGGTTCCCTTGTCTCCACACCCACTCCACCATTTGTTGTTGGTAGATTTTCTGATGATGCCCATTCTAACTGTTGTGAGGTGATACCTCATTGTAGTTTTGATTTGCATTTGTCTAATAATTAGTGATGTTGAGCATCTTTTCATGTGCTTCTTGGCCATCTGTATGTCTTCTTCGGAGAAATGTCTATTTAGGTCTTCTGCCCATTTTTGGATTGCGTTGTGTGTTTCTTTAATATTGAGCTGAATGAGCTGTTTATATATTTTGGAGATTAATCCTTTGTCCGTTGATTCATTTACAAATATTTTCTCCCATTCTGAGGGTTGTCTTTTCATCTTGTTTATGGTTTCCTTTGCTGTGCAAAAGCTTTGAAGTTTCATCAGGCCCCATTTGTTTATTTTTGTTTTTATTTCCATTACTCTAGGAGGTGGATCAAAAAAGATCTTGCTGTGATTTATGTCAAAGAGTGTTCTTCCTATGTTTCCCTCTAAGAGTTTTATAGTGTTCGGTCTTACATTTAGGTCTCGAATCCATTTTGAGTTTATTTTTGTGTATGGTATTAGGGAGTATTCTAATTTCATTCTTTTGCATGTAGCTGTCCAGTTTTCCCAGCACCACTTATTGAAGAGACTGTCTTTTCTCCATTGTATATCTTTGCCTCCTTTGTCATAGATTAGTTGACCATAGGTATGTGGGTTTATCTCTGGGCTTTCTATCTTGTTCCATTGATCTATGCTTCTGTTTTTGTGCCAGTACCATATTGTCTTGATTACTGTAACTTTATAGTATGGTCTGAAGTCAGGGAGTCTGATTCCTCCAGCTCCGTTTTTTCCCCTCAAGACTGCTTTGGCTATTCGGGGTCTTTTGTGTCTCCATACAAATTTTAAGATGATTTGTTCTAGTTCTGTAAAAAATGCCGTTGGTAATTTGATAGGGATTGCATTAAATCTATAGATTGCTTTGGGTAGTATAGTCATTTTCACAATATTGATTCTTCCAATCCAAGAACATGGTATATCTCTCCATCTGTTGGTATCATCTTTAATTTCTTTCATCAGTGTCTTATAGTTTTCTGCATACAGGTCTTTTGTCTCCCTAGGTAGGTTTATTCCTAGGTATTTTATTCTTTTTGTTGCGATGGTAAATGGGAGTGTTTCCATAATTTCTCTTTCAGATTTTTCATCATTAGTGTATAGGAATGCAAGAGATTTCTGTGCATTAATTTTGTAGCCTGCAACTTTACCAAATTCATTGATTAGCTCTAGTAGTTTTCTGGTGGCATTTTTAGGATTCTCTATGTATAGTATCAAGTTTCTTTTTTTTTTTTTTTTTAAGAGCTCCTGACTTATTTATTTATTTATTTATTTATATATTTTTGCTGTGTTGGGTCTTCGTTTCTATGCGAGAACTTTCTCTAGTTGTGGCAAGTGGGGGCCACTCTTCACCGCGGTGCGCGGGCCTTTCACTATCGCGGCCTCTCTTGTTGCGGGGCACAGGTTCCAGTCGCGCAGGCTCAGTAGTTGTGGCTTATGGGCCTAGTTGCTCCACGGCATGTGGGATCCTCCCAGACCAGGGCTCGAACTCATGTCCCCTGCATTGGCAGGCAGATTCTCAACCACTGCGCCACCAGGGAAGCCCAACGACCCAAGTTTCAATCCCAGCTCCGTTTATCATTAGCTGAGTGATATTGAAAATTAGTTAAGCTTTCTAAGCTCCTGTTTGCTCATCTGTAACATGGAGACCTTTTAAAAGAGTAAGTGCATGGTGCCTGACACTAACTAAGCACATGCTGCGTGGGATAGGCTTTTAGTGTGGCTGAATAATATTTTTAGGTACTGATTTATGATTTAAAAAAAAAAATCCTCTCATTTTTCTCCTTTCTCTTTTCTTCAGGAAAGGAAAAGCCAGCTTTACCTTTCTTTGCCTCAGGGAAGATGTGGGCAGGGCAGAAAGCAGAAGGGACCTGCAGGGTTTCCAGGTCAGGATGTGTTTCTCCTGAAGCCCTGGGGGAATTTGGGGCTCCTCAGAGGGTGTAGAAGGCAGAGGTAGGGGAGTCAGGCAGATTCTGAGCGGCGGGGACCTGGATCCTGCTTCCTGTCAGTGGCGCAGGTAGGTGGCAAGATCAGGGTGCAGTGGCCACGTGGCCTGTCTGGGGGACTATGACCGTGGCAGCTTCCAGAAGGCTGGGGACTCAGGTGAGACACGGAGGCCACAAGGGCCCAGGCAGGGACAAGGAAAGACCACAGGGCACTGCCGCCCACCCACGCCCCTGTAAACTTGGTGGGCTGGAGAGTCACGTGTGCCAAAGCACATCTGTGGGGCACTGTGCAAAAATGGCTAAGGTTAATTTGCCCCTCAGTCTGGAGGGCTCGGGGCACAGTGCAGAAATTCAATTGATTCATAGAGCACAAAAAGAACTGCTGCTGTGGACACATCTGAGATTCAGACCAGCTCCATGAGCTTGTAAATCCCACATTTCACAGATGAGGAACCGAGGCCGGGGAATGATTGAAATGTTCAAGGTCACACAACCGCAGTTGCTATGCCTCCTACTTGTAGAAGGCCTAACAAACAGCAGCCCTGGACTCTCTTATCTTTGACCCTCACATGACCCTCTCAGTGTCATTGTCTCTACCCTACAGAAGAGGAAACTGAGGCACACAGAAGTAAAGGGATTTGCTCAAGGTCACAATACCATGTGGCAGACCCAGAGTTCAAGCCCAGGGTAATTACACATGGAGACCCAGGATTCAAGCCCAGCATCATCCCACATGTACTTTACAGAAACCACGCTCCCCTGCCAACTAGCCCTTGCAGAGGAGGTGTCTGGCCCTTTGGATCACAGCAGGGTCACATGCCAGGGCCAATCTGTCCTCCGCCCGACTGTGGCTCCCTGGGGGTGGAGATGACACCAGCTGCACGTCTCTGTCCAGTGTGAGGCCATAAGAGATTCTCAGGATGAGTTGAGTTGGTGTTGTTGCCGCTCATGTCTGAGTGGAGGTCACAAGGTTGGGTACCCAGGAAAGGCTGTCCCTGGGCCCTGATTTTGTTTGAGCCACTTTTGTGGGTCAGTTCCCAGACTCAAGGAATCTAGACCAAGGGGAGTCGTTCCCACCTGGCTCTGGGTACCCAGTGATGAAATCTTATCGTGGCTTTTCTAAAAGCTTTTTGCAGTTTTTGGCCTGCTTCCCGGGGATAAACAGTCCTAACATCCTGTGCAGTCTCGGGCAGCCTTCCTGATAGCGTGCACTTGAATGCTGTTAGAATGATCCCAATCTTGTGAATAAACACGGAGAAACCAGTGCTTTGGTTCTTGCCTTTGAGGGTCACATTGCTGAGGGAGAGGGGGCTGAGCCTGACTTCCAAGACTCATTGTCCAGTAGTGTTTGCTGCAGGGTCAGGCTGGGCCACTGGTGACATGGAGCGGGGTGGTACAGCACTCTTGTCTGATGTGCTGACCCCTGCAGGTCCCAGCCCCAGATGCTACCAATGGGCCCATTGCTCATAAGTATGGCTGTCCCAAGGAATGTCCAGAAGTTGAGAGGAGTGAGCTAGAAGCAGTGCTGCCTCAGACTCGACATTGTAAACTCATGAACTTCCCACAGCCTGTCGGGCCCTGTGGTATAGTGTAGAGCATCAGACCAAGAGTCTTGTGGCCGTTCAAGCTCTTCTTCCTTACGGGCAAGCCCTTTAACCTCTCTGAGCCTCCATCTCCTCATCTGCAGGACACAATAAAGATGTGGCCTGCTATTTATTCCTCAAGAGTGGCGGCAAGACCATTCATTCATTCATTTGCTTAACCAAGCATTTATTGAGCATCTACTATGTGGCATGCTGGGTGCTGATGTCTGGGAGGAAACACCAGTCGGATGCAGGGCCACTGGGACAGGACACACAGGCTCTGCCTGGCCTGGCAGGGCAGCATTCTCGGGGAAGGAAATGGGAAACTAGCTGTACCATTAGGTGGCATTTTTTTTCTCTCTGCTTCCCTGGTTTTGGAAAGCGAGGGTGCCTTAATGATGTCGTGAGGGTGCTTTTGGAAAGCTGGATGTGCCCATGGCTGCTTCCTGGGGCCTGAGAAGCAGCAGCATCCTGGGCTCCTGGGAAAGGATGTGAGGGTGGGCATTGCCATGGCCAGGGTGGGGTCTGCCTGTCCTCCTCAGGCCTGTCATAAAACACTCAGATTCCCTGTCGACTGGCCTCCTGAGGCCCTTACAAGTCAAATACAGGAGCTTCTGGATCTGCTCCTCCCGGACCACCCCCTGCCCATGTCCGGGGCCCACCACATGCTCACCTCTTCAGCTGCCCAACCTGCCCTCTCTGTTCCAGGTCCATGCTTCCCTCTTCCACACCACCAGGCCTCCCTCACTTTGCAGACGTCTGTCCTACAGGGTTGGGTGGCTGGCACTCTGGTCTCCCTCACACCTGTGGTCCCAAAGCCCCTGCCTTATTCTGACTTGAGCCTGAGCTTCCGGTTCATAGCCTCCCCTCACTCCTGGGATGTGACTTCCACTTCTGTGGCTAAGTCTTTGTTTTCCTTTTTTGCCCTAATTCTCTCCCAGGCTACAGGCCTGAGAGCATATCTGGCCAATCTGGCTTGGACCCTGGGGCCCCCTCCTCATCACAAGCCCCTGCATGTGTGCCTATGAGAAGCTCTTCTGGGTCCTCTGTGTGTGGCTTAGATGTGCTTAACCTGTTCCCCAAACCTGACCATCATGTCATAGCTTCCTCCTTCCCCTCCATGTGTGGCACGTGCTTGCCCTCCCCGTTTACCCTCCTCAGGCCTCCCAACTGCTCATGGGATCTGGTGTCTACTCCCTCTCCTTCCCAATGCCCTTCCAACATGGAACAAAGGGCCACACCCTGGGGGAGCAGGAATCTTGGATCTGTGTCTCTCTTAGATGGAGATGACAGACTGAACAAGCACTCTCGGCCTCAGATGCCACTTGGGGAGTAGACTGAGTGGACCCTGGAAACCTGGGCTGGGAGGACTGGGCAGGGAGACTCCAGGGTAGGGCCGGCTGGGGCTCCCGTGAAGTCAGGCCCAGGGACGGGAGGCAGCTAGGGCAGGAAGGGGCTCATTGGGAACAGGCCTCTTTACAGACCATAAGGTGGGACATGAGATAGGGCTCTGGCGGTGGCTCCACCTGTGTAAGCCCAAGAAGTCCTGTTTGAAAGGGGAAATCAGATCAGGAAGGTGTGAGTGACATTTCGTGGCCTGAAGATCAGGCATGTGTACGCTTCAGCTTTGAAGTCCCCGGAGTGGCCCTTATCAGAGCAGGTGTTGTGTAGTCTGGGTGCTATCTTAATGTGTTTGTGGAGTGGCCTGAATTTCGGGGCTATCTCTGCAGCCTGGGCTCCCAGCCAGAGGGAGCCCCGCATTCTCTATAAAGGCTGTGGGAGTGGGCACTGGCTAGAGCGGTGGCCAGACCCAGGTCCAGGATGAGGTGTCTCGTGGTGCTACTTGCAGTCCTCGCTCTCTCCCAGGGCACTGGGATCACCAGGTGGGTGTCAGGCCCCAGGGGAGGGGGTGGGCATAGCATGCATCGGCTCTGTGTGAGTCTCTCCACGGTCTTCCAGCCATTGTTCCCCGGGGGAGTCCTCAAGGAAATGCTGCAGTTTCCCAAGATAGTCGCTCCCGGTCAGTCTTTTATTTTTTAAAAGGAACTCCTTTATTTATTATTTATTTATTTATTTATTTTTGGTTGTGTTGGGTCTTCGTTTCTGTGCGAGGGCTTTCTCTAGTTACGGCAAGCGGGGGCCACTCTTCATCGCGGTGCGCGGGCCTCTCACTGTCGCGGCCTCTCTTGTTGTGGAGCACAGGCTCCAGACGCGCAGGCTCAGTAGTTGTGGCTCACGGGCCTAGTTGCTCCGCGGCATGTGGGATCTTCCCAGACCAGGGCTCAAACCCGTGTCCCCTGCATTGGCAGGCAGATTCTCAACCACTGCGCCACCAGGGAAGCCCCCAGTCAGTCTTGCCTTTGTGTTTTGGGCTTTTCCCTCTAAAGCGTTCTGTTACTTTCTTCAGGGCGTGGTGAACGAGAACAGGGGGTCAGATGGGCTGCCTGGGAGATTAAGGGCATGGCTTCTGGAGTTAAACTGCCTGCAATTTGATCCCCAGCTCCATCACTAACGTAACTCTCTAACACCACTTAACATAAATTTGTAAAATTAGGATGACAGAAATATCCATTTTATGGGGTTGTCATGAGGGGTATATGAGTTAGTATTTGTAAAATGCTCTGAACAGTGCCTGGCACATTGTAAGAGCTATGTGTGTATCTGTTAAACAAAATAAAGTTCTCTTTATTTTGTCCAAATCCTTTGTGGGTGAAGTTCCCAGGTTCTCCTCCCAAAATAATAACTGATATTTATGGAGCTGCTTGCTACTAGGTGCCAGACACTTAACTAGGTCTTTACCTATACTATCACTAAGCCTCAGGGGTTAGGTAGATATATTATTTGCATTTTACAGATGAGGAAACTGTTGTTCAGGGAGGGTCCCTGAGCTGCCCAAGGCCACATGGTTAAAAATGGAGGAGACAGGACTCGGTCCCAGGTGGTCCCAGTCTTGGTCCCAGACTCTTGCCAGTGACGTCACACTACCTCTGGTTCCCAGGTTCGAGCCCTGTCAAGGCCTGAGCCCAGGGAAACCTGAATCCATCCCTGGGAAGCAGGATCCCTAAAAAGAGGTCCAGTGTCTTTGACAAGTGGGGGCTGCTTGTGGTGGTCCTGAAAGTGGAGTTCTTCCAAGTGTCCGGCATCTGGTGGCCTCAGCACAGGCCTGGAGGCAGGAGTGGGTGGAAGTTTCGTGGTGGTTGGAGCCTGTGTTCAGGGCAGCCATAGTGGGGCGGTGGACTGCCTTTGATGCTCGCTTGCCCTGAGGGAGGCTCTCTGGGTCTTGTGTTGTGATGGGGCAGCTCAGCAGAGTTGCAGTTATTAGTGTGGGAGTCGACAGGCACTCAGCCAGTGGATCTTGTAGCCAGTGAGAACCAGAGCTGGAAAAAGCAGAAAGCACTGGGGGCTTGGACATGGGAAAGGACTGCTGTGGGCTTGCTCCCAGGAGCTCAGTCCAGCCTCCTTCCTTTTGGGCTGAAGTTCTTTTCTATCATCAGAGACAAAGGCTGAGAAATGTCTCGAGATCCTTTCATTTATAGATCAGGTCCCAGCTGAAGTCACACCTGAGGGCTGGGGGTGGGAGGCGCTAGACGAGAGACCATAACTCACATATGAGGTTGTTCCATGTGGGAGCCATTTGGGACATGAACAACATGAGAAAACCCATTTTCTTTATGGGTCTTAAAGCTGCTGCCATTTTATTACTCTCAGAGCACTTTCACACCTGTAGTCTCCAGTTGTCCTTAAAATAGGCCCACGGAGGAGGACCATGTGACTCCTAGAGCTGGGAGGGACATTGGGAACCATCACACTCCAGTCCTTCAATCTGCAGGAGAGGAAACTAAGAGCCGGCGAGGTTAAGCCACTCAGTTGGTCCACAGCAGGGCCCCGAGACGGCTGGAAAGGAAGAGATAATCCATTTTGCGGAGAAGAAGCTGAAGCCCTGAGGGCTTTGGGGAGACCAGGTCTTGAACCAGCTTCTGCTGTTTTCCTTCTTGATTCTCTTCCTGCTGATCTGCCTCCATCACACAACATCTAAATTCTAACCAAGTTCCCTGGGGACCACACTCTGTGCTGAAACCCTCTGAAGAATTTCCACCCATGTTAGGCTGCCCAGAGAGCAGAGAACAGGGGTTGGCAAAGGGTAGGAGCGTTGTCATAGCATTTTCCAGGGTGTGCGGGACACCGTTTTTCTCTCCAGACAGTATGCTTCTGGAGGGTAAGACTGTACCCTTTTCCCCATTGTGTCCCCTGTGCCCCATACGGTGCCCGGCACATAGTAGGTCCACAGTAAGAATTGGAGACTGAATGAGAATACGCTTAGTGTCTTTCAAACCTTGGACTTGCAAAACTCATTAGCGGGTTATAAAATACATCGATTGAGTCTCCACCAGCATTAAAAAAGAGAAAGGAGTAGGAAATGTCAGAGTGCATTGCATTTAGTAAGGGCTGGCGTGGATTTGTGAACTGATGTAGAATACAATTTTTATTGTACTTCAGGTTATGGTACAAGATTGGGGGAGTGGCTTATGGAGCCCAGAGCCTCTGGGCACTTCTCCGAGGCTGGGCAGCCCTGTGGAGGTGCCCACCTCATCACTAATTCTTCCCCTCTCCTCAGGATCCCTCTGCACAAAGGCAAACCCCTGAGAAAGGCACTAAAGGAGCATGGGCTCCTGGAGGACTTCCTGCAGAAACACCAGTCTGCCGTCAGCAGCAAGTACTCCAGCTTCGGGGAGGTGGCCAGCGAGCCCCTGAGCAGCTACCTGGATGTGAGTGGCTCTGCCTGCCTTCCCGTAATGATTCCCACACAGTGTGTTGGCTGCCCCCTGCCTCCTTCCTTCTTTCAGGGTCATGGCGCCCCAGGGGATGTGAGGCCGTCTCCCACCCCTCAGTATCTCCCAGGGGCCAGCAGGTCCTGTAAAACCAATCCCTCCACCTCAGACGACCTTCCTGCGGACAGCCTCCCTCGGGGGTACATGGTCTGCTCCCAGATCCAACCTCATGCCTGCATTTCTGGGCCCAGGGAACCCATGTCTTGGGCTGGGCTTGGCAGGGAGGGGGCAGCTGGTGCCCACTCTCAGCTGCCTGGGACATGGCAGGAGTGCCCCCTGTGCCCTCTTCCTTTTTGGAGACTGTCTCTCTCATCTGTCACTCTTGGCAGTAAACAACCTGCTGTTTTTCTCTTCTGTGCCCTCGTTTCCTTATCTAGGTCATCCCCATCCCCGCCCCAGCCCCAGTACTGACCCGTGGGGACAGCGGGAAAGGAGGGGTGGCCAGGACAGCTCGGGTCTGGGGTCTGTACCTAACTGGTGCCCCATCACTATGTCCCTGCCCCTGGCAGGGTGGCCCAGGCTCCCTACCAGACAGTGCTTACCTTTTGGTCCAGTGTACGCTTTGGGGGCTGATTCCAGCAGTGGATGTAGGGTTTGCGGGAGGGGCAAGCCAAACATGGCTGGGGTCGGAGCTCAGCGTGGGGACCGGGGATGAAGAACTCCCCCAGGGATCCTCCTTCCGTTTCTTCCCACTCAGCCTCCTAGGTCTGTGGGCAGAAAGCACGGGGCCTACAGAACTGAACAGGCTCCGTGCCGAGCATCAGCCCTCACCCCCCTGCGGTGCTCCCTGCCCTCACCCAGTGCTGTCTGTCCTCAGAGTCAGAACTTTGGGAAGATCTACATTGGGACCCCGCCCCAGGAGTTCACTGTGGTGTTTGACACGGGCTCCTCCGACCTCTGGGTGCCCTCTGTCTACTGCAAGAGCGATGCCTGCCGTGAGTGACCCCCCTGCCCTGCCCACCCCTCTGCTCTGCCAGCCACGGTCAGCGTGGCTGGGGGAAAACGCAGGGGGAAGGAGAGCTTTCTTGGACATGCCCAGCCTCTCTCAACCCTTGCAAATGGCCACAGCCTGGGAAGGTGTGCAAATCACAGGCTGATGTATAAAGCACCAGCGAGAAATGAGGGAACTTTGCTTTTTTCCTTTTTTTTTTTGGCTCTATTAGGAGCCAAGGCAGACTCCTTTCCCTCCCGGGTCCTCAGTTTTTCTTTCTATAAAATGGGGCTACAACATGCCAGTGGGTCCTGGGAGAATGAAGTGAGAGGTACTGAGTAAACTTTTTTGTTGTTGTTGTTGTTTTTTTTTGGCTGAGTTTTTTTGGGTCTTCGTTGCTGTGCGAGGGCTTTCTCTAGTTGCGGTGTGTGGGCTTCTCATGGCGGTGGCTTCTCTTGTTGCGGAGCACGGGCTCTAGTTGCGCGGGCTTCAGTAGTTGTGGCACGCGGGCCTAGTTGCTCCGAGGCATGTGGGTTCTTCCCGGACCAGGGTGCGAACCCATGTCCCCTGAACTGGCAGGCGGAATCCTAACCACGGCGCCACCAGGGAAGCCCCTGAGTAAACATTTAATATATGTAAATAATTTATTTCTCCCACAATCCTGGGAGGTTGGTGCTCTTTTTATCCCCATTTACCAGGTGAGGAAGCCAATGTTTAGCGAAGCAAAAAGAGTTGTGGGAAATTACAAAGCTGGTAGAAGCCGGTCTCGGGAAACCACAGGGATGGTTTTCTTCTTCCTTTTTTTTGTTTGAGAGCTACGAAGGTAGCGCTGGGGGTCAGAGAGTTGGGTTGAGCAGCAAGGAATAATTTTCTTGCTTATTTTCAGTAGAGAGAATCATTAGTATTTAGACGATATTCTTACAAGACCTGGTGAGGATTCAGCTCCCACTGGCACTGTCGAGTGGTGAGAAGTTGCTACAGGCCCCGCTAACCCTGAGTCTGTGTTCCAGAAAATCACCACCGCTTCGACCCAAGCATGTCGTCCACCTTCCAGAACCTGGGCAAGCCCCTGTCCATCCAGTACGGCACGGGCAGCATGCAGGGCTTCCTGGGCTACGACACCGTCACTGTGAGTGGGGCTTGGGGCCAGCCAGCCCTCGCCTTCCCCCCCAACCAGCCACTCTCCCACCCAGACACCCAGGCTCTGGGCTGTGCCCCACCTGACAGGCTTCTCTGGGTCCGGTTTCCATCCTCCTAACCCTTCTCTCACTTGACCTTGCCATAGTGAGTCCTGAATCCTGAGTCTGTGCCAGTTCTGAGTTCTTCAGCGCCACGTGTGTGATCTCATTTTAAATTTAGTTCTTTCAACAGCCCTTTGAGGAAGGTATTCTCATCCCCATCGTTCAGATGAGGGACCCGAGGCTCAGATGAGCTGATAACTTGCCTGAAGTCGCACAGCTGGGTGACGATGGGAGCTGAGTGTCAGACCCACGTCTCCGACTCTCTGGGCTTGACCTCACTCTGGATCAGTCATAGAGCAGCATCTTCTTCCGTGTCAGAGAGCCTCTGTGCCCTCTGGACAAGGGCTCCCCTTGCTCTTGTTCCTTTCTGGCTTCTGAAGTACTTAATACAGTGGCCAGCACATAGTAAGCGCCCAATACATGTTCACATCTTTCTTTTCGTCCTCATCCACCATCTAAGGTTAAAAATCAAGCAGCATCCCTTGGTGCTCTTCACCTTGATCTGCCTTTAGTTCTTCCCGGGGTCTGGCTGAAGTCTTTTCTACTTCAAGCCCAAAAGGACACAGCCCTTCTCTGCTGACAGCCCTCTCCTCAGCTTCTTCCCTTGGCTGGGCAGTTGCCCTCCCAGCTCAGGCCTCCCCAAGAGTCAGCACCAGAGCCCCTGGCTGAGGTGGCCCAGCAGACAGACCTCTGGAAGGCTGATTCCCCTGCCGAGGTTTTGCTATTTTCTGCTATTTTGGGTTCTGGGGGGAAAACCTGCATCTTCACGGAGGAGCTGGCCCTTGCTGTGGGCCTGAGCCATGGTGCATCTTGCTGTCTTCGCTCACCCACCTTGGGCAGGGGGTGGGAGAGAGAGGCTCAGGGGTCAGGACCTCCCTCCCCGCTGCCACCCACAGAAGTCTCACATGAAGTGAGAATGAGTGGGGCACCCAAGGAAGAGAAAGATCTGTGTGGGTGGAGCAGGGTGAGCTAAGGGAGCAGAGGAGGGAGAGGAGGGGTGAGAAGCAGGACCAGAGCATGAGGGACTCTAGGACACAGGTTTCACCCTGAATACCTTCAGGTGCCTCTGGAGCAAGGGGTGACATGATGACGTCCACTCTCAATTTCGCTTTGGCTGCCTGTGTGGACGATGGGTTATAAGGGGACAGAGTAGAAGCAGGAGGCCTGGTGGGTCGCTGTGGGAGCTCAGAATAGGCTAGTGGACGCGTCAGCCTTCCAGGGAAGTGGGCAGGTTGATAGGACACTTCTTCGCAGAGTGCCGATAAAAGTTCACTGATCATACATTTACTAAGTGCTCGATAAATGTTCAGCATTCATGTTCTTTAGTCTAAGCACTGCCTTGCGATGCAGGTGTTATTATTCCCTGTAACAGATGAGGAGATTGAAGCTCAGAGAGGTACTTGTCCAAGGTCACACAGCACACGACAGAGCAAGGATGCACAGCGGGATCTTTTTAGATGCAAACTGCGTGCGTGTTCTTTCTGTCCATCATGCTGCTCCCACGGCTCTTCCCTGGGAGATGCCCTGGTGCAGCAGCTGATGGGAGGGCTTCAGGCTGGCAGAGGGCCTTGGAGCGTCCCTCGTTTTACGCCCTTCTTTGGGCTCACCCCCAACTTCTGCGCCATGAGCCCTGCTGTCCGCACCCCCAGCCATGCTCTCTCTTCCCCTGCCACCCAGTCCCCTGCCTCATCAGACCAGTTCCCTCAAAACCACAGCACAGAGCTGGGAAAGGAGGCTTTTCTCTCTTAAGCTCACATAACTACGCTGCCTAAAAGAGGGAGGGCGGGCTGGCAGAGCCCGACCCTCGACCTTTCTGGGTCCTCTGCCTGCAGGGCCCCCTGGTGGAGGTCACTCTGCCTTTCTTGCAGGTCTCCAACATTGTGGACCCCCAGCAGACTGTGGGCCTGAGCACCCAGGAACCTGGTGACGTCTTCACCTACTCCGAGTTCGATGGGATCCTGGGACTGGCCTACCCCTCCCTCGCCTCTGAGTACTCGGTCCCCGTGTTTGACAACATGATGAACAGGCACCTGGTGGCCCAAGACCTGTTCTCGGTTTACATGGACGGGTAAGAGCTGCGCCCAGCGTGGGCTGGACTTCCACGTCCTGGCAGGGACTGTCGCCTGAGGAGTGTCCACCCCGTGGGGACACTGCAACACAAGGGTAGTCACCGGCATCCAAGCAAACCTCTCCTTGCTTCCAGGCACATCCAACCTCCTGTCTAAAGGTCCCCAGCAGGGTCACTGACGCAGCCAGAGTCCACCGGGCCAGAATTCGACTTTCATTTCTGGCATGTAAAAAAGGAAGCCTGAATCCATCTCTGCATAGGGGCTTTTAACCTCTTTTCTTCCAAAGCGGCAGGCCTCAGTAATCATTTATTGATGTCACTGAGACTCACAGATGTTTAGAGCAGGCTCTAAAGGAGTCCAACCTTCTCCTTTCAATATGCAGGCAACTGAGGCCCGGGCGGGATGGTCACCCTCAAACTGGTGGACGAGCCATGTCTGGGGCCCAGGGCTCCTGACTCCCAG
This sequence comes from Eschrichtius robustus, assembly GCF_028021215.1. NCBI lineage: Eukaryota > Metazoa > Chordata > Mammalia > Artiodactyla > Eschrichtiidae > Eschrichtius > Eschrichtius robustus. The sequence continues at coordinate 97,329,704 of NC_090826.1, forward strand.
ACCAGTGTTCCCCACTCTACCCTCCTGATGGGGCAGCTCTGCTAGACAGAGGGGTGGGTGGCAGGGCTGGCAGAAGGGAACCACACCCAGGAGAAGGAGCTGGGTAACCCAGGCAGGGGGTAAATAGGTGCATTCATTCATTCATTTACTCAGTAGATATTTATGGGCCCTTACTATGTGCAGGGGCTGTGCCAGGAGACGGGGATACATCAGCAAACAGGACAAACTGGGAGTCAACTTTTTAGCAGGGGAAACGGACAACACACATGTCATAATTACGTATACAATTATGATGACAGTTGTGATGAGAGCACTCCCTGCAGGGGAGATCTGCATGTACTGAAGTCTTAATAGTAACAGGCAGCCCAGTCTGACGAAGTATGTGTGTGGAGAGTGGCCAGGGGAAGCTTCGCTGAGGCCTGAGTGGGTGATATACAGGTGAGACAAAGGGATGGCACATTTTAGGCAGTGGGGTGGCATGTGTCAGAGCCCGGAGGTGGGATGGAGTTTGATGAGGCCAAGGAACAAGAGCTGCAGAGTGAGAAGCTGGTAACCCGCAGTGTGCCAGTGTTTCCTGGTCATGAGACAGAGTCCCAGAAGGAACAGAGAGGAGAGGGTTTGGGCTGGGGTGGCAGTTTTCATCCAGAGCATGTGGGACCTCGCTGAAGACCCCTTCCCCTACTCGAGGCCAAAGGGCTGGGGGCAGAAAGCCTTGAGTGGTGGGGGGCAGGGACACAGTGGCCTGAGCAGAGCCTGGCAGGCACATGACCTCCTACTTCCTGACCTCCCCTCCCACAGTAATGACCATGCTCTGGGCTCTAGTGCTGCCTCAGCCTGGGTGGGTGCTGCAGAATTCAGAGAGAAAGGATGCTGCAGCTGATATCAAAGAAAAGCCTCGAGTACCGGGAAGGTGGGGGAGCTCATGTGAAGCCTTTGGGGTGGAGGTGGGTGTTGGGGGCCGGGAGGACAGTGCGGCAGGGTCTGAATCGCATCTAACCCTGTGTGGGGCTGGGCTACCTCCTCACAGAGCCAGGGTGTCGGAGTCCCACATCATGACTTTCCTTGGTTTCAGGAATGGCCAGGAGAGCATGCTCACGCTGGGGGCCATTGACCCGTCCTACTACACAGGATCCCTGCACTGGGTGCCTGTGACCTTGCAGAAGTACTGGCAGTTCACCTTGGACAGGTGGGTGAGTGGCAGCTGTGGCCCCGCCAGAGGCTGCCCCCAGGTGTGGGGATGTGAGGGTCTGGGTGTCAGTCCGGTAGCTGGTAAGACCATCACGTTAGCGTATGAATCAGATGCTCCAAGGCCAAGTGTCTTTGTCAGTGAGGACCTAAACCTTCACTTACACTTGATTAATAAGATTAGCTGTGCTTATCCAGCACCGAGACCTGCCAGGCATTGCGCTGGGTGAGGATATGACTGCCTGGCTTAGTCCTCACTAGAGCCCTGTGAGGGTGGCGCTGTGATTATCCTCATTTTGTAATTTACTAACATCGACTTTGAACCTCACGACCATTTTCCCTTGAGGAAATCAAAAACAGGGTGGTTAATGTACCCATTTTGTAGATAAGAAGCCTGAGTGTAAGAAGACTGGGGAATTTGCAGCAAATAAATGGCAGGGGAAAGCTTGAAACCAGATCTTTGGGCAACCAGTGTGGTACTCATTCCACCCCTTAATGCCCGTGACTTTGCTGTTTCATTGACGTTTCTGTCCCATAGAAGGTCAGGTGGCCTCCACTGAGCCACTGAGTTGGGAGAAAATGGTTTCGGGTCTTTTCTCTGAGTTCAGGAAGTTATGGGGGCTCCAGAAAGGAGCCCAAAGAAAAGGATCTGGGGTGGCTGGACTTCCTTCCTGCCAAGGATCCTGGCAGGGGAGGCTAGGAGGGACCCAGGGCGGTAGGGGTGGATGATGATTGTGCTGCGAGGCCATCCTATTTCCCCTCTGCAGTGTCACCATCGGCGGTGTGGTGGTGGCCTGTGATGGTGGCTGTCAGGCCATCCTGGACACGGGCACCTCCATACTGGTCGGGCCCAGCAGTGACGTCCTCAACATCCAGATGGCCATCGGAGCCACACAGAACCGGTATGGTGAGGTGAGGCCAGACCCTTATCCTCACCTCCCCAGACCCCCCTGAAGAGGGAACTCCTTTGCACATGGAAGAAATGACAAAGAGAAATGGTGAGGGGTTTGGGATTCCTGCAGGGGTTGGGATTTCTTGGGAGGCCTTCAAGATGGCCTGGCTTTTCTAGCTTCGGCTCACTTGCTGTTGGAGGTCCCATGTCTCTTGCAGTGGCTGCAATCTGACTTCCTGTCGCCAGGGAGGGTCATACATCCCTGACTCACTGAGCTTTGCTGCGCCCTCTTGTACCCCTCCACCCATGGGTCTCCCCTCTTCCTCCCTGACAGCTAAGTGCTCTCAGTGTCCTTGGGAGCTCTGGCTGGGCTTGGAGGGGAAATGTCGAGGCAAACAACTCCTTGTCTTGAGCTGGTGTCTGTCCCTGGGCTGGTCCCCATCAGTGTGACTCCTTTGAGGTCTAAGGACCTCCCTGGGGTCCTCTGAGTAGCAGGTCCCTCCCCACTTCTTGGCTGCAGTGCAGAGGAAGAGGTCCCACCTGGGACTTTCTCTGCTTCTGGCAGTCAGATCACACCCATGGTCCTTCTAAGAGGACCTCCCTCTGGTCTTTAGTTTGACATCGATTGCGGCAGCCTGAGCAGCATGCCCACGGTGGTCTTTGAGATCAACAGCAGAATGTACCCACTGACGCCCTCCGCCTACACCAACCGGGTATGAGTCTCCGGAGAGGAAGCCTGGGCTCACCCAGCTCCCCTCCTCCCTCCTGGCAACTCAGCACATTGGTGATAAGTGGCATGGGCTAGATGGAGAGAGCAGGACGTGCATTTAGACCACCTGGCCTTTCAGAGTGGGGCCTGTTGTCCTTGGGCCTCATTTGTGGCTGCAGCAGCCTCATCCTGGGAGAAATGGTGCAGACAGGAAGGACCAAGCCCGGCGGCCTGAGGGAGGGTGGGATGGGCGGGACCACAGCCACCCATAGGAACCTCCATCCACTGCGCTAGCTTCTAAGCCCTGGGGCCTAGGGCTTTGTCTGGGATTTTTCTTGATAACCTGGGCTTTGTGGGGACCCAACCCTCATCCCTACTGCCCTGCTGGCTTCAGCTTTGACCTAATCCTGAGCACCCCGAACTGTCAAGGTCTTGGGTCCCCAGGCCTGTTCTGGCTGGTCACCAGGGCCGTAGGTGCTGAGAGCAGGAGGGCGGGGGGTTGGGGAGGACCAGTGAGGGGGAATGGGGAGGGGGCCCACCAGGTGATCTTGGATCTGACACTTCATTTCTGAATGTCAATTTTTTCATCTGTTGAGTAGATGAATCTGATACTTGCTTGCTTAGCTCAGAAGGTGATTTCAAAGGTGAGAGGAAACAATAGATGAGAGAGTGATTGGGGGTGGGGTCCGGAGAGGCACAGCAACTGGGGTTGGGACCAGCTTCATGTCGGCCTTCCCTTTCCCAGGACCAGGGCTTCTGCACCAGTGGCTTCCAGGGTGAAAATAATTCCCAGCAGTGGATCCTGGGGGATGTCTTCATCCGGGAGTATTACAGCGTCTTTGACAGGGCCAACAACTGCGTGGGGCTGGCCAAGGCCGTCTGATGGCACCGCTGACCAAGAGCCTCGCTGTCCCCAAACACACGCACATACACACATGCACCCGCACGCATGCACACACACATGCACACACACATGCACACACATAGGTGAGGTTTTCAAGCAGACGGTTCTCAATAAATACTACGTCTCTGCAAAGCCTGGCTTCCTTTGGGGCTGAATCCCTGCACCGCTCTGGGGGTGGGATGTGACAGTCACGTGGTGTGTTCGGCAGAACTGGGGCCACATGGGTAGGGGAGCACTGGGGACACTGTTGATGGATGGAGACTTTCACAAGGGAATTGGCCATTTCAAGCTCAGGTCAGGTTTTTAAAAGCAAGACCAGTCTTGCCTTCCTGTTCTCCTACTCCCCGTCTTTCTGGGGAAAGAGTGCAGTAAGAGAGACCTTTGCAGGATGAGACTTGTGCCCGGGGAACAAGGGCTTGAGGTGGGGCCGAGTAGAGAATATTGGCCTAGGGAGAGAATGGCTCTAGTTCTATTAAGAGAAGGGCTTGACTGCCATTTGGAGAAGACATTAGTGGAACAGGCAGAGGGCTTCTGGGAAGGTCTGAGGGCCCTGAGGTTGCTGTGGGGAAGAACCACAGCCCAGGGTCCCATCCTCAGTCTTAGAGACGCCACACCTGACTCGCCAGCGCCTGAAAAGTAGCTACATCGCCGGGGCGGACCCATGTCCACCGGCTCACAGAGGCGGACATGTCAAAGGTCAGCAAAGACCACAGCTGTCAGTGAACAGACCACGCATGCTCACAGGTCCCTGCAGCCTTCTGAGGAGGGGAGAGGCCACTGAGGAAATACAGATATCAGGGGGTCAGAACAAGGGCCTCTAGGCAGAGGTAAGAGGCTTTTCTCAGTCATGCTACTTTGAGGTGCTGTGAGGGGCAGGCTGGCCACTCCTGGGGAGACCCCAGTGCTCGGTCACTTGGCAGGAGCTGTGCACGTTTGCTCCCTCGACCCTCCTTCCCTCCTCTGCACCCCTTCTTTTGACAGTCTTTTCCCTAAAGGGGACAGTACCATTGATCAGCCTTCACTTTTCTAAATCACAGCCAATCTCGCCCCCAGTACAGTCACTGGGCTTTAAGTCACACCTTTATAGCAGCTGAACTCTCAGAAGGCCTTGGAAACTGAGGGGCCTGGGGTGGGTTTGGGCAGAGGACACAGGAGAATGTTCTGGGACTTCAAGGGCAGAGGGCAGCGTTGGTGCTTCAGCCTTATGGTGTCGGGGAGGCGAGTGTCGTGCTGAGTAAGTTCTGGCATTAGGCACTTTGTAAAATCTAAGACCAATACTGCCTGTTTGCCAAGAATGAGACAGAACTGGGCCACTTTCATTATTTTTAGGCTTCCTGTAGATTAAAAAAAAGCCAAACAGGCTCACAAAAATTGTGTTATATTTCAGTGGTTTACCCTTAACAAATTGTATTTTAAACATCCAGACGTCAATTGGAGGTAAGTAGAAAGTCATCGTATTTATGTGATGACTTTCATAAATGGGAAGCTTGGATCAAATGGTTCCCCACCGCACCCATTGCCCACCTGGCCCAGGTAGAGACCCCTGTCCCGAGGGGGCAGCGCCCTCTGGGTCTCATGGGCCATGGCAGCCTCACAGTCTGCTCCTGGGATTTCTCCTGGTTGCAGAGAAAGTTCTGCTTGGAATGTTCTCCACAGTCCTACCCTTTGTCAACTTTTAAGTGTCCTTCAAATCTCCCTTCAGTCCAGACCTCTTTAGGATCTCCTGACCAGGCCCGGGTTGGTGCCCTCCTGTGGCCCTGCTGCGCCCAGCCCTTTCCCTAGGGTACACTTGGTATTTTTATTTTCTTGTCTGTTTCCCTCACGGACAGTGGGCTCCCTGAGCACAGACACTGTGTACCTCTCTTTGATGTCTTGGAGGCCTAACTCATGGAATGTCCCTATCAGGTATTGTTGCATGAATGAGTGAATGAATGGACAAATGATTCACTCGTCCTGACGAGTCATACTACTCACTGCTGGTCTCCTCTTTCCTCCCCATCTTCACAACCGCCCGCCCTCACTGCACACTCAGGCCTGCTCTCTACCTTTTCCCTCCCATTGTGAGCCTGGGGAATGGCTCGGCACATGCTGGGAGGACGCTGAAGGGGAGAGAAGGGGCCAAGCTGTCTGCAGGGTTTTAAGTTTCTGCCAAGGGGCCCACACCAGGCTCTGAAGCAGGCCCAGAGCACTGGGGGTCTGCAAGGGGATAAAGGAGCCTTGGAAGGGGCACATCTGCCATTCCCTTGTGAAGAAGCCAACCTGGAGGCCAGTGAGATGTGATGCTGGGAGAGACCCTGCTGGGAGAGACCTGGCTGACTCACTACCAGGTCTTCTACCTGCGCTGTCTGCTGGTGAGAACCAGGGCCTGGCGGGGCAGATGAGGAAGTCTCAGTGGCCATTCACGTCCACCCTCTATGCAGTTGCTGCCATCTGTCTGCTACCGTGGCCACACCCAGTACCCTGCAGGGTTGGCCTCTGGGCATTTGCTCATGCCGTTCCCTTCGCCTGTTTTCTCCTTTCCACTCTCTGACCTGTGAGCTGCTCCTCACCCTTCAAGACCAGCTTTCAGTGTCCTCTGAGGTGACACCCACACTGCACCAGACTGCCGGCTCCCAGCTTCCTAATTGCTCGGCAGGGATCTTTAAAACAACGTTTATCTTGCCTTTGTTATTCACTGACATGTTGGTCTCTCTGCTAGAGTCCCTGATGGACAGCACAGCATTTTTACTCTCTGAATCTTCAGTGCCCAGGGAACATCCTGGCACAATGTGGAGGCTGAGAAAGAGCCCAAGGGTGGCTTATGCCTTGTGATATGAGTGGGCAAGTCTCTGACCCGGTGGCATGAATCATAAGTGCTGAAAAACATGGGCTCTCTCTCTCTCACAGACACACACACACACACACACACACACACACACACACACGCACACACACACACACACACACGAGTCTCCTGCGCCGCCCCTGGCCCTGAGTACACACAGGCAGAGGCCTCAGGCCTAGAGCCCTATTTCCAGTTCCTCTCCCTCCTTGTCACTCATTTTCCTGCCAGTTCTTCTCTTGCTAATGAGAGGAAGTTTTGGCCAGAGAGAAGCTTGGAAAGGAAGTCTTTGAAATGGAAATGTTATGACAAAATGATGGATTGTTTTCCGGGCTGTGCAGTTTGTTTCTTGCTTGCAGCAGCAGAAGGGGAGAATATCTCTGCACCGGGAATGGTGGAGGTTGCCCACGTCAGGAAGCCCTAGACAGTAGGAAATGCAAGTGAAACACACACCAAAAGCAGGAAGCTGGTGGTGGGAAGGTAGGGCGAGGGAAAGCCCCAGGCAGGCAGAGGAACATGGCCTGGTTACTGCCCAGTAACTCTGGTTGGAACTGCGGCCCCCGATGGGCCAGGGTGGGCAACAGCTTCCTGCTGAGGCCAGAAGAAACATCTGGTGTAGCCTTCGACCATGGCCACACCTACCACCCTGCGGGGCTGGCCTCTGGGCCTTTGCTCATGCTGTTCCCTCCATGTGATGTCCCTGTCCACTTTCTCTGACCTGTGAGCTGCTCTTCATCCTTTAAGACCAGCTTAAATGTGCCCTCCTCTGAGAAGCCCCCTTACTGCACATGATGCCCACCTCACCCAAACCCTCCAAACGGCAGGAATACTCGCTGGCTGACCCCTGGCCACTCGGTTTACTTGAGGTTAATTAGAATTGTCACCTGTCTTGTTCATTAAAAAATATATTTTGAGTACCTACTGGGTGTGAAGCTCTGCTCTATTCACCGTGTCCCTCAGTGGACACAGCACATGGAACCTCCACCCTCATGGAAATCTGTGGGGGGCACAGACTGTGGAAACAAGAAGTGTGTAAACTGCATAGCATGTTCGATGGCTTTGAAACTGATAGGTGTCGTTTCAGGGGGCTCCAGGAGCACTGTCCTTTATGTCTCAGTGCAGAAAGAATTCAGTGAGAGGCAAAGTGATAGATAAGTGACTTATTAGAATAGGACGTTTGTGAGGCTTACAAGCGGGCAGGCAAGCGTTGTGCTGCCCCGAGTGCTTAGTGGGTTACATTTTTATAATCAGAAGAAGACAGGGGAGGGGGAGAAGACCTTCTTTGTCTTTCTTGAGTAGATGTCACGTTTCCATAAATGATTGTTTTTTGTGTGTGTGCCCACCACTGGGCAGGTTGTAGGCCTTATTCTCCACTATTGTTTTATTGTTTTTAGGGCATTGTGCAAAGAGCATGTCCTAGGGGTCAAAGGGCATGTTTTGGGGGTCATTAACTTACTGAGCTCACTGGGCGGGATATAGGTCTCATGCTACCATTGTTTTGTGGTTTTGTTGTTTTATTGTTTTGGAGCATGTCTTGTGCCTCTGTTGCATGATTTTGTGCTAATCAAGTTAGCTTGATTTTGTTGTTAAGCAAGCCAATCTGGCTCTGATGTTAAGTGACCAGTTCTGCTTTAGGAGTCAAGCAAGCCCGCATCATTTCAGGATTTTCCCTTGACTTTCTGGAGTGATCATTAATCTTACTGTGGTCTCCCAAAGCCCCTTAAAGTTCCCTCTCTATCTACAATTCCCTAATGGGGTTTCTAAGCTGACTATTTGATTATCCTACTCAATCCCTATCGGTCTGAAGCTCCAAGGGAGAAAGTAGAGCCGGGTGACATGATGCAGTGCTGCGGGGAACATGCTTGCTCTAAAGCGAGGTGAGAAGGGAAGGCTCTGTGAGAAGGTGATGTTTGAGCAAAGACATGCAAGAGGTGGGAAGGCATGTGGCTATGAGAGAGGGACGAGCATTATAGGTAGAAGGAACAGTGTGTGAAGATTAATCAGCACTTAACCAATAGAAGTTGCTGGTAGATAAATAAGGATACATTATTTTCTGCTCATGCTTCTTATGTTTCTAAAGAGATGACCCTGTCTTTGAGGGCAATAATCATGTCTCAATCTTTTTGTATCCTTCATAGCACTTATGTGTTTGGCACAGAGTAATTGTTCAGAAGATGTTTGTTGAACAAATACACGCACTCCAAACTGTCCTCTAAACACTTAAGAGCATGAGGCAGCCCAGCACTTGTCCTGGAGCGCCCTCTGGTGACCTAATCTCAAAAGCCAACTTTGTATACATTCTTTGGTATCTGGCAAGATTCCTCCTTATCACCCCAGGCCAACCAAACAATAGAATTCACTCAGGGCCTACTACATACAGGGCACGGTGCCAGCTTCTGCAGGAGGCATTGACTCACAGGAGATGTGGTCCCTACCCTCAAACCCCTCACTCACAGGACCTCTCGCTGGTTAGCCGTTCCCTTCTCAGTCTTTGTTTTTTTGGGATCCTCCATCTCCATCTTTCTGGATCATCTGTCATACCAGAATTACATTTTGAGCTAGAGCTGGCAGGTGACGATGTGCCGCGTGTGTGCCTGAGGGGCTTGGGGGCGGTGTTAGCCCTTCCAGGTCGGCCGAACAGCCCTCCACCCCAAGGAGTTCCAGCTCCAGGGAGCTTGGTGAGCAGCGGGGACCTGCTGCACGAGATGCTCCCTGGAGTCGGGCTGGCGCTGGTAAGGTGCAGACCAAAGCTGCCTCCCCATTCTGGCTTGTGGAATTGTGCCTCCTTTTTGGAGACTGCTCATGCCTTTCACCACCTCGTCTGGGTGAAAATAAAGTTGCATCGGAGGTGCTGGGCCTCCCCCGTTTTGTCCTTGTCCAACCCTCTGGCTCGGACTGCAAAACCTAAGAGTCTCTTTCTTTCCCAGGGCCCCGTCTAGCATTGAGACCAGAATAGCTGTGTCCTTGAAGCTTTATTTTTAGGGCCTGTGAGAGGCATCAAGGAGCTTCCTGGGTAAGGACAGCCACACCTCCTGCAGCTTTGGACTGTGACCTGGGAAGTCCTGTAAGCCAGGCCCTCCTGTGGGAGCACCAGATCTCAGTCAAGTTTCCCAAATCAACTCCCTGGGGGGCATTTCTTATCGAGAGAGTCATTCATAAGCAGTGGAGTAGACTGTAGGCAAACTGGCTGTCCGATGCCTAGGCTTGTGCCCCTGGGACTCCCAGGGTCACCCTGGTGGCCAGTCTCTTGACCTCAACTCCTAAGACAAAGAGGCAGGCAGGCCTAAGCTGGAGGGATGCTGGGGCCAGAACTCTAGTGCCTGCACCTGGGGCCCTGGTGGGTTTGGAAAATATGCAAAGAATAGAGAATCTCGAAGCACTTTCCTAAGTCCATTTCCGGGGAGTCCCAGACACAGACCAGTTAGGGAGAGAAGCTGGGATCTGAGAAGCTTCAGGAATGAGAGACCTATTGACAGGCTAGGGCAGAAGGCGCCATATGGATATTCTAGTCATTGGTGGGCTATGGATTTGGACTGTATTTGAAGGATTTATTTAGACACAAGAGGAAGAGGAAGGGCTTTCTGCCACCCACAGGGTGCTCCCTTGCAAAGTTCACTGGGCACTTGTGCATGTGTCTCCCAGGCCTCTTTGTCTCCTCTGACCACTCAGACCTCTGTGTCTTCTTTGCCTTGAGAGGTGTCTTAATCCGGTAGGGCTGCCGTGACAAAATACCACAGACTGGGTGGTTTAAACAACAGAAATTTATTTCTCTTGGTTCTGGAGGCTGGAAGTCCAAGATCAACGTGTCAGCAGGGTGGGCTTCTCCTGGGTCCCCTGTCCTTGACTTGCAGATGAGATGGCCACCTTCTTGCCATGTCCTCACATGGCCTTTCCTCTGTGCCTGCACATTCCTGGGTATCTCTTCCTCTTCGTATAAGGACACCAGTCATATTGGATTAGGACCCCACTCTTAGGACCTCATTTAACCTTAATTGCCTCTTTAAAGGCCCTGTCTCCAAATACAGTCACAATGGGGGTTAGGGCTTCAACATATAGATTTTGGAGCGACACAGTTCAGTCCACAACACGTGGCATCCTGAAGGGGTGTCCTCCCTTCCCCACTGTGTCTGTCAGCCCCGCAACACCCAGCTGCTCATCTGTCCTTCCCCATCCAGCCTTGAAAAGTAAATACCGACCCCCTCCCTGGGCGGCGGGGAGGCTAAAGCTGCCTTGCCTGCTTGGAAACACTGCAGCTCCTTCTGGGACTGGTCAGGCCTCTAGTGGGTACAAGTACTAGGTGGGATTCAGCATGTCTCCCCCTACAGGGGCAGAGGGACACTGAAAAATCCCTTGCCCCACTGGAGGTTCTTGAGCTAGAGAGGTGAAAGAGGGTGACACAGGGGACTGTGGCCTTTCCCACGCAGCTGGCAGCCCTGGCCTGAGGTCTGGGACAAATATTCTGGGAATTTGCCTGGGCCTTGTCAAAGTGAACGCTCTCTCACTCTGTCTCATTAAATATTTAGGGAACATACCTACTACTAGATGCTAAAGCCACGGTGGTGAGCAAAACACAACCTTCACCCTCTTAGAGTTTGTAGGGGTGCCGATTATCAGGAGCTTTATCATGGTGAGATTTATTGGGAGAGACTGTTTTAGAATTTAAATACTCTGTCCCATTGTTCTTGCAATTGACTGCAGTGTCCTAAAAAACCTGGTAATTCCAAAATCAAACTCCATCTGCCAGACTGTTTCTTAGGCCAATGAGTGTCCCAGTTGTTAGTCTAGAAGGTATGGTCCCCGTTCAGCTTGTGCTTCAGAGCCCCTGAGGTAGAGCATGTCTTTGCATGGAGGAAAGGGGAGCAGGCCTGGCACCCTGAAACCTCACCCACACAGCTGTTCTTCCAGCATGCCCTACACTGGCTCATGGAAGCCCTTCCCTCCCTGGGGCAGCCTATGACCAGCTCCCTCCGCTCTGCTACTCCTGAGGGGCCACCTGGACTTCACCAGCCTCTGGAAAGGGCCCCCGATGAGATGTCATTTTTATAGTCCCAACAGGTTTCGAGGGAGGATCTGAGAGCTAAAGCCAGAGGGCAGCCGAGAGCTGTGACGTGACGAGGACATCTGGGAAGGGGGAGTTGCTGCAGGCTGCTCCAGCAGAGGCTCTGCAGGGCTCCGGGGCCCAAACTGGGCTTGGCAGGCTGGGGAAGAGGCACCACCTCTAGGATTTGCCTTGAAGCTTTTGGCAGCTTTGACTGTCTCCTTAGATCCATTGGTGGGCAGTCCCCAGCGTCTAAGACCCTGGAGCAGATGACTCTCACGTCAGGCCTCCTGGCACTGCAGAGGATGTCTGGGGGTGGGGTGGGGTGGGGGGGTGGCGAGGTGCCCTAAAGGCTGTGACTTCAGTCTTTGATGAAATAAGACCTGATCCTCCAGGGTGGGCCTGGTTCAGGGGCTCTCTCACTGGAGAGCAGAGGCTGGACCTTGCTGGCAAGTCACCTCTTCTTCGGGGGTCTCTGATAACCACTGCTGCCATCACCACGTGTTCCCCAGTTAAAGGTGTTGCTCCCTTTAACTCTCTGGCTCAGGTAGGGGTACATGGCTCTAGTGCACAGGCTCTGGATGACACAAAGTGGAGTAAACAAGAGTGACATATCCCCAGGTGGTCAGGTTTAAGAGCTATGTGTTGACCCACTCTATCTCCTGGCTGATTTCTTTATAACAGATACCAGCTGTGTTAGTTGTCTATTGCTGTTGCTACAAATTAGCACAAATTTAGTGGCTTGAAACAATACAAATGTATTATCTCATAGTTCTGGAGGTTGGAAATCCAAAATTGGTCTCAGTGGGCTAAAATTAAGGTGTCAGGAGAGCTGCCTTCTTTCAGGGAGCTCTAGGGAGAATTGATTTCGTCGCCTTTTCCAGTTACTAGGCTGCCTGAATTCCTTGGCTCATGGCCTTGTCACTTCGACCTCTGCTTCTGTTGGCACATCTCCTGACTCTGACCTCCTGCCTCCCTCTTATAAGGACCCTTGTGGGTCCCACCTAACCCAGGATCACCTCTCCCACCTCAAGATCCTTAACTTAGTCACATCTGCAAAACCCCTATTGCCATGTTTTGTTTTGTTTTTTAATTTTATTTATTTTTGGCTGCGTTGGGTCTTTTTGTTGCTGCACGTGGGCTTTCTCTAGTTGCGGCGAGCGGGGGTCACTCTTCGTTGCCGTGCATGGGCTTCTCATTGTGGTGGCTTCTCTTGTTGTGGAGCATGGGCTCTAGGCACGCAGGTTCAGTAGGTGTGGCTCGCGGGCTCTAGGGTGTGGACTCAGTAGTTGTGGCACACTGGCTTAGTTACTCCGTGGCATATGGGATCTTCCCGGAGCAGGGCTCGAACCCATGTCCCCTGCATTGGCCGGCGGATTCTTAACCACTGTGCCACCAGGGAAGTTCCCCTATTGCCATGTTAAAGTAACATATTCAAAGGTTTCAGGAAATAAGATGTGGACATCTTTGGGGACCATTATTCTGCCTCCATGTCATCTTATTGCCCTCTGCCCTGAAGCTCATGTCCAGATAGTTTCCCTCCTTGAGGTCTGGATCCAAGAAAGGGAGGTTGTAGTAGAGGCAGGGGCCCCCTCCACCTGCCCAAGACCCTCTTCCTTGGAAGACTGACAATGAGAATCCAGTTCCTTCAGAGAATACCTTGCCCTCTTCCTCACGGGGTGACCTTTCTCTATGGCTGCTGCAGGACCAGTTCATTAGAATACCATCAAGTACTCCCAACATCAGCACCCCTGCCCCCAAATCATAGCAGGATAATCTCCTTACAAAAACTCAGAGAGCCAAGGACTGAAGCTAAGACACCACAGCTGGACACTTGTTCCTCAAAATCCCATGCCCCATCCACCAAGCCTGCTGATTTCTTTACTAAGAATTGTTTCTATGAAGGGAAGGAGAATATTGGCATATAGATATCTAAGTTGGGGAGAGGGTACCACTGTGGGGGAAGGGAAGGAACTACCTCCAGAACCTGGAACTGCCAATGCCAAGGTGTCCCCCTGAGGTCCCAGGGCTGGTACCTGAGTCCAGCTGGGGGTTAGACTTGATTCCAAGTCCTCAGGGAGTATCTGGTCACCAAAGTCAAGAGACTGGGGAAGACGGAGCTGCCTTGACACTAAGTTTTAGAGAAATAAATAGAAATGCTTTGTTCTCACTGTACATTGTAATTGTATGGAACTTCTTTCACTTGAAGTGGTACTGTCTTGATAGAGAAACAAGTTTTTAAAAGTTTAGATAAATTTGAGGATGTCAGACTGGGTTCAGCTCCATGCTTGCCATTCATTAGCCCATGACATTTCTGGGCCTCAGTTTTCTCAGCTGTAAAATGGGAACACATAAGAACTACTCACAGAGGGGCTTCCCTGGTGGCACAGTGGTTATGAATCTGCCTGCCAATGCAGGGGACATGGGTTCGAGCCCTGTTCCAGGAAGATCCCACATGCTGCGGAGCAAATAAGCCTGCAAGCCACAACTACTGAGCCCATGTGCCACAACTACTGAAGCCTGAGCACCTATAGCCCGTGCTCCGTAACAAGAGAAGCCACTGCAATGAGAAGCCCGCACGCAGCAACGAAGTGTAGCCCCCCGCTCGCTGCAACTAAAGGAAGCCCGTGCGCAGCAACGAAGACCCAAACGCAGCCAAAGGGAAAAAAAAAATTTAATTAATTAATTAAAAAAAGAAAGAACTACCCACCGAGGACAGAAATAAGGAAGAAGTAAGATAGTGGATGTGCAAGTGCCTTGTACAAAGGGATATGCCATGAGGAATGTTATTATTAAAGGAATGTAAGCATGCTGGGAAGCATTTAACACCTGGGAGTTTGGGGACCAGGAGGACAGTTATACCTTCAGACAGCCAGTACCTTGGTGGCAGAGAACTGGGCTGACTGGCCCAAGAGTCATCTGGATGTGGGAGACCTTATATTTTCATGTGGTTTCTATTCCTTTATGCTCCTCTCATTCTAATCATCCCTCCCCTGGTCTAGCTCCACTTCGGCAAATGAGAAAATATCCTATGAAATGCTTTATCCTGTGTGATTGACAGCCTTCCAAAATTGTCTCCAATAAACCCTGCTTCCATGTATTCATACTTTTGTGTAATCCCTCCTCTTGAGTGTGGGCTGGATTTAGTGAATTGCTTGTAACAAATAACTGAAAGCGATGGGGTATCAGTTCCGAGGCAGAGTTGCAAAGACTGTGGATCCCGCCTTGCTTGCCCCCTCTCCTGCCTCTCACCTGCTCACTCTGAGGAAGCAAATTGCCTTTTTGTCAGCTGCCCTATGAAGAGGTTCACACGTCAAGGAACTGAGGGCGACCTGCGGCCAACAGCCGGAGAGGAATTGTCCCTCTCAGTCCAGCAGTCCTGGAGAAACCAAGTCTTGCCAACGAGCACATGAGTGCGCTTGGAAGCAGATTCCTTGCTCCATTTGAGCCTTAAGGGGACTGCTGCCGCATTGGCTGACACCTGGTTGGAGCCTCATGAGAGACCCTGAGCCCGTGGGCCCAGCTAAGCTGCGCCTGGGTTCCTTACCCACAGAAACCGTGAAATAATAAATGCATATTGTTGTAAACTGCTAAATTTTGGGGTAATTTGTTATGTGGCAATAGATAGCCATGTAAAGTGTCATTTGACACTTAAGAATCACAGTGTCATTACACTTCTAGTTTAGTAAATACAACGAACATTGCCTCTGTGCCAGGAACATAGTACTGGGGCTTCTCAGGCTGTGGAGATGAGACAGGCAAGACCCCGCTCCCCAGGAGCTCACAGCGGAGGAGGCAGTAGGCATGGAATGGGCAAGGAGGGGGTGGGGGCGAGGCAGAGGAGACATCAGAACAAGCTGCCTGGAGGGAGGGGCGTTTGGAGTGGCCTGAAATGATAGAAGGTAAAGCTAGACCCAGAGAGGGTGAGTGGCCTCAGGTCACACAGCTAATCCGCACAGATCCGCCGGGCTGCACAGGCAGCACAGAGCATGGGTCTCCCCACATTTTCTGGGCAAATGGAACACAACCCAGACAAAGGAATAAGGTGATGCTGAAGAAAAAAATAACTGCTCTTGCAGAGTTTTGTTTCCTGTGGGAGTGGGGCAGAATTACAGGGTATGGTTGTGGGAAGAGTGGGACGTTGACAGAGCTTGGGTCCCCCCCTCCAGGTGCGACAACAGAGGCAGAGCAAGGGTGTGTAAGTCATCCCGCCAGAAACGTCTTTTATGCTAGGCTGCCCCGCGTCGCCTTCATCTCTGTCCTGTGCCCTTTCCAGGGCCCCCGGGGTGTTCCTGCCTCCCTCCTCCTTCCCTCCCCCCAGCCCAGGATGCTTCTCATTCCCTGGAAAAGGGCTCAGGGATATTGTGTCGGAGGCAGAGTCAGGCCTGCAGGGGGTGTGTGTGTGTGTGTGTGTGTGTGTGCGCGCGTGTGTGTGGAAGTAATTCTTGATCTCAGGGGTCCTGCGAGGCAGGAACCAAGCCATTGAGAAACTCCAAAACATGACTCAAGTAGTTTAGGAAAAAGCTTCATTTTACAAGTCACTAGTGGGAGGTGTTTCCAGAACCTACTCAGGCACTTTGCTGATTGCAAATCTACGAGGCTTGAGGAACTCGGGAGCGGGTAGGCGCCCACCCTCAGGGGACTTGCCAAGCACTCCTAGCACCCCTCGCCTGACTGCCTTCCGCTGCTCTCCTTCCCACCCACTCCTCACCTGTCCCACCTTCGCCGCTCCTGATCGCCACTGATCAGCCTGAGGAGGCAGCAGCAGGGACGGAGGGGGAAGGTCAAGGTTGCTGGCTGGGAACATTTCTCCTACTCTTCACTTTAATCCCTGACACAGTCTGAGGGGCAACTCTGCAGTGGGGTGGCCTCTGTGCCCATGGCAGGTAATGGGCTCCATGGAGGGAGGGCGCGTGGTGTTGTAGGGCCCATACAGACTCTGGTATCAGGGCTAGTGGCTGCTACTTTTCCTCGCTGTGTGACTTTGGGCATGTGACTTAACCTCTCTGAACCAGTTTCCTCATTTGTAAGGGAAACTGGGAGGGGAGATCAAAATTATTATGGGGTATTGTGCCCCCCCTCCCAAAGGATATGTTGGAGTCCTAACCCCCAGGATCTCAGAATGTGACCTTATTTGGAGATAGGTCTTTACAGAGGTAATCAAGTTAAAACGGGTCATTAGGTGGGCCCTAATCTAGCCTCCAGAACTGTGAGACCGTAAGTTTCTGATGTGTAAGCCACCCAGTTTGTGGTACTTTGTTATGGCAGCCCTAGTAAACTGATACAGTCATACTCACCAGAAGACGCAGAACAAACATCTGGCCTACAGCAAAGACTAATCCCCACTGGGGTAGAAGGAAGGGGCTCCTTCTCCATTCCTGCCCCCATTTTCTTCCAGAGCAAATGTTCCTTGTCTGACAAGCTGTGCTCTGTGAGACCCTGCTCGGGGGAGGCAGCTGTGGTGTCAGGGGGAGGCCACAGGCTCAGGTCCCCGCCCACCAAAGAGTAGACGGTGACACGTGGGACAAGTCATTGAACTTTTCGGAATCTCAGTTTTATCAACTCTAAAGTGAGGCAAACACCCAAACCTCCTCAACTATTTTGAAGGGTTATTGTGAGGTTCAAGTGAGATAATGATGTGTATGGAATCATTTTATAACCCCCCCTCAGCATTAATTACTACTGTGGTTATTCCTGGCATAAGAAGGAACTCTGAAGACACAGCAAAGTGTCCATAGGGGAGCATGGAAGGAGGCATCCCTGCTTTGTGGGAAAATGCGATACTGTCCTAAGGATCCCACAGAGGCAGAAGCCAGAGGCTTGCTCAGGATTGTTCCGAGTACTGTACCACCCTGAGCTCAGGTATGCTGCCACCAAGTGGCAACAGGAATCCTGCCTATGTTTTGAAACTTTTTTTTGAGATCTCATGGAGGGGAGGGGTGTGGGGCAGAAATCTACTAATTATTTAGTGCCAGTTCTATGAAGGGGGCTTTGTAGTCGACATCTCACTTAATTCTCTTGAAGAATTACCCCTAATAACCCCAACTTATAGTTGAAAGGACTGAGTCTCAGGGAGTTTGAGCAACTTGGACTTGTAATGTAAGGACTGTCAAGCCTGGGCTCCTTACACATCCTGACTTTCCAGATCCAACACGGCCATTTCTACTTGTGGTTCCCTAGCAAGTAAAGTGCTCCAAGCCTACTTAACTTAAAAAAAGCACCCATCTGTCATTAAACATTTGAACTTGAGCATTTCATTTACAGATGGTGTTTTTGAGAAAATTATAACAAACCTCAAGACATCCGAACACCTCTTTCCTTCACAAGGAACTATTTTTAGCCTTAGCTTTTCCCCTCTTTTTTGCCCCTTTATCCAGTTTCAAAGAGTTGCAGCTCTTTGTTCTTTCTAGTCACTTATATAAACTTTTTAAAAAATGCCTCTTCCGTTACCAACATGCTAGACTTCCAGCCCTGGCCAAAAACCTTCCCTTCCCCTCAGTGCCTCTCTGCCACCCCAAAGAAGAGAAAGAGAGCCACACGCCTGGCCTCTCTCTCCACCTCCTGCAGTGAGGTCCTCACTCTCTCTAAGACAAGGCCAGATGAGCCTCTCCTGGAAAATGCAAAACCCTGTTTTCCCCTCTCTCCACTCAAAGGGAAGCATCTTGGTACTTGATCCTTCAGAACTGGAAGGGAACATCACTCTCCCTTTGCTCTCTCTGGCAAGAGAATTCTCCAGGACTAGAATTCGTGTCAATGCTGGCAGGACTGCCCTCCTGGGCTTCAGATTCTTTCCCACTAGAATGTGCTGACACTTCTAATGCAGCAGAACGCCTGGGGGGAGACTGAGCTACGTTTATAGCCTCCCCTTTGTGGGCTCCATCCCAGGACTGGTTAGTGGGTGGGCTCATGCGGGCTTGGTTCCCCTTGAGTCTGAAGGGGCCAGGGAGTGGGAGGGGTGGCTGGCTTTTCATTCACAGGGAGAGCTCAGAAAGTTGATGTTTTATCAGGAGGCACAGGCCTCAGACCCATCCTCAGGGAGGGTGTGGATTTCTGGCTCTTCTGAGAAGGCTGTTTCCACTCCCTGAGGACAGAGACCCCTCTCAGTCTCTGTAACCCCAGAGCCTTTTTGGGTGTCTGGTGCATAGCAGGGATGGGGTGAATGCTGGAGGAGAGAGCGAGCATGCTGTCTACATGCCTAAGAAAGTGAACTGGGCACATGGGGCGTGTTCATTATCTTCTCCTTCTTGGAATCTCAGAAAACAGAGAATTCAGGGCCTGAACAGAAGATTCTGTGTCAAGAAATTACTTCAACCCAAACTCTCCAGGTAAATGGGTCAATTTGTGGGAGTGTAGGGGAGAGTCAGGGGCCTCTCAGTCCGCCCTCCTGTGGCCTCAGTTCTGCCTTGGATTGTCCCTTTCTTTCTCTTCCTCCTTTCCTCCCTTGATTTGTTGAGCATCTATTACGCACCAGACACTGTGTTGGGATGTTAACATTAAAAAGGCACAGGCCCTTGAAGGGTTTACCACCTGCAGGGGAGTTTTTATCTTAGGCTTCAGGCATCTCCTCCTACTTTGCAGCATGTTTTACCTTTTGGTAAGGAATTTCATATATTATCTTATTTAATTCTCACAATAACCTTGGGAGTTTTGTATTATTTATTTTTCAGCTATATTTATCTTTTCCTGTTATATTTATATTTATTCTTCCTGTTGACAATAGAACAATAGGGTCAAGTGGGAAGGAGGGGGCTCAGAAGAGCAGAAGATCCACACAGAGTCCCTAAGGAGGATGGCTGTCATCCCTCTGCGTGCATCTGACTGACACCTCAGCGCTGGAGTGAAATAGCATTCATTATCCGGTGACATTTCTCAGGCAGCTTCTTACCTCTGCCTCCCCTGAGATGCAATAACAAAGATTCGTCTGATCTTCCTTTCCCCCATCTCCCTGTCTCCCTGCACCTCCAGTTCCTTTTCATCCCTGCGTTTGAGGGCAAACGTTCTCCTGTCTCTAGGATGTGCCGGCCGGGCAGACTCAGTAGTCTCTGGGGAGACGGGGTGGCTTCCTTCCTCTCACTTCAAAGTGACTTTGGAGCGCTGCACTCCACGGGGTGAATGCATTTTATTTTTTAGGGGGCTGGAATCAGCTTCTGGGCAGGAGCACTTTGGGTGTCTCTTTCCTTTCCATCCCAGGACCTGAAGGGTGGTGCTGGCGAGAGGGCTGTTGGGTGCCTTGGCACCAGTGGGGGGCGCACTCCTTCCCCAGAAGCTGCTGTGGAGGTGGGCCTGGAGGACTCCATGGGAGGAGGGCCTGCTGAGGTGGGCGAGGGCTGGGCAGCCAGGGCACGACGGGGAGCAGTCCAAACTGACTGGGGAGGCTGGACATCCGGGATGCTTGAGCCGAGCAAACTTTTGAAGGCTCAGCTGTTCCACTGGAAAGCTTGTGAAGGGATCCGAGACAGGGAGATCTGCAGAGTGGGGCTTCTTGCCATCCTCTATCCTGTCCACCAGACCGAGCAGCCCCAGAGGGAGGGGACAGGAAGATTTCCCTAAAGATGGCTGGAGCATGCTCTAGGCCAGGCCTCCCCTGGGCCCCTTCCTGGCTACACCCAGGCCCCAGAGCCCACCCCCATAATGCCTTCAAGGGGCACCTACCCATCATACTCTTCATTATGGAATATCTGGTTTCAGCCTGAAGGTCTAGGATTTGGGGGAGAGTGGGAGTAGGAGGAGAACAAAATCTTAACAGGCCTACAGAGTGGCTTGGTTTGGTGTCTCTAGGGTAACTGGGAGGGAGAGCTTAAAGGGACAATTCATTAATTCAGAAAAACACTTATTGAACACCTGCTCTGTGCTGAGATAGGCCCTGGGACAAAAATGCCTATCTTTTTGATCTAACATGTGAGGAATTAAAGATAGTAATTAGATACAAAGATGATTATACGTATTTATGTATTTTTGGTTAGACGGTGATAAGGCTGGGTCCTGGGGACTGCTGTGCTCCCTCCCCATGGAGAATGCTTGCTTGTCCAACAGAGGCCAGCAGACAAGGGCGATGGACAGAAGTGACGAGAACTCCGAAGGTGGCGTGTGAGTCTCCAGGCCCAGTAGGCCTACCATCAGCTCTCCTACATTTCTCAGTCATGTGAGCCAATAAAGCCCTCTCTTTTGGTTCCATTTGATTGGGTTTCTGCCACCTGCAACAGGAAGCATCCTGCCCATCGCATTCCTGCACCAGCTTGTGCCCCATCAGGGAGTGCTGAGCAAGTCGCGGGGAAGTTCTTCCCAGCAGCCTGCTGAGGCAGGTGTAACTCTGTCTGTTTTTTTAGATTTGGAAGTAAGTTCAAAGAGGTTGAGTACAAGTATAAGAACGAGAGAAGTAAGAAGTCACAAAAGGACATGTCTCAAACAGAGGGCAGGTCCTAAGCAGCCACTTTGGCCACCTGCGGAGGTCCTGAGGAGCCTGGTTGGCCAGTTTGGGTGGGAGAGGGTTGCTGGGAGGACTTTGAGACTACTCACTGCTGTGGAGGGAGGGGGGAACTGCCCTGTTTGCTGTGAGGTTGGCCTTTTTTTAATCTCCATTTTCCATGTAAGGAAACTGAGGCTCATTGAGGCCAAAGTCATACAATTGTTAAAAATTCAGCCAGGTCCTTCGATTCCAAGTCTAGGGAGCTTTCTACTCAAAAAATCCTTAAGTTTTTGAAACTCTTTGTGGTTTATAAAGCACTTTTCAAAGAGAATGATGAATAGACACAACTGTTAGTCCTGACTTGCACAGTTCTTCGCAAAGATAGCTGGCATGATATGGTAGAAAAGAAAACACAAGATTTGGAAGCCTTCTGCAAATTGTAGCACTCTCTGAAAATGTTTCTGTTGTTTCTCTTCCATTATTTGCATATTTTTACTGTGAAAATTTAAGGGGCTACTTTTGTTCTTTCTGTGTCCTTATTCAGTGGCTATAAATTGTCTGCCACACAGTAGGAGCTCAATAAATATTAACTGGCTGAATGAAGCCTCAGGCCTTGCTCTGCCCTCCTTAAGACAGGCTTCTCTGAGCCCAGCTGCTGACCAGTCCTTCCCTCCTTGATGAGAATGGGAATATCCTTCCTTCTGTGTTTCGCACTTGACCCCCTCGGCAGCCCTGTCCTGTCTGCCCTGCCTCTCTCCTTTCCCTCTGTCAGTGAGTCACCTTGGGTGCTCCACTGTGGACCACAGATCTCATTGCAAACAGGAGGCTGGGCAGATGGATGGTGAAAGGGGCTCCCATTGCCCATCTCCCTGGGTTGCCGGGGAAGAAATAAATGACTCAGTGCTGGCCCACAGGGACTGTGACACCAGCCCTACTGGCAGCAGTGGCATGGGGGGTGGAGGGCTTGCTTCTGCAGCCCCGCTCCCTGACTCAAGCCTGAAGGCCCGGACCTGCTTTCTGGGCCTCAGAAGCCTCTGATCAGACCTCCTAACCTGGTGGGGTAACTGGATTAGCTGGAGAAAAAGAGTGGTTCCCTTTGTCCTGCTAGACTGGACTCTTCTTGCAGGATCCCAGGAAGAAAATGGCTGGGACTGCAGGCTCCAGGGCTCTATCTTGGCCTCTGGGGGCACTGGTCCAGTCTGCTCTGGGGTCTCATTATCTTACCCTGTTTTCAGTATGTGAAGGTGTAAGGCCAGCATGTGGCTCAGCCACTGAACATGGAATCAGAGAGAATAAGAAAGCAGGGGCCTTAGGAGAAGAGCCTCGCTGCTCCCAGGACTGCACCAAGCCTGTCTGCATGACACAGCTCCACTTCCTTGCTCCAGCAGAAGCTGTTCTCCGGGTTAGGGTGCTCTGGGCAGGCAGCCTGGTGGGATACACTTTGGCATCAAAGAGACCTAAATTCACATCCCTCTGTACTGCTTCCTGGCCATGTGTCCTTGAACCTCTCTGAACCAGTTTCCTCACGTCGCAAAATTGGAGAGCTGACGTGAGAGGGCAAAGGGTTTCTCTGTGGGAAGAGGTTTTGGTGTAAAAGATTATGATGACGTGGCTCCCAGAAGGCAGAATGTGGGCATGTGGGCTCTTTCGTCAGATATGCTTTGGATTCTGGGCAAATAGTTTTTGCAAGGGCCTGGTGTATATAAAAATTTACATCACCCCAAATCAGAGTGCAATCACCATCCTGGCATCTGAGCTTGTGTGATCTTGTAAAAGAAATGCCACAAAAGACAGTGGGAGCAATCTGTTCACCAGACCACCATCTTGGCACTGGAGGCTGGCACAGGGGTTCAGGGTAATCCCACAGGTGGAAGTCCAAGACATCTGGTCAACCCCACATGCTTGGAAGTGAAGTGTGGGTAAAGAATTGGAGAATGACCTGAAGAGGAAGAATTGAAAGGGAGCTTAGAAAATTGTGAGGAAGAAATTCCAAAGCCCAGAACTCTGAGGCTCAGGCCTGGGATAGGAGTCCAGCTTGCCCAGGTCCAAGGGCTGTAAAGCCAAGGCTAGATCTTTCCATGACTCAGTGCTAAATTACATCTTGGGTTTAAAGTGCAAGAAGGAGATTGAGACTTTTAGAGCAGGTGGGGGACTTAAAATGACTAAGTCCAGCTTCCTAGGGCCCAGACTAAGGACACAGGAAAGGAAAGAAGCAGCTTTCTCCCACACCCGTTCATCTGTTAGACTGTCCTGAAGTGGAAGCTGTGTGACGGTACCTGGGCTGCAGTTGTGTGGATCTGGGTGTGTACCAGGGCTGTGTGCTGTGGGTGTGCAGTGCAGCTGTGCAGTGGCCTGCAGCCCAGGGGGCATTATTCTGGTGTTGACTCACCTTTGAGGCATGACCAGACATTGAGTATTGGATCCGAGGAAGGCACAGGCCTCCTTATTTGAGGGGTGAGGAGGGAGGGACAGAGGGGAGACTTCCTTTCCTGCCTTTTGGGGAATCCCAACTCCATTCCCCCATCCTGGGAGCTTGATGGGCTGAGCAAGATCCTCTCCCAAGAGAGCAGTTCTTCAGTTCCTGTGACAATAGCCCTCCTTGGGGGTCGGGGGGTGGCTGGCCTCTGCACACATGTCTTAGGGTCCTGCTGTTCCTGCCCCAGCTGCCCCACAGGCTACTGGTCAATTCCTGATGATTCAGTGGGAGCTGAACCCCAAGGCAGGTGGACTTTCCTGGAGCAGCTCTCCAAGGCCCTGGTGTATATACTTCCCAAACTCAGGGTCCCAGTCTTTGCACAAATTCATGGAGATGGGCCAAGAGAAAAACATCTGGGAATGTTTCTGCTTGTCCACTGTCCAAGGGAGGGACTGAGGAGCAAGGGGACCAGGCCGGCATTGCCTCCCAGGCTGCACGGAGAAGGGGGACCCCGCAGGAAGAGTGTGCTTGCCCAGAAGTTTGCCTCCTGGATCCTCTGAAAGACTGACCCCTCAAGTTCCTCTCCTCCTGCACCCAATTCTATCACATTCTCTTCATTAGTAGAAAGAGCACCAGACCAGTAGGTAGGAGACTCAGGCTCCAGCATTGACTGTGTCACTATTTCTGGGTGATCTTAGGTAAGTTGCTGTCTCCTGGTTTGTTCATCTGCAAAGGGGAAATAATAATCAAATCTGTTCTACTGGTTATTTTTAGATGCAGTGAGATAATGTAGGTGAAAGAGCTTTGGAAAATGTACACAATGCTACACAACTGTATGGTATTATTATCAAACAACTCTGAGCACTTACTCATTGCTCATAGCCATCCCTGGCCGTTTAATGTGCTTCCTCTTAGGGACACCAGAGCCAGGGCTTCTTCCTCTTTAATGTGACAATGAATCACCTGGGATTTTGTAAAAATGCAGATTCTGATTCAGCAGGTCTGAGGTGGCCTTTGATTCTGCATTTCCTTGCTTCCAGGTGTTGCTGATACTGCTGGTCTTGGGGACCACAGGTGAGTAGCAAGGATCTGAACTACCCCCTCATAGGAAAGGACCTTTCTACAGTCGATTGAAAAGACACAGCTCAGAAAATACAGCAGAAGTATCAGTTTATTAAAATAGCTTCCAATCAATGATGGCCTGTTGGTCACAAATGATATATTTTGGTTTCCAAAAAGACAGAGAGCAAGAGGTGGGCGGGGGAGAGAGACACAGAGAGACCCGGGAGATTCAGGGGGCCAAGAAGCCCTGGACACATCACTTCCTAGACTTCTCTGCGGAGCAGCCACTGTTGGTCTTACTAAGAGAGTCTGTGCTGCCCATTCTTGAGCCCACACTGTTGAGGAGTTTGTCAATTTTTCCTGGGATGTTCTGCTTCTCCTCAATCTCAGTCTCCCGATGGTAAAAGTAGTTAAAGTTGGAGACAATGACAGGCACAGGGAGGGCAATGGTGAGGACCCCTGCGATGGCGCACAGAGTACCTACAATTTTCCCCCCTGGGGTGGTTGGGTACATGTCCCCATAACCCACAGTTGTCATGGTGACCACCGCCCACCAGAAGCCATCAGGAATGCTAGAGAAATGGGACTCTGGCTCGTCCACCTCAGCAAAGTAGACTGCACTGGAGAAGAGGATGACGCCAATGAAGAGGAAGAAGATGAGCAGCCCCAACTCCTGCATGGAAGCCTTCAGCGTCTGCCCCAGGACCTGCAGCCCCTTGGAGTGGCGGGAGAGCTTGAAGATGCGGAAGACCCGCACCAGGCGGATGACCCTCAGGATGGCCAGGGACATGTTCTGCTGGGCGCTCGGCTCTGTCTCCCAGACCAGCTCTGTGATGAGGGTTGCAAAGTAGGGGATGATGGAGATGATATCGATGATGTTTATGATGTTCCTGAAGAAGTCGGTCTTGCTGGGGCAGACCACGAAGCGGAGCACCAGTTCGAAGGTGAACCACACGATGCAGGCGGACTCCACCATGAAGAAAGGGTCGGTGAACATGGTGTGGGAGAGGACTGTCTTGCTCATGTTGAGGCTGGGGTCTCTCACCACCTTCAGTTCCCTATCGTCTCGGATCTCGGGAAGTGTCTCCAGGCAGAAGATGGTGATGGAGATGACCACGACCAAGACAGAGACCACGGCCACACCACGGGCAGCGCTGGAGCTCTCAGGGTACTCGAAGAGGAGCCAGAACTGCCAGTGGATGTCGTTGGTGGGGAGCAACGTTTTGGGATCTTTAATGAAGCCTTCATCCTCTCGGAACTGGTCCATGGCCTCACTGCCCAGTTCATAGAAGGAGATCTCATCAGCAAAGACGTCGATAGGGACATTGGCCGGGCGCCGGATTTTCCCACCAGACTGGTAATAATATAGGATTCCATCAAAACTGGGCCGGTTCCTGTCAAAGAAATACTCATTTCTCATGGAGTCAAAGAACTGCATCCTTTTCTCCCAGTCTCCCAGGAGGGTCTCTGGGAACTGATTGAGTGTTCTGAGCTGGGTCTCGAACCTTAGCCCAGCAATGTTGATGATCACCCGCTGGTTTCCTTCATTCAAGGCCACTGGCTCAGGCCCTGGGGGATCGATGTAGTCTCCTGGGAGCTTGGAGAAGGCCGTCTCATGGTTGGTGCTGTCGTTGATGAGGATATTCCAGTTGGAGAAGGAGTTGCTCCCAGGTTTGCCTTTCGGGGTGGTTAGGTCAAAGTCTGTGGTGTAGCCTGGCTCTTCCTGGATTTCATCTGAGTTATCAAAATTGACCAGGGCAGCCTCCATTTCTTTCCAGCCACACGCATCCATCCTAGGGGAGTCAGGGAAGCAGCCTGAAGACCCTCAGTCTTCCCTGCCTGCTGTGAGCTGTGGAGAGGAAGAAGGGAATCATGCAGGAGCTAGGATAGGGCACAGCTGGCTCTTGATCATTGAGGTAAGTTTTCCAACGGATTAAAAAATGGTTTATTTTTAGCTTGGGATGGAACCTTGTACTTATTTTGGCAACATGCTTCTTGAAATCCATTTGCTCCCTCTGAGTCTGCACACACTAATAATTAGAAGAAATTGCAAAGACGGAGCCTGGCTGAGAGGGGAAAACTTCCTCCTGCCAAAGAGGGTCTCTGTACACCGTGGCAGAGAGAGGCCATAATGAAGAAGTTCACGATTCTTAATGAAATGTATAATTTTGTACTTGTATGAAGTCCTCCAGTTTACCCAACGCTTTTCATGCCCAATCATCCTTAACTTTTTTCTTTTTCTCACACTTAACTGCCAGTCCCTCACATATTCTGTTGGGTATTATATCTTCAAAATATATCTAGAGTTCAACCATTTCTTAACACCTCCACCGCTACCTCTTGGAGCCAGCTGGGATTCTGTGGGGAAGGGTGAACAAGAAGATGGAGGCTGGGTGGGCAACCACTGTCCTCCCCAGCAATCAGCCATCTGTACCTTAGCCCCTCCTCTGTAAGTAACTCCTAGGGTTGTTTTGAGGGTACATTAACTGAGATAGCATATGTAAAATGCCTGGTGGAAAGATCATTAAATTTATAACCATTGGTTTTGTGAACTTCCCCACGTAACAGGGACTTTAGAAGCCAATAGCCACTGGTATTTTTTTGGCCTAAGTCCAAGATGTTTATGGGAAATGATTTCATTAAAAATCATTCAGGCAGTGGGAAGTAAGTAATTGTGTGTGTGTGTGTGTGTGTGTGCGTGTGTGTGTGTGTTGGGGGCGGGGTTAAGGAGAGCATGCCCAGTGAGCTTGGATGTCCACAAACATAGACTAAAAGTCCTTCCTTAGGTCCATTCAAGCTTTGATTTCAACATAAGAACACTGAAACCAGGCAGGCTGGGGGTCAGGGTGGGAGAGGTAAAATCTGTAGTGCTCATAGCCTTGAAGTAGTTTCATTTACAGATGACAAGGGTATCCTGTAGGGTACAGTGTTGTAGTCTTTTCAAAGTGATTCCACATTCACTTATTCACATTCACTTAAATGACAATAATCATGTGAGGTTGGAAAATGTTATTTCCATTTTACAGATGGGGAAACTGAGTCACAGGAGCCAAGTGACCTTCCCAAGGTCACACAACTAGTGGCACAGAGACCCGACATGAACCTGCCTCCTAGCCTGGGAGACCCACTAGACCACGGGTGCCCTGCGTGGAAGCTGAGGCCTTGTGGGGAGATGCAGGCCAGGGCCTCAGAAGTGTGGGAGCTCAGAGCTCTTTCGGTCCCACGCCCTCCTTTCTCAGTTCAGGGCAATGTGTGGGGTGAAGAGCTCAGGTTAGGGTGGCCTGCCCTGCCTCTTGGGAGTGTGCAGCCTTTGCAAGCTGCCTAATTTCACTGAGCTGCAGCTTCCTGGGCTGTGGAATAGGGAGAATGTGCCCACTGCTGAGCATGTCAGGTATCATGTGAGGAACAGGGCGGTTGGAAGGCAGGATAGAGCAGCGGTTGAGAATGCTAAGACCTGAGCCAGTTGCTGTGAGCTGGAATCCTGGCTCTGCACACAGTAAGCCCTGGAGAAATATTTGCTATTCCTTCACAGTGATCCATGTGATAATTTAGAAGGTCCCATCCTGGGCCTCTTGGCTGCCGGGCAGAGGTGGGACCAGGACTCCAGCTCTGTGTCCACCTTGTGACTTCAGAGCAGCACTTTCTTCTTTGGAATTCTGGCCCTGGGTGAAGTTTTGGGGTACTTCCTTCTTGGGGTGAATCCCACCCCATTTTATCCAGACTGAGAGGAAGAGGTACATCTGGGGGCTCTGGGGCAGGGACTTGGAACCACTTCCAAGTGGCTAGAGTGGGCCCGTATCAGGAGTCTTCTCCTTCTTATCAGGGGGCAGAAGGCATGTGGGGATGAGGGAGAGCTTCTTTGGCCAAAGTAACTTCCTCTCCTGGGAGCCAGGCCACTTCTCTTCTCCACTCCCCCTCTCCTCTTTGCTGCTTCCACCCCCAGCTCAAAGTGACAGATACGGGGGTGGCTGAAGATGGTCAGGTGGTGCAGGAGGGGGTGGAACAGTGCCAAATTCAAACAGCATATTCTGTGGTCTACAGAGGTGTGCTGTACAGTTGTTCCACATGTTACATTTAGATTAGCAAATATTGGTCATTATAGACAGAGGGAAGAGAGAACTGGTCTTGGGAACAAGAGACCTGGCTTGAGGCTCTGCCCCAGCACTTAGGAGTTGTATATTTTTGAGCAAATCACTGGATTTTATGAGCCTCAGTTTTCCGATCTGTAAAATGGGGAAAATAATGATAATTCCCACCTCAAAGATCGTACTGAGGACTAAATGAGGTAATGACAGTGAGAACACTTAGTAAATTATTGCAAAAATGAAAGGAATTACCCTGCCTAGTCCCCTCCCCTCTGTTCCATATAATACAACATATTTGTGGGCAGAAAGCACATTCTGTGTGGCCTCAAATGGCCCCAGGAGGAATTCTCAGCTCACTGTCCTCTGATCCGCTCTCCTGATCCTGCCTGCTTGACTTTGTGCCTGTTTTGCTTCTGCCTGGCATCCACGTTCCCTTCCTCTGTCTCTCCTCTTCCTCCCTGCCCATCTGGGGACTGTTCAGGTCCTGCTTGTCTGACGAGCCTGGCCTGGCCAGTCCAGCTTGGAGAGTCCTCTGCCTGCCCTGAGTCCCGGCCTCCCTGCCCAGATCGCTCACGTTTGCACTCAGTTTGGAGGCCCCGCGTCCACAGGGTCAGCCTCAGCGCTTCTGCTCTCTTGTGACATTTGAGAGTGCAGGAGTGTCTTATGGTTTTTCCTTCTGTCCTGCACGGTCTTGGGGGACAAGATTCACCTCTGGTGATCCCCACCTGCATCACCCCAGTGCCCAGCTCAATGTGGCTGATGAGGGTCAGGGTGGTGTAGGAGGTAGTGGGCAGTGCCAAGTTCAAACAGGGTATTCTGTGGATGTGCAGTGAATACCTGTTAAGCAGGTGAATGCATCAGTGAAAAGAGAAGTGAGAAGTTCATGCTCACAGGAACAGGGATCATATCTGTTTCGTGCACCATTATGATTCCAAGACCTAGCCCAGGGCTGAGCCCAATTAACCTTTGGTGAATCAATGAATGAGGGAGGAATGAACGAAGTGAGGCAGATAGCATCCTGGACTTGCACTGCTTTATGATCCCTGACAACTTGTATTTCCTCATCAAGGCTCCATTTTTAAAATCTGTAATAAGAAAATACACTGAGTCAAAGAAGGCAGGTAAAAAAGGGTACATATAGAGTAGTTCCATTTATACAAAATTCTAGAAACAGCAAACTAACCTAGAGTGACAAAAGGCAGATCAGCAGTTGCCTGGGGATGGGGGTGGGGAGGGAGAAGAAGGGATTACCAGGGGGCCAAGGGAACTCTTAGGGATGACGATTATGTTTATCTTGATTGTGGTGATGGTTTCACAGAAGTATACATATGTCTAAACTCGTCAAGTTGCACACTTTAAATGTAGTATGCATCATTTTATCTCAGTACAGCTGTTAAAAAAAAAAAAAGGCAAACAGCAAACAAAAACAGGGAATAAAAGTGTATCGTCCTCTGATGAGTCTTCAAAGTTTTTGTAAGGACTAAAGGGGATATGGGGATGCTTTGTAAACTGCATGGGTCACGTGGAAGGAGGGGGTCACTCTAACATAGAACCCACCTCAATGCCAGTGCCATGCCCTCATGCTGCAAGGGCTCAGCAAATAATTTAGAAAGTGAAAGCACCTTGGAGCCAGGGCTGAGTGAGGCCCCCAGGGACACCCAGCAGGCTGCACTTCTGCAGAGTGGGCAGTGGGAAGTGTGCACACGTCAAGGCAGCCCCTGGCCCCGGCAGGCCGGCTCCCCTCAGCTTAGTGCTTGGCATTTCGTCTGTTTGGTGGCAGGAGACAAGCCACTGTCTGCACCGGGAAATATCCACTTCTCTGGAGAAGTTTCATTCTACCTTAAATAGGCCTTTGCAATTACCATTCAGGGGAGCCAAGATGGAAGTTGGTTTTGACCTTGGGTCACCCTCCTCCCCCCATACTGGCCCCCTGGGAGGAGATGGACACTCTGGGTGGGGTGGGGCACCCCAGTGAGGGTGGGCTGCAGGGCTGGGGTACTTGGGGGCCAGCTCCCATCGTGCCAGGCAGCATCCTGGAGCCTCCTCTGCTTGCCGTTCTCGATAGCTTTCCCTGAGTCTTGCATCTTTTCATCTGACCAGCATTCTAGGGCTTCGATAGAATTACCAGTACTCAAGGCTGAACCGTAACCCACAGCTGAAGTGATCATAGTATTCAAGAGTCTTCTACGACGTCTGATTCCATTCATAATCTCTGCCTTGCCTGGCACAGTGCTGAGACAATGTGGTGGGTTGAAACAACCTCTTTTCCCCTCTGAACATACTTGTGTTTTCCTCCCTCCAGGCCACTATTTGTGCAGGTCCTGCCATTTGCATCCCTTCCTTCTGCCTTCACCTGAAGATACAGCTTTCCCTAAGGAGTCAGGTAGAGGTACTCTTGCTCTCCTGAGAATCCCCGCACAAGGTTTTGGCACATTATTTGAACCACGTCTCATCTACCCGGAGCCCTGTCATCTTCTGGTCCCTCGGCATCTTTGTACAGGGGGGAAGGCTGGTCCACTCACTGTCCCCAGTGCATCTTACACCTCCCCCTCTTCTGACCTTTGCTCCTTCCCCTCCCCCAGAGCCAGACGGGTTTGGGTTTGAATCTTAGCTGTGTGCTCAGTAGGTACATGGCCTTGGGCAAATCACCACCTCCATAAACAACGCTTTCTTCCTCTCCAAATGGGTCTAATCACAGCTTCCCTCAGGGTTCTTGGGGGAAGAAGAGATAATGTATGTTGTGAATAGCATGCAGGACACACAACAGGCATCGCTAGATGGGAGCTGCTATTGTTTACACCCCGTCTGTCCTGGGAAGCCTTCGAGGCTGCCTGGTGTGGACCACAGTGACCCCAGCTGCCTCCCCGCCCTCTGTAGCGCGTCACTTTTGCACCCAGTCTGCGGAGGTGGCTTTGTTGTTCTGGTGATCTCTTCCTGGACTAGACTGGGCACTTCCTGCAGGCAGGGCCTTGTGCAGGGCCGGCCCTGTGCCTCTCCCGGAGAGATGTTCCACAGATGTCTGTGGGTCTGGCCGTCAGGTTTGCAGAGTGATATGGAGCAGTCAGTTGCCCTGGGTTGCCTAGCTACCCCAACACTTCCCCTACTTTCTGGTGAGGCAGCAGCCATCCCTGAGTCAGAGAATGGCTGAAAGAAGTCATCATGCAGACAGCTGTGAGCACCGCAACACGGGGCCCCGAGAGCCCCAGGGACGGGGGACGCAGAACTGAGCAGAGGGCAAGCTCAGGTGTCACAGGGCTGGCAGCAGATGGGGGACGAGGCGATGGGCAGGTGGGCCTGGCACAGGGTGGGTTTCCACTGCCGGTTGTCCAGTGAATGAGGGGAAGGAGTGGCTGGAAGGCAGACGCTGGTGCTGCTTGTGTCCAGACAGAAGAGGGCGCTGTTGTTCTGCTGGAAGCAATCCCTGGTCCACTCAGCGTAGATGACTCCACAGTGCCCCTTCCTTCCATCTGTGAGCTGCTTCTCTTCCTCTCTCTTGGCTCCAGCCAGGCCTCGGGTCTGCTGACTGTCCCTCCAGGTGTCTCTCACGCTGCCTTTTCCCGGTCTCAGTCTTGCCCTCGGTCCAAGCCCCATCTCTTCGTCTCATCCTGAACCACTGGCCCAGCCTCAGTTAGGAGCCTGAAGAGCATAGGCTCTGGTCCTCTCTGCCTCACTAGGGGTCAGGATTGTTACCCCACCTTCCAAGGGCCTCAGTTTCCCCATGTGGGGAATAAGATGGAGTCTTAGGTAAGACTTGCTGGCTCAGCTGCCCTCCCGAGCCCTCCTGCCCCTGTGGGGAGGTAACCCAAGTCCTCCGCTCTCCCAGCCGTCCTAGCAGAAGGCAGCAGGTGGAAATGGGAGCCTGGGAGGCATCAGAGGGGTAGAGCTTGAAGCTGGGACCAGCATCCGGGAGACCTGAACCCAGTGGGGTAGGTGGAGGCAGTCAGCAGGCTGGGGTGGGGGTCTGCAAGGGGTCGGCTCCCTGGGGAGCGAGAGGCAGGCTCTCCATCCTAGTTAAGAACTCAGGCTCTGGGGCAGACGGGACAGCCCCCTCTCAAGCCTGGCTTGACCATTTACTGTCTGTGGGATGGAGGACAAGTGGCCTCACCAGCACCCGCCTCGTAAGTGTGTGATGAGGAAGTGATGCCACACAGAAAGCACACCGCGTGTGACAGGTGCTCAGTGGTAGCTTGTGTCAGTGGGACCACGGATCAGGGATGGGGGTGGGATGGCCCTTCTCTGTTCCCTCTTGGGCACTATTAAAATGTGTGGGTCACAGCCCCACTGCTGCAGCAGCTGGGCCCTTTAGGAGGCTGTCCCTGCTCAGGCTGAGTCTGCAGGCACCAGCATGCTCACCAGGGAGGGGGCGGCCTGGGGGTAGACGTCTCTGGGGCCATCCCAGGCGGGTGACAGGACGTGTATGGCCCGTGTTGTAAGCCTCTCACCCGAGGAGAAGCTGCTTATTCCTGCCCACTCCCGTCACCTACACTCCTGCTGGCCAAGCGTGTCCACACAGGATTTGAGCCCCACAATGGCCCCTAAGGCAGGTAGGGATTATTATTCCCATTTAACAGATAGGAAAGCGGATGACTGCGCAAAGGTCGTTTGGTCACTAAGTTACGGAGCTGTGACTCAAACTCAAGTTTCCCAGCTCCAAAGCCAACATTCTTCCCTCTATCCTATAGTCCCACAAGAGCAGATCCACAACTGTATGTGACCTAGTCTCATTCAGCCAGGGACGGTGCCCGAGACGCAGACACACAGAGACATGGATATACACGCAGCCACACGTGCACAGTCACACACGGTCACACACAGCCACAGACCCACGTAGACACACTCAGACACACACATTAATACGGCTGTGTGTGACTTCTCATCCGAATAGTCACAGACACACACTTGCTACACAGAAAATTACCAAGACACCTGTGCACATAGATAGACGTGCTCATGTACAAATACGCAGAGACACACAAGTGGGCTTCCATGTACAAACTTGCGGCCGCAGGAACCACCTATGTTCACAAGACGTTTCTGTCCCTGGTGTGCCTTGACACCCCCTCCCCTATCTAGTCTGTCTGCCTCTTAGAACAGAAAGATGTTCTGTTACTTGGAGCGATCGAAAGAAGACAAGGAGGGCTGGAAGGGCTCAGGGAGCTGTCACGTGGCTCTCTTCCTTGCTAGGGCAGGGGGGGCCCTTTGTGGGCAGAGCATCTCTCTCCCTGCAGGGACTGCTCAAGGACAGAGCTGTCTTCTGAAAGAGACAGAACGATATGGGCAAGAGCTCTTTCACTGAAAACCTGAGCAGCAGCAGCGATGCTGAAGAGAATGACCACAGGATAATTCCTTCCAGCAGGAATATAAGGGCTTACAAGGTAACTGCTATTGACCACGAGACTGGAACAGCTTCCCCGTGACATTGGGGGAAATACTTTTGCAGCCTTATTCAAGGTTAGGGATGCACTGATTTTCTTCCCTGATTTTCTCAATAACATGTTATGATTCATCATTATAAATTTACTTAAAACTGCCTCATCCCCTTCCGCATCATCCCAGAAGGCAGCTTGCAGAGTGGTTACAAGCATGGACTCTGGAGCCAGCAGGCCTAGGTTTGCAACTGTGACCAACTAGCCCTACACAAGTCACTTAGTCTCTGTGCCTCAGTTTCTTCATCTGTAAAATGGGGAGACTACCTATATCTTAGGGCTGTCAAACTGATTAAAGGAGTGAATGTTTGTAAAACACTTAGAACAGCACGGCCACATGGTGAATGCTACGTAAAGATTGGTTATAACGTGTTTAGGAGCCTGGGCCTGGCTGCCCCACGAAATAGCTGCCTTGCCTTGGCCTGGTTTTGAGAGCATAACCGGGGCCTTCCTTCAGCGCCCATCATTGTCTGAGCTCACATTGTTTTCTCCTTCCCCCAGGCTGTGCCCCAGTCTGGTTCTCTGCTCTGGTAAAGGCTTCCTTTTCCCTGACATTCACACCCCATCAGCTTCCAAACCCTGTGGATCTGCCTCCTTGAGGCCCCATCTCCCTGTCGCCACACCCCCGTCAGCCTGTTCAGACCTCATCTCTCGCCTGATTGCTACCATGTCCTCCCCATGTGGTTTCTTCACAGCCAGATGGACCCAGTCACCCCTGTCCAAGGGCTCCAGTGGATTCCTCCACCCCCAGATCAAAGCCTCCACCTTCCTCAGCCTGGCACGAGTCCTGGACCTTTTTTCTTCCATGCTGTGGTGGAACTCCACCCTCCTCTAGTCTCTGCAGCCAATTCCGGGGTCTGTGGACACATGTGGTACCCTCCAGGGAACTGAAGGGGAGGGACCAGCTTGGCCCCGCTCCACCTGGCAGTCACCCAACACCCCTTCTTCTCACCTTCCTCTCCCTGTCCGGGCTGCCCAGGGCCAGGGAAGTAGGTCCTGGGGCTAAGAGTTGACACTGAACAACAAAATGCCAAATGCCAGCCTCTCCTTTTTGCAAGAACCCTCAACCTTGAGTTATTTTCTTGGGATCACCTCCCTAAAGAACCACCCCATAGCTGTGTTCCAGGATGTATTAAGCTGCGTGACCTTGGGCAAGTTACTTAACATCTCTGTGCCTTAATTGCCTTATCTGTAAAGCAGGGATAATAATAACACACATTATTGTTATTAGAGAGATCTGGGGGAAGGATTCATATCCTTGGATCACCCCAGTACCTAGTATGTTGCCTTGCACATAGAAGAACCTCTGTAAATCTTTGTTGAATAATTCATTGATTGGTACACAAAGGCGTGAGCTAGTGGAACGAAGCGCTTATGGTGGAATTGCAGCCATCTGCCTGTGTGGGGTGGAGCGGGCAGTGGAAGCTGCCTATGTGCCTGACAAAATACCACAGAGGCCATTGTCTATTCTCCTGACTAAAGTTCTTCTGCTTCTGGCTTCTGGGCCTGTTCTTCTATTGGCTCTTACGTGGGACACTGAGCAGTGGGGCTCTGGGGCCTCCTTAAGCCCCAAGAAAGCTCTGGAATTTCTGGAGCAGAAATGGTGGGGATCCCAGGACAGCTATGCTTTCTTCCGGTGCAAAGTCAAGGCTCAGTTTTAGGTGAGGGATTGAGACTGGTGTTCTTGGAAGCCTCTGAGCAAAATGACCTAGGAATGTGGACCATCAGAATAACGCATCTCTCTAAGAGCAGGCTGGGAAAAGAGCCCATCTGGGTAGCTCATGCTTGCTGCCCTGCATGCAACTGAATTTCCCCGGAACGCTTCAGGAACCCTAGGAGAAAGACACTTGGGGCCCTTTGATATGGCGGGTAAGATCTAGTTGCAGAAATTGAAGTGTGGGTCAAAGGGAAAAATGTGGCCAAGAACTCACCAGCAGGAGCAGTGGATGAGAAGGTGCTTCAGGTTCAGCCTGTGTGAGCCTCGGACGCTCCCCTAGGTCAGCTCTCCATGGCCAAAGGGATCTGCTGGTCTCAGGGCAGACGGGCAGACTGGCAGGAGGAGTCTGCCCAGCTGATGCCCGGGATTCAGAAATCCTATCCTATGAAACAGGATCGCGCTGGCTGTCTCTGCCTCTGGAGGAAGCTTGAGAGAGAGAGAGGATCCAGTGAGGGTCAGTGGGCAGGGTGTGAAGTGCAGGGCCCCAGAGGCAAACCTGGCAAAATGAACTCAGGAAAGGATGGCCCTCCACCTTCATGGCTGATGGTGCACAGATCAGATACTGATCCAGAGGCTGAATTAGTATGACCCAATTTCTTAAGAGCCAGTGATAACATGTAGGTGCAGAGGGTGGTGGTGGTGAGTTTGTGTCTCCCCATCTTTACTCCCAGCTTGTAGGACACTTTGCCCATAAATGGGTGATAAGTCAGGCATGGTTTTGCTCAGTGACTGAACCCTGGCATTGAGGTTCTTACGAAAGGGCCCTGGACTCCATCTGGGCTTCCCCCCACCCACCTGTGAGAACGGCCAGGATAGGGGTACAGCTGGGGGTTGCTTCAGTCCCATTGGGCTTGGGGGATAGGACCTTGACCTGACCAAATGGGGAAGGGTCCTTTCTCCAACTCCAACCAGAGCTGCAGGCTCACTGGGAGGGCCCTTTCCTGGAGGAGAGAGGATGACTTACCCCAAAGGGCCAAGGCAGGGAGAGGGAAGTGCCCTGGCTCTCTGCCCTCATCATCCAAATAGGTGCTCTATTTGGGTAACAGTAAGAAGAAGAGGCAGAGAGGTAGAATAAGCCTGCATTGGTGTTAGAAGACTTGGTGTCAAGTTTTCCATTTACCAGCTGGTCATTTTGAGCCTATCCCCTAATCTTTCTGAGGGAACACAGCACAGTGATTCAGCACACAGGCCCTGGAGCCCACTACCAGGGTTCAAATCCAGGCTCAGCTTCTAGCTGTGTGGCCTTGGGCAAACTACCTAACCTCTCTGAGGCTCCATTTCTTCAACTGTAAAATGGGGATGAAGATATTAGTTCATCTGTCACAGCCTTGCTGTGAGATTTAGCTAAATTAATACATATAAAATATGTCTGGCATAGTGACATTGCCTATGGAAATTACACCTTTTGCTTTCAGGGATCCGTGGATGCACAGTGCCTTTGCTGCACCAGAGGCTCTGCTCTGCTCGTGGGTATTCTGGGTGATCTTAGGATGATAGATATTTTGTTCTTCCTCATGGGGGGCTGGCTCATTTTCCCATGTGCAGGGCGGCCTAGTGCTTTCTGGGCGCCCATCTCCGAGGACAGTTGGTGCTCCACAGAGCCTGGTGACCACCCTACCAATTCCTTGAATCAAGGTCTGAGTTCTGGCTCAGGAAGTGTTTGTGGCCCACCAGGAAGGCCCTGGCCCCACTGCAGCTTAGCTCCCTGGCACAGGCACATGGCCAACACCAAGGCCTTTCTCCTCAATAGGTAATGAGTCCGTCAATAAAGGATGCCCTCCTCGCCCCCTCAGCCTCTCTCTTCGTGTTGTTGCTTCCCGCTCAGTGTTACCCAGGTGGCCTTGTCTTGTGAGGAGTGGGTAAGAGAGTAGAATCCCAGAGGGTAAGGGACTCAGAGTGCCTGGCACTTACCCTGCTGCCCAGGGCTGTGCCTGCCTTCCCTATCCCAGGGAGGCCCCTCCCAGCAGGGATGCAGGTGTGCTGGCAGGGGTGGGGGAAGGTGAGGCGGCTCTAGGTCTGCTCCAGGTCATCCCCTTCTCTCCGGACCTGGATGGGGGCTCTGAGCAGCCTCTGAGGAGTGAGTCCTCTGACGGGAGCAGGAGATGGAGGCAGGCTCAGGGAGTGGGTTGAGGTATCCTCAGCTCTCAGTTCTGCTTAGTAGTTAATATTGATCAGATTAATCATCCTTAAGCTATGAGTGTTGTTAAACATCTTCGCAGATGTGACTAAGCCAGGACCAGGAGAAAAGGTTTCTCCTGGTCCAAATGAGTCAAATAGGCCAACATTTATTTATTCATTTTAAGTCCAGCAATATTTGTTGTGCCCCTATGTGTCTGGCACTGTGCTGGCGGCTGGGATATGGGGTGGAGTCCCTTGGCATGGCTGAAGCTATGCCCTGGACATAACTTGCACCAGGTGACCTCCCATGTGTTTTTCTTTAAAATAGCTTTATTTTGATATAATGGACATACAATGAATTGCTCATGTTAAAAGGGTACAATTTGATAAGTTTGGACACAAGCATATACCCATGAAACCATCACAAACAATCAAGATAGTGAATATCTCCATCACCCCCAAAAGTTTCCCTGAGTTCCTTTGTAATTCTTCCTTCCTGCCCGCACCCCTCTCCTGCCAGTTCTCAATGAACTGCAGGTCTGTTTTCTGTCACTATAGATTAGTTGGCATTTTCTAGAATTCTATATAAATGGAATAATACAGTATGCATTCTTTTTTTTTTTGGTCTGGTTCTTTTCACTCAGCAGAATTATTTTAAGATTCATCCATGTTGTTACATGTATCAATAGCTCATTCCTTTTTTATTATTGTAGAGTATTCCACTGTGTGGATGTAAGACACAATGGTCATCCCTTCACTTGTTGATAGACATCTGAGTTGTTTCCAATTTTTTGGCTTTTACAAATAAAGCTGTTATGAGCATTCAGACCCTAGTCTCTGTATGAACTTACACTTTCATTTCCTTTGGGCCGATATATAGGAGTTCCTACCAGTTTGATAGATTTAAATGCCCAGTGTCTGCAAGCAATCCCAGATTGGCTGAATCTTCCATAATCTTTTCCTTAAAGAGAAAGCAGGTAAATATGCACAGGTTCCTTGAGGACAAATGGAAGAGGTTGGGGGCAGAGGGGAAGCTTTGTAAGTGATCACAGCTAAAAAGCATTTTCCTTTGAGACAGCAGGATATGGTCCTTTACCGTGTCACTACCAGGGCTTAGCAGCTAGTCATCGGCTTTGACCTTGAGGCTGCCATCCTGGGCACAGCTGTGGCCAGAGGAGAGGCCTGGTTCAGCCTCCTGGGCACGAAGGGGCTTACATGGACCTGGGAGAGATGCTAAGCAATGGCTCTAGAAGCCAGGGCAGTTGAGGGATGGTGTCAGCTCTGGGCTGTTTTCTCCTTGCCGCTCTAATCCAGACCTCACACCACACTTTGCATGTAATTCCATTTGGTTTCAAGTACCCCTTCCTTTCTCTCAGCTCTGAGTCTGCACAGGAGCAGCTTGCCTGGGGGTACTGGGATACCCCTTCCATCTGGGTAGCTGGGCTCAACCTGGCTGGGGCTCAACATCCCTTACACTGAGGGCTCTGAGAAGTGGCTTCCGGGCACCCGAATCCTGTCTTAGAGGGATGGGGAGTTGGGGGGGGACACAGCTTCTCCATACCTCCAGTGACTTATCAATTGGTTACATTGTTCATTTACTCAACAACCAGTTACTGGGCACAGAAACTGTGCTGGGTGCTTGGGTCATGGGAGAACAAATGTGAACACCTTCTAAGGTCCAGAGGGCAGCCCAACGAGACGGCAACAACAACACTCCAAGCAGAAGAGAGCTACTTTGCAGACAAGCTCCAGACCGTGGGGGACCTAACCATCCCCGAGGGTCTGAATCCTCTGAGCAGTGGGAGGGGTCTTGACAGGGGAAGAGGGGGGGTGCACGTGTCAGGACCCAGTGAGTGTATGAGTCAAGGATGGCCTTTCCACCCCTGGCAGCCCTGCATCCTGCTGTGTGTGGGCAGATGGCCGCTGCCCAGGGTGCTCCCCACCTCTCCACCTGCCAGGTCAACAAAGAGGTTAGGCCCCAATGGGGCGATGGGAGTCACAGCTAAAGAATACAAAGCCATAAATGTTGGGTAAGAAGCAGGATTTTCTATGGGCAGAAAAAAGGAGACTCTCCTGATTGCTATAAAACTATTTTAAAAATCATCTTCCTCATTTCTTTTCTCTTCCTGACATCGCCTCTCTGCTCTATTCTCATTGGCATGGGAACCTGTCATTCTTGTCAAAAGAGTTACTTGAAAGGAAAACACAAATGCATTTCAGCTGCGTGTGCAAAAATCATGGTGGGGAGAAGGTGCAGGAGACGGAGCTTGGAATGGCTCACAAAAATTCACTGGACAATGAGAATATTTACAGCAGTCACCATTTATTGAGCACGTACTCTGTGCCAGGTACAGGGCCTAGTGTTTAGGTATATTGTCTCATTTGAACACCCCTCCTCTCACCCCCAGCAATAGCAGCAGGTACCATTAAATATTATCTCAAGTAGGGAAACTCAGCTCACATAGCTCCTGAGATGGCAGAGCTGAAGTGTGGACCTACATGTCCCGACGACCTCTGTGCGGAAGGTTGTGTATGACGTGCAGCGCAGCAGGTGGAGGTGGGGTGCCTGGGACTGACTCTGCCTGAGGGAGTCAGTGAGGGCTCCTGGTTGGCGGGGGGTAGCATCTGAGCTAAAGGAAACATGCTCCAGGCCGAGAAAAGACATGCAGCTGATGAAGTCATCGCGTGGAGAGGGGACCTGGCGGTGTGATGGCAGGAAGGTCCAGAAGAGTGGTTCTCTGAAGACTGGCGTGTGGGTGCTCAGAAAGATAGTGATCATGTTAGGTAGTGTCTACACGGGCCACCCAGGCTGTAGAGTGATGGTGTTCACCAACTGGGGCACCTGCTGGTGGTTTCCACATTCTGCTGAGCTGAGACTGGGTGACGGGGAGGAAGAAAGAGCTGAGGGCCAAGACCCAGGGCATTTACCATCCAGGGCAGGGTGAGTCCTCCTCCTCATTGCCGTCACAGCACAACCCTTTCTTTCTTCAAAGGAAATTCTGTGTGCAAGTCTGATACAGAAAACAGATAAAGAGAAGCTGTTCTGCTTGAGCTCGAGATGGGTGGGGTCCTGAACCTTGCCTGCTGGGCTCCTTTCTACCCTGGTCCTTGGAACCTCTCCAGCTCCCTGGAACACAATTTGACACCCACGGGCTAAAGTCCTTCCTGTTTCCGATGCTGCCCAGTTGAGGTCTGACCTCCCCAGTCACCCTGGCCCCCCCATCTGGATGTGTCCTGTGACCCCCCCCTTCTCCCCAGCATGCAGGCCCAGTGACGCAGTCCAGTTTGGTCTTTGCCCAAGAACCTGATCTTCCTGCTCTCCACTCTGACCTCTGGCTCAATTACCACCACTTGCCGGGAGCAAGGCCAGGGGCCCGGGCCCCCTCATCTGACCAATTGGACACCGAGCCATGAAAAACGAACACCCCTATTAGATCCTGGGGGCCTCTCAGGCTTCAGTCTGCACCCGCACTTCTGACCTAAACCCCTGTGCTCCAGTTTCTGGGGAAAAAGGATGAGCAGGGCTGCACACACCTCAAGGGAGCCTCCGTCACCCAACTCTGTACTCTGGGAGTAGACTTGGCTGGGAGAGAGAGGGGCAGCCTGGGCAGGAGGAGAGGGAGTCAAGGCTGCAAGTGAAAAAGGAGCTGTTTTCTACAGGTCAGAGAACAAACCACCATCAGGTCTGAATGGCTCAGGCTCACAGTTCCATAGCGCAGACCTGCTCCATCTCAGCCCCTGAAGACGTTAGTGGTGCAAGTAGTTTCTTGTCATCAGAGCACAGGATTGCTCAGCACCTAATGCACACCCTGGCTCTGTGCTCAGTGTCGAAGACAGTGATGTGGTGGGGGGGAAGCGGGGGGAAGAGCAAAAAGGTGCAGATCTATGGCTGTAAAATGGAAATAGCAAGAGTTGCTTCACAGGATGCAGAGAGGACAGGATGGATACTGCATGAGCCAGCACCCAGCTCTGAGCCTGCTGCCTGCGGAAATAAAAGGGGAGTCTCTGCTAGGGGATCACAGAGGAGGGAGCACTTAGGTTGGGGTGGAGAAGGGAGACAAGCAAAGGGAGGAGGGAAAGATCTCATCTCTCAGGAGCAGCCTGATCTGAGTCTTGTAAACTCAATGGGATCCCCCAAAGCAGAGAAGAGGTTTGGTTTGTGGAGTGGAACGGGGGACAGGGAGAAGGGCATTCCACGCAAGTGCAATATAACATGTGCAGACGAAGGCACTGATGCATGTGAAGGCCTGGTTTACCTGGCAAACGCCAAGCTTGGGAATGTCCCGCCTACATGACGTCAGGGTCCCTTCCATGCAGCGCTGTGTAGTGGAGAGCTGCTCTGGACTCAGACACACCTGGGTTCAAGCTCTTGGGGTGTGGCCTTGGGGCATTTCTTAACCTTTCTGAGTCTCAGTTCTTCAACTGTAAAAGGGAGTCTGTGGTTCACTTTGCTAGGCTGTTGTGATGCAAGGATGAAATGAAAACATGCAGTCACAGGACATGGTCCATGGGATTTTGTACCTTTTCTACGAGATGCAGAAACTGACACTTGGAATTCTGGAGTCGGGAGGTGTCAGGAGTGGTTTGCTCTAGCCTCTTCTCAATGCGGGAAGCCCCTCTACAGCAGCAGTGCCGGGTGTCGACCAGACTGCATGACACTTCTGGGCTTGTGCAAAGGTCACTAGCCCAGCACAACTCTGGCTATAGCCATTTATTGCATCTCACACTGACCCTGTCCTAGAGGAGAGGTAAAAAGGGGAAGAGAGCGGTTAGGAGTAGTGAGCACTGGTTCATAGATGCAGAGACTTAGAGGGCACCTTGGAAGTCACTGATCCCAACTTCTGAGTTATCCAGACACAAAAGCCTGTGACTTACTCATGGTCCCCCAGTGAGTTACCCACAGGTCTCCCAGTTTCCCTGGGCAGAGCTGTTCTACAGCAGGCTTTGGCTGAGCAGGCTCCAGCCTAGTGACATCACAGAGAATTGAGCCACCCCTGCATGCTCTGCCCCTGGGATCTAGAGGGTCCCACACTGAGGGTCACTTGCATCACCTTTACTGCCTTGGAACCCTGGAGGTGTGGGATGGACTAGGCAGGACTGAAAGCTGCAACTGGGGCCTTGTCCCTGCATGGTCAGGGACACTGGGGAGAAGGGGCAGGCTGATGGGACTAAACTCACTGACTGGGGTGGGATAGGCTGGCAGCAGCGTTAAGCTGTCACGCTGAGGAATCCCAAGGGCGTGCAACTCCAGCTTAGAAGTTGGTGTTGGAGGCTGGGCACAGGGGGCTATGTGTCCCCACAGGGCAGAGCCCAGAGGCCGCATGGCGTCCTGGCATAGGTGGAGCCACCAGGTGGGAGTCGGCATTAGGGTATCTCTCATTCCCCATCCTGAGGGGGCAAGAACAGGCAAGAGCCCCAGCTCGGGGAAGCGGCCACTGGCTAGATTCCTGGACGTGGGCTTAGGTCCTGGGAACCAGGCAAGCGTTAGTCGTGGCCTGGCTGAGGTTGCTGGCCGGGTCAGGTGGCCCAGCTGTGGGGAGGGAAGCTGTGGAAGCTGGAACTGTGCAGACCATGGGCAGGCGGGGACAGGAAGGCAGAGCCTCCAGATCACAGCTCACAATGGTATCACATTAGAGGTGTGGCTGGAGGGCTGGAGGGCAAACTGGACCAGCTCTGCTACTCAACTTGCTGGGTGATCTTGGGCAACCCCTTTAGCTGCCCTGAACCTCGGGTTTTCATCTGCAAACTAGGGATGATAAGCCCGGTGATGCCCGCCTCCCTGGACTGAAGTGACTAGCTGCCTCCCGTCTCATCATTGAAGTCCTTCCATCTGTGAGTCCCTCAGTGCATCTGCCGTGCCTCTGGCTTCCTCTGCATCCCCCAGCGCTCAGGACAGGGCCGTGGCCTGCTGTGCAGAGTGAGTGAGACGGTGGGCCACAACTGGGGCCAGCCTGCGGGGCCCTGGCAGTGAGCAAGGCTGCGGGGAGGGAATAACTTGGTGATGGATGATGCTGTCAGCCCTTGCCCCTCTGGCAGCCCGAGCAATTGGCATAAAAACAAAGACAGCTCCAGTGGCATGAAATATTGATGCCCTGAGACTTTCCAGAGTGGCATTTCCGACTCGCTCAGACAAGGCCCAGCTCTTGGCCCCGTGGTAACGGCGCCTCCTGCCTGTTGAGGCTGGTTCCAAGGGGCTGCAGGGAGGAGAGTGCCTGGCCGAGAGGGCTACCTGTGAGTCCTTGTGGTCATCCATTAGGCTAGGGT
Organism: Eschrichtius robustus; assembly: GCF_028021215.1. Classification (NCBI taxonomy): domain Eukaryota; kingdom Metazoa; phylum Chordata; class Mammalia; order Artiodactyla; family Eschrichtiidae; genus Eschrichtius; species Eschrichtius robustus. The sequence continues at coordinate 97,373,747 of NC_090826.1, forward strand.
TTCAGGTGACCACGGCTGTAATCAAACTGGGTTGGAAAAAAACACCATTGGATCAGGTTCTGAGTGGCTCAGTTTCTAGTCTGGTGAAGGCAGATGGGAGCTCAGTCCCCTCAGCAGGCTCCGGCCTCCCTCTCTGGCCCTCACAAAACAACCCCACTGACCAACTGGCTCTCTTTCAAGATTGACAGGGTGGGGAGGGCAGGGTGCCCCAGCCCTGAGGAAGCTCGAGGATGCCGAGGTGAAATTGAGGGGATGCATTCTCACCAGCGTCCTGTAGGGGGCGCATTAATGAAGAAAAATGCCCACACAGTCCAACTAAGGTCTTGCAGGTCAGTCCCGGCGCCCATAATTCACAAGTCCCTCTCCTAACAATGCAGTAGTGAGCAAGGCTGGAGGCCGCCTCCCCACCCCACCCTGAATCCTAAGGTGGAAAGGGGAGGGTGCTTTAGGCACAGGCACAGCATTTTGGGTCTCTGTCCTCGAGGCGGAGCCAAGGCTCTGTTTATTTCTAGTTTGGCTTCTCCCAGAAGGTGGGGGTGGTAACAGAAAATCTGAGCTTCCTTCTCAGCTCTGTCTCCGCAGGCACTGCCTTCTGGTCCAGACCCCTCCATCGCCATCTGCCAAAGGAGCGCGAATATTTAGCTCCAGCCAGATTCCAACCGCCAGAGCAGGCCAGCCCTAATAGGTCTCTCCGTGTGAGCGCCCCAGGCCGTGGGCCAAGGCTTAGTCATCTTTGTGTCCTCAGCTGCTGGCACACAGGAGGCACCTGAAAAATGTTTGACGAAATTAAGTCTCCGAGTGGGGCGGGGCAGGGCCCAGGGCTGACCAATAGGATGAAAGGAACATCCACAGGCCAATAGCAAAGTCAGTTAGCTCCTGGACTGAGAGGTTTACTGGGGAGAGGGATGTTCCCCTCCATAATGGTTGACAAGAATCAGTAAGCTTCCTCTTTGGCCAGGGGTCCCACCTTTCATCAGAGCTACAGCAGGCCAGCATTTTGGGCTGGGGTGTGTGTGCGTGTGCGTGCGTGCGCACGTGCGCGCGTGTGTTTTAAATTTTATTTTCCTCCTCTTTAAAAATACACATTCACAACAGAAAAGAAAATAGAAGAAAACAGAAGAGTACAAAGAAAACAGCTACGATGTTCTCAACTAGTTGTCATTTCTTAAAGAACATTTTAATTCTAAATATGGTTGACTTGGCTGAGGTAGGGGCTGGGAAGCACATCCCGTCTCCAATTCTGTGAGCATGTGCTCACAGACTCTGCACCTACCTGCCCATCCCTTGGCTCACAGAGCAAACCCCTTGACCGGGTATTTCCCACTACTCTGATTTAAAATTAGAACTGCTTGCTTGTTCTAGGTGGGCTCAGCAAGGTCTTTGTGAACGGGCTGAAGAACCTGGGTCCCCTTGGGTCATCCTCTTTACTTTTGTTTGGCGACCCAGCACTGTCAGTGTCCTACCTATTCAGGGCCAGGATGCTGACGGTTCTTCACTCAACCTGGAGTGTGGAGGAGAGGAGTGGAAGAGAGGGGAAACCTGGCTACCTAGAAGGTCATTCTTCCTGCCCTGTAAGAAAGACTGTTAACCTAGGGCCTTTTCTGAAACCAGAGGTTTAATGATCACTTTCTGAGTGCTTACTATGTGCTTGACACTGTTCTAAGCACTTTACAAATGTTAATTTATTTAATCCCACATAACAACTCTTCATTTTTTAAAATTTAACTATTGAACAAATATTTATTGAGCATTACTATTGTCTTAAGTTAGACACTTGGGGTCATTCTTGACTCCCTCCCATGCCCCATTCTCTATTCTAAGTAATCACCCTCTCCACTCCCATCATTTCCACCTCCCTGGCATCTCTCCTTTCTGCCCCGCTTCCTTGTCTGCCTGGCCTTGGATGCTTTGAAGTGGTCTTTGTACAGGTTCCTCTGCCTTTTCCCTTTCAGTCTTTTCTCTACACAGCATCCTGAGTGGTTGTTCCAGGATGCAAATCGGATCTATCACTCCCCTCCTCAAAATTCTTCAATGATTCACCATCTGCCGTGGTGCAAAACTGAAACTCCTTTCATAACGTATGTGGCTTGTTGTCCCTGAATGTTGGTACTCTCTTCTTGCTTAGTATCATCATTTTTGGCGGGTGAGAGGTTGCAAGAACAAAGACCACTTTTCCCAAGCTTCCTTGTAACTTGGTGTGGTCAAGAGACCGAGGAGGGAGTAAGTAAGGTGTTAGCTGGTAGCTTCTTAGGAGCCCTGCTCTAAGAGTCAGCACTCACACACTCTGCTCTCCTTTCTTAAGGAATGGAATGCGATGTCCCTTCTTGACTCTGAGGTCAAGTCTATGCACAGGGAAGCAACAAGATAGAAGGAGCCTGGCTCCCTGCTGGTAGAATCCAAACCAGTCCTGGACCGCATATCTGGCCTTTATGTAAGAGAGAAATAATATTCTATTTTGTTTAAGCCTATTTTGTTTTTGTTCCTTTCAGTCAAACCTAACCCACAAGACCAGCCCCACCTCATCTTGCTCCTGCGTGGGTCCTTCAACAATGCCAGGACGACATGCACCCTGGACTCTGCCCATGGCGCCCCCTTGGTCTGGGATGTCTCCCTCAGCCCATTCCCCTGAAGCCTGCGCACTTGGCAAACTCTTGTGTATCTTTCAAGTCCTGGTTGGAGCATCCCCTTCTTTTCAGAGCTTTCTCCAGTTCATACGTACAAGCTCACTCAAGCCCTCCTTCCTCTGTGCTCCTATAGCACCAGGTGCATTCCTCCACACAGCAGTGGTCATGTTGTAATTGCTTGTGTCCCCTCTTCCTGTGTCCAAGGACAGTATCTAATTCGTCTTTGCATTATTGCTGACTAGCACAGTGTTTGGCAAACAGGAAGTACCCAATCAATTCTTGTTGAATAACTGACTACAGGTTCCAGGAAAGATCCAAACACAGTTGGTAGGATCCTAGGAAAGGCACAAGTTCCTATTGCCTGCTAACTCTTCTCCTTGAGTTTGAATTACATCCTTGCAACCTCTGAAAGTGCAACCTGAGACGCTGGTTCTAAATTCTCTGCGTTTTAGGAAAGTCTCAGCAGTCCCAGCTCACACTGGGCCACTGAGTCTGTGGTCTGCAGGCCAAGCCCCTTCAACTCGGGCTGCTCTTAGACAAAGCAGGAGCAAGAGGGGTGGAGCAGAGAGCCCCACAGCCCAGGACATCTGCTTCCCACCAGGATGGTGAATTGAGGCAGGGAGCATGCTTCTCTCCCCAGATCAAGAATGAGTGCTGGCTGCTGGCCGTGGGTGGAGGAGCAGGTGGGAGTGGTGGGGAGATGCCAGACAAGAACCTCAAAGAGTCAGCCAGGGGGTTGCTGACTCAGAACTGGGACAGGCAGGGATCTGGGGTCTGGCACGGATCTGGGGTCTGGCACAGGGGCATGAGGACCAGCCACAGGGTCCAAGAGGCACAGAGGACGCCTGATTCTGCATCAAGGCTCTGCCGAGGCAGGAGGAAGCAGAGCAGATGTGGGGGAAGAGCGTGCATCTGGAGACAGGGGAATTGGAATCAGTTTTCCAAAATCCTTCAGAGTTTCAGTTTCCTTGTTTGTGAAGTGGGGAAGACCATACCAAGTCCAGATTTATGAAGTTTCTTTGTAGTTCTTCATAGTCCCTGACTTTGGGTTCAACCAAGTGCCTTTTTGGCCAGTAGAGGGAGGTGAAAGTGACAGTATGCCAATTCCAAGCCTGGGCCTCAGGAGGTCATGTGGGTTTCTGCCTCATTTCATGCAGCAGTCATTGCCTTCAGAAGACATGCCTCAGCTACCCTGCTAGTTCAAGGAGGGTGAGAGCCATGAAGACCAGAGCTGCCTCAGCTGAGCACCGTTCAGATCAGATGATTCCCAGCAGACCCCCAGATATAGGAGCAGGTCTGGTCAAGATCAGCTCACCCACAGATGCATGAAAAATCATAAACGATTGTAGTTTTAAGCCACTGAGTTTGAGGGTTGTCTGTGATCTTACAATACCTAACTGATACAGAGTCCCTCCTCTAATTCATGAACTTGGCAAACAAGTAATAGTCAAACACATGACCAATATATAATAGATCAGAGCAGAGATACAAAATAACCTTAAAAAAAGAGAATGCCAATGAGACCAAAAGGAGTCGATAGTAAATGAATTTACACACACATGAAGGAAGTACCAGTCAGAAGAGAAATTAGAAACTGAAGCGGAAGGAAGGTGAATCAATCAGGTAAAAGCAGCAAAGTCCATCTAACACCCTGTAGCTGCTGGGAGGAGCTTGTCTGTTATCAGGTGAACCCCAATTATAGAGATGGGTATGGCAGGATAGGAGAGCCTGATGCCATTAAACAATCAAATAACTTAGTTAACTTATCTTGGCCAATTCCTCAATGTTTCTATGATTTGACTCTCACAGAGAGGCTGTGGTCAGCTTGAGTAAGTTTCCAATCCACTTGACAGTTATATTTCTCATTGTGATTTAATTGGCATTCTGGTCTTATTCATTGGCCTTCATGTAAGGTTTGTTAGTGTATATCAGTATCCCCAAATCTGATCAAATTTGATTTGGGGTCCTGATAGAGTTTGAGTTTGTCAGTCTGTAAGGATGAGGGCTGGAATCTTGTCGGCAGAGAGCTCGTCAGAATAAAAGCTGCCTCTGATGTCTAGCCAGCTGGCTTCATGTAACCTCTGCATTAATATTCACCTTTCTTTCCAATTCTATGGCTAATGTTGTTATCTTGGCATTTACAAGTCTAGGGTGAGATCAGGGGAGTGATTGCTCCTGGCTGGTAAGGAAAGTTGGGGGAGGGAGGCATTGAGCTTAACCTACAGATTCAAAGACCCACTACCTAATGGTACCTTCCCAGTCCCATATATCTTGCTTAGAAAGACAATCATGGGATGGTGATTCAGGAAGGGTGCTTCCAGACCATCTAGTCTAAACTTTCATTCTATAGAAATGGATACTCAGGCTCAGAGAGTTAGTATAAGTTGCCCAAATTCACACAGCCCCCTGCATCCTCCCCATGGGAGGATCCACATTTGGGAGAGCCACGGATATTTTCTCGCTGTGATATGGCTGGTTCCACAGAGATCTGGCATGCCAGCCTGAGTGCATCTCTGAGGGCAGGAGCCATGCCTGTGTTTGATTCCAAGAACCTGGGGTTGCGTACGTCTGTTGGGCTTGTACGTCATGTCTCAACATGTGCTGCTGACTGGCTGACATTTGGGGTTGGGGAATGATCTCTAAACCCTGTTCCTCAGTCCTGGGTTTGGCTGGCTGGGGCTGCCCGTCTGCCATCCACTCTTTCAAGCTGTGATCTTGGCAGGAGCAATCCAGTTACTTGTGCTTCATTACCTGTACTCCCTCTCCAACTGGTCACACTCCCAGAAGGTAATAAGAAAAGCTTTCCCTATTGAGGAGTTATGGAGATTTCTCTTTCCTTTGTATTTTCTACCTTTCTCTCTCACCCCAAATATTCACTCTTGGCCCTAATGTTAACTGAGCACTGACAGATCAGGTAAGCTTTCCGTAGAGGAGCATGGGAATGATCTGGATGTGATTCCAGTTCTCAGTATGGTGCAGGGAAAGGACACAGGGATGGGAGTTAGAAGGCCTGAGTTCTAGTGCCCTGGCTTTAGGACGTTAAACAGGTCATTTGATTTCTTTGGAACCCAGATTCTTCATCTGTAAAATGAAAATGTTGAGCTGCTTAATTGCCTCTAGCACTAATATTCTGTGGTTTCATCTTGAACTCACAAAAATTTCTTGTCTGCAGAGTTGAGAAACTGAGCATTACTCCCTGATATAGTGAGCTCTGTCCTTGGTGCTGAGATTTTGGGCACTGCATCGTTCGTTGGCCAGCTTTAGGAAAGAAAAATCGGCTTCACAGAATGGAGGCAATGTTGAAATTTTTGAAAACTTTTAGGATTTGGATCCTAAAATATTGCTTCAGTTAGCAGGCTGTAGACCTGGGGCTCAAAGATTTTTTCATAAATCGATTGTTACAGAATTTGATTTGTATTGTCCAGGCCTGCAGAATGGTTTGGCAAAATACCTTCAATGAACAGCCTGTATTTTGATGGTATGACAATATATATCCTGGGTTTTCTGGTACTGTCCCAATTTTCAAATATGCTATCACATTGTTTTCATAAATCATTGCAATGTTCCTGAAATTCTAATATTTTGCCATCTAGACAACATCTCCAGTGTGTCTCTTGGTTATGGAAGTTGTTTAATAATCTTTTGTCCAATAATGTGTCTAGGTTTCTGGTTGGTAGGAAAAGTTTGGAGAGGGAGACGCTGAGCCTGACCTACAGAGTCAGAGATGCACTAGCTAAGGTATCTTTCCAGGCTCCTGTGTCTCACTTAGAAAGACAATCCTGGGATGGTGACTCAGGAAGTGTGCTTCCAGACCATCTCGTCCCACCTTCTCACTTTATCTCTTCTGTTGAGATTATAAAGCTTCTGGATGAGAAATTGCCAGAATTGTTCTTTTTCATTAAAAAAATCTTTTGTGATTAGAGGGCATGCCTAGGTTATGATATGAGCTTCCATTCTATGGACAAAAAGGCAAAGGAATAAGCATTTCTGTGCAGGCCATGCCTACTAAATATTGCATAAGCGTTAACAAGGGTAAAATATAAGACAAGTGATATTTAGGTGTCTACACAGCACTAGAGGGCCTGAGTGGTCCTCCTCTGCCCCCACTTACATGACCAGTTTCTTTGACACTGTGTTGACAAAATAGTGGTGACAGAATGGGGATTGTCTCTCAGTGAATGAATCAGTCATCAGTCTCCTGATGCTGGTGGAGAAGCTGGATAATGGCAGGAGGCCAGTGATGACCCAAGAACAATCTATGGGCCTGTGTGGAGGGTTTCTCAAAGCCACATGGAAAAGGGTCCCATCTCAGCTTGAGTCTACATTCATCAAAGGCTTTGTTTCTCTGTCTCCCTTGGGATTGAGTTTCTTCACTCTCCACACTGGAGAACCCAATTCAAAGTTGATACCAGATATTTAATTCAGGAAGTATTTATTGAGCACTTAACATGTGCTTATCATTGTGTCTGACCATGAAGTAGGTGCAAGCTGAGGGCTTACTGGCAGTGAAGACTGTGGGGAACAGGAGTGCCCATCAAGAAAGTGGTGGAGGAGGGCTCGGAGGCAAGAGGAAGGTGAGTTTCTGGAAACCTTGGGAAGGGAGGCAGTGGTATGGGATTATGAGCCTGGACTCTAGAGCCAGTCAGCCTCAGGTTCAAGGCCCAACTTATCTGCTTAATAGCTGTGTGACCTTGGAAAGGTCAATTGGCTCCTAAGCCTAAACCCAATAATTTGTTAGAGGGGAGGGGGCAGTAAAAATAGCACCCCTACCTCACAGGGTTGTTGTTGGAATTAAATAGGATAATCTATGTAAAGGGTTTAGTTCTGTGACCATGATAGCGTAATAAAAGGCAGCTCTCTTTATTATATACATGTGATGTACATATGACATGTGGATTGCTTGGGAACAATAACCAAATAACTTAAGATCCATGCTGTCATCTCCCTCCTGCCTCCTTGGACTATGAGGGTGCTGAATTTGGTCTTGCACTTTCTGCTTTTCCTCAAGGATACACTAGCAATCTTGTCACATCTTGTCATCTTCCAGGTGGTTGCACATGAATTGCTTGGATATTTGTTCCACATCTTGCCTGGTACAGACTGAGTGGTTGGTTTTGTACCTGGAGGGTTACCTGGGCTCTCAGTATTACAGCTATCTCCATATCCACTTCATCACTGTCCTCAAAGATTTCTCAATATTCACCCCATCATGGTCCTTATGGATGTCTCCCATCCTCTGTGAACCTAAACAACCCCTACTGCCTTGGCCAAACATTCACAATTTCCTAAGTGTCTTTGGGATGTAAGTCAAAGGGGCTAGCTAATTATGAAACAGCATCTAAGAGCCGTATTTCCTGTCCTAATCAAGCATGAATTTTCATCCTTCCATCAAACAAGGCACCTTAATTATATGATTATAGTTGATCTTTTAAAATAAAGATAGCAGTTAAAAAATAGTTCTGTCTTCTCATTGTCTCCTGTTATTCTGTCATTCTGATGGGTGGAAGGGGGCAGCTGCAGGGGGTGGGAGTGGTGTGACTTCCACCTTTTCCCTCCTTTTTTCCCTTTTATACATGGGGGATGTTTTCCTGTTTCTATCTTTCCCTGGCAAGACCTTTCCTCTTCCTTGCACCAGCTTTTATCACTACACAACTGAGTATGTGTTTCTTTTGTCCTGCTCTTTTGTTCTGATGAAAAATTAATCTGGCAGCATTTCTAATTTTCAGATCCTTCAGGTACCCTCTGTCAGGTTTAGATAGCATCACCCTGACCTGAGGATTGGTGCTGCAGTGATGCAGCCAACAACCAAGAATGACAACAATAGACAATAACAGTTACAAATACTGAATTGTGGTAACTATGCTAGCTACTCCTTCTCACTCTGCGTTGCTGGTTGCTCCCAGGCTCCCTGAGCTCTTAATATGGGAGTGACCCAGGGCTCAGCCCTCGATCTCTTTCTATATACCTTTGTTGCCTTGGTGATCTCATCCAGTCTCATGCTTTAAGTATCTTCTACATGCTGATGGCTCCAAAACTATCTCCAGCCTAGCTTCTTTCCTGAACTCCAAGCTTGTGTATCTAACTCTTTACCCTGTATCTCCACTTGGATGGCTAATAGGCATTTTAAAACAAACATGTCCAAAACGAATCTGATATTTCCCATCAAACCAGCTTCTCTTGGCATCTTTCCAAGCTCAGTATATGGCAACTACATTTTCCAGTTGCCCAGACCAAAACCTTGGTGCTTTCTTTGATTCTTCATTCTCTCACTTTCTACATCTAATCTATAGCAAGTCATATTGCTCTACTGATAAAATATATCCAGAACCTGACCTCATCTCACCACCTCCACTGTTTCACCTTAGTTCAAGCCATTATCATCTCTCACTTGGATTATTCCAGTAGCTTCCTAACTGGCCTCTTTATATTTGCTTTCCATTCCCCATAGTACCGTCTCCAAACAGCAGCCAAAGTGATCCTGTAAAAACATAACTCATGTCTCCTCTTCCCAAAACCTTCCAATGGCTCCCATGACAGAGTACAGGTCAAAGTCCTTTCAATGGCTGTAGAGCCTTACGTAATCCGTTATTTCTCTTCTTCAGGGCTCTCTCTCTTGCTCGCTCTCTTCCTTATCAGCCTACTTGCCGTTCCTTAGACATGACATGCACTCACCTCAAAGCCTTTGCATTTTGCTGTTCCGTCTTTTGGCATGCTTGTCCTCCAGATGTCTGCGTGGCCACGTCTATCAGGCCATCCCTGGTTACCTATCCAAAATTGCAGCCCCCATCCCCGCCCTATCCCTCTCCTCCTGTTCTTTTTATCTCCTTAGCACTTATCATTATTGCATTTATCTTCTCATCAGCCATTTCTTCCATTCCATTAGGGCAGGAATATTTTTGTTTTGCCTGCTATAGACCCACAGTGCCTGACACAGAGTAGGCATTCGGGAAGTATTTGTTGATTGAACTGCTCTGAGATCACTGAATTCATTAATCCATTTAATTCCCACAGTAAATTTATGAGCCCTGTTTTGTACATGAGGAAATCGAGGCACGGATAGGTTAAGTGAATGGCCCCACATCACATAGCTGGTGGTGACAGAGCTGAGATTTAATTCCAGGCAGTCTGAGTCAGAGCCCGTGTACTTCACCACGAGGCTCCACTGCCAGGCTGTGGTGTGTGGTTTTCTGTCCCTGTGGCTGGGAGCTGTCATGCTCCAGGGAGTCAGCATGGGTTGGTCATTGTCTTAGCTCAGGCTGCTGTTAACAAAATACCGTAGACCGGGTGGCTTAAACAACAGAAATTTATTCTCTCACAGTTCTGGAGGCTAGAAGTCTTAGATCAGGGCGCCAGCATAGTCAGGTTCTGATGAGAGTCCTCTCTGTGGCTTGCAAACGACCACCTTCTTGCTGGGTGCTCAAGTGGCCTTTCCCCAGTGCAAGCACATGGAGAGAGAAAGAGGTCCTCTCTCCTCCTCTTCTTGTAAAGCCACCAATCCCCTCAGATTAGGACTCCACTCCTATGACCTCATTTAACCTTAATTAACTCTTAAAAGTCCTATCTCCAACTATAGTCACACTGAAGGTTAGGGCTTCAACATGAATTTTGGGGGTAAACAATTCAGTCCATAACAGTCATTCTCTGGACTGAGCAGCCTGACGTCCAGGAAAGAGGTTTCTTATAGTCAGGCAGTGACTGTTCTGTTTCATAACGATAATTGGTGGGAGGCTCCTATTAGCCTCAGAACTGATTGGGGACAGCATGAAGACGTCTCAGTGGATATTGGCTCGTTTCTATGGTTTAAAGTGTGCCAGGCCTGGGCTAAGTGCTTTCCCCACACTATTTCCTTTAATCATCTCAACAAGCCTATCTTGCTCTTATACCCATTTTATGAGTGGGGAAACTGAGGCTCAGAGAAGTTAAGTTCCCTGTCCCAGGTCACACAGCTGGTAAGTGGCAGAACCAGGCTGTGGACCCGGATCTGACTCCAAAGTCAATGTTCTCTACTTTAAGACTTGTTTATTTTGGAAAATAAATTAAGTGAACTAAGTTACAAGACTGCAGTTACTTTTCAAGTATATTTTTTATTGTAATATCTGCCTTAAATAAGACACATCTTTTCTTTAAAAAGCAATTTCTTATTTGTCAGTTTATAGTCTGCATTTATTAGTTATGAAAGCGAATTGGGTCAGGATTACTGGACTTTAAATTTGTTTTTCTCTGAAATGTAACGTTTGCTAAAAGTTTACCAAAAATTAGGAGAAAGTCAGGGTAATATAGCAGAAAGAGCTTACCAGTTAAGAGCTGGGTGGTCTCTCTATGGCTCTAGTGTGACCTTGGACTAGTCACACACACACACACACACACACACACACACACACACACATACACACACACACCCGGGCCTCCACCCTCCCATGAGGGCCCTCTCATAGGTTCTGCTGCCTTGAGGTGGGGCAAGGTGTGCAGGAGGCAGTCAGAGAGCCGGGCAAAGGAAGGAATGGCTTAAAGCTGAGAAACTTATATGTTCTCCCCTGGGTGCACGGGCCCAGAGGCAGAAGCCGGGAGGGTGAGGGGTGAGTCTTGAGGTCCCAGTAACTGGCACTTCTGTTCTGGAAGAAGTGAAGCTTATCCACTGTGCACCAACGCTGATGCGAGAATTACTTGAATCACTGCTCCTGCTTTTCCCTACATGCCTTGCCAGAGGTTGTCCTCAGATGAGCACATCTGCAATGTATGAATCCCACAAATTCCTCCCCCATTATCACCTGTGATGCTTACCATAGCCATGAGAGTGACATGCTGCTGGCCTTGATTTACACCCAAGAAGCTACCAGCCTTCAGCCCAGCCGGCGCCCACACACTTGGGCCATTTCCTCCAGTTGTCCAGCCTGGGGGCTCTGGATACCCCTGTGCCCTTGGTTTTTCACTATGTGCACCCATCCCTTCAGCAATCCTTTCTTAACTCCCTCAACCCATCTGCTGACCTGGTGCTGGAGTGATGCTTAATGGGACCCTCCTCTAATTTAAAGATTCATTCAAAGAAGACAAACAGAAAAAGCACTTGCTTTGAATGACTCACAGTTTCTTTTGAGAAACAGGAAATGTCGTGTGTCGCCCCCTAGTCCCCAGGGGCCAAGATGGAGAGAATGTGAGAGTAGGAGGGAGGCTGGAGCCTCTGGCCTGCCTGCCCTGGCTTCTGACCCAGGTCCTTCTACACTGAGGACAGCCCTCAGTTTCTTAGGGACAAGAAATGGTGGCCCCAGTGAGCAAGTTTGCCATGAAGGCATTTGCCATGGCTGAAAGGTGCCTGCGCTGGCCTAGGGATCTGGCCGCCCTCCCACCCCTGCCACCTCGGGTCACAGAAAAGGCGGCCGGGCTGTCTTGTATGTTTGGATCACAGACCTGGGTGTACTGGGGTCAGCAAAGCAGGAGAGCCCCCTCGGCTGGGGCAGCTTCTTCGGCAGATAGAAGGAGGAGGAGGCCTGGGAGGAGGGCCAGAGACGGGGCAGAAGGTGACCTAGGGCAAAGGAACTGGAAGGCGAAAAGGGCAGCTCAGAGTAAAAGGGCCTCCGGTTCCCTCCTCCGGGAGCCCTGGCTGGACTGGCCTTTCCAGCCTTCTTTGCTCACCTGTGGTGGGTGCAGGGAACTGCAGCTGCCCTTCCTCTCCGCTTGCCCGGATGAAGCCCACACCTGAGGGGCCTGGGCCCAGGTTTGCCAGGTAAAATATAAGGCACCCAGTTCAATTTGAATTCGAGATAAAAAGTGAATGATTTTTTAGTATAGTACAGATTAAATGCGCCCCATGCAATACTTATACGAAAAAATGATTCTTTGTTTATTTGAAATGCAGACGAAGCTGGATGCCCTGCATTTTGATTAGTGAGATCTGATAGTACTGCCCGGGCCCTAACACTAGCTCTCATGGGTCTGCTTCTCTCGGACAGCCCGGGCAGGAGGCTTCAGCGCGAGCTACCTCGATCATGCTAAGTTCTTTCAGAGCAGAGGAAGGAGGCCAGCTTTGCAATGGGACTCCAAGATCTTTCTGACCCTGGAATGCTTTATCCATCTGGCAGGTTGTAGCCTGAAATTTCATTATCAGTCTTTGGTCAGTTAATAAGTAGCGGGAAGCCGAGTGGAGTAGAAGGAAGAAGCTCTGAATAGGAATCTGACTGCAATTGATAAGCTGGTGGGGAAGCGTGTAACCTCCCCAAGCCTGTGCCCTGCCTCACCTATTGAGTGGACATAAGAAGACCCTTTTCATAGGCTTCACTGTAAAGGGTGAAAGATATAATGCACGTACAGGCCACTTGACATATAGGAAATGCTCAACACACATTAGCTGATGCCAGTTTTAGTGCAAAGAACAGAAAGCCAGAGAGAACCTGAAAGGCACTGGGGAGGGGAGGAACCCACCAAGAGGAAGACGGCGCAGAAGGAGAAGGCAGCGTCCGGGAGTGGCTCCACCTCTCACCATGGTCCTTACCTTGCTGCTGCTGTTCTGGGACCCCTGGGTGGGCTCAGTGTTCACTCTACCTCCTATTTTCTAGAAGCCAGACCGCCAGGTGTGAGAGGGAGAGTGAGATCAGGCAGACTTGCGTGGGACAGAGAGATGGAAGGGCTGGAGGACTGGGAAGGAGTAGCAGAGAGCTCATGAACATCAGGACTTGGCCATGCTATGTGTTGGGCTAGGAGGAAGGAGACGTGAAGGCTGCAGGCAATCATGGCTACTAGGAAGATGGAAAGAACACTTATCTCTTAGTATATATGAGTATCAGTACAGAATGAGAAGTACATTATGCTTGGTATGAGGCCCTTTAAAGCTTGAGACACAGGGTAGGGTCCCCTCTTGACTGGGTCTAAGGGTGATGCTATCCTCTGATGCAGGGATTATTAACCTGCGTTCAATGGACTTACTGAACTTATATACAAAATCTTGTTGTTCTGTGTATGTACATTTTTTGGGAATAGCTTTAGTTTTCATCAGATCCCCAAGGTGGTCCAGAAAAGTTAAGTACCACTACTATAACCACTCTGTTTACTCTCATGGGCAAAACTGGTCCTTTCTGGGTCATTTCCATGTCTTTCAAGGATACAGAGGCTGCCTCATCTCTAGGTGTGTTTCCTCTCCCCACCTCTCCACCTCCCAGCTGGCCTCTGCCTACACAGTGAGCCTTTGCAGTGACTGTTCTGGGGAGTGGTTGGGGCCCATGAGTTTACTGAAGCTCTGGCTTGGGGTGTGGGGAGAAGGACCACTTGAGGGAGATGGCAGGAGCTGCTGCTTTCTTTCTCTAGTGAGAAGATGTTCAAAGGCGTTTTTTCTGGTCCCTAAACTCACCTGTCAAACAGAACGCAGGACAGGAGCCAGATGGGAGATGGCAAATTTGGATCTGGCCATCACCATCCAGGCCCCACCTGCCTGACAGGTGAGCCTGAGATGTGATCTCCTCAGGAGGGGAGCTGGAGAACGGGGGAAACAACAGCAGTTCTCACCATATGCTTTGTATTTTCCAAGAAATTAAGCAGAGTTTCTCCCTCCCAGTGAATTTCCTTAACAAAGATATTTTAAAGCCTTGGAAAACATTCTTGCCCTACTTTAATTGTATAAAGACCGTCAGTGCTGGAAGGGAAAGGTGGAAGACAGAGAATGAGAGAGCGAGAGAGAAGGGGAGAATGAGTGAGGGAGAGAGGGAAGGAGAGAGGGAGGAGAAGAGAGAGAGAGAGAGAATGAGAGTAGAGGGGAAAGGGAAATGAGAGATGGAGGAGGAGAGCAGGGAGGGTAGAGGGAGGAGGAGGGAGGGAGGAAACAGAGTGGGAGCGAAGGAGCTGGGAGAAGAGAAGGAGGAGAGGGAAGCGGGGGGAGGAGGAGGAAAGCAATGAGAGAATGTCTTTAAGGAATTACAGAGCAGCTCTTTCCTTGAAAGAATTTCCTCTCCCACTTTCTTCTCTCCTCACTGTGCTGCTACCCCAGCCCACCCCTCCAAGATGAACCCCCTGAGGTCTCCGGGAAAGGACTCCTTTCCCCCCAGTGTCATGTTCTGTCTGATTCCAGCCCTCCAAGCCTGCCGATCTGTAAGGGGCTTCTTGGGTGACAGAGCATGTTCCATGAGGCACCTCATCTGAGGGGAGGGAGTAAGGCAAAGAGAGGCACTGGTGGACTCAGAAGCTTGGGCTGTGGTGCCCGACGTGGGTAACTGTGCCCAGCTGGAAGGTGCACTGTTGAGAGACGCCTGCCCGCAGACCTCTCTCAGCTCATCACCTTCAGCTCCTTCCCCGTACCCTGTCATGACAACCTTCCAGCCTGAGCGTCTCTCCGTATCCCACCCAGAGCCTGAGCTGACCCCCGCCCCCAGGCTCCTTGTCAGTCCTGACTTCAAGCCTCATGGGTTTGGCACAGCTCCACCTGGCCGGTGAGACTGGTCTCCTCTAAGAGAGGAACAAAGAGGCACCGAAGGTGGGGGCTGAGGAGCATTCTGTAGGACCTCTATCTGCTTCTGAGACGGAGCTTGAATTCTCCCCCTGCTGTTGCCCAGAAATCCCTGCTTCTGAGGGAGAAAGTCACCCTGGGGAAACTGAGGCAACTACGAGCTATCCGTTGTACCCTGGAAACTCCATGATAGCTGATTCCTTTGGCTGGTGGGCAAGAAGAACTGGCCAGAAGTCTTCCATTTCAGCCTCTGGTCAGCACTGATGGGACACCTCTCTGTCCTTCCAGACAAGAGCTTCAAGAAGTCCCTAGGTCACCCCCAGGAGGGAGTAGGGCCCCAGGTGTCTTGCTGTCACACTTGCCTTGGCTTTAGTGCCTCACAGGACAGATGGAGAACTGGGTCAGGGGAAGGCAGAAGGGAGGAAAACATCGGGAAAATCAGCCAGATGGAGCTCTGGGAGGGCAGGGACCCTGCCCTAGTTAACTCTGGGTCCTCAACACCCAGCACAGCAGCGGGCAGGGAGAGGATGTACAGGGACTGTAGACGATCCAGTGAATGCCTGAGGCTTTGGTCTGCTTATCTGAAAAAATCTTTGGGTCTCATCTAGCATCGGCATTCTCTGATTTCACAGAAGAGAGTTGTTCAGAAGGGGAGTCTATTTGCCTAAAGCTCTGGGGGTGGAGTTTGAAATGAGCATGATCCTTGTTTGGGAAGGTGAGAGTTTGTTTATTCATTCATTTGACAACAATGTAAGGAGCATCTGATTTACCAGGCATTGTATGAGGTGCTGGGGTTAAATGATGAGCCAGAAAAACAGGGTTCCTGACCTTATGCAGTTTATAGTCTAGTCAGAGGGACAGGTTTGGCCAAATAATCTTCCAGATTTATAGTTTCAAACTGTGATGTGTGTTTCAAAGGCAAAGCTTAGGAGGCTTGAGAAGGGTGAACAAGGAGAATAGGGGGCCCACCGGGCTAGTGTGCGGG
Organism: Eschrichtius robustus; assembly: GCF_028021215.1. Classification (NCBI taxonomy): domain Eukaryota; kingdom Metazoa; phylum Chordata; class Mammalia; order Artiodactyla; family Eschrichtiidae; genus Eschrichtius; species Eschrichtius robustus. Next base: position 97,389,783 of record NC_090826.1, read on the forward strand.
TTCTTTTCTTGAGGGAGTGATGTTTGAGAGGGGGGTTGAAGGGCAAGGAAGAGTCAGGTTGGAGAATGAGTCAGGTGGAAGACAGAATTCCAGGCTGAGGGTTTTTCCCCTCAAACTATCCCCTCACAGTTGAGAGATGGCTGCTGAAGTTCTGGATATCACTTCCAGTCGTGACTATATCCAGGAAAGAAGAGGGAATGTCTGTTCCTGTATCTCTTTTTTTTTTTTTTTTTTTTAAATTTTTATTTATTTATTTATGGCTGTGTTGGGTCTTTGTTTCTGTGCGAGGGCTTTCTCTAGTTGCGGCAAGCGGGGGCCACTCTTCATCGCGGTGCGCGGGCCTCTCACTATCGCGGCCTCTCTTGTTGCGGAGCACAGGCTCCAGACGCGCAGGCTCAGTAATTGTGGCTCACGGGCCTAGTTGCTCCGCGGCATGTGGGATCTTCCCAGACCAGGGCTCGAACCCGTGTCCCCTGCATTGGCAGGCAGATTCTCAACCACTGCGCCACCAGGGAAGCCCCCTGTATCTCTTTTTAAGTAACCTTTCCCAACCCCTCCCTACCTCCACAAACTTCCCTTCATGTTTCCTTGGCCAAAACTGGTTCATATCATGCTTCTTGAATAAATACCTGACAAGAAAATGAGATTATCAGAACTGGCTGAGAAGAATCAAGATTACTATCATTGTCTCTGATTAAGGGACCGTTTAACAAAACTGGGGTTCTCTTACCAAGGAATCAAGAGGCATGATTTTTAGGGAGGCAACCAGAAGTATCTGCTACCCAGGAGCCAATTCCCAACATTCTTCCAAGGAGAAACAGAGACAGGGAGAAACCCCTTGGAGCTGTCTTCTGAGAGGAAGGTGGGCTGCTCCAGGCTGGAGAGCAAGGCTCAGGGATCAATCCAGGCCTTTTCTTCAACTTGTCTAAGGTTACTGAATCTTGGAGCTGGAGAAGACCCAATGAACACCTAAAGTAGTGTTTCTTAAATCCTGTTGGACATCCAAGTAAACTGAGGAGGGGGTTTAAATACAAATTCCCAGACTCCCCAGTGACCTCATAAATCAGAACCCCAGGAAGTGGAGGTCTAGGAATCTGCATTATTAGAGAGCTCGCTAGGTGTTACGAATGCGATAGTCTAGTATCTGGGAACCACAAATCTTGTCCAGTCCCCCCATATAATGGTGAAGCCCAGAGAAGGGACTTAATTTGCCCAAGTTCACATGGAGAGTTGGTTGACCTCTGCCTGGAGAGGACCTTCCCCAGAGGGCCTATCTCTTGGGCACCCTTATGGTTAGTGGAAGGGAACTGCACAGGAGCAGCAGTGCCAAAGCCCTGCGTCACTATTCCAGCAGGGTGGGACACCTCTTTGCTTCTGCTGGGCTGGGGGTGGGGAACATGTAACGATGACCATTTCTTGTTAGCCTGAACCTTGTCCTCACCACATGCAGCCCTTCCAATAACCCTGGGGCCAAGGATTGGTCATGCCCATTGTAGAGATCAGTAAGACGATGGTCCAAGTGGCTTCCACCAGGTTTGGACAAGCAGAACTGGGGCTTCTCTGCTCCGAAGCCTGTGCATCTTAGTCTCTCCTTTGGCTCTTCTTCTCAGCCGCCCTTCAGAGATAAATCGAGGCCGGCGCTTTCCTGGACTGGCAGGCCAGGCTGAAGTGGCTGGCCCAGCGTCTGTGTTCTCCTGGGACAGCCCTTGGGGGGAGAAGGTGCCGGCTCCTGCCGGGCTGTCCCGGCCCAGAGTCGCCTTCCCAGCCGCACAGAGCCGGCCCGACCAGCAGAGGGCGCTGCTGGGTAAGGATGCGGCGTAGACGCCGGGCAGAACCGGTGGGCGGCCGCCCCCGCAGCCTGGCCCCGGTGTCTGCCTGCTGCAGGCCCAGTCTGGAAGGCTGGGCGGCTGGAGAAGGTTTGGTTCTCATTCTTGAACTAAAGGGAGGCCAGGTTCCGTAGGCTGGGCCGCTGCGGGCGTGCACGGAGCCGCGGGCTGCGCCGTGGCTGCTGCGCGCCGCACTGCCGGCTCTGCAGCAGGCGGTCTGGGGTTTTCCTCTCCAGGTCCCCCACTGCGCAGCAGCCCGCCGGTCCAGCCCTGGCCAGAGGCCTCCAGCCAGGGGCTTCCGCTGCCTGGTACTCTGGCATGGTCACCGCCATCCGAATCCCATCCCAAAGCACGCGCGCGTGCGTGCGTGCGTGTGTGTGTTACTACTCTATGTAAAATGTTAGGGCAGAGCCTGGCACGGGTTCTGTCCTATGTAAGTGTTTATTATTATTATTACTAGCCTCGGGGTCTGCCCCTCTAGGATGAGGCGAGGCTCCCTTTGTCAAGCTCAGGGATGGCCACAGAGCCATCGGTGGTCCTCACTGCGGCAGGCTGGGGGACGTGAGCTCTCAGAGGCTGCTCTGAGGGCTCCCCACAGGCCAGTGCTGATGCCCACCCACTCCTAGGCCTCCTGCCAGAGAACAGTCCTGATGGAGTGCTCTCCTGCCCCGCTTTATAGCTCAGGAAGGTTCAGGGGTCTCACTTCCAATGATGCTGTGACCCCTGTGAGCCCTCGGTGCCCCTCAGTGTACTCCCCAGCGTCTGGGCGAGGTCAGGAGGGCTGGGAGCCTAGGCAGAGTGGCGCAGTGGAGTCCTGTGTGCTTGGTACCTCCCTGTTTCCTGCAGATGGGCTCAGCCTCTGGCCATGTCCTTGGAGGACTCTGCAGGTTCCTCCCATGGCTGTGGCTCCCCAGGCCTCCTTGGTGACTGTGTCTCCTGAAAGGGCTCTTTGCACACGGCCATTTGGGAAAAGGGTGGCAGTTGGGATGCCCCAGCAAGCGCCTGCCTGCCTCTCCCAGCCCCCGGGTGGGCGTGGGCCACCTCGCCTACCGGGAGCACACTGCTGTGCCGCAGACCAGATTCCCAAGCTCCCACACACTGCCAGTCTCACCAGCACTGGGCTGCCGCCTCCCTGCAGAGTGCGGCAGGAGGATCCCTGGGCTGGCGGGAGGGAGGCCTGGGTTCTGGCCTAGAACACTGCTGCTCGCTGACTGGTGCCCTTGGGCAACTCACTTCACCTCTCTGGCCTTAGGATCTTCATTTATCAATGGAGATAATGATAGCCATCCTGCCTGCCCCCCCAGAGGTTCTGGACAGACTGTGCACGCAGGTCTTTGATGGGAATAAAGGGCTACAAGTAGGCTGTGCTCCTACTTCTAGGTCCTGTTGAGTTATTGGGCTGTCATCAGACACTGGTCACTTCTGTGGGCAGCCAAGTGGTTGCCAAGCAGAGGTGGGGGGAGACATAGATGAAGGACCTCCTTGATCTTGGGGGATCTCTGCCCCCTCCTTTATTGGAGAAGCAGGACACACATTCCTGAGGGCAGAGAATGCACAAATATAGACTTCAAAGAACCCCAAAACATGGTTTTAAAAGTCCATCTATAAACACACAGAAGTTTCCAAACTAACAACGGCTAGACGTTCAAGTGCTCTAGGATTCTAAATTCATCAAACTCAGGGGAAGTTTAGGAAGGCTTCCTGGAGGAGTAAACAGGTTTTGTTTTTGTTTTTGTTTTTTAAGGAAAGCAGTACGGAGAAAAGGGTACTGGGTGGCGGTGATGAATCTCCAAGCCAGGGCCATCACATTTATAACCATTTTAAGGTAGGAGAGATTTGGTAGTGGCTCCTGACATATAGAGATACAGAAAGAATAAATGATGTGTAAGGAATGGTGAGCAGGTCTCCTTGGTGGGGCTCTCAAGTCAGGAGAGGAGTTTAGATGGGAGGGTGGATGAATGGGTAGGCTTGTTAAGGCAGCGCCCTCCTAGGGTCCAGCTCAGTATGGCCCACTGTCATAGGTCAGTTTTCCAAGGAAATAGACTCTGAGATAGAGATTTGCATGCAGGAGGATTACGGGGAAGGGCACTTGGTATCAACACTTCAGAAGCATTGGGCAAAGGGGGAGGCTGAACTGTGATCACTTGCACAGAGGTCTCAGCTGATCCCATGGGGAGCTCTGGACCCTTCCAAGAGACTCCTATTTGAGGCTGGGGAGCCAAAGCCTTTGTGTCCCTCCATCAGTCATTGGATGTGGGCTGCCCTGGGGTATAAGCTTAGGGGAGGTGGAGCCCTTCCTCAGAGGGCAGTGCTGGAGCGGGACTCAGCTCTGAGCTGTCAGCAGCTGTGGGAAAGAGTACTTCCATCCTTCAGGGGAGATCTGGGTGATGCATCACCACACCCATGTCACCCATCATGACTGGAGGCCCCCAGCAGTGTCTGATGACCCTGACCAGGCTCCAAGACCAACGTTAGCACCTCAGATTCATCTAAGGCGGGATGATTTCGTTCCTTTCTCTAATCTATCCTTTTATAGAATGTTTTTGTTTTGTTTTGTTTTTTTATAAATTTATTTATTTATTTTTGGCTGCGTTGGGTCTTCGTTGCTGCGTGTGGGCTTTCTCTAGTTGCGGCGAGCGGGGGCTACTCTTTGTTGCGGTGCACAGGCTTCTCATTGCAGTGGCTTCTCTTGTTGTGGAGCACGGGCTTTAGGCACATGGGCTTCAGTAGTTTTGGTGCACGGGCTCAGTAGTTGTGGCTCATGGGCTCTAGAGCACAGGCTCAATAGTTGTGGTGCATGGGCTTAGTTGCTCCATGGCATGTGGGATCTTCCCGGACCAGGGATCAAACCCGTTTCCCCTGCACTGGCAAGCAGATTCTTAACCACTGCGCCACCAGAGAAGTCCCTATCCTTTTATAGAATGTTAAAGTTAGAAGTGAATTTTGAGACCATGTAATACAATAATCCTCAGCCTGGGTGAAGGGTACATTTCAGAATCATCTAGAGGATTTTTCAAACTGTCCTCTGTAGATTCTGATGCGTACTGATCCCCTCACTCCTCTAAGACTAGACTATAAGCTTGGTGAGGCTGGGGCTCTCTCTGTCTTGCAGTTGCTGAATCCCTGGGTCCCAACACAGCACATGTCTGGGGAAGAATGACTATAACACTGCCTCCTTCTCAGCCTCCTCTACTGCCACTCCTTCATTTGTCTGCTCTGCTGCGGTCACTGTGACCTTGCCTTTGCACAGACTCTGCCCTTGGTCTGGAATTCCCCTCCCCCTGGAATAGGTGTCCCCCTTCTGATCAGATGAGTTGACATATGTACTGGGCTCAGAGTGGTACCAGACTTGGCGAGCCCTGTAGGAGTGCTAGTATTGCTGTCACCCCATTCTCCCTTGGCACGCTCTGCTCACCACTGTTCCAAAATGGACCACTTTTTGTTTCAGTGGTCTGTCCTCAGTGACAAACAAGCCCTGGGCAAGCAGGTACCATATCCTTTATTGTTGTATCCACAGCAGTTAGTACAATGTCTGGCACATAATAGGTGCTTAATAAATGCATGTGGAATGAGTGGAAGAAGTAGGCTTCTAGGGATACAGTTTGAGAAAACCGACCTTAAAGCTTTTTAATAAGGGGCTAGTTGAGTGAGCGTAACTGACACTGGCTGAGTGTGGCCTCATTATTACCTACTGAATAAATACTGAATGTTGAGTGAATGACTTATTACACGGATGGTTGGAGTGTGGGCTGGACAGGCAGATGGGTAGATGGATAGATGGTGAAGAGCTAGATGGATGGATGGATGGATGGATGGATGGATGGATGGATGGATGTTACCCTGTGTGGATGAAGGCCAGGATTTGGAAGAGTCCAGGTGGGACGGAGGCGGGGGTAGGAGAGGGCTTTTGCATTTCACACAGGCCAAGTCAGGTAGGTGTGAATCAGGCTGGGGGCGTCTGATCTTGCTCAGGTGAGGCGTGGCGAAGTGCTGCTCCTGTGTGTTGGTACCTGCAGGGAAGGCGCTAGGGAGCCAGCTGTGACTCATTCTGACACATCCCTCATGTCCGTCTAAAGGCTGGCAGAATCCAGGAGCTTCGGGTTGCTGAGTGAGGGGAGGAGATGGGTTCTTGGGGAGCAGGCTTACCTGGAGGAGGTCTGGGGTCTTAGGGCCAGGGCCAATGGCCTCTGTTCCTCAAGGGTGGTGGCGGAGATTCCCAAAGAAAGGGAATCAAGGCAAGTGAGGCTCCCCTGTGAGAGGTGGTGGAGGGTCTGTGACCCTAGAGGGCGTGTCTGATGCAGATCTGTGCCGGGTTTCAGGGAATACTTGTTCTGGAAAGGCTTGCATTTTCTCTCGGTTAGGTAAGCAGGCAGTTAGTCAGTTCAGTTGGTCATCCAATTAGCTGGGCAGTCGGTCAGTCTTGCAGGCAGAGATAGTCTGTCCAACAGCCACCTGGAGGGGACACCGAGTTGACAGGTAGGCGTGTGTTCTGTGTGCACCTTGCAGGCTGAGATGGGTACTAGGTGCCGTGGGCAGAGGGAGCCAAGCAGAAAGAGAAGGGAGAGGCTGGGTCTCTGCTCTGGGGAGGCTCCACCAGTGGTTCTTAATGGGGCAGCACTGCGCCCTTAGAGACCACTGGAAATGTGCTCGGTGGTTGGGTGTAACCAAACGGTGGGGGGCAGATGCTGCATAAGGGAACTGGGCCAGGGAAACCAAGTGTCCTGCAGTGAAGGATGATCCTACACAACCAAGGATGGTCTCACTCCAAAGGCCAGTAGGGTCCCCTTTGAGAAATACTGTGTCGGGTCAAATGGAACATTTTATACAAATGATTTGCAGGCTTTGTCAGCCGCGCTGCTCCTTCCACACACCCAGCCCTCCACTGACCTCTTCCCTCTCTCTTCCTCTCTTCTCCTCTGGAAGATACTGCTGTTGCTAACTTTGAAAGTTCACAGAGTGCCCTGAGCTGTGAAGAGGGAGGTGGCAAGCAAGTGAGAAGCAGAAACACCATCTGCCTGTGGGTCTGGCTCGCTCCTGCAGCGGGTGGTTGGACCACAGGGCTGGAGGGGGTGGGCTTCTGGGAGGCACGTGGGGGGCGGGCGGGGACCTTTCCCTGTGCACACTGCTCAGGGCCTCCAGAGCCTACCAGCAGAAAACCAGAGGCCCACAGGAGCTGGGTGAGCCTCCCAGCTCGGTGATGAAAGAGGGCAGTGACCCAGATGCTGGCTGTCCCACTGTGGGTTCCAGAGCCGTGCCACCCCCATCCCCGTCTTGGTTTCTTCCCTCATCTGAGGACTGGGCTGTCATGTGCAGGCAGGCGGGCAGTGAGGGAGCCTGGCAGGAGGCTGGGTCTTCCAACACCTCACGTCCTGGAAGGACAAATGTAAAAATATAAAAAGCTTCTGGTCTTGGGGCCGGATCACATGGCTGAGGGGTCTGCCGCCCTGGCTGCCAGGTTTTCACTGCCTGAGAAGGTTGAGGCACTGACTGCAGTCGGGGAGAGCTGGGCTTGGTCAGAACAACACCTCTGTCCGCAGAGTTCATCCTCACGCGCTCTCCTGGATACGCCTGCCAGCCCCAGGGGGTAGGCCGGGAGGTTCCGTCTTCATAGCCATTTCTCAGATAGCAGAACTGAGGCTTGGGTCCATGGCCGGCTAGCGGTGCTGTGACTCAGACCCACGTCTGCTGAGTCCTTGCTCCTTGACAGCAGGATCCAGCTCTTTCCTTGGAGGCAGGGAGCTGGAGTAGGGAGCGGTCACCCGGAGGCCTTTTCCTAGGGCATGTTCCGTAGAGGTTTGTGCAGAGATGCTGTGTGAGCAAAGGAGGGCTGCCCTTCAGGGCTGCCCCAGGGGCTGGCTTTGGTGCCCCGCAAGACTGGGAACCACATCGACAGTCATCTCAGAGGGGGCAGTGGACCTCTGTAGTGACAGGCAGCTTGCAGGAGACTTGGTGGAGCCCTGGCAGGCCACATCCCTGGTGTCGAGAGGCAGCCAGCAAGGGAGGGGGTGGCTTGGCCGGACTTGAGGGTCTGGGCCGCTGGGCTCCTTACCAAGCACCTGCTCTCTACCCCTTCCCCAGCACTGGGCACCCCAAGGGGCCAGGACAGGAGCTACACTGCTCAGGCCACCTCTGGTTCCCCTGACAGTCAGAAGCCTCTACCCCTGGCTTCCTCAAGAGCTCTGCTTAATGCCCATAGATTGCCTTGGGGGTCCCCTGGGTCTCTGCTCGGCCCAGTAGCCCGGGCCAGGATGAAAGTGAGCTGTCAATAATTCATGTCCTAGCTCCCCCTCACTTCCCGTGCTTGGCTGCCTGTAAATATTTCACGGGTTTCAGAGGGCAGAGATTGCCCAGCAGAGACTCCCGGGCTGGGGCTTGAGGAAGCCTCACCCTTTCCCAGAGGCTCCCGACCACGCCCCAGGCAGGAGAGGAGCCCAGCCCCAGTCTTGGGGGGATGGAGGGGCTGCCCAGGGGTACTGCCCAGGCTGGCCGTGCCGTGGCTGGTGCGGAAGTGGTGCTGGGGCACGCCCCTCATGGACCCACACCCCCGCTCCAGACAGGTCCTGAGGAGAAGTGGCAGGGCATGAAGCAGCTCTGGATCCAGCCCTGGAGGCTGTCTTCAGCTCGACCTTCTTCCTCGCCGTCCACATCTTTTGCGTTTAGCCCCTCCTCGCCCTGCGCTGTTTATGTCACTTGTCCTGCTTCAGGCCTTCATCTTCTCCTTCCTGGACAGTGGGTCCAGCCGCTCTGTGACCACGCCCAGCCTGAGGAGTCTCTCTAAAACAGAAACCCGACCCTGCCACTGCCTTGTTTCAGGGCCTTCCCAGGCTCCAGATTGCCCTCAGGGAGGAATCCACCTTCCTTATTCCAACATGCACGGCCCTCCAGACCTTACAGCCCCCTTTCCCAGCCCCTCAGCCTGCTCCCCATGCTCTAGTACAGTCTGGTCTCACTCTTCCCAGCCCCACGCTCTCTCCCACTTTCTAGCCTTGTTCTATTGTCCCTCTGTCAGGGGCGATGGGGACCTAATCTCAGGGCTCTGCGTGTCTCCAGGCTGGTCCTGGGGGTCACTCTGCTGTTTTGGGGCCAGGCCTACCATCCTGTGAAACACTGGGGTGGGACCCCAGCTGGCCCTGGGGCCAATTTCCAGCTCCGCCAATTACTTGTGTCTTGTTGGGACTTGTGTCATATTCTGAACCTTGATATGTGTGTCTATAAAATGGGAATAGTAACGCCTGCCTCAGAGAGTAGTTGTGAGGCTTGGAAATAAGGTTGATGAAGAGCACAGCCGAGTCCATGCACGGAGCAGGGCGCTCTAGCCGGGCCAGCTGCATTGTTAATCTGCCCTCTGGGGACTGTGGCAGGATTTCCCTCAGGGAGGTAGAAATAGGCTACCTATTCTGTGGACAGGAGCCGAGAAAACAGCAGAGAGCCGGGAGTCCTGAGAGCTCTCCGAGGGGGTCTCATGGTAGGTAGTATATCTGGGAGGCCCTGAGGAAAGCGAGGGAAGGAGGAAAATCCAAGAGAAAGGTCGTTATGGAAAACACGGCTGCAGGGAAGTGGGGCTGGGTCTCACCGAGGCCGTCCGGGGAGGACACAGGCATCGTCTCACGACCGCCCGCCTGAGAGTGTGTGTTTATCCGCTGGCTCCTCCATCCCGCTGCTTGAGTGTTGCCTCCGAGGGCATTGGTTTCCTGAGCTTGCGGACTACACAGGCATGTGTGCTGAGCAAGGTCGCACCAGTGTCCGCAGTGGCATGGAAACCCTGGGGCAGAAAGGGAAAGGCTTGTGGAGAGCATTGAAGGGAAGTCCAAGGCCATGGAGACAGAGGAGAGGGCAGCGGGAGACCGGGGTGCTTACCGTGGGAGGAAGGTTGAGGAAGTGGACATGAGGTCGAGGTTGGGGGCTGTGCTGTGTCCTGTTCTCTGCCTTTCTTCCATCCATTCCATTCCATTCTACTCCATTCCATTCATTCACCAATGATCATTTATCGGCCATCCACTAGGTGGCATAAAGCAACCAGCTCAATCTTCTGCTCCTACCCTGGGCCTAGAGGTAACTTGGAGCCAAATTGGGGGATAAGGTAGATCAGACAGGTGGGTGGCAGGTGGGTGGACCTCTTTTCGGGTTGTGGGGAGCAGTGGGGTGAGGTCTTCCCTCTTTCTTCCTCCTCCTAGAACACTCTGCCTTCCTGCTGGCCTTAAAGGGACAGGTGCTCCCCCGGGAGAGCTCTGTCTTCCTGACATCAGGTAGGCGTCTTTGGGAATGGGGGTGGAGGCAAGAATTAGAGGCTGGTGTGTGGACTTCCTAGAATGGATGTATGTGGGCTCCTCCCTCACTGTCTGCATATGTATTTAGAACTAAAAAAGGTTATTTTCTCTTCGCTCCTTTTCTCTCAAACATCTCCAAAAAACTGGTGTGAGTAGCAATACTTGAAAATCCATCCATCCACACATCTAGACTAGGTTTCCCAGGCCTGGGACCCCAGAGAGGAAAGGGGGACTAATTGGTCTCCTCATTCTGAAATTTCCAGCCTGAAATTGTCATCGGAAAACACCCTCAGTCCTGTTTCAGCCACTCCCTTGATTTCGTCCCTGGATGAAGTCACTTAACCCCGAAGCCCAGTGTCCTCTTCTGTAAACCCGATGCCAATAGTAATGATCACAATGACCTCACAGGGTTGTTAGGGGGCTAAGTTGAGAGTCTGAATGTGTAAGAGCATTGCAAACCATGAAATGTACGGATGGAAGGCATCTACCTCTCTTATCACTTTTATTGCCTTCATTATCCTAATCATGGTCATCCTCATCAGCAGGGAAGAGTAAAGTTTCTTGCAGCAGCCGCAGGATGGGTTTTGCTCGTGTACTCAGAAACGCCTGTCTGAAGTAGGCCACACATGGGCTGCATGGAGGAAATGGATTGAATTGAAAATCAGCTTCATTAAGGGTCCACTTCAGAGGTGGGTTCATAGAAACCTTAACCCACATATGCACCGGGCTCTCCTCTGTGATGGCTTGGGCCTCCCCCGCTATATATAGCTTGGCGATGTGAAAGGGGTAGAGGCAGGAACTTCAAAGGAAGCTGCAGCTAATGAAAAATTCAAGCTGTTTGTTTGTTAAAAAGCCCTGTCTTCTTTGGATGGGATCCTCTAGGCTGGGAAGGGGGATGTGGGGTGGCCTGCGGCTACAGTCAAATTGTCAGGAGGACCCAGGAGCAGGGGCTGGAGAGGATGGGGAGCTTCCTGGGCAGGTAGCCAAGGGCCGCATCTCTGGTGTCTGCATTTGGGGGAGGGGGAGGCTCCGTGGAAGTTCTGGTTTCCATTGTGCTAAAGCACAATGCCTCTGTCTAAACAGTTGTGCCTGTGTGGCTGACTTGTGCTTCGTGTGTGTGTTGAGAGGTGTGCAGAGGAAGAGGGAAGACAGAAAAGTATCCTGTTCAAGTCTCCAGAATAGTCAAGACCCACTGTGGATGGGTCCGTGATTGGAGAAACACTTCCTCCCTCTCCGGTATGAAGAGGGCCCACTATGTGGGCAGTGGGCTTCTCCAGAGGTCTGCCTGCTCTGAGGCAGGGGAAACCAGAAATGTGTTTGGTAGTGAAGGTAACTAGTGAGGAGGTAACTCAAGGATACGGGCCCCTGCTGAGGCCCCCTGGCTGGGATAATGTGAGCACTGAGTGAGAATTATGTCACAGGTGCAGCCAAAGAGAGCGGCGGAGGCCAGGATTTGGGGCGGCGCTGCTCGTTGTGTGGATTCTGGGAGCAGTCCCAGAGGCAAGGATGCAGGGTGGAGAAATTAGATCAGACTACTTGATAAAGGGATTGAGGTTGCAAGAAGTGGCCCCGAGGACCAGCTCAAAAGTTGAAAGCAGAAAGGACGGAGTGTAGGCGGATGCCTGTGGGTCTGGAAAGGGGAGATGGCACCATGGAATTTGGGGCTCCAGAGGCCATGCAGAGAACAGCTTCAGCCCTAAAACTGCATCTGGGGTACAGTGAGGAAGGGCTACACTTCCCAAGGCCAAGGCTAAAGGAGAAAGCTGGTCTCCTTGATGGTGTTTCCCAGAGTCAGAGCTCTTTTTGGGGCATAATTTTGGGTGAAACTCTGTCAAGCTGGTTTTCATCGTGATCTGTTTGTCTGACACTGACCTCTCTTGTTGAGTATAATCTCTACCCTGAGGTATCCTCAGTGTAGAGAGGTCGATTTTGCAGTGTGGCAAGTGGAGAGGGCATGAAGCCTAGGGACCCACAGACTGGGGTCCAAATCCTGGCTCGCCACTTTGGGAAGCCTTCGTTGAACCCCCGCCTAGGGTGCATGTATGTCCACGGCTCCCAGCGCTTTCTTCTCTCCATCTCTGAACTCCACACAGCACAATGTGGTACAATTACATATTTTTGAGTCAAACTGTCAAGCTAGTCTCCAGTGAGTCTCTTTGCCTGACACTGCCTCTCTACAGAGTATGATCTGTGTCCCAAGATTTCTTCATTGTTGAGAGTCTCTACCTTTAGACTATGAACTCCTCATGGGTTGGGACCCCATTTTTTACCCCTGTGGGTCCCAGACACTTTGGTACTGATCTTTGGTGATGTCACCTGTCGGATCTTGGTTTTCTCATTGGTAAAATATAGACAAATAGTAGTGCCCACCTTGGGACCATGGTGTGGCCTGAATGAAATCAGCACTGAATGAAACAAAAGGTCCTGCATGATATCTGGCACATAAGTAGGTGCTCACACCCTGTGACGAACGGACAGCTTTCTGAGTCTGGCATCTTCTAACGGCGTGGAGGAGAAATTCTCATCCCTCGGGTGAAGGTAATGGAAGTGACCAGGGATTCTGGGAGACCTTCTCTTTGGGGTGGCCTGAGTTCACTTTGTAAAGTTTCTTCTCTTGAAATGTCTGTAGCCTGGGCTTTGCCGGCAAAGGATCTGGAGCTGTCCTTCCTGCAGGAGAACTCCGGGGGCAGGGAGACCTGGTTAGAGGTAGAGATGGGAACCTGCCTTGGGGGAAGGGGAGGGAAGAAAGGTGGGAGGAGGTGGAGATGGGACACTTCTGAATAAGAGTCTGAAAAGATCCCTCTTCTGTGTGGTTTCCACGTGCACTCTGAGGATTGAACAAGTGGAAACAGGCCTGGGTTCATGCACCATGAAGGCTGAGGGTGGACTTGGAAGAAACTTCCTGATGCTTTTAAAGTTGGTTGTCTTATTTCTATCTTAGGAGATTATTCCTAAAATTGAGGCAATTCCTGATAGTCTGGTTCAGTAGAAAACACAGCCATGATGACCTCTCCATTGTTCTATTTAATTGCTTTCTAAAATACACAGGTCATAGAAGAATATAGTTTTGCAAAAGATTCAAACAATACACACATTAGTAAAGAAAATAAGTAGTGAACATACCCTTGTTTCCCAAGCTACCTCCCTCATTCCTATTTCCTTCCAGTGGGACACCAGTGTTCACAGTTTGATGTGTATTCTTTCAGAATCTTGCCCATGCATTTGCATGTACATGTACATAAATGAAAACAGATATAAAGCTTTTAAGTATGATATTTGCATTGTTCTGTAACATATTTTTCTATGAAATATGTTTGAAGATCTTTCCACATTTGTACATATAGATTGGCCTTAATTAAAAAAAATAATGCCTCCAAAGTATTCCATAATATGGATTATAACTTTAAACCACTTTTCATGAATATTTGGTGGGTATTCTAATTATATATGAAGTGGAACATCATAAAAATTGTTAATTAACCATTTAAATTTTTTTTTGCTGAATTGCCTATTCATAATTTCTGCCCATTTTTATTTATATTGGATGTTTGGTCTTTTATAATTAATTTTAGGTTATTAACCTAAAGTCTAGACATTAATCTTTTGTGTGTTATATATATTGCAAATATTTTCTCCCATCCTCTCATTTGTTTTCTCGGTTTATAAGTCTTGTTGCACAAATTTGTAAGTAGTCAAATCTGTCAACTATGTTCTCTATGGCTTTCCAGTATTATGTTTTGTTTAGGAAGGCCTTTCTCAGCCCAAGATTAAATTCTTTTGTATTATCGTGTGATATTTTAAAGTTGTGTTTCACTTTTGGCATTTTGACATACCTGGAATTAATTTTGGTCAGCGATGTGAGTCCACCATTTATTTGTTGTTGGAGCATGTTAAGGATGTAGATGGACAAAGGCAAATGCTGGCCAAGATAATTCCAAACAGCAAAGAAATGTTTAGCTTTGAAATTGTGTGATTATATATGTTTATATTTTAGAAGACCAGTTTTTTTAAAATTTCAGAACGTTCGTTATAATAAATTTAAGCAATGCAGAAATACATAATGTAAAATGTGGGGTCCCTTAAGCTTCCCCATCCAATCCTCCTTTGAGTGAATTGAATTTTTTATAACAAGCGTATCTTACAAAAGTAGGACATATATTTGTCGGCTATTTAAATTTCTTCTTCTATGAGTTACCTCTTTGTATCCTTTATCCATTCTTTCCTTCTGTTGGGTTACCTTTTTCTTATTGGTTTGTAGGCAGTCTTTGAATATTAAGACATGAACTCTTTGATTATTATATATGTTCCCAATAGTTTGGAAATTCCATTCTGTGATAATTAGCTATTAAATCAAAACACTTATTATCAATTTTTGTTCCGTTTATTAACTTATTCAATCATTCATTTTTGAGGGGCTGAACACTATAGTGGGAAAGAGCACAGGACCAGGGGTAAAAAGAGCTAAGTTTGTGACTTTGCACGTCCACAGACTAACCTGGTAACTTTGTGTAAGTCACTCAAGGCCTCTGGGCATCAGTCTTCTCATCTGCAAGATGAAGATGTGCCAGGCTCTAGGATCTCTAAATTCTATGGTTTCTATTATTCAGCTGCTGTATTTGCAGTGGCCTTATTTTCTGGTCAAGGATAGGCAGATTCACATCCTGAATATTCTGTGCCCAAGTTCACATTAGTGATTCTGATTCCCTAGCAGATATGCTGACCTGAGAACTGGGAAGGTGAGTAGCAGCTAAAGATCAGAAAGGCACCAGTCCGGGGGTGGGAACAAACAGTTCACAGCCCCCAGAGATGACACAGAAGGGCTGGAGAAGCAGGACATGGGAGACCTGGTGTCTTAGACAAGTCACTTTTCCCATCTTAGCCTCACATTTTGATCTGGAAAGTGGGATGGGGGATGGTGAGTGACTAGGGGTTTCTGAGCTTCCTGCCAACTTTGCTGTCCTGTGACGGCCCATGGAAGTGACAAGTAGGTGCTCCTGTGGCTCCTGGGCTGGGTTTGTCTGGCTACCTCCCCTCCCCGCTCCCTGCAGTGCCACACCCCTCTCCTTCTCTCTCTCCCTCCCTAACGCATGGTGTCCAGCAGATTTCATGTTAGGCATCGACCTGGCTGTTAGTGCTGCGTCTATCTGAGCAACCTGAGGACAAGACTTCTCAACAACTTTTATAAAACCTTAACAAAAACCATTCTAACCCCCCCACACCCTGTTAATTATTGATATATGCTCACTGTAGAAAAAAAAGTAGTTCATAAAGCAAGTAAAGCATCCTCATAATCCGAGACATCTACTGTTAGCATTTTGTCACCGTTCCTTCTAGTCCCTTCTATGTGTTTTTCTATATACTGTATACACAATTTTGTATCCCGAATTCTTCACTTATAGCACAATTATTTATTTGTTTCATTAAACACTCTCCAAAAGCATCATTTATAATCACTACATATCAGTGGGGTGGGACATTTTATTGGTTAAAAATGTCTTCACATGTATATGTCATTTTTATCCCCAAAACAACACTGGAGAAGAGAAGGTGTGATTATGTCTATCGTGGAGAAGGAGAGTGAAGCTCAAAGCAGCAACTAGGACTTGCCCAGGGCACAGAGCTGGCCAGCTGCAAGGTGGAGCAACTCCGTAACTGACATCGGCGCTGGGCATCACAGCTCACTGTGTTTTCACATTTATTCACTTCTTCCAACAATTCTGTAAGGACAGTGGGCAGGAATTGCTAGCCCCTTTACTAATGAGCAAACTGAGGCTCAGAGAATTGAATGACTTGCCCAAGGACACAGAGCTTCAGTGGCAGAACCAGGCCTGGACCCGCTTTTCCTGACTAGTGCTCTTGCATTCCCAGGTGAGGACTCTTTCCACTAAAGGCCCAATGCAACAGGAGATTTGGCAGCAAGGTTTCAGAAATGAGAGGTCAGGGCTGTTGCTGGAGGGAAAGCCAATCCTCTAATCAATCCAGACATCATTGACTTATAATTGTAGAGGCTCAAAGACGGTGCATGGCAGCAGAGGTAGAGGAGGGGGAGGAAGCATCAGAACTCATCTCTGATGAACTCATCTCTGAAGGAGCTGAGAGGTGTCCAGATGCAGGGAGGGCTAGGCACGGAGAGGTTGGGAGGGGAGCGGTTGGATGGACAGAACTGGTGGGAGGGCCACTGGAGGGCCCAGCCTGCCACCGGTCCCGGTGGAAAGCGCCTCTCCTGGGCCAATGGGATGAGCCTTGGGGAGCGCTCTTCCTCTGTCCTTCTGCATTACGTTCTTTCAAAGAAATGTGCTTTAGCTGCCTCTTTCTTTCCACGCCCTTGACTCCTCTGGACAGAAATAACCTGAAAGAAACTGCCCTGTTGGCCAGAGAAAATGGTGGTTTTGGTGTTTCTCCTGAAAGCACTGGTCTCAGCTTGATTTTTCCAGAGCTGACCTGTCAGTCTGATTTTCCAACAGCATTGAGACTGCTCAGTTCCTGGGCCTGGGCCCTCAGGGATGGAGGCTATGAGAGGTTGTCCCCTCCCAGCCCAGTCACTGATTCCAGGGCAGCAGATGGGCCACAGGGAGATGTGGGAGGGGGAGTGCTGCCCTGGAAGTCAGGAGGCCTGGGTTTCCATCCAGCTCAGCCCCTGCACACTGAGCGCTTTTGGGTGCGCTTTGACAAGCCCTCAGTTTCTTTATGTCAGAAATGAGGGGGTTGGGCTTCCGTGGTGGCACAGTGCTTAAGAATCCACCTGCCAATGCAGGGGACATGGGTTCGAGCCCTGGTCCGGGAGGATCCCACATGCCGTGGAGCAACTAAGCCCGTGCGCCACAACTACTGAGCCTGCGAGCCACAACTACTGAGCCCACGCACTGAAACTACTGAAGCCCATGCACCTAGAGCCCGTGATCCGCAACAGGAGAGGCCACCGCAATGAGACGCCCGCGCACCGCAACAAGGAGTAGCCCCCGCTCGCCGCAACTAGAGAAAGCCCGCACGCAGCAGTGAAGACCCAATGCAGCCAAAAATAAATAAATAAAATTTTTTTTAAAATGAGGGGGTTGGAGTAGATGATGTTCAGGGCCTATGTTGGCTCTGGTGTCCCTTGATTCATTTAGAGATAGTCTAGCTTATAGGACAAGCGTGTGGATTCTGGAGCCAGTGCTAGACCACCTGGGCTTGCATCCTGCTCCGTCACCAACTGTCTATCTGCTGACTTGTTTGGAGCAAGTCACTCAACCTCTTCTGCCTCTCTTTCCCCACCTATGCAATGGGGGCTGTCCCTACCTCACTACACCTCACTACATTGTTAGGATGATTAAGTGGGTGAATTTGGTGAAACACATGGAACAGTAAGAGCTTTCTAAATGTTCATGTAAATACATATTACTGTGAAGTTTGAGGTAAGACAGGAGCGCGTACCAGCTCGGCCTCCTCCCTCCGGCAAGGTGCACAGCTCGTGGCACATACGCAGCCCACGTTCAAGGTTGTTTCTTCCTGTCTGAGCACAGCTGAGATTCCGGGGAGTGTCGTCGCGTCACCCGGGAGCATCAGGATTGATCAGGGGCTCTGCACAGCCAACGCTCTTTCCAGAAAATAATGCCACCAATATCTTGTATCTTTTCAAAAAGCCTGCTTCCTACAGTATTTTGTTGAATCCTCTCTCAACCCTGGAAGGCACTTGGTTGTGATCACCCCAAGCTCACGGGTAAAAACAGAGGCTCACAGGGCTGCACAGCTAGGAATGGCAGTGCCGGGACTCAGCTTGCCCTGTCTGCCCCTGAGACACAGATCTGGGGCCGAGGCCTTCTGTCCTCTGGGGGATCCAGGCTTGAGATCACCCCGTGGAACACAAAGAAGCTGAGGCTGGGATCGGGACTGACTGTGTGCCCGGCCAGTGGACTTGGGTGCCCTTAAAAACTGATTCTTACTGATCATATAGAGAAGGTATATTGACTTACCATGTTTTTAAAATGCACATCCTTATTGTTGAACATTAAGGTTATTTTCAATTTTAAGATATCGTGATATACCTATTAACCTAGTAGGAAATAATTATTTCAGAACTTGAGAAGCAGTTTCATGTATAATGCTGATGGCTCCTTAAATTGGTCCAGTTTTTTAAGAGAACAATCCAGTAATATTTAAGAGCTATAAAATTCTTTCTACCCTTTGACCTGATAATTCCGCTTCTGAGAATGTACTCCAAGGAAATAGCCTCAAAGGGAAAAAAGAAAGTAATTTGTACTTACTTGCTCTTAGAAATGCTATTTATAAAAATTGGAAGCAACCCAAATGCCTAGCTATTGGGGTTGGCTTAAAACCCATGGTATATTTACATTCTAGAATATGATAGAGCTGTTTAAACTGACAAATATGGGAACTATGTCAAGGCCTGGACAAGTATGTACATACAAAATAATGATAAGTGGAAAAAGGATAAGTAGTATGTATTTTTTTATGGCAACTATGCAAAACATAGGCCAATATTTGTTCCATGAATTGACAAAGATTAGATGCAAGTTGGCATAGATTTTAATATTCATCAAATGGTTGAAGCTTACAATAAAAATAAAATGGGTTCTTTTATACTCATAGATGAATAGGACCAACTACATAATTTGCAGGGCTCATTGCTAAATGAAAATGTGGGCGCTTGTTCAAAAATTAAGAATTTCAAAATGGTGACAACAGAGCTTTAAAACACACAGGGTCCTGTGTGACTGCACTGCGTTGGTCCCTAGGTCTTCCTTGCTGCTTTCTTGTGTTTCATTCACTCACCCATCCACTCCTTTATCAAGCACTTATTCCTCAGCCATTGTGTCCTGGGTGTGGTGCTGAGTGATAGAGACACAGAGAGCAAAGACACAGAAGCTTAGGTCTTCTCACGAAGACAAAGGAAATATCTGAGGATAGGACACTTTGGTTAAAACTATGATAGGTTTGGACTAATGGTTTAGACAGCACAGAGGGGCAGGGCAGGCCTGGGGCTCTTCTGGAGGAGCAGACTGACACCTGAGTCTGGAGGAGGGAGTGCCTTGATGAAGAGGAGGAAGGGTAACATGGTACCTAGCAAACAGCATGCTCTACAAAACCCGGGTGAGGACGGTGTGTTTGGGAACAGCAAGCAACAGCTTTGGGGAGCAATAGCACATGATTCGTTAATATGAAGACAAGTTAACAAAAGCCCCCAAGTCTTGGCCTGAAGAAATGCTGCCAAGCTAGCTATTTCCCATTCTATGTTTCTTGAACCGAGCGTGTTACTTTGCGACTCATTGTTGCAAGCCTACAGAATCTTTCAAGATGGACTCTGACAGCTCTCCTGCCTTCGTGCCGTCTCAGGCCGGATCGGCCTGCTATCCATTTCCTTATCCCAGTGGTCAGTGGGAATGCTGATCAGGACAGAGCCGGCACCTGGGCCCCGAGCAGACTCCACGCCCGCCCTCCACTGGAGCCTTCTGTAAGGCGTCCATAGGGCTTTGTGAGAGGCTCTGCTGAATGTCTACCTGACACCAGGACATAGTGATTTTCTGGCCCATCACAAAGGAATCTTGAGAGTTGGGTTGTGTTGTTTTTAGAAATCCCACTTGGTTTCTAGTCTGTTCTGCTTGCTGTTCTAAAAGCCCACAGACAGACTAGCTGAAGACACTCATTCCCCAACACCCAGAAGTTTCTGCTATGACCTACTCCTGAGAACCGAAGGTTGTCCATAGTGAGCTTAGAAACAGAAAAACACAGAGCTCCTTTCCTTTCTTCCCCCATCCTCCACGCACATGCTTGCTGGGCATCTAATCCCCGGCCCCAGCTTCAGCACTACCAGAGGCCTGGCCCCTAGGCTGGGGAGCCCAGTGTTTCCCAGGATTCAGTCAGGTCCTTGACCACTGATTTTCCCACAGGGGGCTGGTGCAAATGCCCAGGGAAGCTGGAACCAGACAATGACCATGGGACTGTTCAATTCACCTTCTCCTAGAACTTTCAAATACCTAGAACCTTTACTACCCAGCTGAGTTTGTGCTTGCTACTCAGGTTTAAAAATAAATCATCTTTTGTAGTTACATGTAAATAATTGGTGGTAAAAGAAAATATTTGAGTGAGGAAAAAAATTACCCAGTTCATATTACCCCAAAAGAGTCATATGGACAATCTCTGGTAACCATTTTGGTCATGTCTCTTTGTATGTGTACATCTAGAGGAGTAGATGAAAAGGCACTTAGATAAATAGGGGAAATAATTTTACCAAGGTGGAACCATACTGTTCATGGCATTTTTACTAAAAAATGTATTAAATTTAACTGGAATTTTTAATAGGACAATAAGAAACTCAAGGAATTGACACAGAATTTCTGAATATCAGATAAATGTTTTTTTCACCACAAGAAGTATTAGTTTTTAAAATAGCCTTCAAAATGAAGAGAAAATATCATAAATGTTAAGAGAGAAGAATAAGTTTTAAGCAAAACTTCAATTTGAGACACTATCTGGTGACTCTGTTATGAAAGATGAAGAAACTAGCACATAACTTCTCTCCTCTCTCCTCTCCCACAACATGTCATGGGTTAAAAGCATTGCTTTCGTATTGTCCAAAGTAATAACATTTACTTTCTGTTCTATAACTGTAATTCTTACTTAATCTTAACCTACCTATGAAGTGTGGGCTACCATGGAATGCTTGCTGCTAGTTGTCGGGTTTTTATCCACAGATTTTCTCTCTGAATTATTTTGATTCACTATTTGGTTGGCTAAACTTATTGTCAAATGGTTTTTCTGAAGAGAGCCCCTTATATTACATGCATGATGTGTGTCTACTGGTTGTTGTTGGGTTTTTTTGACCCAATGATGAACACCTATTTATTGTATGAAATACAAGCCTGAAATGTTAAGTAGATGTTACAGATTCCAAGGAAATTACGTTTTGGATTCCCAAAATGTCCTGCCAGTTGCCTATTGGTTTTATACTTGAAGTTATGCATTTGTTTTCTCAGAATGCTATGGGAGAGTTATTCCCTGGAATATTATTTCCCTGGAAATAATAACAGGAAATGTTATTTCCCTGTCTTTAAGGTTGAGCTTGGCTCAGGAAAATTCTGGGACAGTTCCTCTTGGAGAGCTAATAGGCTGTACAAAGTTAACATGACCAAAGCTGAACTCCCCCAAACTATTCCTCCACCAGGGTTTCCCAGTATGATCAATAGAACCACTGTTCAGCATCACCCAGTTGTCCAGACCAAGCCCTTGGAGTCATCCTTTCTCTTGTACTTCATTTTCAGTCCTGCAGCAAAAAAGGTGACTCTACCTTCAAAATATATCCATATTCTGACCACTTATTTCTTCCACTGATTCCATCCTGCTATTATAAGTCACCACAAGTCTCCCTTGCTCTATTGCAATTACCTCCTAACTGACTTCTTGCATCTATCCTACCTTGTCCTATCCAATCCCATCCCATCCTGTTCTGTCTTGTCCCGTCCCATCTTATCCTGTCCTACCCTATCTCACATTATCCTATCCTACAGATAATTCACACAGTACCCAGTTATCCTTTTAAAATTAAATCATGTCACCCCTCCCCCCCTATTCTCAGCCCTCTAATGGTCTCCCAACATGTTTAGAATATATCCTATAAGACCTTACAAGATCCTGCCCAGATGGCCTCTCTGATGTCATTTTAACCTGTTACTCATTCATTCACTGTGTTCCAGCCACAATCTTCTTGCTATTCCTTGAATCATCATGTGTATTCCCACCTTGGGATCTTTGCACTTGCTATTTTTCCTTTCTGTAGTGCTTTACCCTCAGCTAGCCTTATGGCTTCTTCTTCATTTCCCTTAGATCTCTGTTCAAAAGTATCCTTATTAGAAATAATTCTCCTGATCACCTATATAAAATAAAATCCTTTACCATTCTTTTTTTCCCCCACATCCTGCCTTATTATTCTTCATACGCATATCACTAACTGACATTATATGTTTTTATTGACTGACATTGTTTTTATTGTCTCCTCTTGCTAGAATGTAAGCTCCATGAGATCAGGGACTCTGTTTTAGTTATCACTTCATCTCTAGCATCTGTAACAGTGCCTGGCACATTGTAGGTGCTCAATACATGTTGATTAAATTAATGAATTAACAAATCAGTATTGTTCCCATTATAACAAGTAACTTTTTTTCTTCCTAATGTTGCTGTGATTTTCTCTTTATCTTTGAATTTCAATAATTTTAGCAGAATGTTTTGGTGTAGATTGTTCCTTATAGATTTTTACTTCTTGGAACACTGTGCACCCTTTTTGAAATGCAGCCTTCTCAAAAAAGTTTTCTTTTACTGTATCTTTGAATCCTTCACCTATTCAACTAGATCTGTTCCCTTCTCCACAAACAGCAATGTTGTTCACATTGGGTCTTCCTTGTCATTTGTATTTTAATATTTTGTTCAATAATTTTATATCTTTATTCTTTTTCTCATTTTTTTGTAATTTCTTCTATCCTGTCTGCCATGTTGTTGACAGCATTTTAGTTATGTGTCTTCTAGTTTTGATTCTTCTAATGTGGCTTTTATACCTGTGATATTTTGATTTTTCTCTTTCATTTCTTTCCTGAACTCTGCCAACTTACTTTTTCCTTTTATTACTCATAATCTCTTCTTTGTTTTAAAAAGCATTTTATTAGATTTAGTTTTAAAATATTACATACAGTAAAATTCATTCTTTGTGGAGTATAGTTCTATGGATTTTGGCAAATGCATAGAGTAGTACATCCACCACCATAATCAAGATACAGAATAGTTCCATCACCCCACATAATTCCCTTGTGTTGTCCTTTTGTAGTCAACTCCTCCCCCCTTGGAAACCACTGATCTATTCTCTAACCTCATAGTTTTGCCTTTTCCAGAAAAATCATGTAAATAAAAGCTTATACTTTATAGCCTTTGGGTCTGGCTTCTTTCATTGAGCAAAATGCTTTTGAGGTCCATCCACATCATTGTGTGTGTATAGTGCATTACATTTTATTACTGAATAGTACTCTATTGTTTGGATGTACTGGTTTGTTTATTTAGTAACTGGCTGAAGGACATTTGAGTTGTCCCAATAATTATGAATAAAGCTACTAGAAACATTCACATAGTAGTTCTTATGTGAACATAAGTTTTCATTTCTCGTAGGTACATATCTAGGAGTAGGGTTAGTAGGTTATATATTAAGTATATGTTTGGCTCTATTAGAAACTACTAAACTGATTTCCAAAGAGGTTGTAGCAATTTTCAGCCAGTCATGCATGAGAGTCCAGTTATTCCACATTTTTGCGAGCACTTGCTATTGTCAGGATGTTTTATTTTAGCCATTCTAAAAGGTATGTAGTGGTATCTACACATGTGGTAAAACCATGCATATTGTGGTTTTAATTTGCATTTCTTTAATGACTAGTGATGTTGAGCATCTTTTCATGTGCTTATTTTCCATCCACACACCTTTTTTGGTGAAATATCTATTCAAATCTTTTGCGCATTTTGGGAGGGGATTGCATTTCCTTACTGTTGAGTTTTAAGAGTTCTTTATATATACTGGATGCAAGTTAAAGAACAAAGTCAAATATGTAATTTGCAAATACTTTTTTTTATTGGGGTATAGTTGTTTTACAATGTTGTGGTAATATCTACTGTATAGCGAAGTGGAGTTCTCTGTGCTATACAGCAGGTTCTCATTGGTTATCTATTTTATACATACTAATGTATATATGTCAATACCAATCTCTCAATTCATCCCACCCCCCCTTTCCCCCCTTGGTGTTCATACGTTTGTTCTCTACGTCTGTGTCTCTATTTCTGCTTTGCAAATAAGTTCATCTGTACCATTTTTCTAGATTCCACATATATGTGTTAATATACGATATTTGTTTTTCTCTTTCTGACTTACTTCACTGTGTACTACAGTCTCTAGGTCCATCCGTGCCTCTACAAATGACCCAATTTCGTTCCTTTTTATGGCTGAGTGATATTCCATTGTATATATGTACCACATCTTCTTTATCCATTTGTCTGTCGATGGGCATTTAGGTTGCTTCCATGACCTGGCTATTGTAAATAGTGCTGCAATGAACATTGGGGTACATGTCTCGTTTTGAATTATGGTTTTCTCTAGGTATATGTCCAGTAGTGGGATTGCTGGGTCATATGGTAATTCTATTTTTAGTTTTTTAAGGAAACTCCATATTGTTCTCCATAGTGACTGTATCAATTTACATTCCCACCAACAGTGCAAGAAGGTTCCCTTTTCTCCACACCCTCTCCAGCAGTTATTGTTTGTAGATTTTTTGATGATGGTCATTCTGACCGGTGTGAGGTGATACCTCATTGTAGTTTTGATTTGCATATCTCTAATAATTAGTGATGTTGAGCATCTATTCATGTGCCTCTCGGCCATCTGTATGTCTTCTTTGGAGAAATGTCTATTTAGGTCTTCTGCCCAGCAAATACTTTCTTCACTGTGTGGTTTGTCTTTTCATTCTGTTAATAGTCTCCCTCACAGAGCAAAAGTCTCTTTTGATAAAGTTTAATTTGTCAGTTAAAAACTAGATTATGGTTTTGGTACAATCTCTGAGAACTTTTTGCCTCACCCAAGATCATAAAGATTTTTCTTCCCAGCTTTTTCCTAGAAGTTTTATAATTTCATGTTTTACCTTCAGGGCTATGATACATGTTGAATTATTTTTGCATATGGTGTGAGTGTGCATGAGTGTTCTGTGGTCGTTTGCCTGGGACTGGGATAGCAGGCCCTTCCCAGGGAGATGGGGCTTTTTCTGGGGGTCTGAGGATACACAGAAAGAAGAAACCAGGTTTCCATGCCAAGCGTTCTGAGGAGTGAGAGTGACCATAAACCTCTCACTTTTGGATATGATATTTTGGACTGGGACATTGTCTCCAGAAAGCCTAGGGGAAGAGAGTGCTTAAAATGGGCAGGAGAAGAGGACTCCAGGAGGTGTTCATCTGGGAAAGCTGCTGTGGGTAAGGGATCTGATGGGGAGGAAGACCTGGGCTTTTAGAGGGATAACATTTTAAAAACAATCCCTCAAATTGTAGTGTCTCTCTTGTATTGAATAGTTACTACGTGCCAGGAAATTTATATACATACTTTCTAATTTTTACAGCCACCTGGCAAGGAGGGAGTTATTCTCATAATACAGATGAGGGAACGAAAGTTCAGAGAAGTTAAGTTATCTGATCAGGGCCACACAGCTACTGAGTGAGAGGACTAGATTTCAAGTCCACACTGGACACTGAAGCTGTTGCTCTATCTACTCCAAAAAGCTGTCTCCTGTGTGACTCAGGGCTTAGGGCACACTGGAGAGAGGTAGCTGAAGGGCAAGGAGAGAGGAAGGCTGAAGGCTGGTCAAAGGTAGATTCCCATGAAGCCAAAGAACAATTGACTCTTGGACTGTGGCTGAAAGAATCCGTGAAGTTGTTCTCCCTATGACGTTTTTCTGAAACAGAGTTTATAACTTCTCACCCATGGAGGAAGTGGAGGTTGAGGACTAGACAAAATGACCCTGGCGGTCACTGAGGAGACTCATTGACATGGCCCTGATGGCGTCTGTGCCTGCTGTCCTGGATGCTTCCTCCAAGGTTGGCTTGGCATTTTTAGGCCAGTCCCAGCCTGGGAAGCGTCTGGATGACCAGGTGACAAAAAAACAAGTTCCTGCCTGCCAGATAGGTACCTATGCCTCCCCTTGGCATCCTAGGCGGGGCACAGCCAGTAGAGACCGTGACCCATCATTGGCTGTCACTGTGAGGGATACCTAGGGGGCCTGGCAGGGATCAGGAGGTGTCCACCCTGGAAGAGTGGGGCCTAGGGTCTGGGAGAGGTGGTCCTGGAAAAGGACAGCAATTCTGGACCATTCTGTTGTTCTGTGTAAAGGTTTTCTTCCCTCTGCCAAACATGGGGACTCTTTGGCCTAGGTCACTGAGCTATTCCTGGAAGGTGGGCAGCATGCCAGTGTTCCAGGCGGGCCGTGTTCTCACTCTGTAAACAAACACAGTGGAGCCACTGCCCAGAGCCCCCAGGGACCAGCAACCCAGTGTGCTCCCAAGCCGGGCTCCCAGAGAGGTGAGGGCCAGAGAGGCAGAGACCTGGAGTCCACCCATGGCCAACTCTTGGTGACCCCAGATGGAGGTTCCACCACCCTTCTTTAGTCCCTTGTTAGCCCCTCACTGATGGCAATGGTCAAGGCAACTCCAGATGCAGCCTTGAGAGCTGGTCTTTGGCTCTTGAACCTGGACGTGAGGATCTGGGTGAGCAGTATCTGTGTGAGCTTGGCCAGCCCAGGCCTGACAGGAGAGGCAGGTGGACAGCCCAAGAGGAATTGGAGCCATCTCGAAGAGAGTGGGTCTCTCTCTAGCCCATAAAGACAAAAGCCAAGAGAAGATGAGAGTTGAGGCAATACATTCAGGAAGAGTCTGAGTAGCGTGAACACGACTTCCCCCTCCTAATCTAGAATACCGGGATGAGAAGCAGCCGTGCTGAGGTGAGGGCCAATCCCAGCTCACCCTTACTGGTCAGGCAGGTTACACCAGTGCTCTGAGCCTCAGTTTCCTCAACTGTAAAGGGTCAAGTTTTTTGGGAGGTGTAATTGACATAGGTGAAGTGCTTAGCATAGCGTCTGGCACATGGTAAGAAGTGCTCATCAATTAGGAGCAATCATCATCATCATCCTCTTCTTTTTTTTTTCTTTTTCCCTTTTTTTTTTTTGCTAGTAATTACAATTTTTATTTTGGACATGAATTTGCTTCACCTTTCTGATTTTTATTTTTTGAATAAACCCTTTTTTGTATCCATTACTACTCATGGGCAGAAACTTGCCAACAGAGGAAACAGTAAAAAGCAGGTATAGAGCATAAAATATATTAAAACCCCAGATACCATTTGCAGCATGAAATCAGATCCAAGTGTGTCTGAATGTGCCTAAGGAACTCATTCCTTGGGCCTAGGAATAGGATTTTGGGCGGTGCAGGACACGCAACAGGATGGCTGTCTATCTAGAGGTGTCAGGATGGCAAACTAAACTAGAGGCTGTAGAGCGCAGTGGTTAACAACTTGTCTCGTGGTCAACACCAGTCTTAAGGACTGACTCACTGGGTCCAAATCATTACTAGCTGTGTGACCTTGGGCAAGCCCTGGAACATCTGTGTGACTCAGTTTTCACATCTGTAAATGGGGAGGACCAATGACCCACCTCATAGTGCTGAATGAATTAAATGAGTTATGTGTAAAGAAAGCACATAGAGTACCAAGTGGTAAGTGTTGGCTGACATTTTCCCCTTGAATATTTGTCTAGTTCATTTTGAGGATGCAGCAGTCCGTAGCTAAAGACCAGGATCTCTCATATGCTGGGACTTTTAGCATTGCTGCATCATCCTCTTCTTCATCATCATCATCATCATCGTCATCATCATCACCGTCACCATTATCACCATCATATCATTATCAGATACTCTTATTAGTGCATTTGGAGTCACAGTACTTAAATTTGATACTACCTCCAACATTTGGTTATTATGCGACCTTGATGAAGTTACCAGACCAGGATGAGCCTGTTTCCTAATCTCTAAAATAGGGATAATAATAATAATAATAATAATAATAATAATAATAATACTTTGCAGAAAATTGTTGGGGTAACTAAACAACTTAATATTAGAGCATCTGGCACAAGGTAGGCTCCAAAACATTTAATTGGAATGGAGACACCCTCATAAAGCTTAAGAAGGTCAGTTTTGGACCCTCCCCTCAAAGAAGTACAATTTTCTGTGGCAGGAGTCACCTCATGGGATTTATTACCTTAGGTGATGATGCAGATTAGTAGCTGAGACAGGAGTATTTCAGATGCAAGTGAGGAAATCCAACCCAAACAGCTTAAGAAAACAGGGAAGCCTAGGGGGTTGAACTGGACTTCAGGCATGTATAGATCCAGGCATTTTAACAATGGCATCAGTATACTGTCTCTCCATCTCGGGCCCTCTTTCCCATTGTGTGACTTTTTTCTCGGGCAAGCTTGCTCCTCCTGGTGGCAAAGCTAGCCACTGTCATCATCCCACAGCTTGCTTCAGAGAAAAGAGCAATAATGTCTCTTCCTGAGCAAGTATCACATTCCTCAAAAGGACTGTTTGGGTCACATGACCACCCATGGACCACTGACCAGATTGGGTTTGGGTTACATGCCCAGCTCTGTGGCAAGGCCTGAGGGTCCTCTGATTGACAGTCCCCACTGGAATCCATGGAGGTGGGGGGACCGTTCCCATAAAGCAAAGAAGTGTGCAGTTACCAGAAGAAGGGAGAAAGCTCACTGGGCAGGCAGATGCAATCACTGTCGATTAGAGTTAAAAATCTGCTCTAGGTAAATCCCTGGATGACCTAATGCACCATTTTAATGGGCTGTTAAGGAGAGTGGGAATGCTTACAAGATTTCGTTTTATGGGTCCCTTGGTGCCCTGGCAGGGAAGGATTCATGGCTCGATACCCACTGGGCTATTTTGTCCTTGGCACACAGCTGATCCCCAGCTTGCCCCAGACCACACCCACACCCTCACCCCTGCCTTCAAGGCAGCCTCGGAGGACGGACTGCTCCCCTGGAGTGGAGGTGGTCCAGGAGGCATGAGGGTCTGCAGGCTGCAAATTCATACTTAGATGGGTGCCAGGAGGCGGGTGGAGTGAAATATAGATGGCCCTGAAGAGAACCCTGGACTTGGACTCAAAGCCAAGGTGTGACCTTGGACACACCGCTGCCCTGGGCATCCTGCTCTCTGCCAAATGAGGGGCTGGGCCAGATGATCTCCGATGTCTCTCCCAGTGCTGACATCCTGGGAGTCTATGAATGTTATTAAATTCATGAATCGGCTTCTTTGCCTGGAACAAGTCAGCTTAAAATACATGCAAATTGCACTAAGTATAGTTGTTCCCTTGCTGAGGAGGAAGCCTGGCGTATTTACATAGTTTGAAATTGGCCGCTGCATGCAAGGCGGGGTGGGGAAGGGGGTGTGGAGGGAGGAGTAACAGGCTCGGAGGTGGTCCGGCAGCAGCCACCTCTAAATGCAAGTGGGCTCTGGACAGTTCCCAGCCTGGAGTCCCAGGGCCTGTTGTTAGCAGGGAGGGGGAAGGGAGCTGCTCTGTGCTGGAGTTGGGATGTGCCAGGATCTGTTCTGGATTCTCATTCTCTCTGATCTTATTTAGTCCTGACAGCAGTCCTTGAAAGCAAGTATGACTGTGCCCATTTAACCAATGAGAAAACCAAGGACTATAGCTTACCCAAGGTCACACAGCAAGTAAACACTGAGGTTAGATCCCAGGTCTGGCTGACACCAGAATCCACGCTCTCCCTACCACAATGGGCCAGCGGAGCCTCCTCTACACACGCCCAACTCAGCCAGACTCACTGCACTTGGGCCAGTGCTGAGAGTCTTCATTCATTCATTCATTCAACCAGCACGTGTGAGCATCTGTTGTGGGCCAGGCTCCGTTCCAGGGACTCTGCAGTAAACAAGTCAGACATCATCTTGGACCTCCTGGAGCTTACATTCTAGTGGGAAAGTCAGAAAGTAAATAGGGGGATAAATAAATGAAACGAATTGCCAATTGTGAAAAATGCTCAGAAGAAAAGAAACAGAGTGCAGACACCAAGAATACAAGGAGCATGGCTTAGATGGGGGCTGTTTAGAAAAGACCTGCCTGTGACGACACCATCTAAGCTGAGAACCAAAGGGTGCCAGTGATGAAGGTTGAGCCGGCAGCTCCGGTCCCAGTCTCAGCGCTTGTTAGCTGTGTCGCTCTGAGCAAGTCACTTACTCTCTCTGAGCTTCAGTCTCCTCATCTGTGACAAAGGAAGTAATGATATCTCCCTCGAGAAGGTGGCTGTGAGGATTGTAAACAGTGTATGTAAAGCAGACAGTGCAATGCCTGGCATGTAAAAGACACCCCACTTTACTTTCTGATCAGGCTGGGGACCTGTATTACTCTTGGCAGCGAGGCTGCTTGACTGAATCTCTCTAACCCCAAAGACCACCAAGCCTGGTAGGCAGATGCAGGTACTCGGATCAGGGTTCCGGTTCCAGTCCTGGCTCTATGATGTGACTCTCGGCGGCCTTGGCAGGTCAGGGAACACATGAGGTCTTGGTGAGCCCCCTTCCTGCCTTCAGCATGGCTGTGACACAGCAGGTGTAAAAGTGCTTTGAGTAGCTCTGCTTCAGTCCAGCTCTCCATCCAAACAGCTGCATGACCTCGGCAAGTTTCTTTGTCTCTGGGCCCCAGTTTTCTCATCTGCCAAAGGGGAATAGCAATACCCAGCTGGCCGCCAGCGTGAGGCACAGAGAGATGTAGAATGTGAGAGCTCTCCAAGCCCCATGCAGAGGGTTGGGAACAGAAGGTTGCCATGCACGGCCGGGGTCTCACTTGAGCCCACGTCCCTCCAGCCGCAGGGGAAAGATGGACTAGAGACTCTTGAGGGAAGACATGCCATGGGCTAAAACTGGAGCTGTTCTTGAGGTGAGGCAGGGACTGAGTCCCAGGAGCTAGTTCTCCAGTGGTGTGTGAGATGGGGCAAGTGACCGGTTGAGGTCAGTGTCCTGTGTCATCCACCCCAAAGGAAAACTGGACTTGGGTGTGTGCCTGGCTCTGTACAACTGGAAGGAACGGAGGCCCACTAGCCATCTCAGGGCCCCTGCTGTGCACCAGGGAACCCTCACACCACATGTCACAGAGAAGATGGCTCTGTTTCAGAAAGGTTAAGTAACTTGCCCAGAATCACACAGCTTATAAATGAACTTGAACCTAGTTCTGTCTGATTCCCAAAGGCAGATCCTGTTTTATGGAGCCTGACAGTTATTCAATTTTGGGGGTTGGTGGTAGAGGAGAGACTCCTGAAAATAAACATTTTCTAAAACATAACATTTGGTAAGAAAGTGAATATTTGTCTAGAATGAAAAGAAAAGAAAGGCACGCAAGTGAGGGCCCTTGAAGCTTCTCTGTATACTCTCCACTGAAAGCATCACGACTCTACTGTTTCTTATAGAAATCCCTAAGCATCAACACCCTGGACCTGTAGGAAATCACCTCGTCTAAGCCCTTCATTTTCCTGGAGAAGGAACTGAGGCTTATCAGGTGGAACCAGCTGGCTTTCACACCTGAAACCCCTGCCACACAAGTGGAGAAAACACCGCTCACAGAATCAGACAGATCTGGGTCCGAGGGTCCACGCAGCATTCTCTAGCTGGTGAGCCTCTTTGACCCTCAGTTTCTCCAACTGTTAAAAGAGGACAAAAATACCTACCTTATCAGTATTGAACTTCAGTTTCAAATGAAATGCTGCATTTGAAAGAGCAGTGTAAAGAGGTAAAGGACACAAGGGCACATTATAACTGCATCTTTTTTTTTTTTAATAAATTTATTTATTTATTTGTTTTTATTTTTGGCTGTATTGGGTCTTCATTGCGGTGCGCGGGCTTCTCATTGCGGTGGCTTCTCTCGTCGTGGAGCACAGGCTCTAGGTGCGAGGACCTCAGTAGTTGTGGTGCATGGGCTCAGTTGTGGCACACGGGCTCAGTTGCTCCGCGGCATGTGGGATCTTCCCGGCCCAGGGCTTGAACCTGTGTCCCCTGCATTGGCAGGCGGATTCTTAACCACTGAGCCACTAGGGAAGCCCCCTATAACTGCATCTTAAGGGTGTCCTGGAGACAGGAGCACCATGACCACTGTCTGGTGAGATTGGCTCACCACTGCCCCACTCGTTCCATCATCAAGCTGAGTGGAGACCCTGGTGGGAGGAGATGAGAAGAAAGGAATGTTGGAGGGAATTGCTGGAGGAGCACTTCACTCTGGGAAGCTCCTCAGCTCCATGAGGTCTTGGATCTGGGGAGAGGCCTAGGTTGGGGGGAGGAAGGTCACATGGCTCTGTTGGTGAATGATGGATCGTGGAGCCAGCACTGGACTGGAGTCAGGCGCCCTGGGCTCTTGGTTTCATCAACCACTTATTATGAGTCCTGTCTCATTTCTGGGCCTTAGCTTTCCATCTGAATAATGAATGAGATGACCTCTCAGGCTCTTCCCTGCCCCTGATGTTCTATTTCTTCATAGCTGAGCCAGCACACCTAATCCCCAAGAGTAGTTTTACAACTGGGCAGAAACAGGAGATGTGTTATTCTTGGGATGGGGGGGATCCCGGAGGGAGGCAGTTGTGGGCCTGATGTGAAGGCTTTGGCTGGAAATTCTCAACGTATATCCATCCCTGGGAGAGCCCTATGGACTGTGTGTGGCCTTATTTTAGAGACGTGGAAATACACCTGTGTCCCAATAAGCCCATTTGGAGAATAACGAGGAGGATCTCAGGGAGAAACTGAAGGCAGGTACCTCGTCATACAGACTGGAGCTGTCGGTCCCTTCCGGATTCTTGCAGGAAGAGCTGGGCAGTTGTGACCCTACTCGTGCTCCTGAGCAGTGAGTTCCAGGTATCCTGGGGCTGAGCCTGGGCACCCAGGAATGCAGCCTTCTACCCATAGTGTTTCCCAGGTAAGGGGCACCTGCTTGAGTTTCTAGGTCAGCACTCAGGGCTCCCACCCTGCAGCTGGGTCAGCTTCCAAGGCGTCTGCTCCACTATTCATGGTCCTTCTCCTTTACCAGGAGCCCTAGCTGTTCAAGTTCTAGCAGTATCTGTTCCCTAAATCCCATGGCCTAGGGCTGGCCTTGACCAGACTCTTCTCAGATTTCAGGTGGCCAGTGGCAGGGCCAGCCAATCCTGCTGGATGGGACCCAGGACATGATGTATGAGGCTAATGCCCTCTGACAAGCCCAGGAGCTGTCCCCCAGGGGCCAGCCAAGCTGAAGCCCAGGGGCACTCCTGCTGGCAAGGCTGGTTGGATTGATCTCATAATTAAATCAGGGCCAAGCTTGGCTGACCACCTGGGCTCTGACCCCACTTGGGCTCTGGCCCTTGGCTCCCAGGACGGGCCAGGGTTTGCCTCTGAGAAGGCGGAAGGTTTATTGTTGGGGTGAGGGTGGGACAGTGTGGGCTCTCATGAGAGGGGTTGTCTTGATTCTGTCTGTGGCTAAGAAAGGTCCCCTCAACAGTGCTCACTGGCCAACAGTTAGGACCGTGGGGAGGCTTGAAGGTGAGAAGCCTTAGATGAACACCTTGGGTAAGTGAACTTTTGATCAGCTCATACAGATTTCTTCATCACCAGAAATGGCAGTTCCATTATACCAGATGCTCAGGCCAAAAGCCTGGAGTCATCCTAGACACCTTTGTTTTCTTACACTGCACGTTCCGTCCAGCAGCAAATCCTATTGGCTCCATCCTCATACAGAGGATATATAGGCTGGATACCTAACTGGGCTCCAGAATCCAACTACTTCTTACCAACTCCTCTGCTGCCACCGCCATCCATGCTGCCATGCTCTCTTGCCTGCATTATTGCAATAGCCTTCTAACTGGTCCCCCTGTCTCCATCCTGGCCTGCTACAGTCTATTCTAAACACAGCAGCTGGTGTGATTCCAGAAAAGATGTCCAGTCAATTCTCTCCTCCACTGAAAGCCTCCCATGGCTTCTTACCTTACCCAGGGTAGAATCCAGAGTCCTTTCCATCCCTGCAAGGTCTTACATGATCTGCAAGCCCCTCACTCCTCCCCATTCCCAAACTTCCTGCCTTCATTTGCTACTGCCTTCCCCCTTGCCCATTCTGCTCCAACAACTCTGGCCTCAAAGGCACACCCTCTCCTGTTTGGGAGCACCCTGGCCTTGCTGCTCCCTGAGCCTGGAATGCTTTTCCTACATCAATCTGCATGGCTACCTCTCTGGCTTCCTCAAGGTCTTTACTTAGATCCCACCTTATCCAAGAGATCCTCCCTGCCCACTCTGTATAAAAGAGCCCCCCTACTGTCATTCTTTATCTCCTCAACCCCCATGAGGGCAGGAGCTCTGACTGTTTTGCTTACTGATGTACATTCCCTGACTAGCAAGGAAGGGGGTACAATCTTTGCATTCCTCATAGAATCAAGTGAGGTGTTGGAACAGGATAGGGGCTTAATTCACGCTGCCTGAATTTGTGTGCCTCTCACTTACCTAATGCTATGGCTCTTGACTTCTTTCAAAGAAGAATGTGGTGCAGTTGGCTTGACTGGCAGTTGGCATTCCAGTTACCAATTTGCTGTGTATCCTTTAGCAAGATGCTGTCTCTCTCTGGGCCTCAGTCTTCTCATTGATAAAATGAAGCAATTGGTCTGGTTGACCCCTGAGACCCTTTCCAAATCTGACAATCCAGGATTCTATTGCTCTCAGCCTCCCACCCCTCACCTCACTCTTGGGAGGTAGTTGTGACAGATGATGTAAGCTCTTTTTTGTTTCCAGGTGAGCAAATTACCAACCTTTGAGTGCCTTGGTTTCCTCCTCTGTAAACTGGGGATAATCATGCCTGCCCAGCTGGCCAGCACACAGATGTACTGTGAGGTCTGAAGGATGAGAAATTGCTTTGGAGTCTGGGTCATAAATAAGAGGAAGACTTAGCAGCGTGGATTTTGGAGCCAGATGGTTTGTGTTCCAATCCTGGCGCTGCAAGTTATATAAGCCTCCCTATGCCTCAGTTCCCTTGTGTGTAAAACGGGATAATCAGTGTCTACCACATACAGTAGTCGTAAGGATTAAATTACTGAGTATATGTAAAGTGCTTAGAACAGAGTCTGGCACAGAGCAGTGCCATATAAGCATTTGCTTTTATTATTCACTCATGGAATCATTCATTCATTCTGTGATCATTTATCAAGAGCCTATTCATGTGCTATCAGTGGTTCAGGGTTCATGTCCTCCCCTTCCCTGACATTTTCCTCCATCTTTTCCTTCTGAAGGGAGGAGCGGTCTTAACCACATGAGATTTTTGACATGAGGATGGCATCTTATTTACCTCTGGTCCCCAGAACCTAGCACAGTGCCAGGCTCACACAGGTGTTCCACAAATGATCACTGAGTGAATTAATGAGCTGCAGGAAAGCCCAGCACTCGGCAGCATTTGTTAAATGCTGTTTACCTGTCAGGGCCCCTGAAAGGTGCTTTTTATATAAGGCCCTTATCCCCACAACAACTCCACAAGGTGGGCAGTTTCACCCCACTTTATAGATGAGGAAGTTGGGATTCAGCGAGCTCAAAAACCAGAGCTGGAATTCCAACGCAGACCTGCCGGCCCAGAGCTGGGGCTCCTGGCCTCATGGGGGCACTTCCTGCCCCAGAACGGAAGTGCCAGGCAAATTCCAATACACATTTCATCCTCCTGGCTGCCCCATGAAGAGCATTTACCCCTGACCCCACCCAGCTTTATAAATGAGGAGACTAGGTCAGGCCACCAGAGGGAGGGAGACTAGTGGTGAAGGTAATGTCTTCACCCACTTCTTGGATACTGAAGATGCAAATTGAGAAGTGAGGCTGCAGAGAGAGCACAGAACTCCCCCAGGCTTCCTCCCTTTCTCTGTCTCAGGAGCTGGAGCCCAAAGGAAGAAAGCTTTTTCAGGAAATTTTAATATAGCGATTGCTCATTCACACCGTGCAGCCATGTGAATCCCATTGACAAAAATACCCAAGGAGGGTGATCCAATTCCATTGCACCTCGTAATCCCCAGACTTCCTGACTTTTCCCCAAGATGCCTCATCCTTATATTTTCCTGGAGGCTCTCAGAGATCAAGAGGGTTCAAGGACAGAGTTGGGGGTCCTTGGTGATTTTTGCTGTAATGTCGTTGTGAGACCCAGCTGAAGTTGACCTCACCTGGGTGCCTGTGCTATCTTATCAAGGGCACTAGACTTGGCTTTGATGCTTCCAGCTGTCTTGGATCTGAGTCCTAGAGTTGCCTCTCATTAGCTGTGTGGGTTTGGGCAGTTACTGTGCCTCTCTGAGCCTCATTTGAAAATTGAGATAGTGACAATGATCTCACAGAGTTGATGCCAGGACTAAACGAGTTAAGACAGGCAAACTGCCCAGCACAATGCCTGCATGTGGGTGCTGGTTCTCACATCTTGGTTGATTTGAATCATTTATTCAGTCAGCCTAATTACCCACCTTGCACGAGGAGCCCTTCTTTTTTTTGATTCAATAGCTTCAGATAATATAGCCTACAAAGGTTAAGGCCTGAAGGAGGTTAGGCTAAGAATGAGAAAGCAGGTCCCCGGACTTTGTGATGATTTGCCTGACTATGCGTGTGTAAGTGCATGTGTATCCTCACATGTCTATTTTCCCCCAGCTGGTTCTGTCCCCATGTCACCCTTTGAGAGTTTCTCCATTCAGGCACAGCCACCGTCTCAAGCATCTTGGCTAGGAAGGAGCGCTAGGAACAGACAGAGAAGGGGTGGGGTGGGGATGGCACAGTGTGGCTAAGGGGTCTGGCCCCAGCTCGAGTAAGGATGCTGGGCATGCCAAGGCCTGGATGGATGGCGTCTGTTGCCTGCTGCCTTGGCTACTTAGATAATCTGGGGCTGAAATGGGGAGTGAGACAGTTCTTCCTGGGGTTGGTGCCTTTCCCCATCCCACAGACCCCTGATGCCATGTCCCAGGGCTCAGTTTGACAGGGCTTAGAGAGAAGATTGAGGCCATTCCCATCCTGGCTCACCCAGGCTGGATGGGCTATTTTGATTGTATCAAGGCTCCTTAAGGCAGATGAGGTTTTTCGTTTGTCTTCTTGTAAGACTTATCTATGTGCCCTCAACCACATGAGGGAAGAAGGTGGTGGTGGTGGAAGGACTAACATCTATCGTTAGTCATACTCCTTACGAGTGTGGGCTTTGCACCCACAAAGGCTCTGCCGCTTATCAGCTCTGTGACCTTGGGCTAGTTATATAACCTCTCTGAGGTTTGGTTTCCTAATCAGTAAAATATAGATAATTACTCACCTCACAGGACTGGCGTGAGAACTAAGTGACATGATGCATGTGAAGCATTTAGCAGAGTATCTGGCACAAAGTAAGCCCTTGACACATACAGCATAATTTATATATATATACACACACACACATAAACTTTTTTGAAAAAAAATTCATGACAACCCTGTGAGGTACGCATTTTAACCTCAACTTGAGATAGAAAAAAAAGTTTAGAAATGTAACCTCCCTTGTCAAGGTCACATAGGTAATATAGTCTACTATGCACTAGAGCCACGAATGGAGCCCAACCCTGACTCCAAGGCCCAGCATTTCCCAAAACACCAAGATCTTCTCAGCCTCAGAATTTGGGAAGCCTATAGGAACGCTTTAGACACTAGTCCCTCGGGATATGGGAAGGGTTTGGCCCTGGGGCTGGTATGGGGTTGGGCAGGCTTTGCTTGGAGGGCATCCTCTCTGGGACCTGTGGGCGTGTATGCTGGGGACAGGGCATTAGGAGATGTGTGGCACCTTCACTGCGGACCATTTGAGTCAGGTGACTCAGACCACCTAAAGGCCAGTCTGACCCAGAAGTAGGATTAGAGGTCTCTTATAAGCCCAGAGAGATACAGGAGAAAGGGGGTCCTAGGGTGTAGCCATATCTTTACTGTCCCAATGGTCCGGATATCTCGGCCACCATGGTGACTATGTGATATAGATATTCGTTCCTTCAGTGAATATTCATTGTGCCTGGCACTATGTCAGATGCTGGGGATTCAGAGATTGCAAGATACCTGAAGATGCCTGCTTTAGACGTAGAGAATGGACTTGAGGACACGGGGAGGGGGAAGGGTAAGCTGGGATGAAGTGAGAGAGTGGCATGGACTTATATATACTACCAAACGTAAAATAGATAGCTAGTGGGAAGCAGCCACATAGCACAGGGAGATCAGCTCGGTGCTTTGTGACCAGCTAGAAGGGTGGGGTAGGGAGGGTGGGAGGGAGACGCAAGAGGGAAGAGATATGGGGATATATGTATATGTATAGCTGATTCACTTTGCTATAAAGCAGAAACTAACACACCATTGTAAAGCAATTGTACTCCAATAAAGATGTTAAAAAAAAAAAAAGATGCCTGCTGTAGGCTGGGAGAGAGAAGGCACCACACGTCACTGAAACAGAGTGGCTGTGGTTTTACTTCACACACGGTTGTTGGTGGCTCCCCAGATGATAGTGAAAAGAGTGTAACTCTTCCATCAGAACAGACCTCAGGAAGGGCAGATTTTCCTGGGTACAGGAATCCCTGCAGATGGGAGATTTTCCTCCTAACTTCACGATAAACCATTAAGCGTGGAGCCCTGGAAGAGATGTTCAGGTTGGAAGAGATACAGGGCCAAAGAGCCTTCATTTCTCTGGGTATGCCAATGATTTGTGGGTGTATTTACTGCCCTGAGTGAGGGGTGGGTCTAAGTGAAAAGAAGGGAGAGGATAATCAGAGCTGAGAAGTCAGATTCAAAAATGCCCCAGTCCTTGGATCAAAGAGATACAGACTTGCCTTGTTTACATATCATTTCAATAGCACTAATTTCACATCAAAATATGTGGTCCTTTCCTTACTGCTGTGCTAAACCCGCCTGGGGAAACTTCAGGTCTGGATCCCGAGGCCTGAGGCCCAGGCACAGCTGCTGCAAAGGGGACAGAGTAATGGAAAGAGATGTCCCAGGAGCCAGTCTGGCTCTGAGTCGGCCACTAACTCACTGCAGGTGAATTTCTGTCTTGCCCTAGAAGACCCACAAGGGTAGAGGATCCTAAGCACCAAGTGCAAATATATTTTTTAAATAAATGAAGTTTTTGAATAAGTGAAAATGACTCTGGGAAAATCACTTTTCCTTCCTGGACATTGGGGAGAAGGTGAGGGGTCTAAGTTTGACTAATCGTTCTAAGTTTGGGGGCCTTGGACAGCTGGGGCACTCTTCATGGAAAGATGACCATACCACAGTGTGTTGTATGCAGTTTCAGGAGTTTTCTAGAACCTTTGACGTCAATTTTTGTACCTCTTAGCCCAGATGAGGAACCCCTGGACCCGAAGAGGTTGAAACTCCTTTAACTTTTACATCTCAGTTTTCTTAGAATCCCGGCCCACTTGGAGCTATCCAGAGGGGAAATCCAAGAGAGAGGAGGCATTTGCTATTGTTTTTTTGTGTTTTTTAAAAAATTAATTAATTAATTAATTTTTGGCTGTGTTGGGTCTTCGTTTCTGTATGAGGGCTTTCTCCAGTTGCGGCGAGCGGGGGCCACTCTTCATCGCGGTGCGCGGGCCTCTCACTGTCGCGGCCTCTCTTGTTGCGGAGCACAGGCTCCAGACGCGCAGGCTAAGTAGTTGTGGCTCACGGGTCCAGTTGCTCCGCGGCACATGGGATCTTCCCAGACCAGGGCTTGAACCCGTGTCCCCTGCATTGGCAGGCGGATTCTCAACCACTGCGCCACCAGGGAAGCCCCTGCTATTGTTATTGGGCTTCCAATAAGTGCCAGGCACACTCGTTTAATCTTCAGAAGATAAGGTAGGCATCAGGATTCCTTTATAGAGATGAGGAACTGAGGCCCAGGAAGTGACGTAGTATGCCTGGGTCTCAGAGCTGGTGAGCGATGGAGCTGGGATTCAAACCCAAGCCTTTGGCTCTAGAGCCTCTCTCTCTGGGCTTAATTTAACTTCTCAGTTGTTTTAACGCTGCTTTGCTCCTCCAGCCCACCCCACTGGCCCCAGGACTACGCAGGCTGTCCCCCTCACACACACCCCCCCGAGAACCTCTCTTCATTGGGAGGAACCGGCTGGGCAAAGCCCGGGGTCCCAGGCTTTGTGGTGGGCAATACACAGGGCAGGTGCCGCAGGCCTGGCAGGGAAGGGCCCAGTGTGCTCAGTGGCAGGGGTGGTCTACACTTGAACTAAATGAGCCCCCGTCCCAAGGCAGAGAGAAGAATGGGAACCGTGATGTTGTAGCTTCCACACATCCCCGCTCCCCTTCACTTTCCCCTTGATGTATTTACCTAACAAAATCTAAACACTCGGGGATGGACAAAACCCTCCCCAGCTGCCAGCTCTCAGCTCCTTGGAGGTGGGAGTTCCCTGTCCAGCAGGAGGGACTGACCTTGGGAGCCTGATTCAGCGTCCCATTTCCTTGGGGCAAGGAGCCCGGCCCCCCACCTCTAGTCTGCTTGGGGCTGTGCTGCAGACATCTAGAGCTCTTCTGGGCACTTCACACTCCCACTTCATGCTGGACGAAATGCCCCCTGGGCAAGGGTGCCAGCAGCAGCCATTGTCCCAAATGGTTGTCCTTCCTCTATCACCACCTCCCTTGTCACCTCAGTACCTGCTACCCTGAACAAAGCTTTCTGAAGCTGAGATTGGGAGGGAGCGGGAGAACCAGCTGCTTCAGCTGGCCAGCTTCCCAGGGGCAGAGTGTGGCAGACTGGAAGGGGTATGAGAGACTTGGTGGGGGGTGCAATGTGCTTGCTGGTGGCTGCTGAGGGCAAGGACTTGTCCCACCCACACCGTGGCCACTTTTGAGCCATCTGAATGCTGGGGAGTCCAGCTATGGACCAGGATAGCCCTCAGAGGAAATGCCTCAGCAATGTGTGGGTGTGTGAATATCAGAATCTTCTCCAAGGAGGCGCCACTGTATGGCTGGGGAGCCAGGCCCCTCCTCCTTGGGAGGCACTGGCTCGGCAGAAATTGGGTTGGGTTTGAGGAAAAGGCCTGCAAAGGGGGCGGGTGTGGCTGGAGTTCAGGGACTCCCAGGGGTCTGACCGCCTTTGGTTTTCAAACCGGTTCCCCCTGCCCCACACATACCCCGCTCCACAAAAGACACAAGAAGCACACGCACAATGGGGGAGAAATCTCAAACCTGCCCCTACCCTCCCATCCACATCCTCTGCTTCATGTGCACTGAGCTCTCAGGATGAGCAGGTGGGCACACGGTGTGGGTGGTCCCTGATGCATCCAGGAGAGCCCTCTCCTGTCCTGCTCCGCTCTCCGGATGGGCCCTCATGGCTGCAGAGACTGGACTGAGAGTGAGGCAAGTGCACGCACATGTTGGAGAGATGGTAATCTAGTCGGGCAAGAAAGAAGGTGGAAACGATCAGGGTCTGTCAAAATTTTTATTTGCTTTTTCATTTCACACAGAATGATGTTAAAATAAATCCTCAGTAAT
This sequence comes from Eschrichtius robustus, assembly GCF_028021215.1. Lineage (NCBI taxonomy): Eukaryota > Metazoa > Chordata > Mammalia > Artiodactyla > Eschrichtiidae > Eschrichtius > Eschrichtius robustus. Next base: position 97,430,938 of record NC_090826.1, read on the forward strand.
ATATATTTATGTACTTATTTACTTGTGTTGATATTTACAAAAGACTGTGGAGCTCCATGAAGTCTATGTACACCTATGATCAGGTGGACAGGCAATGTTCATTGAGGCACGTATGTACACATATATGTATAACCTATGTACAAATATCAGACCCTACTGACACAGGAACTCTCAGCTGCAGAAGTCCTGGGCGGGGCAGTGTTGGTGGGGCTGAAAGCTTCCAGAACATGTCAGCAAGAATGATAATACCTATACATCCTGTGCAATGTGGTTATAGCTGGTGTCTAAATTTTCATGAAGCAAACAAATAGTTAAATGACTCCCAACTCCCATGAGTCTTCCCCACAAGTCCTGCTCCGCCTCCAGCTCCCATTGGTCCCCGGCCTCTTATCACCATGGAGACCCCGGTTCCCTTTTGGCATCATCCTTACGGCGCTTTACCATCAGCCTTGGAGTTCCTTCTCCTATTGATCCCAGGGCGGCTTATTTATCTGCCTCTCCTTTTTGAGTTTTCAGAAATTATTAGAGCTAGGACACGGAGGGCAGCTGCGGAGCCATGCCTGAGCAGCGAGGAAGCCAGTGCGAACCCTAATTAGAATCTGTGCTGTGTGAGGCTAAGTGAGCGGCCATTTCCACATTTTATATACATGTGCATGTAATATATAAATCTCCAGAGACAGCCTATATAAGCACATAAGCACACAGGTCCAGAAAAGGAAAAAGCATCGTGCACTCATGAGCTTTACAGCTGTGTCCCTGATGAAAACTAGAGAATTCTCCTTGATTGCTGGCACCATTAATCCTGACTGTTCCAAGATTACCCTTAGTGGAGCAAGGGGTGCAGGGATGCAGAAACCCAGTCAGAGGCCAATTTGGCCCGGGCACTGCTTGCTCAGCAGTCTGGAGCTCGATCATGGGACTTTCCAGCTTCCTGGGGCCCTTCAAATGAAGGAATCATCCAAGCACGACAACAAAGGGAAACTGGGTCGCTGGATCCCACGTGAAGGCAGAACTGGGGCAAGCACAGAGCATGTTCAGACCCTCCGGAGTTGACACTCACCCTCGCCAAAGCCAGCCAGGCTACTCTCCGTGCTTTTCTCTCTCACTTCTTAGCCCGTGGCAGTGTGCTCCGTTCCAGCCCTACCTGGCAGGTCACAGTCCTCGCCCTGTACTTCACAAGCTAAAAAGGCAGGCGTGTCAGCAGCTGACATGGAAATTGGTAGCAAAGTGAGCCTCTGAATATCCTCTTCCTCCCAGCTCCTTCTCCTGCTCTCTTTAGCAGCCCAGAGTGTTTATGTGCTCATACAAACAAAGTGAGTGTCTGGGGAATCATTTTCAAGGAGAAACAGGGCTTACAGCCCTCTCATGAAGACGGAGAAGAGACCCAGGACTGAGTCCTCTGAGTGGCTACCAAAGGTCCTAGCGCACTGCTGCACTTACACCGCCCTCAATTACCTAGATGTTGCAGCAGCTGTCCACATTATTATGTAATTACACCTGCCCTGTGCATCTGTCCCTGGAATGATGCAGGCAGTTCTCAACTGCAAACTCATCTGGAACATATCTGACTATTTTAGGAGTGCAGGGGAGCACAGAAAGTTATATTCGTTTCCTCGCTGAGGTTCAGGAGGTGTAAGAAGGGACTATCAGGACAGGCTGCCTCAGTTGCTCCAGTTTACCAGCTGGCCATGCTAAGTCTGGTTTATGGGCTTCTATTATCTGATTGCTGCCAACTTGGCCAGACCGGAGGGCTGCTGGGAATGCTGGGAAAGGGCAAGCCCCCCTGCACCACCTCACTTGCGTCAGATACCAGGAGCCCCTCTCACCGCTGTCTAGGTAGAGCGCACACAGTCAAATGCAGGAGGTGAGGCGGGAAGTATCTCCCATGGGTCTAACACACTGCCAGGGAGATGGAGAATGACAGCACGGTTCAGCTCAGACCCAGCTGTTTCTCCAAAGAGGCAGCTGAATTATGGGTGCTCTACTGCCTACACCGCAACCTAGATTTGGCCAGAATCAACAAGAGGATGGGTTTGTTAGTTCCACTGGTTGCTACACATCTCGCCTTCCACGGGGCAGCGATGTCCTTTAGCTCCTCCTTAAAAATGTTACTTTCAGATCTCATGAAATTCAAGCCTAGGTTACCACCAATGACAAAGAGCGAGGGAAACAGATCCGTCCTTTGCCAGGTCTTCGAGCTTTCGCCTCCCCCAGAGCTACAAAGTTTGGAATAACTTTTCTGGTCCTCAGTGATGAGGTTACAGCCAATCAGGGCAGACAGAACAAAGAATAAAGCACCTGGCCTTTAGATCAGACTTCCCTTTTATCCCTGAGTCAGGCAGCCACATGGGAGGGAAGGGAAAGATGCTGGAGCCTGATCTTTTGTTATGAAAGAACTACCTTCTAGAGAGGTCCCTACGCAGGAGAAAAAGAGCTGAACTGGAGATATGGTGAGAATGCAAAGGAAGGTCATTTAAAAAATTCAAATAAATGCAGTTTATTTCTTGGGTTGCCAAATGTATTCCACATTAGTGACGCTAAGGGGATCGGTCAGTGTATAACTGTATAACTTTTGAAACAACGGTATACATATATACATATACTATACATATATATACACAGATATATGTATATATGGAAAACCTGTGATAACTCAGGACCAATTAACCAAAACCTCGACTAATGAGAATTATGTTTTCTTACTGTAATTTCAGTAGAAAGAGGCAAATGATAGCAAGGGCATTATCTGATGAGCCCAAATAGCCAACTTCCAGGGATGTCTTGCAGCCAGCAGACATTCAGCCTATTTCTTTGGTCTTCTCCATCCACACTCTGTACAACGAGCACTGAGGTTGAGAATGCTGACCCTGAGCAATGCAAGGTCTTCTGTCATCTTCAAACATTTTACTTACTAAGGCAGGAAAGTTCATACTAACCTACTTAGGAAAGTTTTCTTTTTTTTTTTTTTTCATAACAAAGGTTGAACCAAAACACGTTTTCCCATTCCCACCAAAAAACCATAATTGTAAAGCCATCCAGATGGCTCCCTTCCCTGAGCATTTCCCCATCAGTTAACTGAGGTTTTGCTGTATACGCACGTATAGAGCAAGGTAGATTGAAAAGGAATGGGATGGGACCCTGGCGTTGCCAGCCTTCCCTGATTGTCCAGTCTGAAAATTCAACCGCACGGATTTTTTTCAGGAAAGGAGACTCTTCTAAAGTCCCCAGTTACGTGTGCAAATATTTGTGCAACAGTACACTATCTTGGGTGGTGGGGTCTTTGTTTCACTACTGTCATGCCCTAACCACCGACAAACGCTATCCCTGTAGACCTCTGCCCACAAACGCTTGCTTCCCTCCACAGCTCTCATGGCATCCCTTTGGTTAAGCAAGTCAGCTTGTTTTGAAGGACAGCCAGAGGGCAATTCCCCAAATCTGCCCAGGCTACCCATCCCAGGTGCAAACCTCCAGGCCACATTCCTCCAGCATCCATCTCCCAGGGGAGGGGAGGGAGGAAAACAAATGGATCAAGTAATGGCTTTTAGTGCATGGAAATGATCTTCTGTAATGGCTCAGGATGCTTTATTCTTATCTATTGGTAAGCGCTTTCCTGCAGGCTTCCATTACACCCTGCCAGTCTGACCGTAAGTCCACGAGATGGGCTGGTGCGAAGTCACTCAAACTCAAGGTTTCAGTGCCTAGAGGTTGTGAGAATGCCATGTGAGAGCAGGCAGAACGGGCAGGTGGCAGGGAGAGAGGGACGGAGATGCACACGGAGACAGAGAGAGGTGCACACGGGGAAGAGTCAGAGTGACAAAGAAAGCCTTCTCCCGGACCTTCCTCATGCAGATGTTGAACCGGTGTATGATTACATTCCAAAGGAAGGTCAGAGCCTCAGAGGGCAGGAGTCATGTGACCATGTGGGAAGAAGAGGGAACTACAGAGACGGTGAACTAATGCCCAGAGGCCAAGGGCATTATCTGAGAATCCAGGTACTATCACTTTTCAGTCCTGAGAACAAGATTTTGAAATAACTATTGCTAAAGAAAACAGTCACTATTTAGTTTATTGCACTTTTCCTCTTTAAAAAATAAAGTATGAGAGATGGAGCTGAACTTTGGTGGGAAAGGAAGCAGAAAGAAGGGAAAAGTGAACTAGGTTTGTTTGAGGAAGAGACCCATCCCAGCTTGTCAGGGATCCCTTACCTCCACCTGTCCCTGCTTGCTGCTTTGATGAGAGAACAGGGCTGGTCTCAACAAGGGCCAAGTCTGAGGATCAAGACAATGGTCACATTAGCCACTTGGACACCTCCCAGCATCCAGTGCTCTGCTAGTTGGCTCAGGTGGCTAATGATGTTAATGAGGTTGAGGTCATGGGTTCAAACCTGGCAATGGACACTTTGCCAAGGCTGGGCAAGCCTCCATTGTGTAACCAAGGAGGACCCTGGAAATTACACCCTATGTATAGAGCAGCCCTCTCAGACCAGGCAGCCATCACCCAGATGGAGGCTGCTATGACAATGGGCCCCAGGAGAGCCAGAGCGGGAGCAGGGTTCACCATCCCCACCCCTGGGTAAACAATTCAAAGCAGTGTACCCCTCCCACCTGCCATGGGGGGGGGTCTGGTGCTACCCTCATATGCAATTTGCAAACTGTCCTATAGTTTCCTTTGGGGAAAGTCAGCCTCCACCTCTCTTCTCTGCTGCTGTTGGCAGCACTGAACCCCCAGCCTGCCCTCTCTCTACATGGCGTGGCACTGATATTTTATGGTTGACCATGATTAAGGAAGTTGGCCAAAGACCTCACTACAATGGAGTGAGAGATCCAGGGAGAGCAGACAGGACAAGCTAATCCTGCAGCCCTCTCCACACGGGGTGGCCACATGAGCCCCCAGGCTGGGGGCTCAGGCCAACAAAGCTTTCCTGGGAGCCCTTTCCACACCAGACCAATGGAGTCTGGAGGCACACTCCCTTGGGGCCTCCTTTCAGGGATAACCTCCTGGTTTCATGCCTACTCCATCCTTGGAGGCCCAGTTGAGAGGAGCAGAGGGAAGCAGAGAGGAAGGAAGAGTGTGTCAAACACCACAGAAGCTTCGGGAGGCACAGTGCCTTCATTATGACCTTAGGTACATTTCAGCTCCTGAAAAGTTAATTCTGAAATATGACTAGCTCAGGTACTCTTTCTTCCTGACAACCTCTCCACCTCTCCTGGACTTCTTTCTCTGTAGACTCCTGAGAACTCCAACTTCCTTGAAAGTTTGAGCCCATGGAGGCACCTGCTGAAGCGAAAGGGAAAATTGGTATCCTGACTTGAAAACACTTGAAAGGCCCAGCATGTTGCACTGAATGTGCAGATTTGGACTCACACGCCCATTCCCTGTGGCTGTTGCTTCCTCCATGGAGACTGGGAGCTTGACCATCTTTAGGAGGGAAGCGTGGGGCACATCCTGGATGGCCGCAGGAGTAGAGACCTGATCTGATGCCTGACTTCAACCCCCCAACTTCCATCTGAGGTGAAGCCTTTACCAAAACGCACCCAGCTCTCAGCTAGTCCTACTAGTGGGAAGAGCCAGCTCTGTGCGTAACCCAAAACAGCGTGTAATCTTACAAAGCATTTCAATCTGGCCTTAGAATATAGGATACGAATCAGGCCTTCTGAAAAAAACATGCTGTTTGCTTGTGTAACATTAGGTTTAAGTCCTTAATCAGGTTTTACTTAAGCTGAATTGGTGTGTGTTTCCTCAAGGTACAGCCATTGGATGGGAGGCAAGGCATCCAGGTGGAGCCGGGGCAGGGGAAGAAGCCTGCCTGGCATTGCACACCCATAGAGGGGACTCAGGAGTTGACTCCATTGGGCTTATGCCCAAGAGCAAGTGAGATGCCACAAGCAAGTAAAGGTGACTCATTTTAAGAGACAAGTCTATATATGGCCTCGACTTTGTGACTGAGCCCCCCGACAAAGTCACTGGGGATGGAGGGGCGATAAGGTCTGTGGGCTGAGGGAATGTTGGGAGCATCCTTACTCTGGTCTGGGCCTACGACCCTGCAGTTTCTTGAGCCACCACTGCTTTCAAGAGGACGGGGTTGAATCCAGAGATCCCAGGGGTTGGGAGCAGGGGAGACTGGGCTATTGGGTTGTCTGTGTGGACTTGCTTTGAAAGAAAGGACAGGGCCAGGAGGTGTATATTAATGGACCATCAGCTGTCCCAGGTCCTTCCATACTTGGCACCAGGGTTTCTGGTGGGAGGAAGGTGAACAGGTAGAAACCCTATGAGATTCCCAGTCTTAATCAGAGATCTGCTTGACAATGGTGGCCCATATTTTGCTTTAAACCTTGGGGTTATTTTTCTGAAATCTAGGAGTGAGGCGGGGGAAAAGACTAGAGGAAGAGATTTCCCGAAGGATATTGAGGGGGAGAGACGCAGGCTAGGGAAAGATGATTAAATCTGATCTTTTGTTTATGCCTATTAATTTATAGCTATGGGGGCAGAACAATGGATCTGAGTATATGTACACATTTCATGTGTGGTGTGGGTGTGTGTTCTTGGGTGTGTGTGCTGTATTTTGTGTACCTAATATGAATAAATGTATTGTGTGTATAAACCGAGTTTGTATTTTGTGTGCAGAAATAATAGTAAAGTATCTTTTGTGTATTCTGTATGTATACCCATGTGTCCATGTATTTTTTGTGTATTTTGCATCTGAGTTGCAGGTTTGTACGTGGTGTATGTAGGCATTTGTATATGTTCTGTATTGGTAAGTACATTCCATGTCTGTGCTGAGTGTGCGTATTTTGGATATAGGTATAACCGTATACCTTTTGAGTGCCCTTTTCATTAATTTGGTCTCTGTGTATTTTGCATGTGTGGTGCATGTTTTGTATTTGTGTATGGCAACAATGTAGAGCTCTTTTGTGATGGGTGTGCATGTCTGTGTGCTGGTGTGGGTGAACATTTTATAGTCCCAGGTCAAGGACACTGGGATAAAATATCTACCCCACAACCTAGGCCTTAGGTAGGGGTTGTTCTACCATCTATTTTCCCAAGGTCTGCGTCCCTCCACCCTATGTCTTGGAAATGCAGCACCACCTCCCATATAGGAGAGGAAGAGAAGCACAGAGGCTTTGCGCTGGGCCTGGGATGCCCTGCAGACCCCTGGGGATGTGGGTGACCAGGAACTAGTGAGCACCCTGGGCTGGTGCCCCACCCCCCCAGGGTAACTGTAGGTGCTGAAGAGCCAACAGTGAGGCCGGGGCTGGAGTCATGGCTGGGCAGCCTGACCACACAACTCGCTGTGTTTGGGAAATTTAAGCTATTATGTTGAAAGGCAAAGAAGCCCAGTTTGTGAGGCAAAAGCTTCCCCACCTCCATCTATTCCAGGGCCAGCTGAACTCTACCTTTAGGCTATGCAGTGCTCCTTCACTCTCAGCCTATTCTGGGGGTGGGGAATGATTCTTTACCCAGCCTTTGGTTTCTTAAGCAGCCCTGGTTGCCAGTTTAATGCGGAGAGAGCTTGAGAGAACATGATGCCTGTGGATCAACTAGGGATTCCATCCCTTGGTCCTGAACTTCAGAAATTTCCACATAGAGGAGGTTTCCTTTCAGCCCAGACCTGTGGAATTGGGTCCCCAGGAGCCCTCCTCCTTAGTGTCCTTGGTTTCAAAGCAGGTGATCCATTCTGGCTCTTTGGGGAAAGATTCATGAAAGTGACTGATACAGAGGCAAATGACCATGTTGTTTTTGTGTATTTTGCATCAGAGTTGCAGGTTGTGTCTTCGTTCATGGTATATGTAGGTCTCTTGTGTATGTTCTATATTGGTAAATACATTCTACGTCTTAAATAAAAACCGGACAGGGTGGGGATAGACGAGAATGGAGATGATGAAGATGATGGGCTGTAGAGAGGAGGCCTGGGTTGGGTCTGGCCCAGGACAGCTGGAGCTGTGAGGGCCCTAGGGCCCTTGTGCACTCAGTAAGACAAGCTTCAGCCATGAGAAACTGAAGCTGCAGCACATGGAGGGCAGAAAGACAATTCGAACATCTAAGAATCCATGAAGACTGGAGTGTCTGAGGCAATGGCAGCAAACCTAGGCCCAGTGGGATGACCAATGAGACAAATTAACCCATTAGGCCTCTGAGACAACCAACCCACCAAGCAGTGGATTTGCTCCTGAACCTGAACTCCAGAGAATGACTATATATGTATGTGTGCATATATACATATACACACGTATGTATGTATATATATGTATATATAAATATATATATATGTGTGTATATATATATATACACTCTAGTGCACATAGTCAAACACATGCATATATTGCCCTGTGTCAAAAATATTGCATAAGCTTATACAAGGTTCAAATGCAATTTTTTCTATAGCTAGCTAGGTAGAGGAATTCGTGAAAGAGATACTCGATACATATTTATATACACTGGATCCACAGATCCGCCTTTCCTCAGGACGAGATGCCCCAGTCAGCTATACAGTCATGCCCATGACTAGGTTAATTCCTAAGGTGCAGTCACGTGAGGTGTTTAGACACTGCTTTCCCTGCTCACTTTCCCGGCTTTGCAGAGCTGTGTGCCCCCATTTGGAAGAACAGGGATGGGGTGGGCTGCAGGGCCAGAAGTTTTGGTTCCCCACCCCAAACAGTCTATTTTTTTTCTCCTGATTGAGGGCTTTTGTCTTCTGATGGGAAAAAAAAAAACAACCCTTGTTCAATGCCATTCCTAGGCTATTAATACTCTAAATATTAATACTGTGTAGGCTACTAAGAAAATAGGTTATCTCCTGTGTTTTAAATATTGAGATTCATGCAACAAACACCCATGCAGCTCTATCGAATCACTGGTAAATTTCACTGCAGTGTCAGTGTAGCTGGGCCCCAGCACTAGGAAAGCAGATGCCTGCAACCTCCAGTGTAACGAAGAAATCAGACATGTTGTTGTGACCCTGAAGCCTGCAAAAATGGTGAAATCTGAAGCTGAGAGGTCCCTTGGTTTGTTAGCTTCTCCCCGTAGGGCTAAGGGAGCAAATGTGAAACTTGACAACTCACATTCGGTCATCCTAACTGTCCCTCCCCTGGGCTTCCCTCACATCGACACTGCAGAGAAAAAACCAAATGCAGTATTTTCCGTTATGAAACACAAGCCTCCGGAGCGTCTGCTTGGCAACTGCAATTCACAAACCCCCAGCCTGTGACACAGAAAGTAATTCCAACACACAGCACTGTGTGTTCTTTTCAATGCAAAAATGGGAAAGACCTTTCGAATAATTAGCAGAACTTTAAAGCTAAGCTACCGTGGTTTTCCTCTGTGAAGGGGGAGGTAGGCTCAAGTGGGGTGGTGGGGGGAATTGCATCTCCGAGATGCCGTGTGCATTTCATTAGGAAGAAAAGGTGACACTGATGTGGTGGGTTCTGTATTTGCTATGAGGTGGCCTCAATGTGTCCTTCTGAAATCCTGGCTTCCATAGGTGACTCCCATCTTTGGAAACCCCTAAGCCGGTGATGAAGATTTGCATGAAAGCCATGGATACATATTCTGTGTTCTAAATCAAAAATCAAAAGATCAAAAGTCACTTGCACGACTATTGCTTTCCATGCAGAACCAGATACACACTGTAGAACACACTGACTACAATGCAGGCTATTATGCAATATCTGCATTAGTTCCATTGAGCTGTGAGTATGTTAATAGGGTTCAATCAGACATCAGTTAACATTTTGGTAATATTCACATAGTTTGTATTAGCCAAAGTGCAGTTGGCTGTTTTCAAGTTTTCCTCTCTAAAGTCCTCGTTACTGTTGTTTACCCCCTCCTGGATCTCCATGTAGTCAGACTTACTAATGGTAGAGGCACTTCTACTTTTCTTTAGGTCAGGGGAGGATGGGATCTTTGGACAGCTCGTCACTTGCAAGTACTGGGCCTGTTCCTCTCCCTCTGTCTCCCGGTGGTAGAAGTAGTTGAAATTGGACACTATGACGGGGACAGGTAAGGCAATGGTTAACACACCTGCAATTGCACATAGAGAACCCACGATCTTTCCCCCAATAGTAGTTGGAACCATGTCTCCATAGCCTACAGTTGTCATGGAGACGACTGCCCACCAGAAGGCATCCGGGATGCTCGGGAATTGGGACTCTCGCTCATCGGCCTCTGCGAAATAGACAGCACTAGAGAAAAGGATGACCCCGATGAAGAGGAAGAATATCAGGAGGCCCAATTCTCTCATGCTGGCTTTGAGGGTCTGACCTAGAATCTGAAGACCTTTGGAGTGTCTGGACAACTTGAAAATCCTAAAGACTCTTACCAACCGGATGACTCGAAGGATGGCCAGTGACATGGCCTGCTGGCCCTGCTGAGCATCTTCTGGCTTCTCAGCCAGCTCTGTTCCCAGGGTGATGAAGTAGGGGATGATGGCTACAATATCAATGATGTTCATGATGTTGGTGAAGAAGCCGGCTTTGCTGGGACAGGCAAAGAACCTCACCAAGAACTCAAAGGAGAACCAGATGATGCAGAGGGTCTCTACAATGAAGAAAGGGTCGGTGAAGGAAGTGGACTGCTGGTACCCGATGGTGCTATTGGAATAGGTATGGAAGGTCACTCCACTGCCATGCATGTCTTCATTCTCATCCCGGAATATGGGCAACGTCTCCAGGCAGAAGCTGACGATGGAGATCAAGATCACCATGACAGATACAATAGCTATAATCCTGGCAGGCCCTGAGCTCTCTGGGTATTCAAAGAGAAGCCACACCTGTCTCTGAAATTCATTTTCGGGTAGAGGACGCTCTTCCTCTTTGATGTAGCCTTCATCTTCCCGAAACATCTCCATTGCTTCTTCTCCCAGCTCATAAAACCGAATTTCTTCAGAGAATATATCTAAGGGCACATTCACGGGTCGTCTCAACCGGCCCCCAGACTGGTAGTAGTACAAAATGGCATCAAAGCTTGGGCGGTTCCGATCGAAAAAGTACTCATTCCGGAGAGGGTCAAAGTATCTCATCCGCTTCTTTGGGTCCCCTAAGAGGGTCTCTGGAAACTGGGCTAAGGTCTTTAGCTGGGTCTCAAACCGCAGCCCTGAGATGTTGATCACCACCCTCTCACAGCATTCGTGGTCTGCTTCTGGGTCATAGGTGTCCTGCGGGTGCCCAGGGAGGGCAGCGGCCTCATCCACTGGGTCTCCGGTGGCTACTGTCATAATTGGAACCAAGAGAAGCGCCTCTCGCTACGCCTTCTAGCTGCCTGGAGGCAGGGAGCTCAGGGTGCTGCTTACGGCCCCAGGAAACACAGCAGCATTGGCCTGCGCTCCTGCAGGGGAGCCCCCAGGTCTCTCTGAGAGCCAGAGAGATAGCCCCGCTTGGCTGAAAGACAGAGGCGGTTAAGGACATAAGACCACTCAGCATTGGCAACTCGACCTGGGTTGCTGCTTTTTCTCTCTCATCTCTCAGCCAAGAAGCTCAAAAATATGACCACCACCACAAAAAAGTAAGATTTATGTTCACCTTGTAGCCTGGCTGGGGATGAGAGGGGAGCAGGTGGTGGTCTCTCAAGAAAGCTCTGGAATGCCCTGCACTGGGGGTAGGTGGCTGGTACAGGTCCCTCTGCACTGCACAGGCTTCATGGAGGACAGCCCCATACCAGAGGCTGGAAGGGAACCTTCTCCCAGGCAGTGAACTAATGTCTTGCAGATACCTGCACCCTGGGAGGTATTTGCAGTGGTGGACCTTGGGCCTGGGTCTCTCTCATTGCCCACACCCCAATGACTCTACACATGGCTGTTATTAAACAATAGATTGATTTACCTGGCAAGGCAGGAATCTGCAGCTCTCTTCCTTGCAGAACTGATCCGATGCTGCAGGAATCCTAGATACACAAACAGGCAGCCTGATTCCCCATCACGTCTTCTCACTTGAGCTAGAAATAATGGTGAGTCATTCTGGGCAGGAGGGTAGGCTCCAGGTCCTGGAGGTGAGCTCCAGGGCTGGGCTGGGCTGGAGGGGCAGTGGGATGCCTGGTCAAGGGCACGCAGGACTCGAGGACAGCCGAGATTGGGTCTGGAGCCTTTGAAAGGAAGGAGGCAAGATGCAATGCTCAGCAAAAGCCAGAGTCCTCCTGGCTGTCCTCAGGAGGTGTGACGTTGCCTGGAAAAAACAAGGTGGAATCAGGGCTTTTGGGCAGCTGGTGCCAAGATTTAGGAGGGCGCTGGCAGCTTCTCTTCCATGCCCACCTTGCATTCTGGTGTCACACCTGAGAACTATCCCTCAGCCTCCCAGCCTCCTCTGGGCAGGCTTACATCAGTTGGAAGCATGTTCTCCCAGGGAACAAGCCTTCAGACTTGGCTGGGCCTGTCTCCTCCAGGGGCCTCCCCGGGCTGAGCCAGATGCCCCATTGGTCCTCTGCAGCCATCAGGAGGGACTCTGCACAAAGCCTCCCACCCCCAGGTCAGGACACAGCATCTCCCAAGGGGAGGGCTTCCTACACTGCAGCCTGACTTCCAGCTCTGACCTCTGCAGTCCTGGGAGAAGAAGGGCTCCTCCCCGCTCTGGCCCCCCAACACACACACTCCTTCAGAGCTCATTTAGGGAGACTCCTCACACAGAAAGGTCGATCTCCAAAAGCTGGCTGGCTTGGTCCCAGGACTTACTCTCCCTCAGGGATCCCTAAACTGCAGGCCTCCCTCCGGGCGCGGTGGCATTTGAACTGGGCAGGCGCTCGACCACCGATTTCTCCCCAAGAGAAAATCCCTCACGTCTTCTCCTCGGCAGTGAGCGCAGAACCAAGGCTCAGTCAGCCTGGCTTCGAGGCGGCTTGGCAGCAGCGAGAAGGGGGAACCTGGAGGAAGCCGGCTTCCGGGCTGGCCCCCTGCCGGCCCAATCCTGCCGACCCCAGGGCGGGGAGGGGTCCGGGGCCGCTCCCCATCGCCCCGGGCTCCGGCCGGGATTCCGCCAGGCGCGCTCCGCGCTCGGCTCCGCGCGAGTGGATCAGACCCACCAGCTGGCCGCGGCAGTCAGCGCCACCTTAACCCCCTCCTGCCCGATCCGGAGGGGGCTCGAGCGGCGGGCCCGAGCGCAGCCCAGCTCTTTTGCCCCCAGGATCCGAGGGAGCTCCTAGGCTCGATCTCCTTCGGAAAACACTGGAACCTAAACTCTGGGGGTGGGGAGTAGGCTGCTGCCCCAGATCTTGGCTTGCTCCTAAGAGCGGGGTCACCCCGGCAGCCCACGGCCCCAGGGAGGCGGAAAAGCCCTTCTCTGCCGAAAAGCCGTTTTCATTCCGAGCCGGAGGGGGGAACGCTGCCCGGCCGTCGCAAGTGATATGGGTCCTACCAACCGGCTCTATTTACCAGACATGGTTATGCTGTCACTGCACTTCCCATCACCCACCAGCTCCTCTCTGCGCCCCCCGCCCCGCGCCCCGCATTGCCCGGAGGGTCCCCGAGCCCGTTCCGTGTTCTCTCCTTCCGCTGGACACCAGCCCCCTTCGCCCGCCCCGGCCCGGGCCGGCAGCCATGGTCGGCACGGACTCGCCCGCCCTGGACTCAGCCCGAGCCCGCCGCGCTGCAGGCTGCGCCGCCCGGTGCCCCGCAGCCCCTCTGGGCGCCGCAGCCCAGGCAGGGGGAGGCAGCACGCGCAGCCGAGCGCCCCGACACCCATTTACCCTTCCCGATGGGCACCCGGAGCCTCCATGTTTCTGGGTGACCAGAAGCGCCGGCGGAACCGCGGCGGCGGCGGCGGGATGCGGGCGGCCAGCCGGGAGCCGGCTCTGCAGTCCCGCCGGCGGCGCGTAAGGAGAGCCCGGCCGCCGCCCGCAGCCGCACCGCGCCACGCAGCGCCGCACCTGGCCGCCAGCGAACTCGAATTAAAGGGGCCGGCGGGGGCCCGAGCCGGCGAGGCGAGGCGCGCCGCCCGCCGCCGCCACCACCGGGCTGTCCTCTCAGTGGGGGCCCCGGGCCTCGGCCCCCTCCCCGGGAGGAAAGCACCCCATCCCTTGGCAGAGCTCAGCTTACTAACCAGAACCTCGTGGAGGGCTGAGCTGGGTGCTGCCAGGGCCGGGGCACCGGGGGCAGAAGTTGAGGAGCGGTCATGAGAGACTCCTGCCAACAGTAAGAAGTAGCCAAGGAGGAAACAATCAGTAGCAGCTCTCCCAGGCCCGAGAAGGGATCCAGCCCCGTGGGAAATGTGTTGCTATTCTTATGATGCTGCCAGACAGAATCTGCAGACCCCCTCCTTGCCCTCTAGCGCCGCCTCGCCCCCTCCTCCAGCTCTGCCTCCCACCCGCCTCTTACCCAGCCAAAGCTTTGGCTTCGCAGAGGGGAATGCAGCAGGTGCGGGCCGCAGTATGGCAGAAACTCGCTGCTGTGTTCGTCCCCACCGGGACGAGCCGCAGGAACCGGCAGAACTGCAGCGCTGGCTCTCTGGACTCCCTCCCGCAGAGCCGGGGCAGGGAAGGCTGGGGGACGTGCAGCTGCCCCAGGGAAGCGCCAGCTCCTCACAAAATGGGCCCCTCACAGACCTCACAAAGCCAGCTGGCCCACGGGGCTCTGGAATTGGGAATGCAGCTCACGGCACACCGGGGTGGGTGATGGAAGATGCCCTTTGCTTCTGGAAGAATGTGTGGGAAGCCCTGTCTGCCCTCTGCTCAGATGGTGGATCTGAGAGGGCCCAGGGTGCTCTTGGGAGCCCCGTGACAGCCCCAAGCCCCTGCCAGTTCTGGTCTCCTGTCTGAATTGCTGTTCCAAACAGCGGTTCCTTGAGCCCAAACTGCAGCAGACACGGAGCCCTGTGTGCAGAGGACCTCTAGCCCCAGGGAGGCTGCTGCTGGGCCCTCCTTGCTCAGAGAACCCTCCTCTTTAGGCCTGTAGCTCCTGATGGAAGCTCTGAGAGCCCACAGGGTCCGGGTCTGTGGGATTCAAGTGTTTCATCAAGGTAGTATTCAAGGTATGGTTTAAGACTGGGGGCCTAACCAGAGCTGCAGGGGGACAGTGACCTCAGTGAGCTCTGGGAATGACAGATGACTACCAGGCAGGACTGGTTTGGTTTAGGGCCTCATAGAAGCTGGACTGGCAGTGTCCCAACCTGAGTGTGACCTGGGTGTTTTGGAACCAGCCAGGCTGGGACTTAAACCCCTGCCAGGTCCTAAGCAAGTTCATTCATGTCTTTGGACCTCAGTTTCCTCATCTGCAAAATGAGGATACTTCACAGGCTGTTGTGAGGGTTAAACTGTTTATGATGCAAAGAGTTTAGCCCCCAGCAGACACTCCGCAAATGATGGTTTCTCCACTCTGCTTCCCTAGGAAACTCCCCTCCTAACTCCCAGCTTCCTGCTTAGCTTTTGGCTCTTTCTCTAAGTGCCCAGTCACCAGGTTCTCTCTGCTTCTCAGTCTGCCCACCCCTCCTTCACCAAACTATCCTCCAGAACTCTGCTTCACACTCCTTCTAGAGGCTTCCCCCGACCAGCCCCCAGGGCTCTCTTCCTCCTTCTTGCCACATAGGGTCTTTCTGTCAATTAAAGCACAACAGTCTTATCCATTTCATCATGTCCATATATTTTCTTGGACCTCCTCTGTTGAAAAGAAAGCCGTGGACAGAGAAAAGTTCTCAAGGGAGAATTAATGTGCTCATTGGTGACATATGCTTAACATGTGTCACTGTGCCAAACACCTCTAGCCCAGTGGGACGTGTAATCCTCACAGCTCGAGGAGGTGATTTCTACATCAGCACCATCGCAGAGAAAAGGAAGCTGAGGCAGAGAGATGAAGCAACCTGCCCAAGGCCACCGAGTGGTGGCTCTGGGACTTGAATGAGGTCTTGACACACCTGTAACCCTCACAGTCCCTGCTCAGGTAGAATGAGCAGCCTTTAAATTTCCTTTCCTTCTCTGGGATTTTCCTCTGACCCTCCTTCCAACTGATTGGCCTCAGGGTCATGGCATCCTACCTCTCCCCTTTAAAGTCTGATCTAAGTGTGAACAACAGCCAAAAAGAAATTAACCAGAGAAGGAAAGAAATTAACCAGAGAAGGAAAGAAATTAACCAAAGAAGGAAATTTAAAAAAGAAGCGTAAGAGTTGTTCAGGGCTCTACCTCTGTGGCTCCCGCTCTGAAAGGTGTCACTTGGTTTGGTAATGCTGTGTGAGAAAAACAACGGGGCCCAATTCTTACCCCTGACACTTGCTAGCTGTGTGAACTTGAGCAAGTTATTTCAACTCTGAGCCTCAGTTTCCGATCTGTCTGTAGGACAGCAAAATGACTTCGCAGGGGTGGGGGGTAAGGATTAAATGAATTATGGAGTGGACAGCCAGCTAGCTTAACCTAGGTGTTTAAGGTCACCATTTCCCATTTTGGCCACGAAAGATCAGCTGGAGTGCCCCTTGATGCCCTCCCTGGGGCAGGTCAAACCCCAAAGACCACTCCCTGCCCCTTCAGTCCAGTTTTCTGCTTGGGAGCCAGGTCCTGCTTTCATCAGAGGGAAAGACTGGTGACCGTCACAGCGAGTGACCGGCCCCCGCCCAGCACAGGGAAGGTGTCGTTTCCTGCCCTCCAAGACTACAGCCATTGAAGGGAGGACTTTTTGACGGTGCGTCCATGGCCACACCGACCCCCATCCCCACCCAAGCACCACAGGGACAGGAGGGAGGGGCTTAGTTTTTTCCACCACAATTTATGAACATAGGGGCCTCTAGAGGGGTCACTCCCAGAGGACCAGCTCTCCCTCCTTGCATGACTGCCACCTCTGCTGATGCTTGCTGTAAAATGGGGATACTTCACAGGCTGTTGGGAGGGTTAGCCCACGAACCCACCCACCCACCATGGCAGCACAGCCCCTGCTAGCCCACCAGAAGCAGGGCAGGAAAGCATGGAATGTGAGCCCAGGCACTGGGTTGACAGCTCTCCACGGACCATTTGATTTAATCCTTGCCACCAGCCAGTGGGAAAGGTGCCATTATCTCCATTTTACAAATGCAGATACTGAAGCTCGGAGAAGGCAAGTCGCTGTCCAGGGTAATTTAGCCGGTAAGTGGTGAGGCTAGGATGGAACTGGACTGTCTGATTCCACAAATCACCATTCCATTCTGCTGCTTGCTTCCACTGTTAGCAGAGTGGCAGGCCTCTGGGCTCACTTCCTGGTCTCAGGAACGTGGATTCAATCCAGCAGAACTTGCAGAGCCTCAGGGCATATCAGCATGTCCTGTGGAGGTTGCCCAACCCAACGGGAGGTCTGTTTTAGAGGCGGGTTGGTGCTGATGGTGATGAACTCTTCACACCGAGGGAGTCGGGGCTGTGGTGCATATGATTCAGGACCTGAAGGCTCTGCCCTATGCCCTGTGTTGGAGCAGCTCTAGTGATTCTTCTCTCATCTGCAAGACCCAGGGCTCAGCATCCCTCACCTTGGCCAAGGGATATACAGCACAGAGCATCGGACCAGGGCTGTAGTCTTAGCATGCAGAGCTGTGTGACCCAAGGCCACTCACTTGACCTTTCTGTGCCACAGTTTACTTGTAAAATAGGAAGGATAACATTTCCCGCCCCCACTCCCTTTGTTTCATAGGGTTTAAAGAGAAAGAGGGAGGAAGGAAGGAAGGAAACTAACATTCACTGTTAGTGTGTGTTACAATCTCATTTGTTAGGATCAAAGAGAAGAATATGTGTGGACACACTTGGAAAAGCCAAAAGCCTGATCCACGTGGAAGAGTCCACTGTTCTTGTGATTGTCGTCACTGCTGTCGTGACTGTGCCCTGCCAGTGTGCGTCATGCCTGACGTCTGAGGACTTCCCCCGGAAGCACAGTGAGCATCATTGCAGCCCCCTACTTATCTGAGAACTGCCTCCTACACATCTCCTAAGGTGGTCAAGGGCTGCCTCCTGCAGGAAGCCTTCTGAGATTAACTCCTGCTGCCTCCAAGGAACTCCTGTATGGAGGCCTGGGCCTTGGTTCCTGTCCTGAATTAGCTGCTATGCACTCATCCCACCGTCCTGCAAATCTTGGCCAAATAGAAGAGTACATTAAGGAATGGTTGAAGGGGGTGGGCCTTCCCTCATCTTTTGGAGCCACTCCCCTGTGTCAGGCACTATGCTGGTTGTCTCACAATCAGGCCCCTGCTGTTAACACCCAAAGGCAGAATAGCATAGTGGTTGAAGCACAGCTGTCGGTGCTGGCAGGTCCAGGGCCTGACCCCAGGCCTGGCACCTTTTGGCTCTGTGACTTGGTTCCTCACCTCATATTTCTTTTGAGTGATTGGAATGTAAAGCAATTAGAACAGTGCCTGTGCCCTAGCAAACACTAAGCATTAGCCGCCAGCAGACCATCCTCTCAGCACGGTCACCATGGTCTTCTCTATTAGGAACGGAAGTGGGAGAAGTTTATGATGAACTGTGAGAGCAGACGCCTTCTGTGTCCTAGGCCACATCCCCTGGACCACCTATAACTTTAGCTGCCCGTGGAGGAAGTTCGGCTTCTGGGCATGCAGGCAGTGTCCCCCGCCTCAACCACAGCGTCTCTGGGCTCTTCTGATGCAGGACTGTTTCTGTGGCCAGGGTGGCTCACTCAGGCTGCCCAGCGTGGCCTGGATGTTGGGAGAGGCAACTCTGAATGCCCTGACACCCCGTCTGTAAGAGGGACAGTTCACATTCTCCAGCCGGCACCGCATATGGCTGCCATCTGTACCGAGTCCCGGTGGCGCACAGAGGAAACCAGCTCAATCCCGTGAGCCAGCTGGCCCGGGTCAGATCAAGGTCCGGAGCAAGGATGCTCCCTGGGGCTGCTCATGGCTGGCTCCCGCGGTGCTCTGTCTTCAGCCCAGGCCTGTCTCCACGGCTGCAGGCTCATCAGCCCCGCTTCACAGGCCTGCTTCTCCCTCTCATTCTCCTTGCTGGGAGTGGACACCTTTTACCCTGTTGCCCAAACTAGAAACCTGGCGGTCCTTATCAGCTCTCTTTGCTTCCCCCCACCCTGACATCACCCACAGCCAATGCATCACTTGGCCTTGGCATCTGTTCACTTTTCTCTGACTCCCTCTCCCTCTCCTGCTACCCTGGTTTAAGCCACCTGCAGGCATAGTCTGGGCCACTGCAGCCTTTCCTGGTGCCCTGCCTTTAGACTAGCTTCCGCCTCTCTTCTCCCACCACGGTTGTCATGCTTATCCTCCTAAAGCGCAAATCCAATCATGTCACTTACTTCTTAACTCCTCTTTGGCTCCCTATTGCTATGGCTCCTGCTTTGGCTCCCTAAACTGCATGACCTAAAAGGCAAGCAAAGCCCTTCATGATCTGATGTTCCCCTGCCCTCCCTTTGTCCCTCATCCCAGAAGTCTATATTGGCATCAAATTAAATTATCTTGAAGGCTCAAATTGGCTTAAAACACACAGATTAACTAAAGACCTAAAGTCCGATAGGCCTGGGATTGAGTCCTGGCTCTGCTGTTTGCCACTCATGTGACCTCAGGTGGGGTATTTTTCTTCTCTGAGTTCCAGTCTGTAAAATGGGAATAATTATGCCTAATTCTCGCTCCAAGGATCAAATGAGAGAATGTGCACAGGGTGTTTATCTCAGTACCTCACCTGCAGGAAGGGCTAAAGAAATATGAGCTTCCAGATGGTTCCAGGCTCCCAACACAGAACACCCTGCCCCCCACAAAACCCCAATGACTACTCTTCTAACATTCAACTCATGTCACATCCTCCACGAAGCCTTTCTGGACCTTTTCTCTGGTCCCCACCCTCTAAGGCAATGCCCGAATGCTGTCTGGGACACAGGTTATCACATCGAGTTCCTGGGTCTGTCTCTGTCCCTATGTTGTCTTCCCCTGGGCAGGGGGCACCCTGAAGGCAGGGGCGCGTGTCTTCTGCCTGCATCCCTGTGTTTGGTCCAGGCCGAGCACAGAGCATCTGGCCCAGCCGTGTGTGTGAACTAGTGAACACCGGCAGGTGCGTGGACTCCGTGGCACCCCACAGTTTAACCATCTCCCCCTGCCTTTCAGCCCCCAGACTTGGCATCTCTGGAAGGCCCCTGCTTCTGAAGAACCCTGAGTCACCACAGGACCAGGCAGGGGCTGTTCCTGACTCTTGCCTTAGGCCTAGAGGGGTCAAGAAGGAGGGCCGGCCTTACACCAGCCACTGCCAGGGGGCAGAGCATCGCCCAGAGGATGGCAGAGTGGGGAGGATGACTGCCTGGAGGTATGTGGCTCCTTATTTCACAGAGAGGTTAGGCAACTTGCTCAAGGTCATACTGCTGGTCCAGGCAAGAACCAGGATTTGAATTCAGGCTCCAGAATTCATGGTCTTAACTATTCTGCTGTGCTGTTTTCGTAGCTCGAGTATCCTGGCATCCTATGGGCTGGACTTGATCTTGTCCACCTGTCACTCTGCGCTTTAAGCTTTTCAAGGACTCCTAAGGACTCTTCGACTCACTTTCCTCCCGCTTCTGCACGCATGCTTTCAGGGACGGTGCTTACTCCCTCTCACCGTGGGCCATTCCAATTTTGGACAGAGCTGACTTTTTGATTGCCTTTCGTTGACCTGGAATCTTCCTTTCTGAAGCCTTCACTCAGGGGTCTTCATTCCACTCGTGGCCGTAGAGTACGATTCTGCACCCACCTCCCCAGCACATATCTGCACGTCACAAAGTTGAAGAGAGTGACCAGCAGCCCCAAGGCCTCTGTTCTTTGAGGTCACCATCCCTGGGCCCTCACCTCTTCCTAAAATGCCATGGCTTAAAGCTTTGCATCACCCTGCCATCCTCTGAATGGCTCATTAAGTATGCCTTACTTATTAAGTAGGCGTTACTCATTAAGTATGCCTCATGAGAGGTCCCCACTGGAGAGGGCTTTGGCCCAGGTGTGGCCCAAACAGCCCAGAGGTGGGGGAACCATCACTGCTCTTGCCCCACGAAGGCAGCCTAGCACACACTGTCTCCTTAGTGTCCACAGCCCGGGGCCTGGTTGTTACTATAACCACTACATCCTTCTTCTCTCCTCTTTACTGCCTTTAGTCCATAGAGAAGGGGAATAAAACAGACAAACCAGAAGCAACTTGATACCATGGAAAGACAGTCAGCTTGGCAGTTCCAGCCCCAGCTCTGCCACCTTGGGGCATGTGACCTTGAGGAAGTCATTTCCCTTCGCTGCGCCTCAGCTGCTTCCTCTGTAAAATGGGAAAGCTGGACCTCATGAGGTACATGGCCTCTTCTTGTTCTATGACTTGTTCTTCGACTTTGCCCCAGCCGAGGAATGGGAGCCCCATACAGACAAATAGACATGTCTCATTTATGCTCCACTAGTATTCTAAGTGAGCTGATTATAGCTATTCTACTGAGAGAACATAGAGGCTCAGAGAGGTTGTGTGGACCTGCTCAAGGTCACATGGCTCTAGTAAGTGGCAGAGCTGGGATTCGGGCCCAGGCCTCATTGATCCCCAAGTCAGCAGTTCCCCCATCACATCTCGCCGCCTGTTTAAAAAGGGTGGAAGGAATTTTGGAGCTGCCAAATCACTTTGAAGCGAATCCTGAAGTAATTCAAAACAGTGCAAACCTGATGCTCAGAGCATCTTAATAATGTTCTCTGAGTCCAAGATGGGTCATTACAAGGGGAACTCAGGGAGTCTTCAATTCTGAGCACCTACGGAGAGAAAGTGGGTTTAAACTGCAGTGAGAGGGTTCAGTTAGATATGGGGGAAAATGATGGACTCTGTGGGATATTTGACTGACTAAGGGACCCAACGGAGACCTTTAAGAACAGGGTAGGGGCCTGATTGCCTGCTACGCACCACTTAGGGATGGCCTTCCCCGGAATGCTGAGGAAGTAGAATTAGGTGGGTGAAAGATTGGATAGGAAAATATCGGCTAGCAAATCCGCGTTTGTTGAATGGAATGAGTTCTGGTCTGGAGAGGCAGCAGGGCCTTGTCCAGGGAACTCAGATCTGGGGTTCTGGATGATTCATACTTTCTGACCTGTCTTTGAAGAACGGGAAAGAGAGGGAAGATAGAGGATTGAGCCATCTTGGCAAGATTCCTGGTGTTGCAGAGACAAGATGCACCTGGGAAAGTGAACGGAAGGCAATCAATGAATGAACAAGGGCCTAGGGGGCGCGAGGAATAACTAGATGAGGGGACAGGGCGTCAGAACCCTGTACTCCTACCCCTCCACACTCCCAGCCCAATCTTGGCCTGCCTGCTTTGCTCCTGAAATTCCAGGATCATCCAACAGTGCCACCCAGTGGCGATATGGGTGAGGTGCGGAGAGGTGCCCAGGGAAGCCAAAACCAGATGGGGGAAGAGGGAGAGGACCCAGCCACTCAGAAAGAGAAAACTCTGAGCTTCTTCCTGCCTTGAGGGTGTGGTGCTGGGCTGTCCACGGGTCTCTGGGTCTAGGCAGAGATGTCCTATAAGAGTCCTGCACACCCCAAGGGACTTGCTTTCTTCTCTGATCTCTGGCCCTTAGAATCTGCTGCGTTAAGCCATAGATCCCCAAGCCAGCTTGGCCGTGCACTTGAAGAGGCAGGGGTGTCTGCAGCCCCTCCCCCGGGCCTCCTTTTCTGGGGTGAAGAGGGGCTGTGGAGGCAGCTGCCAGCTGGCCCTCCCCCTGCATTCCTCTGGTCACAGCCAAGGTCATGGTTGTTGCCAAGTCAGCACAGTGGGGTCTCTGGGACAGCAGTGGAGGGGCTGGAAGTCACTTCACAATGGACTGCATACCCTTCCCTCCTCTTCCAGCTGCACCCTGTCTGAGGTCCATGAACTTCCGGGAACTAAGCAGAAGTTCTTCCTCTAAGAAAAGTGGGACCCCAGAGATAAATGGTAAAGAAGGTGGCATGGTTCCTAAGAAAAACACAGTAGAACCTGGGAATGAGGGTTCAATGGAAACTCTTCTCTCCAGGCTTCTGTGATACAGATAAGACCTAACAGCGGTGGGTACTATTTTCATTCCTGTTCTACAAATACAGAGACTGAAGCTTAGTGAGGTTGAGTGACTCGCCAATGGCCATGTAGCCAGTGACCAGGTGCAAGAGTCAGGAGCTGAACTGCGGTCTGTCTGACTCACCAGCCCAGCCCTAAACTGGGCACGAGCCAAACACCATGGGGGCACCTGGAGCTTGGCACTTAAGAGCCACTCAACAAATATTAGTTGAATAAGTAGATCCTTCTCTAGAGCTGGAGAGGGCAGTAGAGTGGTCAGCAATTGACTCTAACCCAAGGCAGAATGAACTAGCTTAAATTCAGGAATAAAGTACAAAAGGGCATAAGAAAAGGAAAGCCTTCAGAAAAGATGCGGGATTTGAGAGGTGTCTTTAAGGAGAATGTCCAAAAGCCTGAAAGAGGTGTTGAGGCAAGGGTTGGGGCTTTCTGCCTGGGAAATCTGTGTACCTCACCCCCTACTTCGTACACCCGTCCACTCGCTGCAGAAAGGCTCTCCAGGACAGCCCATCTCAAGCAGCAACCTCCACCACTTTGCACCTAATCATGCTGTATTTCTGTTCATCGCATTTATCTCAACCTGTCAATTTGCTATGTACTTATTTGTTCATTGTCTTATTCCCCTACTACTAGAACGTAAATTCGATGAGGAGGGATTTTGAGGATTTTTCTATATTTCCTTATTCCCAGTGCCTGGAACACTGTGGGTGCTCAATACATAATTGTGAAATAAGTGCCTAAGTGAATGAGTGAATTCCAGGGTCAGGGGACAAGAGGGACAGAGCACAGAAGAAATCTCACCTGTCCCAGGAATTCCAGGTCAGGCAGCATGGAGAGACATGGCAAGATAGGAAGGATCATTGAGAAAGACTGGGAAAGGCCTAGAATGTCATGCTGAGGAGTTGATTTATTTTGTCCTGTAGGCAAAAGGGAACCCCTGAGGGTTTTGTGTCGGTGTGTGACAGGAGCCAACCTCGGTTTTAGGAAGATAACTTAGGAATGTAATGTACTTTGTAGTGAAAACATGGAATGGATGATCTGAGAACAGAGGCAGGAAACTAGAAAAAAGAAGGTTGCTTCTCCAGGTGAGAGATGACAAGGGATGAAGGGATGAAGCAGTGAGGATGGCAGCAAAGAGGAAGCACCAACAGGGAGCCATCGCAGGGAGCCAATAGGATTCAGTGGTCAGTGGGATGGGAGAGGGAGGGGAAGCGTGCTGGTGCCTTGGGCTGAGCAGGGGACTCAGAGGGTGCTTTGTGTGTGGCGCCTGTGTGTGTGTGAGCTCACCTGTGTGCTGGGGGATGGAGCTCCCAGGGTGGGCCGTTCTGGCGGATGTGGACGTTTGTGGGGCTGCTGTGACACGCCTGTCCGTTGTCAGCTGGGCGGATGGCAATGCTGGCCTGATGCTCAGGAGAGGGGCCGGGGACTGGGGATGCAGAGTTGAGAGTCATCATCGTGGAGGGGTATTTGAAGCCATAGGGAAGAATGTGATCCTCCTGGATGGCAGCATAGATGGAATGAAAAGAGAAGTCTCTAGAACACCCACACTATGGGGAAAGGAAGGGAGAGGCGGGGAAGGAGTCAGCAGAGCTGTGGTCGGAGGGTCAGGAGGAGGGTGCAAGTGCCGTGGCCCACACAGCTACATCTGGGCCAGGGCCGCACAAACACACCTACAACGCCCTCCGTTGACAGGACTTCACACCCCATCTGAGTCCCGTGGCCTCATCCTTGCCACACAAACACAGGACATGGCAGAGTCTGATAGCACTAGGCCTCCGTTCAGGGTCAATATTTGTACCGCATCAGGGTCAGGACTTCTATTTCAGGCAGGAAGAAATAATTTATTAGTGGCATCTGTAGAGCTAAAAATGTTACTTAAAAAAAAACCTGGTGAAGTCTGACTAGAGTTTTATTCAAAGTAGCCTTATCTTTCTTCCCATTCATCTGTTTGGAAGTGTGGATTGTAATATAGCGATGGGACCAGTATCCCGATGGGGAGAGTTCTGAGCAGGGTTTTCAAGGAGGAAAGACCTGGGCTGGCAGAGGATAGGGGAGGCAGTACGGGGTGGGGGTGGGGGGAGAAGTGGTGGCCACCCGCTTTTGGTGCTTACTGACCACAGGGGGGCCACAGACTTGCAGAAGGCGGGTGACGGGTGCGAAGATGCCATGGGAGCCCAGCTCCCCGCGCTGGGTGGCTGTAGGAAAGGAGGCACAGGGAGGACTCAGGACTCCACCCTGGGAGGCAGGGTCCCTCCGCTCCCTGCTGGGATCACAGGATCCCACACTCCACAGTAGGATGGGTCCAGCCACATGGAGAGCAACCTGTTAGCTTGTGATGAAAGGTTTTTTCTCCTCTTCTAACCCTTCTTTGGAGAGTCCGAGGAACCCAGAATCCCAACCTCCTCCCTGGCTTTGCCGTTCAGTTGAGGCTCCGCCCTGGAAGATCACTGACACCCTCTATTCTTTCTGTTTGGAATTATTGCCCTGGGAGGGCTTTCCTTTTGGGAAGTAAGAGGGAGGAGGCATGGCCCTCTGATGAGAAAGAGACCCAGGAGGGTTACGAAAGAAACATAAGGAGAGAAGGAAAAGGATGCCCAGGTGTACCTTACATCGTTACTTAGACTTCTAATAGGCAGCGCCAACTTGGCACTTCCAATGGAATTCTCCTTTTTGTCACCTAACTCCCAAGCCTGACCCTCCACCATGTCTTTAGGTAGTGCCACTCCTCACCCAATTGCTCAGGCCCCAGTCCCTGGAGACAGCCTTTGACTAACCCATCAGCAACTCCTATTTATTGTCTCTGCCTTCAGTGTATTCTGAATCTTTTGTCTTGTCTCCTCCAAGAACAATCCAGGTGCCAGACACTCATCTCTCTCTTGGGCTCGCAACAGTTCTCCCCGCTCCTACCCTTGCCTCATGCAGAAGCCAGAGTGATGTTTTAGAAACAGAAATCAGGTTGTGTCATGCCTTTGTTCAAAATCCAATGGTGTTCACCACCCTTCGAACTAAACCCACAGCCATTCTGTGGCCTGGAAAGCTCTGAACCATCTGTGCCCTGGATACCTTTCTGACCTCATTTCCAACCACCCTCCTACGTTCATTTGGCTGGACCAGCTGCCTCCTTGCTCATCCTCAAACCCAGCAAGTACGTCCCCGCAGCAGGGCTTGGAAGACTTGTCTCCCAAACATACTCATGACTTGCTCTCTTTATGGCATCTCTGCTTACACATGCCTTCCTAGGAGATGCCTAACACATATTGGGGGAATAAATGAATGAATAAACGAATGAATGATAATACCTGTATTTACCCTGTGCGTGGGTATAGGAAGCACATAGTAACAGCCTGGCCAAAGCTCTCTTGTCTTGGTTTTGAAATCTGCTCCCATTCCCAGGGGTCCCTCTGGACCTGCACAGAGAAGGTGGAAATCACCTCTGTGGAAAGAACCAGATGCATACACAGCTCGAGGCCACCAGAGGGCGCCACACAAGGCAGCATCTGCGCCCTGCGACACAGGCTGCGGCTACAGCAGCCCTCCCCTCACCAGCACCGGAGAGATGTAGAGATGGGAACTGGATATCCACAGGCTAGGGTTTCTGAAACTGCCCCTGGCTCCCTGCATATTCGCTAACCCAGGTCCTGAGGGCCTTTTAAAAAAGGGCAGGTGAGATTTTGAGGCTTAAAAATGGGTTTTTCCCACCACTATTTGTCAAGCTCCAAACCCCAGCACCTCCAAGTCACCTGAGATCAGGTTGCTGACAACAGGCCCTTCCTCCCCCCCTCCCCAAATACAGAACCCAGAAACTGGAGCTTTAATTAAGTAATACAAACCCCTCTACCTGACAAACCCCTTTAATCATCCACC
This sequence comes from Eschrichtius robustus, assembly GCF_028021215.1. Classification (NCBI taxonomy): domain Eukaryota; kingdom Metazoa; phylum Chordata; class Mammalia; order Artiodactyla; family Eschrichtiidae; genus Eschrichtius; species Eschrichtius robustus. The sequence continues at coordinate 97,457,711 of NC_090826.1, forward strand.
CCCTCCAGGAAAAGTGTTCCCAGCCTGTCCAGGATGACTTGGGTCTAATCCCCTTCTAGAAGGCCACTGCTGCATGTAACATCTCCCATAGCAAACGCTGCTGTGAACTGCGATTATGAGAGCCTCCTGAAAGCAGAATCTGGTTTAATGAGGGTGGGGGTGTGGAGAGAGAGAGAGATTAGGCACTAACAAAGGGAGTACCCAGGGCCAAGAGGCTCCTTTCCGATTTCTCAGCCCCCATACTAAGTCTGAAATCTCTAGCATCCAGACTCAATCCCTGTCCTCACACACCCTTCTCCAGACCCTCCCTCTTCCCCCGGGGTGAATCCTGCGTGGGCAGGTCAGCCCTGCAGGCTGCGTGCTGGACAGCATCTTAGAGGTCACCTCGCGGTTTCCAGGGCACATCCAGCATGCTGAGAACCCACTGCTCATTCCCCCCTCCGCCCCATCCCAGGTCCTCATGTTGTGGTTTGGCCCACTGGGCTTGGTGGAGTGTCTTCCCGATGGTACCCACCCTCTGATTCCCAGGCACGGCTGCCCATGGCCTCGCCTGTCTTTCCCGCGCCCCTTCTCAGGGGCTGAATGCTGTGCTGTTCAGACCAGGGCCCTCACTTAGCAGAGAGCCAGAAAGTGGGACTGGGCAGGGCAGGGAGTGAGGCGGTGAATTGCTGCTCTAGCCAACAGATGTCCTGAGCTGGGGATGTGGCAGGGAGGTGAGTTCAAGGATTCAGGGCAGGGCAGCATCTGAAGTGGATGTAGTCGGACTCCCAGGTCCTCCTGTGTTCCACATGGCTCCTGCTTTTTGGCCATTCCCACTGAAAGCTCCTTTTAAAATATCCTCCTCGCCCACCCCCAGGTGCCCCACGTGTGGGGTCACTTTGCCTGCAAAACAAACTGCTTTCATTATGTAACGATGAGTGTGGCTATTCACCGTTAACAATGTGAACATTTACAACGGCCAGCATAGCTTCTGGCCAACATGAGAGGCTGTGGACCGCCTCGCTGAAGTGTGAGAATTCAGCCCAAAGTAAAGCCACTTGACATTCTCTTTTGCCTGGGCAGCCTTGTTACAAGTAAAGGTGTGACTTACCCTGGGGCGTTTTGAAATCCTAAAATAACTAGAGTGCCTCAGTATTACCCCCACAGACATCAGTCTCTGGAGATTCCTGAGTGTCAACACTGGCTTTGGCATCTGACTTGTTCTGTCCTGCAAAGTCCCACTCCTTAGATTGCTGTTTTCTGCTGGGTGAATAAAGGTTCATCTGCTAATTTTTCACAAGTTTCCGTAAAAAAATGGATTAGTGGACTAATTTTAACCATAGCCCTTGCAGGTAACATAACTCTTTAGCCCAACAAAATACAGCCACCTCTGGAACATAAAATGGTATGCACAGCATGGCTATAACTCCATTAAAAGCAACAACAGCTGGTAGGATTTCCAGCCATGGCAGAGTGAAGAGATTGGCAAATCCTCGCATCCAAAAATAATGTTAAACTGGACAAGATTGTCAAAAATAATCATTTCAGGTCTGGCTCTGAAAGTTGATCAAATACAAATGACACATTAAGAAATATGTATTCATAAAAAAACTGTGGAACTTCTGTTAAGAACAACGGGAGTCTGGGGTGTTCTTGCTCCAGGCTGCCCCCCTCCCTTTGAGCTCCGGAGAGTAGAGCTGGCAGAGTGTGGCTGGATGTGAAATCCAGCAGCTTCACTGCTGGAGGAGGCCGTTGATTCAGGGAAGAGGGTGAAAGTCCCATGTTCAGCAGTTTTCAGTGAAAGTAGCAAACTTGGTATAAAACAAATGGGAAAGTCCACTGCCCTGCTTGCTTGAAGTTTCATGCTGCTCGAATTAAAAAAAGAAAAATCGAATGCATCAAAATTATTGGAATGCCATTAAAGCAGTACTTAGGAGAAATTTATAGCATTGTATGCCAATATTACAAAGGAAGATCTCAAATCAATAATTCCAGTTTCTACCTTAAGAAACTAGAAAAAGGAGAGCAAATGAAACCCAAAGTAAGCATAAGGAAGGAAATGAAGATCAGGATGGAAATCAATAAAATAGAAAACAGAAAACAATAGATAGAAATCAATGAAGCCAAAACCAATTTTTTGAGAAAATCAGTAAAATTGATGTAGTCAATTTAACTAGATGAAAAGAGAAATAAAACCATAAATGAAAGAGGTGATATTACTACTGATTCTGCAGACATGAAACGAATAATAAGGGAAAAAATCTAGTGAACACCTTTATGCCAATAAATTCAACAACTTAGCAAAATTTCCTAAGAGACACAAACTACCAAAGCTCACACGAAAGGAATAGATAGCCAAATACCCCAATGCTTATTAAAAACATAAATTTATAGTTGAAAACCTACCACCAAAGAAAATTTCAGGCTCAGATGAATGCTACCAAATATTTAAGGAAGAAATCATTCTACACACACACTTTCAGAAAATCAAAGAAAATACTTCTATCATTACCCTAATACTAAAACCAGACAAAGACATCACAAGAAAAGAAAACTACAGAGCAATATGCTTCATGAACATAAATGGAAAACTTGAACAAAAATTTATCAAATCAAATCCAAAATAATAAAAAAAGGATAATACATCATGACCAAGTGGGGTGTATCCTAGGAATGCAAGTTTGGTTTAACTTTCAAAAATCAACGTAATTCAACATACTAAAGAAATAAAAAAGAAAAACCATATGATTATCTTAACAGACGCATTTGACAAAACCCAATATTCACTCCTGATAGAATCTCAGCAAACTAGGAATAGAAGGGAGTTTTTCAACCTGGTAAAATGCATCTATAAAAAAACCTTTAGCTAGCATCACACTTAATGGTGAACAACAGAATGCTTTCCCCCTAACATCAGGAAAACAAGTATGTCCACTCTAACCATTTCTATTCAAGAGTCTACTGGAGATTGTAGCCAGTGCAATAAGATAAAAAAGAAAAAAAAAAGACATCCAGATTGGAAAGGAAGAAATAAAATTATCTTTATTTACAGATGACATGATTATCTATGTAGAAATCCAATGGAATCTATTTAAAAAAGCTACTAGAATTTATAGATGAGTTTATCCACTTGTCAGGTTACAAGATCAAAGTACAAAAATCAACCATATTAGTTCTAAATACTAGCAACAAACAATTAGAAATTGAAGTTAGAAACATCATTTACAATAGCATTAAAATATGAAATACATAGGGACAAATCTGATAAAAGATGTGAAAAACTTTTACACTGAAAGCTGCAAAACATTGCTGACATAAATGAAAGACCTAAATAAACAGAGGGATATATTACATTCCAAAGTTGGAAGACGCAATATTAAGATGTCAGTTCTTCCCAAAATAATCAATACGTTCAATGCAATCCTAATTAAAATCCCAGCATAATTTTTAATAGAAATTGACAAATGGGATGCAAAGGACCTTAGACTAACCAAAATAACTTTCAGAAAGAACAAAATTAGAGGGCTAACACTATGTGATTTCAAGATTTATTATAAAGCTACAGTAATAAAGATAGTGTGGTATTGATGTCAAGATGGACAATTAGATTCACTGAGCAGAAAAGAAAGCCCAGAAATTGACTTACGCATATATGGACATTTTTGATAAAGCTGCAAAGGCAATTCAATGTGGAAAGGATAGTCTTTTTAACAAGTGAGGCTGGAATAATTGAATAGCTGAATGCAAACACATGAACTTAGGCCCTTCCCAATACCATAAACAGAAATCAACTTCAAAATGGATCATAGACCTAAGTGAAAGAGCTAAAACTAAATGACTGCTAGAAGACATGTAGAAAATTTTTGTGACCTTGTGTTATTGGGAGATTTATTGGATGTGACTAAGAAAGCATGACCTATAAAAGAAAAAATTGATAAAGTCTAATTTTCTTCACCAAAATTAAAAACATTTGCTCTTTGAAGGCACCATCCAGAATGTCTAAAGAATTTCTACAAGTCAATAAAGAGGAGAAAAACAACTCAAACAATAGGCAAGAGATTTGAAGGAACATTTCACCAAAGCATAAATACAAAAGGCTAATAAGCACATGAAAAGATGCTCGACATCATTAGTCATCAGGAAATGCAAATTAAAATCACATTGAGAAACCACTACACACTATAACTATAATAAAAAAGACTGACAATACCAATTTTTGATGATGATGTGGAGAAACTGAAATCACATACATTGTTGGTGGGAGTGACAAATGGTAAATCCACTTCGGTAAATAGTTTGCAGTTTCTTCTAAAAATTAAGCATACACCTATTATCATACTAGAAATTCAATCCTAGGTATCCATTCAAGAGAAATGAAAACATATGTCCATCCAAAGACTTATAAGAGAATGTTTGTAGCGGCACTACTCATCGTAGCCACAAAGTAGAAACAAGCCAAATGTCCACGAACTGATGAATAAGTAAACAAAATGTAGTATATCCATACAGTAGAATGCTATTTAGAAGTCAAAAATGACTGAAGTACTGGTGTATGCTGCTAGATGGATGAACTTCAAAACATGCTAAGTGAAAGAAGCTAAACACAAAAAACACATATTGTATGACTCCCCTCATGTTAAATTTCCAGAAAATGTTATTTCTATAGAGAAATAAAACAGATGAATGTTTGCTGGGGCTTGGGGTGGGTGTGGGGATTGACTGCCAAAAGGCAGGAGTGAACTTTTTGTTGTGCTGGTTGTGTAACTCTCTAAATTTACTACAATATCATTGAATTTTAGCCTTAAAATGAGTGTATTTTATAGTGTGTTAATTATATCTCAATAAAGCTGTTAAAACTACACAAGAACAACTACTACTACATTGGCCCAGAAAAAAGACTGGAAAAATACACCAACATATCAAAAAAGGTTGTGTGGGAGACTCTACTATGAGTGAATTTTTTCTTTCTTTCCTACATTTTCAGTAATCTTTTTACATTTATAATGGAAAATGTAAACATTTAAGCAAAAGTGAATTTGGGACTGTTTTATAAAACCCTACAATGTGGCAAGTCTTGGAAGGGAGTGCTGAGATTGGAGAAAGATCTGGTAGGGAAGGCTCTTTCTAGGCTCCAGAGCCTTCCAGAAGCAAGGCAACCAAAAGGGCTGGGGCTACCAATCCAGAAATCTTGGCGTCGTTTTGACTTCTCATTCCTCTCTCATTGTTAAGACTTCATTTCCAAGCCCTGATAATTCTTCCTTTAGAGTGGTGGTGCTTCTGTTTCTTTGACCATTCTGGTCCACTCAGCCCTTGGACCACTGCAGAAGCATTCTAATGGGGCTGCCTATCTTCAGTCAGTTTTCCCTTCAATCTACTTGGAATAATCTAAACACATTGTTTTAATGAAAGGAGAAAAGCCCCACTAATTATCATGCCACAGTGTAAAACCTCAATAATTAGAACAGTGTGGTGGTCCTGGAACATGAATAAATGGACCAATGGATGAGAACAGAAAGTCCAGAAATAGCTTGAGTACATACATGAATTTATATATAAAAAAGGTGACATCTCACAACAATGGGGGTAGGGCTGACTTCTTAATAAATGGTATAATAATTACTGGGTAGCCATCCTAAGAAAGATAAAGTTGGATCCTACCTCCTACCCTTTCCCAGTGTAAACTCCAAGTTAAAGCTGCAAATGTAAAAAGTGAAACTTAATTACTAGAAGAAATCATGGGGGAATGTTTTATTATCATAAAGTAGAGAATGTCTTTCTATATATGATTCAAAATATCTCCTTGATTGTCTAGAGGTTAGGGTTTGGCATTCTCTCAAAATATCAAAACAATAACATAAAAAATGACAAATTCAATTATAACAACAACAAAAAAATACACTTGTATGTTGTAAAAATTACAGTAAGCAAATTCAAAGGGCAAATGACAAACTAGGAAGAATATTTGCAATTCATAATCCAGACAAAGGGTTAATCTCCTTCATATATAAAGAGCTGAAAGAAGACAATAAAGATAAAGGTAAGCAACACAATAGAAAAATGGGAAATGACCGTGCAGAGTCAGTCCACAGGCAAAGAAATGCAAATGTCCCTTGATATGGGAAAAAATACACGACCTCACTCATAATTAAGAGGAACACGTATTAAGGCTATACTGAGACATCAATTTTTTCACCTATCAATTTTATAAAGTACAAAAATTTGATTACCCACTTTGTTTTCTGAGCTCTGGAGAAACAGCCACTCCTCATTTGTACATTGTTGGTGGGAATGTTACTTGGTTTGACCCCTGTGGAGGGCAATTTGGCAATAGTTTTCAAAATTACAAATGTATTTACCCTTTGACCCAGCAATTCCATCCTAGGGATTTATCCTATGGGTATACCTGAATTTATCAAAGTGACATATGGACAAGTTCATTCATTGCAGAATGACCTGTAGTAGCAAAAGACTGGACAATGCCAAAGTGTCCATCACTAGGGGATTGGTAAAATAAACTGTGGTATATCCACACAGGGAATAGTATGCTCTTGTAAAAAGAGATTGAGTATAAATAGTATATTTAGCATGCTACCTTTGGAGTGTAAAAGTCAGGAGAATAAAATTATACATTTGTATGTGTTCATATCTGCACAAAGAAATACTGGAAAGATACATAAGAAATTCAACTCAGAGGTTACCTATACGGGTTATAGAATGGGGGGGGGGTCAGGGCAGAGTGAGAATATATCAGTGTGTATCTTTCCTTCTTTATTATTTTGATTTTTGATCTGTATGAAACACTACCGTTCAAAACAACAACCAAAAAACCCCTTATTTTTAAAGTTCACAATTAGTGGATGTTAAAAAACATATACTACATAAAACCACCTTGAAATGTCATTCTCGTAGCCCACAGGATCAAGTACAAACTCCTAAGCCTGCACTTGAGAGTCTCAGTTTCCTGGCTTTCTCTCACCCCTCAGCCCAGCCCAGGCCTCAGGCTCCAGCCAAACCAGTCTGGTCCTGCGTCCCTGAGAACATCATGCGCTCTGGGACTTGAGTCTTTGTTCTTTCCACCTCCCTGCAGGGAATGCCACCACTTTCCACTTAAAAACATCCATGACCCGCTTCCTGCTTCCCCTGTGAAGCTTTAATGATAAGAATGTAACAAGGATGATGATGATGATGATGATGGTGATGATGAAGATGTCCATTGTTTACTGAGTATCTACTGCAGTCCGTGTTTCATTGCATCTCATTTAATCTTCCCACCAACCCTATGAAGGAGGAATTGCTGTCCCTGTTTCACACACAGGAAACTGACTCCAAAGGTGGTGTGGCTCTTGACCCAAACTTTGATGTCTGGGGTCACACAGGCCTGGGCTAGACTCCCAACTCAGCTCCTTCCTGGCTCTGTGACTTTGGAAAGTTACATCATCTACAGAAGCTATAATTTAATTATCAGTAAAACATGAATAATAAAAACACCTACTTCAAGGAGTTGTTAAGGATTAAATGAGACACTGAAAGAAAACACTCAGCACACTGCTTGGCACATAGTACGTGTCAAGTTAATGGCCACTCAAAAAGACTTGGTAGTTCCAGATTCTACCCACTGCCCCATGTTGAAGTCTCCCTCCCTTGAAATGTGAAGTCCTAACCACTAAGCCTCTTGTTTATACCAACAAGACCATGCCAGCTAATGCCATGATATCTTGATCTACCTCTGCTTCTCCTTTTCTCATCAGTTAGATCATAATCGCTTCAGGACCAGGACTAAATCCTGGGTTTCTCTATACTCCATGATTGAAGCTGGCACTTAGTAGATGCTCAGTAAATGTTTAATGATTGATTAAGTCTGAAGAAAGAGAGCAGGGAGGGAAAGGAAAAACGGTGAGAGAGGAAAACTAAAATAAAACTGGAGACATCTAAATAGTAATCTAATTATAGAAAATGTTAGTGCCAGACTTAGGTTGGGGAGGAAGTGAGAGAGGCAGAAACTCCTGTGAGGTGGACAGGAAGTGAATAGCAAGGCCAGGAATGGGAAAAGAGGGTATTGAAAGTAGTGCAATGCCTTGAGGCAAACATTTATATTTAGAGGGACCGCTCTTGGGCAATGTTGAGTTTCCCCTTTTCTTGAATTCAGTACCACATGGATGATTGAAATGAGATGAAAAAGCCACTGCTGGGCTTCCCTGGTGGCGCAGTGGTTAAGAATCCGCCTGCCAACGCAGGGGACATGGGTTTGAGCCCTGGTCCGGGAAGATCCCACATGCCATGGAGCAAATAAGCCCGTGCACCACAACTACTGAGCCTGCGCTCTAGAGCCTGCGAGCCACAACTACTGAGCCTGCGTGCCACAACTACTGAAGCTCGCGTGCCTAGAGCCCGTGTTCCGCAACGAGAAGCCACCGCGATGAGAAACTCGCACACCAACAAGGCCTTATTGTTTGGAGATGATGGTGCTGGTTGAAGAGGCTTTTCACTGATCACAGTCTGCACATGCGACCGGATGAGGGGAAAAGCAGTGTACAGCCAGGAGCGTTAGTGGGCACGGGTCCAGCAAAGGTCAAGAAGCACTCCCCAGCTCTGTCCTCCACACTGGGTATGTCCTGATTGGGAGTTGGCATCTCAGTTTTGATCCATGGGCTTTAAAGAAGAGAGAGAAATGGGAAAGAATCTAGCAAAATAGGTGAGGAGTGAAATGCTTTCCCCTTCCTCCATGCTCACCCTCTGGAATCCCACCCATCTATTAAGGTTTGCTTTGAAGAGTCCCCTCCCCCACCATGTCAGGGCTGACCTGACCATCCTCCATATTCCTACAGCACTGGTTTCTACTTGGGGACAGGATTCAGCCCAAGCTGTTTTGTATGAGAAAAATGAGAGAGGAAGACTTCGTTCCCCCTAGTCTGTGAACTCATTGAGAGTAGGTCTCTATCTCATTCATCTCTGTACTGCCTTAGGGGGCCTCGCCCAGTGCCTGGCACCTGGTGCCTGGCATATAATGGGTGTCCCATAAATTTTTGTTGGTTGAGTTCTCTTTGTGGAGGACTGCACAAGAGGAGAGGACTTGAAAGGATACAGGAGGCCAGATACGGTGTCCTTGTGGTACCCTGGACTTCCCATGTCTTATTGCCAATCACACAGGAGTCTCTTGAACATTTTAGACCCATCTCCCCCAACCAGATCCTCGAGAGCAGAGATGGGTTGACTTGTGCTCAGTGGAGGACAAGTGAGGGCTAGATGATTGCTGGGTGAGTGCACACAACTTCACACACTGTTGATTGACTTAGGGCTCAGCGGGGCCCATTCCTTGAGGGTCATGGTCTTGTCCTTCAGACTCAGGAGCAAGTCCCTGGCTGCAGGACCTCCCATGCTCTCCTCAAACTTGCATTTGATTCCATTCATCTCCCAGGACAGATCCTTGAGGATCTTCAAGAGTGGTTCTCAAACTTGGCCTCCTGGGAGAACTTTTAAAATTCCTGGTATCAAGACTACATTTCAGATTGATTAAATCAGAGCATCTGGGATGAGAACCTGACATGAGATTTTAAAAGATCCCCAGGTGATTCCAAGGGCTGATAAGTTTTAGAAACACCTGTTTGGGAAATTGAGTAAGTCTCAATAAAGCAGAAAATTAAATAAACAAGGACACCCATGCCTCTGACACAACATAAATAGAGGTACCATTGTAGGACATTTATTAAAGAGCCAAGGATCTGGTGTGATGACCAGAATTTGTCCAGATGCTGCCAACGTTTGCAGATCACCCTGAGAAGTAGGCCCTGTTGGGTACCTCCTTGTTAGCACACTTGTTCTCTCTTCCCCTGTGTGTTTATTCAGCATTTGAATATTTCTTGCCATGTTTCTCCCCTCACTAGACCACGAGTAACCTGAGAGCAGGAACTGTGTCTTCATAAGCACACTGTCTGACCCGTGGTAGATGAGTGACATATATTTGTGACATAAATGTGTCCATGAATTCATTCATTCATTGATTTACTCATTCATTTATGCAAGCATGTATTCACCAAACGATAATAATGACAGAGAGAAAGGTATTGCATTGGCAGAGAAGGGGAATTAATCAGGAAGAGAGGAAAGAGAATAGATCCCACGAAGAGATAGAATCGAAAGTAGGGAAGTAAAAGCTGAAGAAGAAAAGAAAAGAGAAAAGAATATTCATCGGTGTAATGCGGTGGTAGGTAAGCCAGGCTTTGAGAAGCCAATGTTTTTTAATCAAATGGACTCAAAAGTGAGTTAATAACATCTGTAAGTACTCTGTACTTTTCCTCCTTTTTAGAAAATCCATTAATTACTATGGAGTTATTTGAATCACCTCTCTCTTCTCCAGGGGGTTAGCTCTTGAAGAGCTCCCACCCCTGGCATTTCCCTCCCCGTCCCCAGTGTCTAGCACAGTATGACACATAGTGAAAGCTCAGGAAATACCAAATTACTCAATGAATTGCTCAGTTTCAGTTCCCTCTTCCATTAAAAAAAAAATCATACCTATCCTCACCTCAGGGTTGTTATGGGAAATAATTTAGATAGTATACATAAGCACCTGCTGCATGGCAGGCATCCAACAATTGTTAGTTCATTATTAGTGTTAAGAAAAACAATAAATACTAAGTGCCGACTCTGTGCCAGGCCCTGTGCTAAGTGGTGGCCGACAAGAGATGACCAAAAGTGCAAAGAAATTGCCCCTTTTAGAAAAAGTAAGGATTTGAGGACTCCAGTGTCACCACCTCTCCCTTCACCCCCAAAAGAGCCTCAGCAAACTCCCACATCCACCCGCGACACCCTCCCTGGCCACGCCCTCCCTGCAAGTCCTGGAACCTCACAAACTGGCCTTGCACTCCACCACCACCAGATGGCAGCACAAAGCCCATGGACTGCTCGGCCTATGGCAGGCCACGCACAGTCAAAGCCCTGTGCAGGGTGTCTGTCTGAGAAGGAGGAGACCCAGCCCCTGCCCCTCTGGCCTTGATATGCTGGTTGGGACTTAGAGTTAATGCTTTGGGATTGGCCCCTTCCTTTCCATTTCCAACGCCCAGATTCTAGCCCCTCATCCTGGGGTCACCACCCACCTGCAGGGTCCTTGCTCAGAATCCTTCCCAGAGCACCTTCCTTTCACCTCCGTTTGCTTACAGATCCCCTGCTTTTGTGAAGACTCAGAATCCCCTGTATGGCTCTTAAGGCACACCCCCATCAAAGCTCACCTTCTCAAGCCTTGTTACACCTCAACATGACCTGCGATTCATCTCCCGTCCTCTCTGCCTTTACTCACATCACTCCTTGTCTGATAATATCCATGCGCATATATGCGGCCCCTCTTTTTCTCCCACCCCCTCGGAAACCCAGCTGAATGCTCACTTTTAGGAAATCTTCTAGATTGACACCGGATGATGGCTTACTCTTCTGTGTGCCCCATCAGCACTTCCTTTCTTGGTAACTACTCTCTGGGCTTCAGGTTTGGGTTGACCTGTTTGCATAATGCTTTATCAGCAATCTTCAGGTGTTTCCTGTCACCCCAGCAAGGGAGGGCAAGAATGGGTCTTTCTCTTAAAAGAAAAACAAGCCCTTTCTCACTGCCCTAGTCTGTACCCTGAATAGTCCTTAATAGCCCTTAACAGTCACTGATGGGCTGAAGGGAGAAAGAAGGAGGTCTGTGAGTGATGACAGCGCACAGGAGCCTGGACGTCAGCGTGATGCCTGGACTCGAGGGGAGGACTGCGGGGCAGGTGCCAAGGCTTGCACTGACTGGGGAGGGACAGATTGTTGACAGACAGGCCAAAAAGGAAGGGAATCTGGTGCTGTACCGGGTCCAGGAGCCTCCTGAGAGCAGGGTTGTTACAGGAGGGCCGGGAGCAGTGACTCTGGGGAGAGGGGCGTGGGGAACAATAGCCTTCACCATTTGAAAGGGCAGCAGCTAAGTGCGGGCAGAGGAGACAGGTTTCCTTAGGGTGAGGGGTGCAGGAGCGGCATCAGGCAGGTGAGGGTCCAGATGCAGGGGGAACACATGGGAGAGAGGAGAGCCGAGGTCGGCTGGCCGAGCAGAATCTGGTTGCAGGCAGAGGCCCTGGGGTGCTGCCTTCCCTCCCAGGGCTCTGCCCCCTCCTTCATCCTCTCCTCTGCTTCCTCTTTGTTCTCCACTCCCCGCAGCCAGAACAAAGCACCAGTCTGTGGCATGTGAGCGGTGCCCCGATGACGGCCGCGGTGGCTAAGAGCTAAAGGGGAAATGCTGAGCCCTCGAGGGCGGGGGTGGCCCGGGCACGGTGCCTGCCAACTGGGCGCACGCTCTCATCTGGATCCCTGTTCTCCACTCACCCAAGGCTCTGTTCTGCTGAGGACTTGCCATTTTCTAGATGCTGAAGTTTGAGCAGGAGAGGCCTCAAGAAGACACTGGACCTAGCCCCAGCCTTAAGCCAGCTGAGATGGGTGGCTGGTCTGAGCACAGGCAGCTGCAAGGAGGCAGAGACAAAATTAAAATGAACCTAATGTGTGGATTCACCTCCTCTTCCTACCTGCGTGAGCTGCCCGTTTGTACAGATGTTTTGGTTTACTGAAAGCTCGGTTTACAAGCCCTTTTATTCTGCTGAATCTGTAGTATGTATTCGCCATGTGACCTTGGGAAATGCACAACATGTACTCTGGCCCTCAGTTTCCCCCTCTGTACAGTGAGGCACTGAACCAGAGCAGTGAGTTTTCAGCCGTGTCAGGGGGAGCCCAGGACTCAGCAGAGGAGGCTAAGGGACCCCTGGGGACGGGTGCTGGGGAGAGTCTGAGTGGGGATGTTTCCCGGTTCCATCTGGGTTTCCACCTGAGCAGCTGCTCTTGGACCTGCCTGAATACTGTGGTTCTGCATGAGATTGTGTTTGGAATGAGGATTCAGCTACTAAAACAATGTTAGGATTTGTGGTCCTGCCTAACCCTGACCCTGCATGAGCCTGTTGCAGCTGTGCTGTAAGGCGTGTCCTTGGTGGTGTGTCCCCATCTGCGGGCCCCTGTCCATGTGAATGCCTAAACACTTGGGGGGGCACGCAGGCAGCTTCAGGACCTCTCTGCTCAGTGAAAAGCTGACGCTCTTTGGTGGTGGTTGGGATGCTCTCTCAGAAATCTGCTTTTGCTAAAGTGGTTTGATGGGCCCAGGGCTTAGGTGCTCCATAGTAACCCTGCTGATAAATTACATCCCAAGTCTAGCGAGCAGGGCAGACAGGTCCTGTAGCCAAGGCACAAGGCCCGGACCTGTTCTTTGTCACCTGGCACCAGCTGGAATCCCTCATCGCCGGGCTAGCAACTGTGAGGGCTCACTTGGCCACCAGGAAAACTCCCCAGCTGGGACCTTTCTGAGAATCTGTGACAGAGATGCGACATCTGTGAGTCTGCTCAGGGGAAAATCCAGCTGCTTGGCTCGGTCGCCGCCCCAGTGGCCACAGGGAAGAGCCAGGAGGCAAAGAGAGAGCAGAAGATGATGGGCTGCTTTGCTTTTCTCAGTTTCCACAGCAGCTCATCAGATCTGCATTTCCCCCTTTTCATAAGGGAAGCTGGCAGGCGGGGCTGGAACCGAGAGAGGCCCCACCTTGTGGCAGCCGGTGAAGCCCACAGCTGTCGAGTATGGGAGGTTTCTGTCCTCTGACCCTCTGGGTTCTCACCTTTGACTCATCCCTTTTGCTTCTGACCCACAGTGGCTCCAGCCAGGCTTTTAGTCTGCACGTGGTACGTCGGGACAGTGAGTATCAGGCAATGGGGTGAATCTCTGAGCGTGATGAATCATAGAAAAATCCCCCAAATGTTGGGACAGAGGCACCAGGAAGGAGGACGGGGTTTGTTTCACAACTCACTGAGATGGATCCTTGGTGCCACAGGCTGTCTTTTCTGAAGGGAGTGTTAGCCAAGTGTGGGTCTGACAGCCACGGGTGTTTAGAGGGCTAACCCTGGAGCAGTCCCTGTAAGGACTGGGGTGATTGTTCAGGACCAAGGTGGGGAAGGGCTGGTGGCTGGGGGTGTCACTCCCCACAACAGTGACAATCAACACGGGGGAGAGGGACCAGAATCCCTTCACTAACCTGACGCAAATTCTCAGCTGCCGAGGAAGCCAAGTGACTTTGGGTTCCATTCTTGGACAAGTCTTGGTGGGGCAGAGAGCCAGCCTTGCTCTGCATGGCACAGACCAGATAGAGAGGGTAAGGCTCAGCTCCAAGAAGTGGATTTTGGGAGTCACGAGAGAGGGCAGGAGTGTGTCTGGGGCCAGCATGGCAAAGGTCCTGCCAACCAACCAAGACGGGTTGCTTGTCCAGAGAAGAGGATGGGAGAAGAGTGGTTTGGAACCCCCATTGCTCCCAATGGCAGAACTGAGGCCATAGATGAAATAACAGGAAGAAAAATTCCAATTCACCAGAGCCAGACCTATCTGATCATTTGAAGACAGCAAATCCCTGTGGCTAAGACCCTGGGCTCTAGAGTAGTGTTACAATGAGTACTGTCAGGAGCTGCTCTCACATGTGGTTATGAGACCCACTCAGTGTTGGCCTGCATCATGAGTTTTTAAAAATTGTATCAACAACCAAAACAAATTGGGAGAGTATGCTTACAAATCTATATTTATAACCTCTTCTGAAAAATCTGAAGGTCTGATCACCTAGGTTCATATTCTCTCATGGAACAAGAAATGGAACCTAGGCGGCCGCTGCCTCCTCTGAATAAGGTAATTACACCCTAGATCATCATAGGTGCCACCTCCCTCCACCTTTCTTAGACCTGCATGGTTTCACTGATCCCCAGGTAGGGATGGTAGTTCACAACCTTGTTCTAGTTAAGAGCTCAGAGTCTGCATCTTGGTTTGGCCCCTTTTAAGCTATTGCGATTTTAGACAAGGGGGTCAACTTCCGTAAGCCACAGCTTCTTTACCTGAATCTGGGAATCATATCAGTACTTACCTGGGAGAGTTTGAGAACTCCTGGAAAGCAGCTGGCCCAGAATATGGCGCACGATGAGAGCTCACCAACTCTTAGCTACTGGGGAACTGTCCAGCAGTGGAGGGGGCAGTCTCACAAAGCTTTGGGAGCTCCATCACCAACATTGGGCCTGCAGAGGATGGAGAGCCCCCAGGAATCTCTGAAATGAATGGGCTATGCACCAGTTCTCCTTGAACCTTTCCCAATGACCAAGTCAAAGGTGTTGGTTTAGGGCTGCCCTTGATGCTTATTGAAATCAGATTTGCTCTGGAAAAAACTGTGAGGAGTAGGAAAGAATGTGTCACTTAGAGTAACTTGCACCCACTTGGGAGGCTGCTGTGTGCTCAGTGAGGTGAGGGCTCCAGCCCCAGCTGACTGGGAGGTGGGAGTGGCCCCCTGCCACTTCCTTTTCTGCTTCTGGGTTACTCTGCGCACCCTGGCAGCACTTCCTCCCTTGGTAGCCAGCATGGGCTCATCAGTCAGCTCTGCAGGCAGCCGAACCCATCCCCATTCCTTGGCTCCATGATAGAGCATTAGTACATTAGGACCTGCCTGGGCCCTGGCTCTCCCCCTGGATGGGGCCTTGGTGGTGTGGGTGTCCTTCCGGAGGTCTGGACTCAGTCTGATGAGAGACACTTTGGTAGCTGGCTCCCTCCAGGCTCTGAGAAGTCCCCTGCTGGCACATCATGGAGTGTCTGAGGGATTCAGTTCTGTATCCTAAGCCTCCATGTATTTCCTGGCCCTGGGAGCCAAGTCTGCTTTATGGACTTGGAATGCTGAGCAAGGAGCGGACACCTCCTTCTCAGGGAGGTATCAGAGGGGAGGAAACTGGATCTAGAGGCTGTGAGCATAGCAGTATAAGGGAAGAAGGTCCCTGGGCAGAAGCGTGGGAGAGAGAGAGGAATCATCTGAAGGCCACAGGAAGGCAGCCTGTTGGGATCAGAGGACAGTGGCTAAGATGACATGGGTGCCAAGAACTAGCAGGGGAAGTGGGGTGTATTGAATGAGCTGGGGAATCCATGCTCTGAATCTGCTTCGCTCACTGTGTCTCCATTCCCCCATCCTCCATTCCCTCTCCTCTTTGGCATTCACTGTGGTCCTGACACCTAAATATTGTTACAGCCAGAGAGCAACTCTCAGTAACTGGCCCACTCGCCTCAGCCCTAGGTGGTGCTTCCTGTGCTTGTATCTCCCTTCTGGTTGGCCTGGGGAGAACGGAGCAGTAGGAGGCTGGTGCTGATGCTGGTCCAGAGCCCAGACTCCTACAGAATCATTAGATCAAGCCCTGACTTGGCAGGCTGACTTATCCAGATGTCAGGGCTCAGGCTCTTTGCTTCCTGTACTGGAGCTAATTGGTCTCCTTGGAGAAGCTTTTCAGCCTCTGCCCTCTGGGCACCTGTCCCAGGGGAGTGGCCCCTCCTTGGCCTTTGCATTGGGCCTCTATGGCTGCTGAGTATCGTCCCAAGCCATGTCTGATGGCCTCCGGCTTGCATTTGGGAAGCTGGAAAGTCATTCAGACAGTTAAGTCTGAGTTAGATATTAGGTCTAAGAGAGTTTCACATACTTCATAGCATGACCTTGTTGGGATATTTACTTGCTGTTCTCCCAAATTAATAATCGATTAAATCTTGTTTTGACATTCAGAGCTGATTTGCTTACATTCTATTGAACTGCACCTGCTCTGTGAGTGGGTGTGTGTCAGGAGGCTGGGAAAAGTCGGGGCAAACAACAGAAGCTTTAAAGGAGATGCATGGCTTGGGAACTGATTTTGTACATCAAAATACTATCCAGCTCTAAAATTGTGGGTCATCTACCGTATGAAAAGCCCTAGATTAGACTCCAGTGGCAGAATAAAATCATGGAAGGTACTGCCTTCTCTCTGGAAACTTGTGTTGGGGGAACAATAGCAGATATACAAACACCAGCTAGATTGCATAATGCAACCCCACACCCATTTCCACTGTTCCTACACTCACAATCACAATCAAATACACATCTGTGCATGTCACGTCATACATGTGAAGATCAGCCCAGGCTGTGGGTTTTGAGATTTTGGCCATCAAAAGCTACAAGTAAAATGTCCCCTTTTTGAATCTGCATGTCATTACAGCACTGTGGTCAGAGGATGGGCTCTGAAGCCAGAGGGTCTGGGTGAGATTCCAACTGCCTCCATTCTAGCTAACTGAGCTTAGACATGCCATTGAACATCTCTGTGCTTCAGTTTCCTCATCTGCAAAACAGGGTTTACAGTGCCAACTTTGCAGGGTTGCTGAGAGGTTTAAAGAAGCTAAAACAGGTGCGTGGCAGTGCTCAGTAGCTATGACCATCATTCCTAAGATCTCACTGCTTGCAGAGGCTAATGGTTAACATAGAGGCCTGTTTTTAAGATAGGAACATGGGGCAAATAAGAGAATATTTGCCTGGTTTCAGGAGAAGTGTGAGCCCTGGAAACTTGGTGCTTCCCACACAGCTGCTGAGTCCCACCTCAAATTCATTTATTAAACATATAATGAAGATCTGCCCTTTACAAGTTATGTAAGGATTGTGGGAAAACAGATGCTTGAGGCATGGAGCCTATAGGCTACTTCAGGAGGTGAGACAAACAGATCAAAACAAAGAGTACAACAAAAACTTAGGAAGCCTCATTAAGTCGTGGGTAAGAAGGTCAGGAAAGACTTCATGTGTGTTGGAAGAGGAGTTCATGTATCAGGAACAGCATGAGGCAGAACAGGGAAGCAGGAAGGCTCGGCGTGTGTTTGAGAACAGGGCAGGGGCTAGTTTGGTGGGAGCACACTTTGGTAAGCAGTGTTGGTTTGGGCTACCAATGGAGAGATGAAATGCAAAGACAGGGTGAGCACTGGCTCTTCATCAACAGGCAGTGCAAGACCACTGAAGGTTTTTTTTTTTATTTTAATTATTTATTTATTTATTTATTTATTTATTTATGGCTGTGTTGGGTCTTCGTTTCTGTGCGAGGGCTTTCTCTAGTTGCGGCAAGCGGGGGCCACTCTTCATCGCGGTGCGCGGGCCTCTCACTATCGCGGCCTCTCTTGTTGCAGAGCACAGGCTCCAGACGCGCAGGCTCAGTAGTTGTGGCTCACGGGCCCAGCTGCTCCGCGGCATGTGGGATCTTCCCAGACCAGGGCTCGAACCCGTGTCCCCTGCATTGGCAGGCAGATTCTCAACGACTGCGCCACCAGGGAAGCCCCCACTGAAGGTTTTTGAACAGGGTGCTAATAAGAAATATGTAGTGAGAATCTTTTACTATTTTAAAACTAATAGAATACAGTGAGTGAGGAAGAGGGAGGAATCTAAGATTACAACACATTTTTCTACCTGGGTGACTGAAGGTGGTATTTGCTAGGAATAGGGAAGACAGAATGGGCTGGTTCAGTGAGAGATGGTGAAGACAGAAGGGGCTGGTTCACTGAGAGACAGTGAATGCTTTGCTTGGGCAGTTGGGATCAGAAGGGCCAATGAGTCATCCCAGTGATCATGCCCAGATTGCAGAGTAAGTCCTAAAGAGTGTGAAGCCATGGAATGAATTTGATGGCCCAGGAGGGGATTGGAGGAGAAGAAAAGAGGACTGAGGGCTGAACCTTGGAGACAGAACATTGAGGGGAAAGGCAGAGGAAGAGGACCCATGAGGAAGATGAAAGAGGAAGAATTAGTATCGAGGGAAGCAAGGCAGTACAGTGTTGTGGAAGCCAAAAGGTGGAGACGTCAGGAGAGTAAGACCCGAGAAAAAGCTACTTGGAGGCTGTGGTGACCCCTGAGAGGCATCTGCGTAGGATTCTGGGATAGTGCCCTATTGGAAAGGGTCTAAGTAGTTGTTGGTTATTGAAAAAAAAGAGGAACTGAAGAATAAGGGGAAGTAAGGAGAGTGAGACAGTATGGTAGTATGGAGAAGAGGCGGGTCAAAGGATTATGGGGAAACTAGAGAGGTTTTGTAGAACTAAAGGAAGAGATCAGCTACTCGGCTCATTCAGTCCTGCCTACCTTCCCAATGTGTGAAATTAAGATCGGAGAAGAGAACCAGAGCAAGAGGCCAGGTGGTTGCTGGATACCAGAATATTAAGAAATTCATGTTGGTGGCAGAAATGGGGAGTGTGAGAGGGCATATGCTACCCATCACTGAGAAAACAAAGAAGATTATCTACAAAACAGAATAGCCTGATTATGAACTGAATGTTGAATCAGTTAAAATATTTTAATATGAAACATTTATTCTTGAGACAGGCAAGAATTCTACCATGGAACCACCCATGCACCGACACACTTATTCTTGAGGAAAACAACTTAGACAACATCAGATATATTTTCAACATTGGGTAGGTAAAGGGGAAGCAGTTCATGTTTCCCTCACCCCGCCATTTACCAGCGCTGTGAATTACCCACCCCTCTTTGCCTCAGGGTCTCATCTCTATAATAGGGACAGTAACACTTCCCAAGGTGGTTGCATAAGTAAGGACTGAAGGAGATATTCAGGAATCTGAATGCATGAGAGTTATTACCCCAGTGCCTAGCACATGGTAAGTAGGTGCTCAGTAAATATTAGTTATCATTACTGTAAGCTTTTCTTGGCTGTCTGTTAGTTAATGCAGTCTTGGTGGGAGCAGCTTGGCAGTTGCAGCCTTGGGATTTAGCTGGACAGATGTTCAAACACTTGTCCTGAATTGATAAATGCAGCTGCTGTAGAAGTGAAAGACTGTGTGTGACTAAACAAAGATAAAAAGGAAGAGAAAAGAGAGGTTTGGGAAATAACAGAAGTACATTGTGTGAGTTTCTGTGTGTGTGTGCATGCACGTGTGTGTGTGTGTGTGTGTGTGTGTGTGTGTGAGTTTGTGTGTGTGTAGGGAGAGAAGATGATAAGACTAGGGAGAATTTTAGGCAGCATTTTATGACTGGTAGAAATGGATTATTTCAACCATTTCACGGTTGACTTAAGTACAGGAAACCCACAGGTT
Source organism: Eschrichtius robustus (assembly GCF_028021215.1). NCBI lineage: Eukaryota > Metazoa > Chordata > Mammalia > Artiodactyla > Eschrichtiidae > Eschrichtius > Eschrichtius robustus. The sequence goes on from NC_090826.1 coordinate 97,477,614, forward strand.
ATGGCTTCATAACTTGCAGTTGTGAATACTGGTGCCCTTCATCCACTTCCCCAGCCAAACCTGCAAGCATATAGTCCAAAGCCACAGATTCCTCTCATTTTTACTTTGTAGCCATGTCTTCCTAATTAATGAGTATCTATCCTCTCCCCACCCCAGCTGCAACCTCCACCTCAAGAACTGTGAGAAATACTGAGAGTATCAAACGCAAGATTTGGTGCATGGTTCAAATTCATGGTCTGCCTTCTCTGAGTCTGTTTTCTCCTCTTGACAATGACCTGATATGTTCCATTTTGAACATCTGTGTACTTACTAAACTTACTTCCCCAAGTGTTCAGCTCTTCAGGAAGAGCATTCTGGGACATGATGATCAAGTGTGCATTTATCTCACCCAGAACTTTCCCTCTCGTTCATCATGTCTTTCCAGTCTAAGGAGGCCCTTACTCTGCTTGGCGAGGCAGCTTTTCTCTGGCAATACTCCTCCCTTCAGCCACGATGTCAGCTTTCTTGAGCCCTGCCCAGGGCTTATGCGGCTTGTGCCTGAGATCTGACCTGTGGGGAGGCACAGGAGTGGATGCTGTACTCCAGATGTGTGTGCCATGGCTCACTGCCCTGCAAGGTGATCAGTGGATTATCTGGGGCCAATTTTCAATCCCTGCCTGCTTCCTCCCTAACCGCCCCCCGTTTGCTATTTCTTGCAGAGTGCATGGGGGAAAATGCAGTCACACTTAAAAATTATCTCAAACATCTACTAGTAGCCTCCACTACAATATATGTCATGCATATATGATTTCCTAAAATGATTTTTGGATGATCTTTTATCTCCAGCGTTACTCCCCTCCATTAGCAGAAATGATGTAGAGCTGCTTGTGTGTTATCTACATGTACCTGTCTCTCTCTCTACATACACACACACACACATGCACACACACACACACGAATCTCAAAAAACTGAAGTGTTAATTAATGGGGGTAGTGCATTGTTCAAGCTGTCATAATGTGTGATGAAGGCAGACTGGAAATGCTGTAAAGCATCAGCATTAATTCCATTCTCCAGGAGAGTTGGAAAATTCTTGCATGCAGGGGAGCTTAATTACTTTATTTCAGTCTGAGTTGCACACCAGGTTTTGTGAGCTGCTGCAGGGCTGAGTAGTCCCAGGTTGCTGAGACTGCTCCCATGGATCAAATGAGATAATGTGCAAGTACTTGGTATCCTGTAAAGTGCTGAAGAAAGGTTATCCTTTCACCCTAGTTTCCCTTAAAAATATATTTTGAATTTGTTATATGTGAATTCATCTAATGCATTATGAGTGGGTAGAGTTCTGGATGTTCCTGATCTTTCTTGATCTGCCTGGAGTCAATCAACAATCCTAAAGTGAGGGGTGGGCATGAAGAATAGTGATCCCAGAGCCAACATATTAAAATATGCCCAGAGATCATGGAGGATAGTTCCTAGGAGGATGCCAGGAGAACTCCTGCTTCCTTGTGAGAGACAGTTGTTTATCCATAAATCATTTGTCGAGAGCCGCATTGTTTGGTGACCTCTGTAGCCGAGCCATGCTGTGAAGCTGATGATAAAGATTTGCCTCCGCCAGGCTCCTTGCTCTTTGAGGAAGGGCATCCCCTTGTGAGGCCCGCCTCTGCTTCCCAGCTCATCACTCAGTTTGAAACTTGTTCCTCTGAGCTGTCTCATTCCATTTGCGATCACGTGTCATCCAGACGTCCTCTATTTCCTTTTCTTTATTTACTATTCCTTGGTCTTCCCCACTCTTTGAAAACTGAGGGATGGTTGAGTTGTCATGGCAACCTCCTACCCCATCGCATTTCTGTTTCTCAACAATTTTTCTGCATTTTAATAAAATCACTATAGTGTGCAAAGCTTCATTCCCCTCCACCGCAGCTCTGCAAGGGAGGTTTCCTATCTGACCAGAATACTAATGACTAAATCATGGCTTTCTAGTGAGGCAGCAAGGAGGCCCTCTAGAGTGAGCACTTCGGTAGAGGTTTGGGTTCAGGATCAGGGTTTGACCCGTATACATGATCACAGTTGACAGGGCTGCAAACCCATCCTTGTAAAATACACCGTGCTGGATACATATAAAGTATACATGTTGGGTATGGCTGGAGGGGAGGAGGTGTGAAGTGAGGTGTTCTTACCTTTGTTACATTGACAGAAGGAACTGAACTCCTGGGCTCTAACTGTACCAAGTTGAGATGTCATAGGAAGAGCTGGGATTTGCAATATTGAAAGTGGCTGTGGGGTAGCATGAACTCATGGAGGGGGGAACACAGGGGCTTCATCATTTCCTAGTCTATGAGACCCCAGTGTTCTCCACTACACACTATGTACCCCGAAGAGCTGTTGTGAGGGGCAGAGATACCATACCACTGGCGTTCGGTGGTAATTACAGCCTTGTGACTGGGTGTCTGGGCTCTGAAACAGGCCTCAGATCCCAGCTCTGACATGGCGTAATTTTATGACCCAAGACAAGTTACTCAACCTCTTCATGCAGCAGTGTCCTCATCTCTAAAATGGGGATGGTAATGATAGAACCTATCTTTTAGGGTGGTTTTGAGGATTCAGTAAGTTAATATAGGTAAAGACTTAGAACCATGCTTGATAAAACTGTTGTCATTGGTTATTGGCATTTGATAAATGAGAACTACTATTTTACCAGTTGATCAACATCCATGAAGACTAGTCCAAACCTGGGCTTTACCAAGGGTTTACAGCTGTTGAGGGGTAGGCTTGGGGGAGAGGTTTGGTAGAGGTCATTTTGTAATGAAATGAAAGGTTTCGGCTACGTTGAGAAGTAGAATCTGATTCTAAATAGAAAAATGTAGTAGCTTTCCAATGCTTAGGGTTCAATAATGATAATATTCGTTCTTTGCCATGTTGTTCTTGGACTTTAAAAAAAACAAATTTATATAGGAGCAAGATGGCTTATTTTAGCTTAAGTCTAATTTGAACTGAAGATACTGTTTATCTGTTCTGATGGTTCACAGATGGAACGTCTCTGAGTGAGGTTATGTAGTAGCACTCTGAGAATAGTACTTCTGGAACTTTCATGTGTATATGAGTCACTTTAGGATTTTATTAAAATTCAGATTCTAATTTAGTAGGTTTGGGGTAGAGTCTGAGATTCTGCATTTCTAACAAGCTCTTAGGTGATGCAGATGCTGTTGGTCCATGGGGACCAGTATGTAGCAGAATAGTGAGGTTTTTGAGACCATCTCTTCCAAAATACATCTTGAAACAAAGGTGTGGGTTTAGAGGAAAGGGTTCTTCCATTTCCTATTCAGATACAAAGCTGGAATTACCCAATAATAATAGAACTGAGCCCTCATGAGGGAATGAGATTGAGAGTAACCAATGGAAGCTTGAAGCCTCTTTTCTTCTGAGGTCTTTTGACAAAGGAATTCAGGTAAAGCTATATACAATTGTTTGGCTTTTTGTCCAACTGCATATTGTAAGGGTTTTTCTCTTGCTTTACAAGTGTGTGATTACTAGCTTTGTTTTCTTCTTGAAGGGTTTTCAGAACTCAATAAAACTCATCATTTTGAGGATTTTGTTTTTTAGTGTTTGATTTATTCAGATTACTTTGAAGAGATGATTATTGGACCAAAACCCAAGTGAAATTGAGCCAAATAAAGATGTAATTTTTAAAACATTAACTTGAAATTTCAACTCCTGCTTAAAAGCATTGCTTTCTGGCAATATCTTATTTCAGTCTAAGCTTTTATTTATTTATTTATTTATTTATTTAAAAAAACACCTCAACACAAAACTCTTGACATGTTCTTAACAACTAACAATAATGGTGACATATAACAGCTGCAAGTTCACTTCTGAATTACCAGTGGAGGAATGAAAGGTCTGTGTTATAAGATGAGGGGTTTAGCAACTTTATAAGATGAATCAGCCAGTGACTCACAATTACAAGTTGTGTGATTTAAAAATCCAAGTAGTTGTGAGCTTCTTTTTGGAGAATGCGCAATCTTCAAAGGAATATATGATGTTAGAGAAAGAAACAGGAAATATACTTCTTTAAATTCTAGACTGACCATGATGCAAAAGAGCATGGTAGGACATCTATGTATGCTCATTTCATTAGAAATGTCATCACAATTGGATTTAGACTTCTAGCCATGTAATATTCCCCTTTATGCAAGGCAGTTATTGGATCCTAGCACAGAAAAATGGTCATTTCTCCTAGGTTATTAGACAAGGTCTGCGTCATTTCTCAAAAAGGCCCACAGATCAAGATATAGTGACGCCAGTTAAGGGGAATTTGGCCTTTTAGTGGCACATTTAACCATTGCAGATGCCTATTCAATCTACTAGTAACAACTCAAATGGGAGATGGGAAAATATGGCAGAGATGGACAAGAATATATATTTCAAAATGCAAAGTTTTAAGCAGCATTAGATGTTAAAATCTTTCAAATGAAAACCACACATTAGGATTCCAGATGAAAGTCTCCTCAACTGACAGATAACTGGTGGGAAAAAATGAAATGAGACTTATCTGAGAATGGCTATTATGACCCATTCTTAAAGCAGAGAGCTTTGTTTCTTCTAAGCTAGTGGGGACTTTTTACAGTAGCAGCCTTATAGTTTGTAATTGAATAAATCACCAAGTGACATTAATTATATCTTCCTCTTTGGCTCCCTAAATTCCTCTTTAATAGACCTGAAGCAGTTGCAATGAATAATACGGATTGAGAGCCATTTGAAACTTTTAGGCTCAGTATTTTACTTCCTAATAAATCTATATTCTTTCTCTGTTATTGCAGGTAGCAAAATCCATATTTTTAATTTTGTTAAGGAGTTTTCTTAGAATTACCAGTAACCAGAATCTTACTCTAAGTTAGTTAATGGTTCTTGGTGGTTATAATGATCTAAAGTTTGGTGCCTCCTAAAGGCTAATTTCTGGTAGATTCCACAAGAATAAGAGAATGTGTGTATATTTTTGAACTGGGAGTCATTTTGACTGAGGATTTATAGAGATATCAACAGGAAAATTCTGCACAATTTAAACACAAGAGCTTTTGTCCAAGTGGAATACTTCAAAGGACTAGAGATTGAAGTAGTGCTTTGATGAAATCTAGAAAGTACTGGAAATGTTTAAATACTGAGGTTAAAATTACACTAGATAAAATCTGATTTCCTGTTTCTAAGTCTAAAAGATTACAATAAGGTCCCTGGAGGTTCCTGGAATAATACACAGATCTTCTAAAACAGCAACTGGATGAGGTAAGTGTGGTTGACTTGAAAGTACAGATTAATTTCTTCCACACTACTCATGTGTTTCAAAATTAAGAGGGAAAATTTCCAAGAGTGAGACATATTTGGGGTTTTATTGAATCCAAAATATTTTTAAGTACTGCAATAGCTTGAATTTTTTTTTTAAAGGTTTTCCACTGCTAAGACAGCTATCTAGTTTCCCTGGAGTAAATTTATGTATGAATCTAGTGTTGAGATCCTCTAAACAGTGGTACATCAATGCATAGCAGCTTTTACAACTTGTGAAAGATAAGTAGGCTGGCATTGGCTGCAAGCGGCTGAACACCCTTTCCTCTCTCCATTTGCCTTACTCGGTCCTTTCTACTTTCTCATCAAACCTAAACTCCTGTCTTATTTCCTGAAGGTCCTTGGACAGAGCTAATTGCTCTTTCCCACTTCTCATAGTACTCCAAGTCTACCTGGTATAGAACTTAACACCATGCCATAATCATAGACTTTCTCATTTTCCACTACTTCTATAAGGTCTTTGAGTGCAGAAGTTACGTCTTCTTGGTGTCCCATTTATTCAACAAATGTTTATTGAGCTTCCACTATAAACCGGGCACTGTAATTACAATGATGGCTAGGGCAGCTTTCAAGTTGCTCACAGTTTTGCAAAGGAGACAAAAGAGTAGACAGTTATATCTGAGTATACATCAGAGGGATACTTAACTTAGGTCTTCCTGGAGGAGGTGTCATCTAGAGAAAGTCTTGAAAGATAATTAGCCATCACCCAGCTGAGGAGAAGAGTGTGGGTGGGTGGAGTGGGGCAGAAGAAGATGTAAGCAGAGGAAGCAGTAAATGTGAAGGTACATAGAAGAGAGAGCATATTACATACAAGGAATTCATAACAATTCAGGGTGACTGGAGCAGAGCCTATCTGTTGGAGAGTGACAAGGGGTGAGGTTAGAAAGGCGACAGGAGCTAGATTATGAAAGTCCTTGGATGTCATACTAAAAAGTTTAGGCTTTGTTCTTAAAGAATAAAGGAGTCATTGAAGTATTTTAGCCAGGAGAGTCACTAGCATATTTGCTGTTTACACAGATCATTTTTGCTGTAGTATGAAAATCTATGAGGCTACTGTAGCAAAATAGGCAAGAAATGACAAGACACAGAAACAATTCAGAGGTGGAGGTGGGGGAGCAAGTTGCATCAAGAATTTATTGGCCATGAGGAGTGAGTGAGAAGGAGAAGTCTGAGATTAGAAGATATCCAGATTTCTAAATGGTAGCATTAAGAAGTGGTTCCTGTCCCCAAGATGAGGATATGGTTAGGGTTGGATGTGGTGCTGAGTGCAGGAGATGAGTCATTCTGGGTTGGACATGTTGGGTTTGAAGTACCTTGGATAGTCTCGAGATCACCTAATAAGATATTCCTAGCAAGGAGATTGGTATACAAAAGATAAATTGTGCATGTGGTCAGGAAACCCTGTAAAGCTGGCTAACAAAATCCTGACATATTGGAAGGTTATAGAAGAATCTCATAGAACCCAACAGCAGGGGGTAGAGTTGGACCTCCCACATACTGGAAATTTGTCTGTAGTTACTTTCCGTTTTTCACTGAGGCAGTATGATTGTTCTGCTTCATTTCTGTTTCATTCTCTAAGCTTCTCTACCAGGTTTAGTTACTGCTTCACCAGAACATGGATTACATGGATTCAGGGTTGTCAAGAAGCTGACCTTGGCTCAACTCCATATGACTTATATCTCTGCCTATTTGTTTCTACCTCTGAGTCTCCAAGTCTCGGTTATAAATTCCAGGGAGAGAGAATCTGATTGGCTCAGTTTGGGTTAGGTTACCACTTGTGGACGGAGAATGGGCTTATGTGGGTTCTAGGGCTGTCCCTTCTAGGCTGTGGATTGGGGAGTTCTCTAAGAATGGAATGTGAGCAGAGAGGAAATGATGGGCTGAGAAGACAGGCACCTGGAGTACAGTAAGAAGAGTATTCAGGATATAGATCTGAGCTGGAGATAAAGATTTGGGGAAGTAGTTAAAAATAAGGTATTGGTTGATATTACCTGGGGAGAGTGTAGACTCTAAGAAAAGGTCAAGGCTGAAATAAGAACCTTGGGGAACAGCGGTGTTTAAGAAGCAACAAGAGGAAGACAAATCCGTGAAAGAGACAAAGACAAGATGGAAAGAAGGTTAGTGTTGCAAAAACCAAGAAAGAGGGAGAGACCAACAGGGTCAAACCCTGCAGAGACTGGGTAAGATGAGAACTGAAGGATGACAAGGAAACTAGTAGTGAGGACGTATTCAGTGAGGGGTGGAGACAGAAGCTAGATTACAGTGGGAGGACATGATAGTAGAATAGCAAATAAATGAGAGGTGAAGGAGTAGAGACAACTCTTTTTTAAAAGTTTGGCTTTGAATGGAAGGGGGAAAACAGAACTGAAGATGGATTTATGGTCCAGGAAACATTTATATACTAATCAAAGATTCTGGGGTGGGAGATATCAAGTATAGATCCAAGGCAGTCAATATTTGATGAAGGCAAGTTCAGGAGGGGGTTGAACAAGCTGGACCGGAGCTCCAGAGATCGGGACAACTTTTCCACTGAAGTGAGAGGGAGATATGGCATATAAGGGGTATTCAATAACTATTTTTGAATAATAAATGAATAGACTCGTGGAGTGATGGTTGAGCCAGTTTGCAGAACTTAGGTTTCCATTTCTCTGGGGTCTCACTTTAAGGCAAGGGGATTGGGTGGTTAGGGCAGGCTGAGGCAGGATTAGGCTTGCCAGCATAAATGCAGAGTAAGACAAACACAGTGGAAAGGCCTTTCTTCTGCTGTTCTTCTAGATATCCCTACTACAACCCCCTCAGTTACCTCACTTCTTAGGGAAGCCAGAACTTAAGATAGCAGGGGTGGTGAGGAGTGGGGAATGTGGTTGTGAAAAACAACTGTGGCTCAGGAGTCAGGAAACGTTGGATTCTAGTCACTTTCTGAAATTTACTAACCCCATGGTCTTAGACAAATTGTATAACTATGTATCCAGTTTCTGTATTTGTAACAAGTATGTGATGTGACCTTCTCTGCCTATTTTACAGATCACAGATTTTACAAAATGCTTTTAAATATACATATATATGTATGTATTGTAAATATTGTAAAGCACGGGCCAGCTGTAAGGCCCCATTAATTTATACTCTAGATATTCTGAGAATGTGGCTTGCCTGCGCAGTGTCCCCTGTGGAGCTAATTCTAACTATACGCATGCATGGCATGGCCCTGGAGGACTGTGTGCCAGGTTCCTTCTTGGCTACTACACGTGTTGAGAGCTTGGCCTGACTGATAGTGTAGAGCATTCCTGCTGGCACAGAAAGTGCCTGGAGGGAGAAGCATATTAAAATCACAAGCTCATTACTTTCTCAAGACCAGGATATATAAAGTTCAAACAGCTTTATAAACTGCCTCCAGAAATTGTAAGGCAAAAATTAACTCTGCCTCCAAACTTTACATCCACATTATAAATGCCACTTCCCTCTCTCGCCTAATTATTTCCGTCGCCATCACCACAAATCAAAGACAACACAAGCACTTCCCTCTGCAGACTTCCCCAGATTTCCTATAGAAATGAAAGAAAACTGAAGACATAGGTATATTTATCATCCTTTAGCTCAGCTTCCAGATTCCTGTTAGGCCCTCTGACTAATTCCCATCATTGCTTGTAGATTCAGGTCATGTGGAAATAACTGTTTGTTTTCATGGCTGGCATAATGTGTATAAATTAAACTAGTAATACCTGGCATCTACTTCTCACTGACGTTGTAAAGGTTAATGAGATAGTGCCTGGGAATCAATTTGTGTTCCTCATCTTCATCTAAAAGCACTTATTATGCCAAATTGAACCAGACATGGGTGAGGACTGTGCCACATACACACATTTCCTTATCAATTGTGTGTTTTGAGATCAGATTTCTGGGTTCTCTGTTTTGTTCCTTCTCTGCAGCTTCATTTCCAAAACAATGACTTCACTGACCTTAAATTGTAAAAGCCAGTAGTGTCACCAGAGGTTTTAGTTCTTCATTTGGCCTTTTCTCCTCTACCATGACTCAAATTGCCAGGTATCATTTAGAGTGAACAAAGAAGGATTAATGGAATTTATAAAGAAATGATAAATGGACCTAAGGGAGAGAAAGGCTCGATATTGATAAAGGTTATAATACAAAAGAGAGTACAGGAAAATGAACTGAGGATTGTGTGGTCCCTAACCCATAGAAGCTGTACAGCAATAATTATATATAAATTTGTTTCTGTCGAAGTCCAACAGAAACGTAAAAATTCTCTTGGATGGAGGCATGGTTCAAAGAGGATAGCTATAATCCATTGGAAACCACCTGCATCTCTTAATTCACCCTGTAAATGTTTACAAAAGACTTTAAGATTTGGCTCCTTAAAATGAAATACTTACAAATTACGGCTCATGGAGTCCACAACTAAAGCTGCATGGCCAGAAAGCTTAAAAACAGCTATTTCTTATATCAACTGGAGACTCAGAAAAATACGTTTTGTTCTTTTCTCTAATAGCTAATTACTACATGTGTAAAGCAGCCTAATCTGCACTTTTTTTTTTTTTTTTTTAAGACAAAGTAAAATTCCAGATGGAAACAAGAGGGCCTCTGTTTTGGTGATGTAGCATTTGTTGACATTCCAAAAGCACAAACACATTTGAGTAACTAGCTGCTACTAGGAAAAAGATTTAGGATCAACACTGCTAAGTACAAAATAAGAACAATGGGTATGTAAAGGCTGATGCATAGAAATTATAGTCTGTCTTGGTACACAAAATATTGGACTTTCATAGATGATACACACGGAAAAAAAAAAGTTCTTATTTAACACTTGACTGTTCTGGATCTAAATAATGAGAATCCTAACCTACAAGCTCAGGAATATATATATATATCACCCACTATACTCTAAGTTCTCTGAGAGCAGGGTCACCTTCGTATTCACCTTCACATCCCCTCACAGTGTTTTGAACAGAGCAGTTTACACAATTGATGCTCAGTACATATTTTTGGATGAAATGATGTACATTTGCTTTCTCACCATTTTCTCGTATAATTGATAGTATGAAGGCACAGACTTATTACATAACATTTTTTTTCTTCCTTGAGACTTTCCTGGGCCCTCAACAGTGTACAGTTGGGAGCAATAAAAGAAACCTAGGCAATGCTGGCATCCAAAAGACTTGCTAAGTGTAATGCACAGAAGTTTCACTATAGTCATGTGAGAGGACACAAAACAGTCTGTAGAACTGTCCAAATGTAGCTGACACTTGAGCTGTTGACAATAGCTCAGCTTTGGTGTTTCCTCTTTTGCAAAGCAAACAAAGAAAGAAAAGAGAAGGAAAGGAAGGAAGAGAGAGAGGGAGGGAGGGAAGGAGGGAGGAAGAAGGATTTGGAGCTAATTATTAATATGAGTAACAGGATATTTTTTTTTGGTATTTTTATTGAATTCTGCACATAACATTTGCAATGAAAACACTTTAAATCCAATGACAAATTTATAAAAGGAATCAGAGGAAAATATCACATAATCAACTCACAGGTATTTACTGTTATTTACCTAACAGAAGGCCCAAAATTATTATGTCAAGAACATTACAGAACATGGCATAAGAGCTTATTTTAACTTTACATTAATATGTGATAAATCAACATAATTCAATGTCAAAGGAAGACAAATATAGAAAAATACAAAATATGGTTTGATTTTACACTTTATTCAGAGTTCCATTATTTATTATGTCATTGTTTTAAGAATGATTATTATTTCATTCCATAAAAAATAATACTTGTTTGACTTATCTGTCTGATGAAGAGAACTAAATTTAAGGTTACAAAATTTTAAATTCTGATATCCTATAGCTTATGTTCCATTTAATTGTTTACAGTAACACTGCATTGCTAGTCAGTAAAAGTAGAGAATGTATCACAGACTGTTGATTTACAAGGGAAAGCAATTACAGTGTCTCTCTGTTGTTTGAGAAAAGAATTAAAATGTAGTATTATGTCATGGATTAACACATGAATGTTCTCCATATTCAAACTGAGCGGTCATCAGATTTTAATTTTATCCAGGAAATTACTTAAGTGGATTTTTAAATATGTGTATCACCTTTACCACATATTTGAACTATGGCTAAATGTTAATAATCCTGTTATCTAATACTTGATACCAATTCTTTTTGAATAGTTACAGGAAATAATGAGTTTTCTCAAAATAAAGGCAGTTTTTCTACCCACTCCACATTCCCTGTCCTCCCCTAATCACAGGATACATGTGATGAAAAACAATAGGCTGAAAAATGGCTAATATGGTGGGTCTCACAGTATGTTTTCTTTGAATTAGAATGTTTGTGGTTTCTTGGGTTGATTATTGCTTCTTTCAACTGTTCAGAAATCAGTCATTGTGATGGACTTTTTAAAAAGGAAATTAGAAAGGAGACCAGTGGAGAAGATAATCTTTCAGTCTAGATTTTTGACATCATACGATTTAATGCCTGTGGTCAGAGTGGGGGGACTTAGTATGTTTTAGATGGAAAATGTTTGCTATCTACCTGAGGGAGGACTATATTTTGGAAGTATCTAAAAAGGTCTGACAATATCAGCAGCCATGCCTTGTAGCTTAGACCTGAAATTTCCCAATGTATCATTTAGAATTAAATTTTAGTCAAAGTTTTAAAGATCATGCCAGTGGTAGAAAAAAAAATAACTTGACATAGAATGAAAAGTGTAAAGAACATGAGATTTAAGGTCATTTGCTGGCCATATGATCTTGGACAAGTCACGATCTTTCTAAATCTTGGTTGTTTAATCTGTAAACTTCAGATAGTATTATTACATCATAAGGATATTTTAAGATTAAATAAGATGTTAATGATCTTTGCAAAGTATGAGATAATAAACAAATGCAAGACATCTCTGAAAAAACTGAAGTGTTGTAGTTGTATTTGTTATTCTGATATGTGCATACTTTCTATCTGCATAAGATTTCAAAAATGGATTCTAAAACATTTAGCATATTACACAGAAATACTACACACACTGTTTGCTTTCCCTCGTATGCGTAGAAACTTTTTAACAGAAATTATATCATTTCAAAAATGGTCTATACAGTGTCCTTAATAGGATATTCCTATTTGGTTTATAATCATACACTTTCATGGCATTTAGGAAAAACAGTTTGACAGTTAGTTTTACGTAAACTAAATACTTAATCTCCCCACCCCAAACCTGGTATTAAGAGATCACACCATGGAAACAATTTACTGGAAGAGATACTACTATGTTTTGTTTTCATATGGTCAGTTCACAAATTGTTGTAAGATACACTATTAACACAGTATGCTAGGATCACCATTTAGCAAATTTCATCAACTTTTAAAAAAAATAGTTAAATTACTTCTTACAAAGATCACTAACACTAATACATTAAGAGACTTAATTACACCTAAAGTGAAAATTCAGATTCACATAACCAAAATTATCAGATTAAATGTTTTAATGAATTGCTCCACTAGTCAAAACATACATTTCCTATTATGATAGAGGCCTTAAAAACTGCCCCCTTTTCTGAATGGAAGGATATAAGATTATACTTCTGGACAGATAATCTCAGTATGACAAAATATTTCAGTATTATTCAAATGGACCATCATTTTAACAATTTCTGTAGTGTCCATATTTTAGCATCTTTCTATACTAATCTCTTTCTACCATAAACCAGCAACCAGAATATACTCTTCTTTTATGATGGGTATAATTACCTATGGGCATCTTACCTATGTTGTACAAAACCTATAACCTTTTGTTTTCCCAACTGTCCACTAAAGCCAAACAGAAGCGTTTGGGTTATCCCTGAATTTTGTTTCTCACTCCTGAGCAAAATTAATTACAATGTGGCTCTATCAAGCCTCTTTTTAATTCACAAAAATTTACAAAATTCTGTGAATATTATTTTAAGTCATAGCCATTGTTTCTGGGACCAAAAGGGTATTAACTTTTAAATGTGACAAAAACGCATCTTACACTCAGCTGCAGTTCACTGGGAAGCATAATATACTTAATTTTGATTTGCTAAGTGTTTATTCAACTACAACATTTTTAAAAAAGGTTCACTCGAACAGACATTTCATTTAGACAATTAACAACATTCAAAGATGAAATGATAAATCATAATAATTAGACCGTGGTCAAAATCAAAATATTTCCATGTTTTACATCTTGCTGAAGTCAATTAGCAAATATTGGAAACATGAATGTTTGGATTTGCAGTCTGTTCAGTCACATGAGTAGAGATGTGGCATCTAAGTGACTGGAGGGGAGCGACATGGACATGAACATGTGTATTACAACCATCTGAAAACAACATAGATTTTTCAAAGATGTAAAGAAACATACAGATTACTAAAAGAAACTGGGGCTCAGTGACGTTAAAGGGACTTTCCTAGGGCACATGAGAGTTATTGGTAAAGCCAGCACGAAAGCACAGAGACACCTGCTCTACCAAACTGCGGCTTATGTGGAAATAATCAAGAGATCATAAGGCAAACACTCCTATCCCTCTAACCTTTTCCCACCTTCTCCTACTCCCAGGATTATAATGTTGAGTATGATAAAGCTCTGCTATAGTTTTAGCATTTCATATATGATTTCAAATCACCTTAACATCAAATTAAATTAAAAAAAATAACCCCCCTCCTTTTCAGGTAATACATTAATCTGTTTCCATTCCGCAGAGTGATTTTTTCTACTTTCTCATGATCCCATTTATAGACCAGTGACAATTCTCAGAGGAGAAAAAAATCCCATATTCTCTCTCACAAGCAATTTGAAGAATGATATATTTATGACACTTTCAAGACTTAAATCTTATTTCAATTTATTCATTCCTTCAGAAATTCATAAAAAATCAGAGTACTTAAGTATGCTTCAAAGCCTTTTCAAATGCATATAATGAGAATTTGGGGGCTGGAAAGGGCTTTGGAGAGTAACCCAGAACATCCACTTTGCAATTAGGAAACTGAAGCCTAGCAGTGGTAAGTGACTTATCTAGGGTCCCACAAGCAGAAAGTGGGTAAGAATTCTGGTTTCCTGATATCTAGAATAATACTATTTTACTACCCATTTGGTGAACCATATTTGATATGACAGTTTCTTCATCTGGTACCATTCTGTGCTTTTATTGCAAAGTCCAAATTTTGTCTTTACTTGAAACTGTAGGCTATAATAATAATGTGGATATGATATTAAACATACTATAATGCTTAAGGTTGTGTCATTGGTATTTTATAAAGGTAGCTCTTGTGTCTATTTTGGTAACACCTACTGATCCTTACTAAAACATCTGCATGTCTAAGACCTCCTATTAGGACAGTTGTTTGGTTTGTTTCAATCATCCCAATAGCTGATGTGACCAGGCTGTGATCATCAGTTATGACTATTAAGGTGGCTGGAAATGGACTATTCTCTGGGCCAGTGTCTCTACTACACAGGCTAACACAGAACAAAAACACTGTGGTGGCTATATTTTCACTTTAATCACAAATTATCCAGATTGGAGGTTCACATAGCTCAAATCTGAGACAGTTGTCATATTTTTAATTTCATTTTTTCCTAGAGTGATCTGGTCTCAAAGTTTTGGCCAGAGAACTTACCAGCAGATTGTGCAAAATCCATTGTAGACGTTGCCTCAAAGAAAGTTACCTGGATTGTATCTCCTGTCTGTTTCGCTGCTAGTAGGTATAAGATTGTTTCAGTTACTGATAACAGTGAAATTCATCACCTGCATTTCCTTCTACAGGACATCAAAAAGTGTTATAATTTTGGCTTTCCTACAACAATATTTTGATAGTAATTGAAATTCTATAAGTACTCGTATTATAACTTAGCATTGTTATGCAGTTAAATAACAGGAGATTGGAGTTTTACACATTTGTTCAGGTATATTTTGAAAATGAAATATGGAAATGAAAAGTCTTCTTTATATTAAATGTTCACAGTTTAACTTTCCATAAGGCTTATTAAATAATATGCAAATAGCTACCATTCTGCTGAAATGTCACAGTAAATACATTAATAATGGCACAGAAGTGAAATGTCCCCAAATGGGAAATCATTTTCATGATCTCCTAAATCTCTTTTACAAATAAAACTTTGCTTTTCTTTTTAACTGAAAAAAGTTCTATTTCTAAAAGAATATAAAAATAGAAAATGAGTCAAGAAACCTTTTACAGATACAATTTTTAAAGAAATTCTTAAAACATTAGATGAAATATTATATATATCTTTAAGAATGTGCTTTGTCTCACCACACCAAACATCGCATGAAAACTAAATTAAATGAGTATATTATATATGAACTGTTGAAAGGTATAACTAAATGTTAAAATTTTAGTTAAGATAGACAACTTAAACATATAATAAGTACTACTATATTTTTTAAAGCTAAGCTCAGCTAAAACCTACCTACAAGACTAATTTGCAAATCTATCATTTTGAATCAAAAAATAAAAGAATGTTTAATCAAGCAAGGCACATTTCTTTTAGGCAAGTCTGTCTTTAATACCATTCATCTGGGCACAGTGTAGACTTCGCTTATTTACGTATAAATGGGCTAATTTATGTATGAGAGGCTTTGGTACAAAACACACTTTCACAAATAAAGTTGCACATAACTCAGAACAGAGAAGATAACATTAATATACATCATGATTAAACATAGTCCAGTAATTAAATGAAAGAAGAAAACAGTGTAATTAGTTGCCTTGTTAGAAACAAACATTTAGGTTTTCTTTATTAGCAGTACTGATTAGTTTTTGGATGATTAAATACCATCAAAATGTCAAAAGGTTGAAATGATACTTTAATATTTTTAATGTTCTTCTTTATTTATTGGTCAATATCTTTTATATTGCACACAATTTGAAGAGAATCCTCCAGGTTCAGAGCTGTTTCTCGTATATGAAGCATTTCTTAGAGACATGTTATTTAACGTCAACTGAAACAAAAGCATGTGCTGGCAGACAGATCACCGTCCATCAGCAATATAACCAACACTGTATTCTTGATCTAAGCAATTTAAAAAGAGCATCCTACTGGTCAGTGCAGCTCTACTGTTCTTTATGTGGGGCTCTTCAGGTATCTGTTGGACAGAGTAAACACAATAATTTACTGTATATTTAGTTTTTAAAAAATTGTAGACTTTAGGTCAATATTAAATATTCTACTCATTACACTTTTCCAAACTTTATTTTTTTTTTACTGTTACCTTGAGAAGTTTGAGCAACTTAATTTTCTAAATGCATTAACCACATATTGAGGGCTTTTAATTGGTAAGTCAGAAACAGTTTCAGAGTATGCTGAAATTATGAACTTTTTCCCCCTTATTAATAATGAACTCCAAATGTAGTCTAAACCATTGTGATTGTTTTTGGAATAGGAAAATTTATCTTCATTTTTAGAACCATCTGAAAGTTACTGAGTGTCTACTGATTTTTAGAAAAGTACATGTATCAATTTTCTCAGTGTATTTTCAAGGTGTTGTTTCTTTTCTGGCTGTACATCCCACTGTGGTAATCTAAGATGAGAACTCCTTTGAAGTGAATAGAAATCCCATGCTCAGATAAGTGTTATGGAGAGGAAAAAAAAAGGAGAGAGAGAAACAGTCTCAAAATGAGTATTTTGACAATCATGTTCTAGGTACTACAGATGTAGTACCTAGAACTACAGATAATCTGTAATGACAGATTATCCTGTCATTACAAATAACTTTCAAATCTATTGATCCTTTAAAATATGAACTCTGTACAGTTATATACCACTTTAGGGAATAAAAAATTAAGATAACAATAACCACTTAACCAAGGTCTGTGGAGAACCAAGAAATAAAAGTTCAAGTGTATTGCTTTCCTCTCCCCAACTACAAAAAAATCATCTGGAAATAAGGATAATAAAGTGTTTCTTAAAAATAGCATAAAGCAGCACAACTGTCTTGTTCTCTGCTACATTCAGAATATAGAATGGTGTCTGGCACACAGTAGACACTTTATATGCTCAGTGAATGAATAAATCCCTATTATTTTGTACAGTGTCTACACATAGGAGCTACTCAGTAAACATATGTTGAATGAATGAATGAATATATAAAAATTAGGTTTATGTACTCTAGAGATTTACTAATTGTGATACTTATACATACAAAAACAGAAAATCCTACACCCAGCTTCAGGTTTCAATATGTGAATATAATCCATCATAATACATAGAGCAGACTGTTTCCCATATATACTCCTGGTCTTAGCAGGTGTCTCAAAACCAGTTGTAAATGCCTAATGATGGCCATCTGGAATTTGAGTGTGCTTTTCATGCAAGAATCATTCACTCACTAAACTACATGGTGTACACGTACTATTCTGGGAAATTATCTAGTGAAAAGTCTTCCTTTTTGGCCTGGATTATACTTGCTCATCCTTCATGAAAGAAGTAACTTCTTCTTAACCCTGGTCTTTAGTCAAAAAGCAAGAGTACATTCTTGCATCATAGTACACTTAATGTTCATTATGAAAGTTTTAAAATTACAGTAGTCTACTAGCTATTGATGACAACTAATTATAAGAACTCACAAGTAACATGAATGATATGATAACCTTTTTATTTCCTCAGTGCCTAGCTTCTGCTCAATGCTACTGCAGCTTTGGTTACCTTGAGATGGTTCTATTAAGCTATTCTTTTCTTGATGCACCTTTTTTATATAAGGGGCTGGGGCTTTCTTTAACTTCATGTGTCAATACCTGCTTCAAGGCTCTTGGGATTATTAAGTCTGCTACAGCTTGGCATCCTAATAGACTGTAGTAGGTGTAGGGGGAGTTGCAATTCAACAGAAACAAAACAAAAAACAAAAGTGATATTTAGATGGTAATCATATTGTTTATATTAGTGGCTAAGAAATGCGTTGAAGGGCTTAGAAAAATGAACATTGATTTAAGTATCGAAATTACAGAAGAGAGAAACGAAGTATAACGGTGACTTATAATTGAGGATATCAATATTTGACCAATAAATATTCTAACATATAAAGCAAGAAAAAAGGATAAGAATAGTCAAATTTCAATAGCTATCAAGTCTGTGAAAAAGTAATTGATACCTCTACCCAGGCCTAAATGAAAGAGGTACAGATACCCAGGTTACCTGTTAGCCTCGCTAACTCGTGTCTGATGAGGAAAAAGCTGAGGTCATTCTGTAACACGGGGTTATGGGAACCTTGTCCTCGTGTGTCTATACTTTGACATCTACTAAATAACTTGCAGTTGGCTGCACATCAACAACTTCTACAAATTCTACCAGCTAAACGGTCATGAATTAGCCCCAAGGACTAGAAAGAGTTCTTGCTAAATTATGTATAATTCTCTGATTGTCCTCTTGGAAATTATGTACTCTTGGGGAGCAGAAAAAGTTTAAACTCACGCAGTAATTAAAACTGGTAATGTGCCAAGATGTGAGCTTTGTCAAAAATCTGAAAGTCATGCAAAAATGAGCTGTGAGGTGTAAGCAATACTACTTTAAGCAGTATTTAGGTCTACTAAAAATAAATCTCCTCAATTCACATAGCTATAAATTTATAGTAATATATTTATAATTTAGTAATTTATAGTAATATAATTTATAGCAATATAAATTGACCTTTCAAAATGAGTTAAAATGTTTGCAGGTAAAAAGTTTACAGAATCTAGGTATAAGGCAACTCAGACACAGTTCTTACTTGGAGAAATTACTTCTCTCTATGGTTTTTAATCACTTACTACATTTTGAAATCTCACATATAGTCACTCTTGTTTAACTGATTTTAATTACAATTTCTTATAAAAGTAATAGATTAGTGAATTCCTCAAATACACATTGCTCTTCCTCAAATACACCAGGTATTTTGTTTTGTCCTGTAGTCTTACCTGAGGTAAATATAAAATGTAATGGCATGTGAGGCTGCCTCTTAAATATCTAATACCTTGGCTATACCAGGTTACAATAGAATATCCGGAAAAACCCATATTGAGTTAAATAATAAAAGTAAACAATGTTACAATTCTTTACCCAAAACCAGAAAACAAACAAAAAAGTAAATGAAAATTATTCATTTTCAATTCTCTAGTCTGTGTCATTTCCTTAAAAAGTCCTAACAATGTGTCCTCAGAAGAGAGAAATGATCTCTGTCCTATGTGGCCTTAATTGTACAAAGTGATAGAAGATGAAAGAGTTTCTAAGTTCTACTGGTCTACAGATGTAATCTCAAGCATATGCAGACATGCATTAGCTTTGATTAATTTGGTGACGTATCTGGTAAGGAAATTGTGCCACTGCATGTGCAGAGGCAACACCCAGGTGAATCTCTGGTCTGGTCTGCCTGAGAAATCCAGGGAAAGGAGAAAATTCAGAAGTGGTGTGGGGAAAGTTCCTGGCTATTCACATCAGGAGAATCCCCATTTCCTACAGCAGAGGAAAGTGCATTTGTTATCATATTGCCTAAAATCATGGCAATATCTGCAGTACTCATTTATATCAATGTTTTAATTAGTTTCAGTAATTCCATATTACACTTTGGCTTTTCCAGGCTGCTAGGAATCTCCCAATACCAACATATGCTACTGGACTGCCTCTCACCTTCCATCTTATTTTATTTAGAAGCAGCTTAAGTTTTGCCATTATAACAGTCATTCTAAGAATCCACCCTTATTTCTCATGGGTGGATCTTCTTTCATACATGAACAAATCACTTTTTAAAATAGCCGATTTTTGTGATCCTACCACACAACTTGACAACTACGTGAAAAATTAGGTTATATTGTAAAAGAAATAATTTTATCCAGTCAGGCCTTACGTACAGTAATATAATTCTTAAACGTGATTCATTGATGAGGTCTCTAATAATTTATTCAATCAGCTTCCATAGCCCTGAAGACCCCAAGGGTGTTTAAGGACTCACTATTAACTGAAACCAAGACTGAACTTACAGGGAAGTTTCTTAGAATGTCTGCTAGATAGGTAAGTTCCTGGGTATATTACTTGCTTGTTCTGATTTTTGCTGTCTGTACTACTTGAGTCAATCAGTCAACAAGTATACACTGAATATCATTTATAAATGGCATTCTATTAGCTATTAGGTAGGAGACACCGTCTCTGTGAGGCATTCTGACTTCCAGATACCCTTGGCGATTAGGAGTGACATCACATATAATGTTATATTTAACACGCCCCTGCTGGAGCGCGTTTTGCCAAATGGAAGCCTTCTCCAGTTAACCAATTACCAGGAATTTTATCCAAAAGAGCATGGTGAGGAGTGCAAGCCTCACAGTGGTAAAATGAAGCATAGATACACAACACGAAAATTTTGTTTGTAGTTTAAAAATGCTCAAACTGGAATGCTATATTCCCTTCTTCTCATCACTCCCTCAAATAAATACTTATTAAGCACTAACCTTATTCCAGGTAATATTCTAGGCCTTGGAGGATACAGTACCAAAGAACAGACAAAAGTCTTTGTTCTCATGGAAGAGAAGGGAAGACAACAATAAACAGAGTAAGTGCAATGTCTAATATTTTAGAGGAGAAAATAGATCAGAGGAAGGTATAGGGAGTCCTGCAGGGGTGACAATTTTAAACAGAGCAGCCAGGAGAGGCTCCACTGAGACAGTGACACCTAAGGAGGTGAAAGAATGAGCCGTGCAGAGAGCAGATGCTACAGCCTTCCAGGCAGGAGAACAAGAAGTACAGAGACCTGAATAGAGCACGCCTGGTGTATTTGAGGAAGAGCAAGGAGGCCAGTGCAGCTGCAGTTAAGGATGAACCTGAAGAGGAATCAGAAAGAAGATCAGAAGGGTAACGGGGGCTAGGTGAGGTAGGGCCTTGTAGGCCACTGTAAGGTCTTTAGTTTATACTCTGTGTGAAACGGGGAGCCAAATGGGGGTTTTGCCACAAAGAAGTAACATGATCTGACAAGTATTTTAAAAGGAATACTCTGGCCGCTACATTGAAAATAGACTCAGGCAGGGGAAAGGATAGGAGGAAGGGGGCCAGTCAGGAGGGTAGAAAATCATCTGTAAAAATCCAGATGAGAGATAACGATGGCTTGGATGGTAGCAGAAGCGGTAAGACTCTGGAAACAGTTAAAAAGTGGAGCCAACAGGATTTGCAAACATTGGATAAGGGGTGTAAGAGAAAGAGAGAAAGACAATTCGAAGGATTTTAGCTTGAGCAACTGGAAAATTGAAGTTGCCAGTAACTGAGATGGGGAAGAAGTCAGGAGTCATGGGCTTGACGGCGGGGGGTGGGGGAGGAGAAGGAAGCTCAGTTTGGGATATATTAAGTTGGAGATAGACATTAGCTGTGCAAGTGGAGATGTCAAGGAGACAGTCGGAAATTCAATCCGGAGTTCGGGAGAGGGGTCCAAGTGGGAGATATAAATTTACATATAGATCATCTAAAGCTATGAGAATAAGACTGAATGCAGAAAGAAAAGAGGTCTAAGGACTAAGTCATGGAGCATGGGGTTCTCCAACATGAAGACCCGGGAGAGATGAGGAAGAACCAGTAAAACAGTTTGAGAAGGAAAGGTCAGAGAGATAGGAAGAAAATCCAGAGTGTGGTATCCTGGAAGTTAAATGAAAAATTTCTTCCCAGAAGTGGGAATGTATTCTACAGTGCCAAATGCTTCTGATAGGTCAAATGAAATGATTATTGAGAAATGGCCCTGGGTATAGCTATAGGAGGTCACCACTGACCCTGAAAAGTACACTTTTGGTGAAGTGGTAGGGGTGAAAGCCTGAACAGATTCCAGAGAGAATGGGAAGGGATTCAACGGTGAACAAAGAGAGATACAGTCCCCACTCTCACAGAGGAAACAGACATTAATTATACAACACAAGTTAATGTAAAATTACAGCTATGTCAAGACAACATACTATATTGAACTCATTCTAAGATATACTTTTTTAGATTTGAGCATCTGTGAAATTAGGATGTACCTTAAAATCACTGGTACTTTCCCGTATAATTGGCAGTTTTTCTTTGTTTTTAAAGGCATATAAAATAATGGTGGTTCTAATAATCAAAAGCACTTAAATTTGATGAGATATACCATAATAGAGGAACTGATTAAACCAGAGTCATGAGAGATATCTTGGAGGAAGTACTGAAGTAAAAATAGAAGTGAATGAGATGAGGAGGGGAGGAAGGGGCCAGTAGTGGGAACATTTGCAAAGATCCCCATTCTTAAAAAGGGAGCTTATTCTGTAACTGGAAGAAGATCAGGTTGCTGGAGTACAGCAGAATGAGGGAAGGAGCACAGGTATAGGATAAGGCTAGACATGAGGGCTGAGCCAGATCCTATGGGGCCATGAAGGCTATGTTAGGCCTTTGGGTCTCTATCCTAATAGACTCAAAGAACAGGAAAAGACCTTGAAAGAATTTTAAGCAGCGGCAGGTGATATAATCAGATTGAGTCTCGAAAAGATCATTCTGGCTAGCAGGTGGAGAAAGGGTCAGGTTGGCCACAGGAAATGTGCGAAGGCCAGTTAAGAGACCTTCACACTTATCCAGCATAGAGGTGATAGGAGTGTGGACCCTGGTAGTGGTAGTGATCTAGAAAAGTGGATTCTTTTTAGATATACTTAGGAGGTGAAATGACAAAACTCAGTGATAGACTGAATGTATTTACTACTTTTTGAATCTAATACATATTACTACATTAATAGATATAATAAAACTGCCTTTTAAGCAAGGCTTTAAACAATAAAAATGATTTGTAAATGTTTATGCTGCACATATGAATGAAAGCAAATATTCCAGAAATTCACTAATTTTCAGAAAAAGCATTAGACTGTTTAGATCTACAGACAACAAGTAAATACATCTTAGGATAGGGAATAACTTAGGAAGAGGTGAAGTGTATGTGAGTGTGTGTGTGTGTGTGTGTGTGTGTGTGTAATAAATTAACCCCACTGGCTTCTCTTCCAAATTAAATTAAAGGCTTTAACTTAAGGAACATGTTTAAATGCAAAAAAATAAGAACCTTAGGATTCTTAAAGAAAAAGAGTTTAAAATAAACTTAATGGAAAACAAGTGAAACAGCAGTGCTGACTGACCTATAACGTAGGCACAACGCTGATTTTCATTCTAAGGAGTTGGTAGGGAACTCCACAGAGATTCCCCAGAGCCTTTGTGCTCTCAAGGGAGGGGTGAGGGTGAGGGTGAGGTTGGGGGCTCATCGGAAGAGAGAAAGCTCCTCTCCATTCCCTATCACCATGCTGGGGGCTATGATCCCTGGATCTGCAAAGTCAGAGCCCTGCATGCACAGGTTTATTCCTAACATTCTTCACATAGGATGAAACATGATTTTTTGTTCATTTAAATGTTATCTTACTAACAATCAGAATCCCAGGATCTACTTTTCAAGCGAGAGTTCCTATTCTGCACTATTTAGATTGTAACAATAATAAAATGGCTCCCAAGAAAATGAGGAAGCCTCTTTTCCAGATCTCTTCTTTAATGCATTTGATGGTTTAATGGTGCAAAATCTGAATTGTAAGAAAAAACACATCCAGTACCAAAAAAAAGAAAAAAAGAGAGAGAAAAAACATGAAAATGTTTTTTTGTAATGTTTTTTCTTTACAATGTCAAAGACAAAATTAGTTCATAGCATCACTGAAAACAAAGACAAATATTTGAAAACTTTCTAACCTGTCTGAATAACTTAAAGAATACTATTATCCTGTATACTCTGTGGCAATGGCCGTTTTCTGGCAGGAGGTTGGGGGCTGAGTAACAATGGTAAGGTTTGGGTTCTGCATGGCTTCCCTTCTTCCTGTCTTCTCTGATTTGCCTTCTCTCAAAGATTATCAACCACTTTCAGCAGGTTATAAAAAACAAGTGATTTCATTTATGTATAAAATTACTAAACAAAATGTAGGAAATTAGTAGTATAAAAGCAATAGTTTTATCCTCCTTAGTTTAAAAGGCCAAATACAAAACAGAAGGAAGAAACCCCGCCCTAAAATGCAATCCCTCAATATCCTCCTCCCCATTCTTATGCTGCTCATCTCTATCTCACAGTGTTTCTGTAAGTCTTCAGACTCAGGGGCACATGTGTTTCTTTGCATTTCTTAGTGGGAGGGGCTATCACTTCTATTCACAGCTGAAGAGGTGGGAAGAACTTGTAACTACTGTAGAAAATGTTGACATTTTAAATGTATTGAGAAGTCAGTAAATTACAGTTATGGTTCTCAAAGGAATAGACTATTGGTATATATTATATATATCCGATTTATATATGATCAGCAAAGCAATTACTTGAGTATGTTATATACCAAAGAGGTAAACAATAAGTTTTATGTATATGAACCACAGCTTTCAATTTCTTCATACTGTATATTTAAAATTTCAATCCCAAAATTTTATTTCAAAGTTGAGAAATAACGGATATAACACTCCTCTCATGTGTAGACATTTGTGATTATGTCACCTTAGTTGGTGGGTATTTAAATTTGCTATAATATCAGTTTAAAACAATACATAAGAAATAAAATAATAGCAATGTTATTGTTTTTATCTCTGGATTCACCAGCTATAGGGTATATACATTTTCCCAGGGTTTTGACAGATGTGCATTGATCCAATCACACCTCCTCCCATGAATCTCTTGTACACACAGACATACGTATACCTTTCAACATCCAAGACAAGCAATTGAGCTCAGTGAAGTCTGTGGTTTGACAAAGCTAAGTAGCATGTGTAAACTTAGACTCATTAGCATTCTGCTCTAAGCCCAATTCACTACCCATTTTCATCTTTTAAATGCCTTAGGACCTTAGGGAAGGGGCTACAACTATTATGTGGGTCACAATTATATTCTATTTTTTTTTTAAGCACAGTTGCTCTTAAAGATTCATGGAGTGGTTAGGTAAGGCAATAATGTCACAAATTTCAATGAAATGGCAACCTCCTTCTGCTTTCCATGCTTTTGTTCTAAGTAATTTCCCCCTTCTTAATAAGGGAGAGTCAAAATGTTTATACTATTTTCTGGCATGGTTCTTCAGTAACCTAAGCATGAGAAGATGGAAAAATAACAGTCTGCATAATATCAATACTATCATCTCTTGTAGATTAAAACACATGAAAATAGGAAATTAATCTTAAAACTGAAAAATATCCATTGTCCTAGCAGGTATCACTACCAAGACTAATTATACTTTCTGAGTACTATAATATTAAATCCAGATAAATCAATCGTGTAAGAAAATAATTTTTTGTTACTAGAAAAGTCAGTCTCTTCATCTGCTTTAAATACCGTATTTGGTCCCTATGGTTAAAAATATCTGATGGTTAAAAAAGGGTTAATTTTTCAGTACGCTGAATGAATTACGTTTCTGGAAATATGTTCTTTACATGAATTCATTAATTAGTAACATGGGCTGAAGTCAAACCTAAAAGCATAAGAAATTTATTTTCTCAATCTCTTTCAAGTCACTCAATAAAGGGAACATGGGTTTTGGGGCCACAATGACCTAGCTTTAAATCATGCTGGATCTCTTGCTAGCTGTGAAGTCTTAGGGAAATCACTTAGCTTTAACCATCTATTTTTTACCCTCCTAAAATGGGGTTAATACCACTTACCTTGCTGAGTTGAGAGGTGTCCTGGACATGATTGACCCTTAACAAATCGTAATTATTATTGTTATTATAGAAAGTAAATAGGAAGACACTGATTATTGATGTATTTCATGCCATTCACAAGGCTTGATATTAATTATACAACGCCTGTAATGATCACAATCATAATGTAATCTCTTAGCAAATAATGTAATGTAATCTCTTGGCAAAATCTCTGATGCAATGTACCTGCATTAATATTTACCCTATGAGGGTAACACAACAACCCTATGAGGTACTATTTATTATCCTCATTTTACAAATAAGGAAACTGAAGCACAGAGAGATTAAGTAATTTGCTCAAGGTCATACAGTATTCAAACCCTGGCAATATGACTGCAGAACTTATGCTTTAAATCACTTCATTAAAAGCCTGAAAATAACACCAATGTAAGATAATAGCCATTCACTCATCAAATGTATTGAATACAAACAAGGTGCTACATTTGGTGCTCGGCACTAGAATCCAAAACTTTGTCAAGACCTGTACAGAAACTATAACCTTCAAGGAGCTTACAATATGGCGACCAGAAGGAATAATACTACCTCAAAGTTATGACTCAAAAGTCATATTTTTCTGGGTTAAAAAAAAGTCTCCTTTGTATTACTGTTATTTAAAAACCATACAATTCCAAAAATTATGGCACAACCATAATTTACTTATAGAACTAATCAGGGTTTCTACATCTTCTGAATAACTGTGAATAAAACTGTTACTGCACTTTGTTCATCTTTATGCTAACATCTTTTAAGAACAGATAAAAAATTATTCTTATGTAATTACTAGAGTGTATCTACATATCACCACTAAAATGGGTCCTAAAACAATTTCTGGTCATTAAGAATACCAAAAGTTTGGTCAAAAGGTGGATCAATGTTAAAGGCTCAAACAAGTAGCAAAGGAAACTAGATAAAGGAGTTCTATTTTGAAGACCATATATAAGAACAATGACTCTATGACCAGGTACACAGATTTCCTGCTTCTGTTTTTTTGGGTTTTTTTGGTCTTTTCCTCCTCTTCCCCCTCATATAGTCGTAATCATTATTTTTCACTCTCTCAAATGCACAAATAATAAAGTAAGTAGGCTTCTGACTACTTGAAAATGTTTTATGAGCTTTGAAAATAGTGTTACTCTAGGATAAAATAGTCAAACCTATCAAACCAAAAAGCAATTGTGGGTAATGTATAATTTATACTTTATATAATGTATATTCAATAAAATGAATATGTTAAAATAAAATGTTACCCTTATTGCAATTTTAACCATCTTTGTTTTGAAGAACTGTACAACTGCACACTACTAAATAATTATGTAAATGAAATCAGACCAATAATCTAACAGCAGGTCTGCCTTTTATCCATTTTTCAGGGGAAACAGGTTGTTCAGAAGCCAAGGAGGTTAGTAAAAGGAATGGAATCATTTTCAGCTCAATTTGGGTGAAGGTTATTCTGAAGAGAAATGACTTTTTACCCACTTTTTTGCAATAAACAATGGAAACCAAAGAATAGTTGGCAACCTGGACATCAAACAGAAAAGGTGTTATAAATGATCTTTAAAAGGCACCTAGCATATAATGAATATAAAACTATTGATTTTGCAAGTTAGCACAAATCTAGATATGAATGGCATCCCCCTGGTTCCCTGTGGAAAAAGAGAGTGTTCTCAGTAGCTCCCACAGTGCTCACCTGATGCTGTCTTCTGGCCATCCCTGGCACATGGCTGAAACTTGCAAGTACTTCCCCAAGGTTTGGTTACTTCCTGTTCCTCCTTCTTATTGATTGTCTGCAATTCCCTCAGTTAAAAGCGTGCATCCTTTATATTTTTCAAGTATATTTAGTTTTTCAAGGGCTGTGATGGCGACACTGTTGTTGTGGGATCTGGATAATGTTTTTAAAGAGGAAGTCTGAAGGTCCCTTGTAGTAAGGTTTCAGGTATATTGATTGAATCTTTCACTTGCTTATGTGCAGAACACTTTGACATCTGCTTTTTAACTTCATTTGTTGGCTTGAAACTTCTTGGGAAAAGAAAACAGTAGAGAAGCATCTTTTAAAATGATTGCCTAATTACTGGCATTTCATTCAAATCATGGCTTATTGTTGTGTATATTTAACATTCCAATGACGATATTTTCCTTTTCAATTCAGTCAATATGGGATGACATCAGTGATTTTCTGTAGTAAAAATATGCATTTTGTGATTCATCTCACCACTTTGGATTCTCAGACTTTACTTGTGCGGTTTATTCAAACAGTGGTTTTCCTTGTGAAATCATGTAAGTAGGAACCATCTGGAAAGGTTACTGTGGAAACAGCAGGGGCTAGGGGGTGGGGCTAGAGAGCAAGAGATGCCATGACAACCTTTTTCGGGTTTCCCGGGAAACATGTGTTGCTATGGGAACTGCATCAGTCAGGTCCGAATTAGTAACTTCTGCTGGAAGGAGTGTCTGCCACTTTAATCTTCTTGTGATACTGCAGAAGCTTATCTCCCAGATGCATTAGGAAATTTTTTTGTTTCTCTCAGCAGCACTGAAAACATCTGTTTCTAGACTTTGATAGATGTTAGCTGGAATGCATACAGAATTTCATAGGAATCTCTTAGCCTAATACTTTCAAAATGCTTAACAAGCCCCAAAGAGTTAAACTAATTAGTCAGATCGGGACATCTTGGGCATTTCCCTTAGTTCAAAGTTGTAGAGATCCTTAAAATTCCGGGAGGGGGGCTTCCAAATAGAAATTCCAGTTGAAAACAAATAAACTTACGGTGGGTTTACAAGTCATTGTTCTAAATAGACTTTTCATCCACATATCCACAGTGTTGGCAATTGAACTAAATATTCAATAATGTTGACGGGTCCATCAAACCGAAGCATCCTTTAAGTATGTGCCTGCTTTACTTAGTAAAGAAACAGCTGCCTTTCGATTCTGAGGTTAGACAGTTACTCCGTTCTTTAGTTTCATTTCCTTCCAGGATATACAGTTTTTTTGTTTGGTTTTCTTTTTTTGTCTTTTTTTTTTTTTAACAGAGCATGTGCTAAAAATCAAGTTTAAAGTAAGTTTGTTGTTTGAAATATTAAGAGAGGGAGAGAAAAAAAAAGGAGAGCTGAGAGAATGCAGCCCACTTGCAAAACAGACACCTGTTTCAGTATGAAGCAGTAGGGAGAGGGAGAATGAAGTGTGCTTTCCACTTCTTCATGTCCTTTCCTTGATGAATGGTCTGGAAATGTATAAAACAAGGGCATACACAGACCAAGGGGGCACGTTCTACACAATACTGGGCACAGCATGTCACTTGTTTCATATATTAAACATCGGTAAATATCTTTTTGATGTTGACACAGGAGTTGGGATTATTGTTCGTGGTGCAGGTGGCCGTGGAATTGCCCGTTTTGAAGGGGGTCTGGGGGAAAGCGCTATGGTTCATACCCCCCTCTTCGATCACCATATACTCCGACTTACTTAGAGTCGAGTTACTCCTCGCTTTCCGGAGCTCCTCGGCTGAAGGGGAGAGGTGCTGGCAACTTCCCACGTGCAAGTACTGGGCTTGCTCTTCCCCTTCTGTCTCCCGGTGGTAGAAGTAATTGAAGTTGGAAACAATCACAGGGACTGGTAAAGCAATGGTCAAGACACCAGCGATGGCACAGAGTGACCCCACAATCTTGCCCCCTATGGTCACTGGGTGCATGTCACCGTAACCTACTGTCGTCATGGTTACCACAGCCCACCAGAAGGCATCAGGGATACTGCTAAAACCTGAAGTGGGGTCGTCTGCCTCCGCAAAATAGACCGCGCTGGAGAAAAGGATGACCCCAATAAAGAGGAAGAAGATGAGCAGCCCCAACTCCCGCATGGAAGCCTTCAGCGTCTGCCCCAGGATCTGCAGCCCCTTGGAGTGGCGGGAGAGCTTGAAGATGCGGAAGACCCTCACCAGGCGGATGACCCTCAGGATGGCCAGGGACATGGCTTGCTGTCCATTGCCTTGTCGCTCAGCCAGCTCGGTGCCCAGAGTGATGAAATAAGGGATGATGGCCACAATGTCTATCAGGTTCATGATATTTCGCGAGAAGGTGGCTTTGCTGGGGCAAGCGAAGAACCGCACCAGCAGCTCAAAGGAGAACCAGATGATGCACAGAGTCTCCACCACGAAGAAGGGATCCGAGAAGCTGGAGGCTCCCGCGGGGCCCCCCGACGTGCTGTTGCTGGCCGTCTCGAACAGCTCCTGCGACGGCGAGGCGGTGTAGTACTTCTCATCGCGGAACTCGGGCAGCGTCTCCAGGCAGAAGATGACGATGGAGATGAGGATGACGAGCACGGACACGATGGCGATGCCCCGGGCCGGCCCGGAGCTCTCCGGGTACTCGAAGAGCAGCCACACCTGGCGCTGGAAATCTCGGCGGGGCAGGGGCCGCTCCTCCTCCCGCAGGAAGCCCTCGTCCTCGCGGAACTTCTCCATGGCCTCCTCGCCCAGCTGGTAGAAGCGGATCTCCTCGGAGAAGATGTCGATGGGCACATTGACCGGCCGGCGGATTCGGCCCCCGGACTGATAGTAGTAGAGGATGGCGTCGAAGCTGGGCCGGTTGCGGTCGAAGAAGTACTCATTGCGGAGCGGGTCGAAGTACCTCATGCGCCGCTTGGGGTCGCCCAGCAGAGTCTCCGGGAACTGGCAGAGGGTCTTGAGCTGCGTCTCGAAGCGCAGCCCCGAGATGTTGATGACCACGCGCTCCCCGCAGCAGTCCTGCTCGCCGGCGGCGGGCAGCGCGGGCGGCAGCGGCTCGTAGCGGTCGCAGCCGCCGCCGCCACCGCAACCGCCCTGAGGCGGGTCCCCGCCGCCGTCGGTCGCCTCCGGCTCCAGCAGGTGGTCCCCGGCCACCACCGTCATGTCCGGCGGCAGCTCGGGGCCCGCGGCGGGCTCTGCGTAGCCGGGGTTCACCAGCGTGTGGGCGCCGCCGCCGCCGCCGCCGCTCGCGGGGTGCTGCGGCGGGTGGGCGCGGTGGCGGGCGGAGGGCGGCGGCGGCGGCGAGCGCAGGAGGCTGAGGTGCTCGTCCATGCGGCGGGGAACAGGCGGCGGCGCGGGGCCGGCTCGCTCCTCCTCGCGCTCCCCGCCCCTTCGCCGCCTCCGCCTCCCGCCGAGCCCGCCGCCTGTTGCTGTTGCTGTCGCTGCCGCGAGGCTCGGTCTGGGTCTGGCGCTGTCCGCCGGGCTCCTCCAAAGAGACGCCTCCTCAGCCCTCCTCCTCCCTCCCCCGCGGGGCGCGCGCCCGCCCCTCCGCGTCCCCTCCGGATTCCGGCCCACCGCGCGGGCGCGCGCCCCGCTCCCCGGGAGCCGCCCGGCCCAGCTCTTCCCCGCCGCCCTCCGCCTCCCTCTGGGTCACCCGAACGCCCACATTTTGCACTTCGGCGTCCCCACGGAGCCCTCGCCCAGCCCAGGCGGCCCCCCGAGGCTTCCCGATTGGCCCTGGGCCGCACCGCAGCCGGCGGGCGCCGGCCTTCTCGCCCCGCAAGATCCACCTGGGCCCCCCGGGGAGGCGGGCTCCGCGGAGCCGAGGTGGCCAAAGGCGGGGGCGGGCTAGGAGGGAGGATGGGGGCTTGCTCTGGGGCCGCCGCGGTGTCGAGGCAGGGAGTGGCAGGCCAGGTGGGCGCCCTGGGCAAGAGGCAAGCGGGGTGCCTGCATCCTGAGCCCACTCGAGGGTGAAAGACCTGCAGGCCGGGAGGGCTCTAGATAATTTCGCTCCTGTTTGGATGAGAAGCCCAGCGGAGTAATGGGTACTGAGGAGTTTCGCACCCGGAGTCTGAAGAAAATGGTCGTTAAAGACTTTCAGGGACTTCACTTCTGCAGTGGATAGTTCACCCTACCTTTCGCAGCTGAGATTTCAGCCATTAGGAAGAATCAAGGACCCAGTTTCTGGTTAGGTTTGGCGAGGGAAGCCTGGCCTTTTCAGTACAGTGAGTTTCCTATCGGTGCAAAAATAAGAGGAAAATGAAAAAAGAAATTCACATCTCAAATCCGTGGTGGGAGGGACGGGAGCCAGACCAGTACCTAGACCGTGCCTGATGTTACACCGCTGGCCTTGCCGTAGGGAATTTGTCACGCTCTAGTTGTTAAACTGGGAGAACAGTCATTCCGCAACTTGTATCTCTGTTGCTTGATTTTGGCTTGGAGATAATAACTAACAATTGTCCCCTTTGAACCTAAACTATTTCTTTAAATTGTTGTGGGCACCTTGAACACAATTTCTGTTTCCAAACGTTTTAGCAACTGCAATTTAGAGTCAACCCTAGGCTTAAAAATGTGTTTTCGATGGTATCATTCAAATCATTTACAAAAGAGGAACTGTTGTGTAGACAATTCCCTCATCCTTCATACCTTAGCTGACAATTTGACTTGAAGTAATAGTGATTTGTGGTCATTGCTTTCCATACCACTCTCAACTGTGAGGTTCTCTAGGGCAGAGCCAGATCTTATCCAATTTATATTCCTAACAACTACCAAAGTGCCTGATCAATAGTAGGAACTCAGTATACGTTTGTTGAATTGAATTCCCCAACAAGTGATGCTTTGTATTTCTATCTGCTCTGGAGTGTCAACATTTCTTTCTTCTGAGCCCAGGACCACTGAGATTCCTGGGATGAGTGGTGGGGAGAAACCGAGCTCCCAGTACAGCATGTTACTCAGTTATGCCACAGGGTTTCCTCCTTTGCCTTTTCTGGGTACAACAAGCACCCATGTTCTTTACCGTCCTTTATTTTCCACATCGCCTCCAGGTCAGTGCCAGGCACTGCAGGCAGTAACATATGTTGTAAGATGGTAAAAGTGGACAACCATGTAAAGTACTCTCTCACAAAACTAGAACAGTGTACTTGAGCTGGTACTTAGGGTA
Source organism: Eschrichtius robustus (assembly GCF_028021215.1). Classification (NCBI taxonomy): domain Eukaryota; kingdom Metazoa; phylum Chordata; class Mammalia; order Artiodactyla; family Eschrichtiidae; genus Eschrichtius; species Eschrichtius robustus. Next base: position 97,510,480 of record NC_090826.1, read on the forward strand.
GCAGTATAATCAATCATTCATATATTTAAATCTAAGACAGATAGCTCGCTGCAAGGATGGCTGGTAGAAAGGCAAAGACCCTATTTTTAAAGACCGAATGTTTCATGCACTTCTATGTCTGACTTAGAAAGTGATTAATTTCTCCATTTGCAGGAATTAGTACTGAAATTAATATTAATCAATGGCAAGGAAGAGCAGAACAGAGGATGGTCCTGTGATGGGTGGTCACAGCTTCTCCCTTCTGTGATCTCTCTCCTTCAGAAATGACTATTTCCATTCCTTTCATGTATTTGTTTTGTTTGGAAGACTGCTTATGAGCTTCTTAGGATGGTCCTTACTTTATATTTGAGGCCCAGAGAAGTTTGTTTCTTCAAGCTCACACAGCGCATTTGTGGCAGAGTTGGGCTTAAAATCTTGGATTATTTCCAAATCCAATGTTCACTCTACTGTATCACACTGTGAAACTCTTATGTTGATCACTGTGAATGCTTTGTAAATACTAGATTTCTAACAGCACCCAATTTTCTTCTGATTGCTGACTAGTTCACTTCAATTCATATTTATTTTAAGTGAAAACCACTTTCTTCTGATGGCTAGTCTATTGTTTACAGGAAATGAGTTGGTGGGCAAATTCCAGCCCTGTCGGACAGCAGAACCCATCACAACAAATCAATGTCAAAAATGGCACTTGAGGAACAAGACATACCATTTATTTAGTACCCCCAGTGGAGTAGCTCAAAGTGATTTGAAAATGTCTCATTAATCCTCATGACACCTCTGTGGGATAATAATAATATTATTATAATGTTTAAGCATAGAACTGTGGCAAAGCCGACAGCTTCTCTGAGCATGTGCAGAATTTCCTTATATTTCCGTCTTCAATGTTAGAGCCTAAGTAAAACCATCAGATTTGCAAACAGCAAAGGTAAATCTTGGTGTTTGGGCTTTCTGTGTTGCTCTGGATGTAGCTTGAGTTTCTTACTGATCACAACAGTACTAGAGATAGCTTATCAGTGGTTTACTGGATGTTTAGCAACCTCTGGAATTAGCCCAGAATTGTTTGAGAGTGGGACAAGGCAGGCCTAGAGATTACCACTAATTACAATTACACATAAATCAATGGAGAAAGAACACCTACTACGTGCAAAGCATTGTTCTAGATACTGTGGGAGTATGAAGTTGGAACACAGATCTTGACCTCAATAGGCTCACATGGAGTTGGGAAGATGGGATATAAATCCAGGAAAAATCTTAACAGCAGCATTTAGTTAACAATACAATAGTACCAGAAGTGTCACAAGATACCCTGTGATTATTTGGTCTATTCTAGCCAACCTGGCTGCCTTGTTGTTTCTCAATTATGCCAAGCTGGTTCCTACCTCAGGGTCTTCGTACTTGCTCTCCCCTCTGCCTGAAACACTGTTCCTCCAGATTTTCATATGACTTTCTCCATTATTTTAGGCCTCCAGTTAAAATGTCACTTCATCAGAAATGACTCCCCCGATGACAACCACTCAATTTCAAAGAGTTCCCCTTCCTCTCGCATCTTGGTAACTTTCTAACCTCTTACCTGCTTTATTTTTTCCTTATTGCATTTATTTACTTGAAATTTTATCTTTATTTGGTTACTTGCTTATTGACTGTCTCCTGCACTAAAACATAAACTCTCTGATGGCAGGGTTTTGACTTTTTCACTTCTGTGTCACCAAAGTCTAGAACAGTACCTGGCACAATAATAGATGCTCAATCAGTATACATTGAATGGAGGAAAGAAAAGGGGCAGAGTGAACACACAAGACATATGAAGGTACAATGAGTGAACCAGTTTTGCTGGTGTAGAGAGGTTATTTTGGAGAAGTATCTGTCCAGTTCTGGTTCTATTTCATAGAACCTGCTGGGCTGTGCATATATATAAGGCTTGTTTTTTAAAGTGTCACTTCCTCCCTGTTTCTCTACTTTCCCTTCTCCCTACCATAATGGATGGGTCTATCTTGCACTCCAGAATTACATTCTCAACTCCCTGCTTGGGTATTCTTCCTGCAGATACCCCAAACTTAATATTTATAGCACCGAACTCATTATCTCTCTCTTTCCAAACTTGCTTCTCTTCCTGTTTTTCTTATTTCATGTGGGAAAGTGAAGTCATCCCTGAATCGTTCCTCTACCCCCACACCCAGTCAGTCACTAAGTGCTTTCTATTCTCTCTCCAGGTCCCTCTGTATTCTGTCCTCACCTCTCCATTCTCACCACCATGATCATTTCATAACAGGCTCCCTGCTTTCAGTCTCTCTTTTATGTATTTCATCCTCCAGGAAGCAGCCAAGTTATTTTTGTAAAACGTAGATTTGATCACATTGCTCTCTAGTGCTGCTGTGATGATTGGCCCTGACCTGTCCTTCTGGCAGCCTCTTCTGTATTCCTTCCACACCGCTTGCCGGTCCCTGGACGTGCCACCCACTTACACACTGCCAAGCCTTTGCTCATGCTCCAGCTCCCTGGTCATCCTGCACCTTTTCCCCACTAGTGAATTCAGTCTTCAAGGCCCAGCTTAGAGGTCACCTCTTGTGAGACCCTGAGCCTTGCTGTCAGCCATGATTACCGCTTCGAAAAAAGCTCAAAATAAAACTGATTATAAATGAACTCATGATTCTCTTTCTCACCAGAGCTTCTATGGCATTTTGTTCAGAGCTCCATTAGAGGGCTTTACTGAACTATATTTAGTGTGTATGATATGATCTGTCTCCCTATGAGAATGTGAACTCCATAATACTGATAGTTAACATAGTGAGCCGGGAATACACTGTGCTAAGCCAGGACTGTGTATGCACCTTATATGCAGTAACCTTCAACAGCCCTGTGGGTGGGTAATATTAGTACTACTAGTTCACACGTGGAGAAACTGAGTGCAGACTGGTAACATCACTCCTTGCAAGAGTACACAGCCAGGAAATGATAGAACCAGGATTCAAACTGAGAAGTCCACAATTTCAAGCCCTACCTTAGACCACCTCTGTGAGGATCAGTGGGCTTGTCTCATTCATCTTCATATTTCCAGTGTCCAGTATTGTGCTGATGTATGAAAAATGTTTTTTGAATAGTATAATAGAAGAAAAGCGATTATGAAGCATGAATACTTATTCATTAAAAAACTGATAGACCATAATAAAGCTATTAGTCCTGTTCCCCAAGGCAAAGGTTAAAAAAGTGCTCTTCTGAATTTGTACCATTTTTTTAAAAGAAGAAAGAAAGATGCCCTATACAAGGAGGAAGTGATTCCAGAAGTAATGGGTTGTCCAAAAAGTTCGTTCGGGTTTTCTGTAACATCTTAAGGAAAACCCCAAATGAACTTTTTGGCCAACGCAATAAATGCAGACTCCTGGGGTTTGGGGTCCTGACTGGGGTTAGGATGGCTCTCTCGTGTTGCTCTGTCCCTCAGAATGACCCAACAGTCTGTGTTCCCACATGGCAGGGTGATTCTCAGAAAAAAATTTCTATCCTGAGAAGACTGAATTCTGTCAGCAAATATGCCAGCAAAAGAGTTAAAAGTATTACGTTAGGGCAAGCATTTAAATAAGTCCAGTGTTTCTTCTTGAGCCTCTGTGTATAAGAGGATGCAATCAGACACTGAAACACCTGTGTGGCTTTTTCTGCTTCTCGTTAATTTATTGAAAAATCAGGCACAGTCATACCTCTAATCATAGACAAAATGTGCGATTAATGATGAGACAAGCAGTAAACTCCCTGGTATGTACAAATTATTTGTTTGCAGATGGAAATCTTAACATTTGTAGAAGCAATTGAATGGCTTTAGAACACTACCAAACATATTCACTTTCCTCTAGTGAGATGTACATTACAAATAATGCTTTCGGGGCTTCCCTGGTGGTGCAGTGGTTGAGAATCTGCCTGCCAATGCAGGGGACATGGATTTGAGCCCTGGTCTGGGAAGATCCCACATGCTGCGAAGCAACTAGGCCCGTGAGCCACAACTACTGAGCTTGCACGTCTGGAGCTTGTGCTCCGCAACAAGAGAGGCCGCGACAGTGAGAGACCCGCGCACCGCGATGAAGAGTGGCCCCCGCTCGCCGCAACTAGAGAAAGCCCTCGCACAGAAACGAAGACCCAACACAGCCAAAAAATAAATAAAACAAATAAATAGCGTTCCCTTAAAAAAAAAAATGCATTCACCATGGTTTTCCTCAAAGTGGGTTTGACCAAGAATGTTTTAAAATATCTAGAAAATTCCTTTTATTTGTTTCTTCACGGTCCTCTGTGACGCACTTTATTGTGAGGCTATGAGTGAGCTGCAATAAAATTAATTTCAAGAGCTAAAAGGGATTATTTTAGTTATATGATTGAGTTGATAGTAATGTGAACTTTGAGCATACATTGACACAAGTTTGTAAAGCTTTAGCAGACATTTATAGAAATTTATTGAAATACTGTAAAGTCAACGGTAAATTTTGATTGAGATTTTTTTTTGTATTGACATTCTGGTGAAAACTAAAACATAGTTTATTAATCTACAGACATAATGTCACAGTGTTATTACTTTGTCATTACGTTTTGCAATGATGTTGACAAAGCAATTCAAGAACAGCATTATCATTTTATTGAGTTTTCATGACAATGGTAATAATGTTAATGAAAGTGTATAAAGGCCCAGAATGATCCAATAAATACTGAGTATTATAATGACAAAAGAATATGAATGCAATTCTTTGGGAATTTCATCATACCTGAGGTAAAATGCAAAGGATACATCAGCTGGTTATAAAATGGATGCAAATAAAACTAAACCACAATGTGATAATGTTAGTCCCTTCCCGATCCAGACTCAGCTACAAGTATTGAAAATCTTCATGTATAGTCTTCACTCAGGACAACTCCATTCATGAGCCAATTCTAAGCAAACTTGTCAGAATATATTGGAAATCTCATTCTTACCCTCACCCATGGTGGTGGGTCTAGAATCTATCTTGTTGCCCTAAGTCCAGTGTGCCTGGGATGGGACCCCCATCGCCTATAAAGCTTCAGCCTTGTGCTGAACCCCTGCCATATTTTGCATGGCAGTAGGACCAGACCTCTACCTTAGCTTGCTACTGTCTCTCCAGTTTGCCCATTGAGACAAAAACCCTATCCTGAAAGCTCAACTGGCTTGTTGAGATCCCATTTCTCCTTTTTGCCCTTAGTAGGCCCCCCAAACGCTGAACCCTGCCATAGGCTGGAGTTCTTATTTATGCCAGGTGGGCCTCTTGGAGCTACATAGCTTCTACCACTCACCTGACTACTAGGATTGCCATTGTCTTTGCCCATCCTCTGGCCTTACATCTGCCACTGGTCTGGACCCCAGTCTGGACCTCATGGATAATGAGACTTTCCCAGCTTGCACCCAGATTTTATTCTCCCTCCTAGGATTTTATGACTTGAGAAGTTGGCCACTCTCCTTGGGGACCTGTCCTAAAGGTGAATTTATTCTCCTAGCCTGTACTCTCACCATTCCCAGCTTCCCTCCATATCCTTACCATCCAACTGAAGTCCTAGAATGCCTCATGATAGAATTACATGGGTTGATACGCACAGCTAGAAATGCTAAACCAATTTAAACTGAAGTCCATTGTTTATATAGTCATTCAAATGAACTGATATATATATATATAATCAATATATATAATCAAATATATATCAGTTCATTTAAATATATATCAGTTATATATATATATATACTATATATATGCATCAATTCATGTAAATGTAAAACGGGGATATATATATATCCCCATATGTATATGTTTTATAAAGGATAAATTGTCCTGATTTCCCACCCCCATAAAACTCCATTTGAATTTAGGAATTCACCTACAAGATGCCAGTCTCAACGTGCACGTGAACAGAAATTTCTGCCAAATACTTTTATGTCAAAGATTAGTTTTCAGAAAAAGCCTACTATTTGAGCATGTTTATCCAGTACGTCGTTATTCAGAACAAGCTAACGTTAAGCTGTGCTGGGACTTCCCTGGTGGTCCAGTGGTTAAGACTTGGCCTTCCAATGCAGGGGGTGCAGTTTCGATCCTTGGTCAGGGAGCTAGGATCCCTCATGCCTCATGACCAAAAAACCAGAACATAAAAAAAACAGGAGTGGGACTTCCCTGGTGGTCCAGTGGTAAAGAATCCGTCCTGCAATGCAGGGGACGTGGGTTTGATCCCTGGTCGGGGAACAAAGATCCCACATGCCATGGGGCAACTAAGCCCGTGCACCACAACTACTGAGACCATGCCTCAACTAGAGAGCCCATGTGCTGCAAACTACAGAGCCCATGTGCTCTGGAGCTCGCACTCCACAACTAGAGAAGAGAAAGCACGCATGCCACAACTAGAGAGAAGCCCACGTGCCGCAGCGAAATATCCCGCATGCTGCAACAAAGATTCCACGTGCCTCAACTAAGACCCAACAGCCAAAAAAAAAAAATTAAAACGAACAAATAAACAAACAAAAATAACAGTAGCAATATTGTAACAAATTCAATAAAGACTTTTAAAATGTTCCACATCAAAAAAAATCTTAAAAAAAAAAAAGATGTGCTGTAATGTAGCAGAAAGTGTTCTATCATTGGATTAAAACTATCTGAAGTTAAAGTGGCCTTGACAAATCCATTTTACCTCTCTATCTCAGTTTTTCATCTGTAAAATGAACAAAATTATATCTAAGCCGCATGATATGAGAATTAAATGAGATTATGTATGTGAAAGTACTCAATTCCTCATCTTGCATACACTAGGTGCTCAGTTGTTGTTCGTTCACTCATACTTTCCATACAACATAAATGCATGGCGGGGGAGTGAGGAGAGGGTGAGATGATTGTGAAATCACAATCATACTTCTGATTGTGAAAGCCCACGTGCAATGCAAGCCCTTTATCTGTTGTGTCTCAAAGAAGGACAGGCCTCTCACTTCTGGCTTTAATCAACTTGTGGCCCAGGAGCACCCACACTGAGCAGGGCTTACAAAACTCATCAGAGAACAAAGGGCATCCTTTAGGAGCAGACTCTGGAATTTCCTGGTTTTAGTACTCTCATCTCAGTCTCTTCAAAGCTCAGTGCTTTGCAGTTAGTAGGCATGCAAAAAATATTTGTTGAAGTAAACTTGTTAAAAAAGACGATCTAGTCTAACACATTCATTTTACAGATGGAGTAATTATGGTCTTAAAATGTAAGTAACTTCTCTCCAAAGTCCAGCATTTAGTTAGTGACAGAGTCAGAATAGAATCTAATATTACTAACTTCCAGCCAGGTTCTTTTAACTTTTATCCCTACTTTTCTTCTTTATTAATTTACTCATTTATTCAGAGACCTTCTTCCCTCTGTTCCTCCTTTCTTTCCTTTTCATGACACCTACACTTGCTAAACACCTGGAATTAAAGATGGATGAGACACATGCCTGAGACATCCTGCCTTAACTGACCTCCCTGGGCCCACCCTCAGTCCTGTCTGTATCTGCAGCACCAACCGGGCTCTTTTTGCATTAGCTGACTTCTCTGCCTAGATCTCTGATTACCTTCCTTTTCTTTTTAGCCTTTTTTGCTCCTACAGACTTTCTGCAGCTTCTAAACTTAGTCGTCAATGCATAGGGCAGGATTTCTTCCGTAGAGCTCCTCTCCTTTGTGCCCAGAAAACACTGGCTGCATAGCTTTGGAAGATAATGTATTGCTAAGTACTTCTGACACCCCATCCTGAGGTTGATTTCTAAACAAATGGGTTGAAACTCAGCTATCCCTAATTCTGAAGCACAAGGGCTCTAGGCCCACCTCAGCATGAAGGATGGAATCAAGGGTGCCAACTAGAGAGAATATTACTGATGCTCACACTCAAATATGTAAGCTGAGAGTGTTTCAAGTGCATCTGAGTACTTTAGTGCTTCATGAATGGTCCAGCTACATTATCAAGCCCGGGTATTGAGAAACTAATAAGCGAACCACTCTTACTTGTTAAAATACTGTGTGCCTGAGTCAGAGGAAAAGCTGAAGATGATTAGATTACTGGAATATTCCTTTTTGGTCAGTTGTTACTGAATCCAGATTGACTTTGGAGGTCAAAAAATCTTAACTATGTGCCACATAAAATATATTGTAAATGTGGTATTCTGAGTTTATTTTCCTAAGATAATAAACATGGTAACAGAAAATTGATAGCAAGACCAAGAAACATGTAACATTCAGTTTGCCAGTTTTTCTTAATTCACCTGGTGAATGATCTCGTTTCAATAAAGGAGCATGTTTAGGAAACTCAAAGATAGGTTGGTTTTATAATCCCTCTGTTTAGATTATAGGAGCAGGGGCCATGTCTTCTTCAACATTTCCCTCCTCAGTGCCTGATAGAGTGCTTTTCTACATAGTAGGCCTCCATAGATATTAATAGAATGCTTAATGAATTATTCATTTCCTATGCTGACCAAAAGAGCCAGCTCACAGATAAATTTCAACATATTCTTTTGCTGCCTGAATGCAGTCTTGGTCATAGTCTGCAACCACTTATGTAATTTCCTCCCATTTTAACATATTTAGAAATTTACATTATGTACCAGGACTATAAAATCTCTGAGACAGAGTGTGAAGTGCAAGGTCAATGCTGCTTTCGCACCCGAACATAACCCTCAGGAGAATAAGGTAATGGATTTCAAACTGTACATTTCAATATGACAATAATATAAAGGCAGATTAATATATGTTTTTAACCATTTTTCTTACAGCTTTATCACCACTCACCCCTCCCCAAAGCCTCATGGAAGCTTTAGTAAGATGTTTACTTATTTAGATACACCTTACACATAGTACGGAGTTTGTATAAATGCAATAAAAGTCCATAACACGCCTGTATAATATAGAGCAGGGAAAAGCAGGGCCCTTTGGCTCTGGGGCTAGAATATAAAGCAGTTTCAGTTGCTAAGACAGGTTAACTCTTGAGAGTCAGAAAACAGTGTTCAATCCCAGTTGGTCCAATTTCTGCCAAATAACCAGGATGATAAAATGCATCACTCCTCAAGGACAGAAGACATGTTGGAGATCAGGTAACTTAATTTCAAATATGAAATATATCTAATGGATTTGCAATGCTGTCCCTGGTGTACTGCCCACTGAAGATGAAAAATTCTAAGGGGTCTGAACCTGTGACACCAGATTAAAAAAACACCAGCTGCCACTCCTGCTTAGGAGACAAGAAGACAGAAAAAGCATGAAGGAGAGTGATGCATGACCCGTAGCTCCTGTGGGCTGCTGCACTTTATCAGAGACTAGTAGCACGAAAACATATTATGGGGCCAATTTTGTTGTCAGCTGTACCTTCAACTAGTGTATGTGCAATAGCCTGGCTTTTAATGGGAACCTTCACAGACAGAGGCAGAATTTAGATTAGGATGTGAGCAAGCCAAAGAAACCGTCTACGGCAGGAGATAAACGTGTCTTTTAGCCTATCTTTATCTGGCTTATGAAATAATATTACCAAGCAGTGATTTCTCTTCTTTTCGTGGTCTGATGTTAGTCATTTTTTTCACCCTTAGAACTGCATTAAACTGAAGGAATGGGACTTCAGTTAATATTGTAATAATCCCCATTGCTGATAGTCATTTTTAAGCTCATTGCCATCAAATTTCTGCATAATGTTTTAAAAGATGCTCAAGAGATTAAAAATACTGATTAAATATTTCCAGTTCTTTCTAATATAAATCTGTACAGCTTAAAATTATTAATATGATACATGCTGAGAATAGCAACATCCACAATAAATATGTTGGACCATTGTAAACTGCTATATTTATCTGATTTATTTTCCCGAATGTTGCCTTGGGCTCCAAAAACAGATTATTGGAGAGTTCTGCCTGGTATAAAAGGCTGTCAGAAATAATTTTGGCTAGCTACATGAGGACCAATTTATATGTCGATTACACATCTGCCAAGCATTTAGCATAACAAAGCAACATAGAATGTGAGAAGAGATATTGTTACAAAAGTAAAAACCAAGACCATAGTTAAATTAATGGTTGTTTAAAATATAATGTTTGTTATATCTCCTGAAAATTGGGCAACCAGCAAAAACTACTAATACATTTTGGCATTTACATTTTTTTTTTCCATTTAAAAGGTGTGATAATGGCTTTATGTGGATATTTGCTTTTTTTAAATTTTTTATTTTTTAAATTTTTTATTTATTTATGGCTGTGTTGGGTCTTCGTTTCTGTGCGAGGGCTTTCTCTAGTTGTGGCAAGCAGGGGCCACTCTTCATCGCGTTGCGGGGGCCACCCTTCATCACGTTGCGCGGGCCTCTCACCATCGCGGCCTCTCTTGTTGCGGAGCACAGGCTCCAGACGCGCAGGCAATTGTGGCTCATGGGCCTAGTTGCTCCGCGGCATGTGGGATCTTCCCAGACCAGGGCTCGAAACCGTGTCCCCTGCATTGGCAGGCAGATTCTCAACCACTGCGCCACCAGGGAAGCCCTGGATATTTGCTTTTTAAGACAGGTTGAGGGTCTATCCTATGAATGGGGAAATGGACCTAAACATTAGAGCTACCTTTTGAAGAGGCTGGTTTAATCAAATTCTTAAACTAGCTGTTTTTTAATTTTATTTTTTAAATTAAAATACAGTTGATTTACAATGTTGTGTTAGTTTCTGGTATACAGCAGAGTGCTTCTGAATATTGAATATAGTTTCCTGTGCTACACAGTAGGACCTTGTGGTTTATCTATTTTATATATAGTAGTTCGTATCTGCTAATCCAAAACTTCTTTTATCCTTCCCCCACCCCCTTTTTCCTTTGGTAACCATAAGTTTGTTTTCTATGTCTGTGAGTCTGTTTCTGTTCTGTAAATAAGTACATTTGTGTCATACTTTAGCTTCCACATATAAGTGATATCATATGGTATTTGTCTTTCTCTTTCTGACTTACTTCACTTAGTATGGTAATCTCTAGGTCTACCTATGTTGTTGCAAATGGCATTATTTCATACTTTTTATGGCTGAGTAGTATTCCATTGTGTGTGTGTGTGTGTGTGTGTGTGTGTGTGTGTGTATTGAATATATATGCTGCATTTTCTTTATCCATTCATCTATTGATGGACACTTAGGTGCTTCCATGTCTTGGCTATTATAAACAGTGCTGCTATGAATATTGGGGTGTATGTATCTTTTTGAATTATAAGCTAGCTGTTTAAAATGTAAAAGATTAGAAATAATATTCTTAAAGCATCAAAGCACCTCACACAATACTCTCTTACATCTACCTAAATATATATATTCATACTTATATATAATATTTATACATGCCTATATATAATATATTTACATATATGTAAATATGTATATATACTCTTTTAAAAAGAAGATTACTAATAATAGTATTAATAATTATTGTTTTCTGGAGCTCTTAAATCATATTTATACATGGCCCATATTGGCCAGGTATACTTATAGTATTCTATTTTTGGCACAAACCTTCCCTAATGATTTGATGAGTGTCTGATCTTCTGAACTGATCCCAAAACGGGGTAGAGCCTCAGCTCCAGACGTTTAACAGGGCATGTCAGGCCACCTCAGTTTTAGAGGTAATGGGCTCACTTTGATGTTTCTCAGTTTTCATTTTTGCTTTAGCTCCTCTGTCAGAGCACCCCACTTACTTTTCTGTGTATATGTTTGTGACATTTCTACTCAGGATTTCTTGTACAATCAACTCCATTTCATTATTTTTTATGAAGTGACATAGAGTCAGGACTTATGGGCACATTTGCATGTGTTCTGGTTCATCTCCTTATGGCTAAGTTCTAAAACATTCTCAGACCTATCTTTATATGATAACATTATTAATTCATCCTCAAATATGCACTGGAGATTATGTGCTAGGGTAGTATTTTAACATCATCACCCCCAATATACATACTGGGTTTATTTTTTACGATTCCAAATTCATTAGGCAATTTTGAAATCCTCTTCTTCTCCTATAAGAGTCTTTTAAAAATTACTGAAAACTGTAAATAAAAGTATCTAAAATCTTCACTGGTAGTTTCCATAACGTACTCTAATTTTACTAAATAACAAAAATTGCTTAAAACAAAAAGTATAATTTTATCTTCACAACTTTGCCTAATCTGCTGGAGTAAGATACTTTATTCTTCTTTTAGTTAATGCTTATGTTCTTGCTGTTGGCTTGTTTACAGGTTATTTCATTAGGTTACCCTCTAATTCCGAGCTTTTATAGTCTAAAATCTGCCCAGTGTATGTGCACGTAGAAGTCTAGAGGAGCTTCAGGGTAATAGGAAGAACTCAAGACTCTAAGCGCAGAGATAGGGTTTAAATCCTAACTCCCTGGGTTCCTAAATCTCTCTGAGCCTTCAATTTCTTCATCTGTTATTAGGGGATGATAACCAGTTTACAAGGTGATTGTGAGGACTAAATGAAATAAGATACAAAGAGTACCTAGCACAGTGCCAGTTATATATTTGATGTGATATGCTCTAAAAGTGTTTGCCCAGTTTTGCTGGAAGTAAAATGTCAGCACAACATTATCTCTCACTTGAGTGGAAGAACTGGCCATTGGACACAGACAGCTGTGTATCAACAGATGGCCCTGGGTCAGTTAAATTCAATTTGAGTGAATGAATAATAAGTGCCCGCACAGCACTTTGTCCATTACTCAGAGCTTTATACTGGTCTGGATTAACTTCTGTAGCACATCCCTGGCTGCTGAGTCTCCTGGATTTGCTGAACTAGACAATTTCATCCACACCCACTTCTACCTGTGTTTGAAGAGCCATCTAAAGGGATGAAATGATTGGGGAAAGTTTTCATCCCATCTGAGGTCTGCTTTACATAGAGGATGCTGGCTGCTGAAAAGTAACCCATCAGGAGAAGAGCAAGAAAAACAATATGACACATAGGGCCTGCCTTGAGAGATGAGATTCACAAATTCTTCAGCAAACCAGATGAAGAAAATCTTTGAGCACAGAAATATGATCTGAGCACTCTGGAGCTCAACTAACTCGTCTCTGGCAGCCCAGGCTGTTCCCTACAAATTGCCCATTTCAGCTGGTTAGCCCTATCTTTCCAAAGGACTGCGTGTTACACATAATCCACAGCTGGGAAATAAAAACAATGTTTGCCTTGCCTTCTTTTCCCCTTGTAATCAAAGCTTATGGCCTCCAAAAATATGACAAGTAGGGCAGGAGAGAGGCAAATGAGAAATCAAAGCGGTCTAGGGAAAGCAGCTAATGAGGGTTGGGAAATGCAACAAATACCAGTTTCAAACCAGGCTGAATCATTGCCAAGGAACCCAAGTTGACAAATGTGAGACACTGTTGAGGTTCCTAGTGGCAACTGTTGTCAGTTTAGCAAAAGAGCAGTGCTTTTGAAGCCAGATTTGGAGAGCAGATTTTGTGAAAAATCTATAATTCTGCTGCTTCCCAGGACTTGGTTCTAATTTTGGTTTTGGGCTGTCCTCAAAGCTCCCACCTCTCACGTATTCATTCTATTTGGGGGCTTATTGTGGAGGAAGACAGCTAATGCTATGTCCAGAAAGAGAAAAAATAAGTCCAAATATATGTTTTTCTTCTTTTTTTTTCTTTATGTTTTTCTTCTTGAAACAGAAACACAAATTCAAACGTATCTGGGTTTTATGTCTACAGCTGTCCTTTGTCACCAACAGAGCTCACTAGTCTGCTCATCTCAGCCTACTGTGAGCAGATATTTCCCTGACATTTTTTTTGCTCACTTGTAAATCTCTCTGCAGCTCAGCACTGGTTCCCCACCTTTCTCCCTCCTGACTCTGCTCTAATCCCCATGCCTTCCCAGGCTTCCTGGGGCTAATGTTAGGAGAAAGGAGGGATCCAGGAGTCTAACAAGAGGCAGTCTTCTGATATCCACTGATGTGGATCAGTGGGGGGGATGGCAATGGGGGCCAGCAGCACGGCAGCGTGACTATGCTCCCTGCAGACATGGCTTCTCCCTTGAGTTTGGTGACCATCCCCCATGAGCTTGTGCTGGGCGTTCCAGGTGCCTATCTCTCATTCTCAGAACCTCCTCTGCTGCCAAGACTTCTGAGACCCTAAGGAGTGAGGTCTGAGGCAAGGGTAAGCCTGAAGGACTCAAGGTGGCAGGTGAGATTTTGTCCTGATCTGGTCCTGGGGATGAGCATGCCGTACAGGATGATAGGTTGAGTCCCCCACCCCAAGTCTTTGGGTGCTCTGGGTCCTTCAGTGTATGGGTATGTGCTGGATTAGGGTCCCAGGATCCCCTACCTACCCACTGGAATGTGTAAAGTGGTCCTAGTTCCATCTTAATGCTAAGGAAGACCTTGCCTTCATATGCCTATATGATGACTGAAGGAATTGTCTGAGATGGCATTTTCCAGACCATTTGATTGATCTATGAGTTATAGTAACAAAGCAGATTAAAGATAGGTCTGCTCTGTGGATCTAAAGTGATGCGCATTACTTCCCTCTAATCACTGAATTGCTGCCCAACACCTCTTTTCCTCTTTGAACTCTTCGTCTTTTCAAGGGTCTGGGGACCACTTTCCTGATCAAAACACAATCTAGGGATTTATTCTGAACTTTCTGTCTTTATCTCTAGTGCTCTGAGCATCTTAGCTTGGAGTTGGAGTTGTGGCTGGGCATTGGGCCTTGACTGGGCTTTTCCCATTGTCAGCAGAGTGCAGCTGGCTTTGGTTGGGTTTGGAGATTCTCCAGCTAAGTCCCACCCTCAGAGAGGGTGCCATGGCTCCAGCCATTAGAGAAGTTCTCAGGAGTTACAGTAATAGCAGCTTTCTCAGAATCCACAGGAGACTGAGGGGACAAAACAGAGAAAATGAAAAGCTTCTAGAGAGCTGGGATTTTCTTCTTTTCCAACAAGAGGTTTCATCATCACATTTCCCCCAATGTTGCTGCACTGCTGCTTTATAAGCTCCACATCTAATTCTGGCTCATTTGGAAAAAGGTCTGCTAGAATCATTTCCCACTGCATTCTCTTTATATTGCTTCTCATAACAGGCTAGGCCTAGAGTTGTGATAACGATTAAAGCTCTGACTAAAATAATATTACTACTCATAATGGTTATGAGCCACCTAAATGACAGGAACTTTTGGTAAGTAAAAAAAATTGTAAGGAAATATTTTGTAAATATTTGACCTGTAGGTTGTTATCTCCATTTTGGAGATGGGGAAACTGAGCCTTAGGACTCATAAAAATGTTGTGAGAATAGAATAAGCTAATGTCTGAAAAGTGCTCAGGACATAGTAACAACTTGATAAAATTATTGTTATTATTCTTGGTTTTATCTATTGCCGTTTGAGGATGACAAAGAGGGAGAAAAAGGCCATCATTTAGAATCTTTTGGAGAGGGACAGCTGGTCTCTCAGCCAGCCCTTGAAGAATAAGGACCCTGGTTGGCCTATCATAGTTGGCCCATGTTTGGTTGGCCTATCATAGTTGGCCCATGTTTCTCAACCTTTGGCTTACATCAGAATTAGCTGTGGAGTCTTATGAACTAGCGATTCCTAAGACCTATCCTAGACTTCCCCAATCAAAATCTCCAAAGATAGGTCTTAGAAACCCATATTTAAAAAACAGCAACACTTGGTCAGATGATACTGTTGGGCACAGGGTCTGGGGGCTGACCTCTATTTTGGGTCTTGGAAAATTTTTGCTGGAGGTGATAAGTTTCAGGAGATGGACTCACGTTAACACGATTATCACAAGTGTCTAATGCATGGATCAGAGTGACAATTGACAGCGAGAACTGTAACAGAGCCTCAGCTTCTTGTCATGCCTTCCCAGCAGGCTGAATATGGCCAGGTAAGCCAGGGACCTAGAGGCAGGAGTCATGATTGGGTGATCTTGAGATTCAGGGCCATCAAACATCATGCACTTGAAGCACCCATCTCCATTAGAAGAAGGTACCTGCCGTGGAAACAGAATAATCATGTTCATGAGCCCAGATGCACTGCCAGATTTGATCTCTGACCATCTCCTGTACTGGTGCTACCACCCTGAAAATACATTATTTTTTAGATTAAAAAATACAATGTAGTTGGTTAGCTTTGTCCTTTTCTAGTTAAAACCCAATCCAAATGCTCATAGTTAGCAAGAGGTTAGAGATACAGATACAGACATTCTTATACTTGGCTCATTACTGGGAAATAAGCACAATCTTTCTGGAGACCTTTTAGCACAAAGTGTCAGTAGCTACAAGGATGTTTCTTGGCACTACTAGTAATGCAAAAAATTGGAAGCAAACTTGGTGTTCAATATATTCATTATTTTATATATATATACATAATGGGATGATATATAGTATTGGTTTAGAATAAAATTTAATTACATTAAAATATTCACAACATATTGTTAAGTGAAAAAGCATGCTTCAAAACAATATGACTAAATTATTGTGTTTCTGAAAAAAGATACACCAAAATGTTAACGTAAAATTCTCTGGGTGATTGGATTATGAATGATTTTATCTTCCTTTTTTACTTATCTATCTATACATTTAAAAAAAACTTTTATCATAAGAATATGTATTAATTTTATTATAAGAAAAATCAAATAAACATTATCATAAAAGCCACAGTCCAGGTAAGTCTTTCTGAAGTTATATCTGGGTCATGATACCTATATTTTGGGTGGTTTCAAATACAGATCTTAGGGTTGTGTTATTTCTATAAATGGTGACTATCATTCATTACTGTTTAATCTCTACTGACTCCATTCACAGGAGATAATCCTAATTTCAGTTTTGGTGTTCATAGCTGTCGACCCCTGGTGTTGTGCACACAATTTAGCCACTGTGATGGGGACATTCATCCAATAAACATTTATTTATTAACATCTTTATTAGAGTATAATTCTTTTACAGTGGTGTGCTAGTTTCTGCTGTATAACAAAGTAAATCAGCTATACATATACATATATCCCCATATCTCCTCCCTCTTGTGTCTCCCTCCCACCCTCCATATCCCACCCCTCTAGGTGGACACAAAGCACCAAGCTGATCTCCCTGTGCTATGCATCTGCTTCCCACTAGCTATCTATTTTACATCTGGTAGTGTATATATGTTCATGCCACTCTCTCATTTCATCCCAGTTTACCCTTCCCCCTCCCCATGTCCTCAAGTCCATTCTCTATGTCTGCGTCTTTATTCCTGTCCTGCCCCTAGGTTCTCAGAACCTTTTTTTTTTTTTTTTAGATTCCATATATATGTATTAGCATACAGTATTTGTTTTTCTCTTTCTGAATTATTTCACTCTGTATGACAGTCTCTAGGCCCATCCACCTCACTACAAATAACTCAATTTCGTTTCTTTTTATGGCTGAGTAATATTCCATTGTATATATGTGCAACATCTTCTTTATCCATTCATGTGTCAATGGACACTTGGGTTGCTTCCATGTCCTGGCTATTGTAAATAGAGCTGCAATGAACATTGTGGTACATGACTCTTTTTTGAATTATGGTTTTCTCAGGGTATATGCCCAGTAGTGGGATTGCTGGGTCATATGGCAGTTCTATTTTTAGGTTTTTAAGGAACCTCCATACTGTTCTCCATAGTGGCTGTATCAATTTACATTCCCACCAACAGTGCAAGAGGGTTCCCTTTTCTCCACACCCTCTCCAGCATTTACTGTTCGTAGACTTTTTGATGATGGCCATTCTGACCAATGTGAGGTGATACCTCATTGTAGTTTTGATTTGCATTTCTCTAATGATTAGTGATGTTGAACATCCTTTCATGTGTTTGTTGGCAATCTATATATCTTCTTTGGAGAAATGTCTGTTTAGGTCTTTTGCCCAATTTTCAATTGGGTTGTTAGTTTTTTTGATACTGAGCTGCATGAGCTGCTTGTAAATTTTGGAGATTAATCCTTTGTCAGTTTCTTCGTTTGCAAATATTTTCTCCCATTCTGAGGGTTGTCTTTTCATCTTTTTTATGGTTTCCTTTGCTCTGCAAAAGGTTTTAAGTTTCATTAGGTCCCATTTGTTTATTTTTGTTTTTATTTCCATTTCTCTAGGAGGTGGGTCAAAAAGGATCTTTCTGTGATTTACGTCATAGAATGTTCTACCTATGTTTTCCTCTAACAGTTTTATAGTGTCTGGCCTTACATTTAGGTCTTTAATCCATATTGAGTTTATTTTTGTATGTGGTGTTAGGGAGTGTTCTAATTTCATTCTTTTACATGTAGCTGTCCACTTTTCCCAGCACCACTTATTGAAGAGGCTGTCTTTCCTCCATTGTATATTCTTGCCTCCTTTATCAAAGATAAGGTGACCATATGTGCGTGGGTTTATCTCTGGGCTTTCTATCCTGTTCCATTGATCTATATTTCTGTTTTTGTGCCAACACCATTCTGTCTTGAACACTGTAGCTTTGTAGTATAGTCTGAAGTCAAGAGGCCTGATTCCTCCAGCTCCATTTTTCTTTCTCAAGATTGCTTTGGCTATTCGGAGTCATCTGTGTTTCCATACAAATTGAGAAATTTTTTATTCTAGTTCTGTGAAAAATGCCATTGGTAGTTTGAGAGGGATCTGTAGATTGTCGTGGGTAGTATAGTCATTTTCACAGTGTTGATTCCTCCAATCCAAGAAGAATGGAGAGATGGTATATCTCTCCATCTGTTTGTATCACCTTTAATTTCTTTCATCAGTGTCTTATAGTTTTCTGAATACAGGTTTTTTGTCTCCCTAGGTAGGCTTATTCCTAGGTATTTTATTCTTTTTGTTGCAATGGTAAATGGGAGTGTTCCCTTAATTCCTCTTTCAGATATTTCATCGTTAGTGTATAGGAATGCTGTATATTTCTGTGCATTAATTTTGTATCCTGCTACTTTATGAAATTCATTGATTAGCTCTAGTAGTGTCTGGTAGCATCTTTAGGACTTTCTGTGTATTGTATCATGTCATCTGCAAACAGTGACAGTTTTACTTCTTCTTTTCCGATTTGGATTCCTTTTATTTCTTTTTCGTCTCTGATTACTGTGGCTAAAACTTCCAAAACTATGTTGAATAACAGTGGTGAGAGTGGGCCACCTTGTCTTGTTCCTGATCTTAGTGGAAATGGTTTCAGTTTTTCACCATTGATAATGATGTTGGCTGTGGGTTTGTCATATATGGCCTTTATTATGTTGAGGTAAGTTCCCTCTATGCCTACTTTCTGGAGGGTTTTTATCAAAAATCAGTGCTGAATTTTGTCAAAAGTTTTCTCTGAATCTATTGAGATTATCATATGGTTTTTATCCTTCAGTTTGTTAATATGGTTTATCACATTGATTGATTTGTGTATATTGAAGATTCCTTGCATTCCTGGGAAAATCCCCACTTGATCATGGTGATTCTTTTAATGTGCTTCTGGATTCTGTTTGCTAGTATTTTGTTGAGGATTTTTGCATCTATGTTCATCAGTGATATTGGCCTGTAGTTTTCTTTTTTTGTGGTATCTTTGTCTGGTTTTGGTATCAGGATGATGGTGGCCTCATACATTGGGTTTGGGAGTGTTCCTCCCTCTGCTATATTTTGGAAGAGTTTGAAAAAGACAGGTGTTAGCTCTTCTCTGAATGTTTGATACAATTCACCTGTGAAGCCATCTGGTCCTGGGCTTTTGTTTGTTGGAAGATTTTTAATCACAGTTTCAATTTCAGTGCTTGTGATTGGTCTGTTTATATTTTCTATTTCTTCCTGGTTCAGTCTTGGAAGGTTGTGCTTTTCTAAGAATTTTTCCATTTCTTCCAGGTTGTCCATTTTATGGCATATAGTTACTTGTAGTAATCTCTCTTTATCCTTTTTATTTCTGAAGTATCAGTTGCTACTTCTCCTTTTTCATTTCTAATTCTGTTAATCTGAGTCTTTTCCCTTTTTTCTTGATGAGCCTGGCTAATGGTTTATGAATTTTGTTTATCTTCTCAAAGAACCAGCTTTTAGTTTTGTTGATCTTTGCTATCGTTTCCTTCATTTCGTTTTCATTTATTTCTTGTCTGATCTTTATGATTTCTTTCCTTCTGCCATCTTTGGTGTTTTTTTTTTTGTTGTTGTTCTTCTTCTTTCTCTAATTGCTTTAGGTGTAAGTTTAGGTTGTTGATTTGAGTTTTTCTTGTTTCTTGACATAGGATGGTATTGCTATAAAAGTCCCTCTTAGAACTGCTTTTGCTGCATCCCATAGGTTTTGGGTCATCATGTTTTCATTGTCATTTGTTTCTAGGTATTTTTTTATTTCCTCATTGATCTCTTGGTTCTTTAGTAGTGCATTGTTTACCTCCATGTGTTTTTATTTTTTACAGTTTTTTTTCCTGTAATTGATATCTAGTCTCATAGCATTGTGGTCAGAAAAGATACTTGATACGATTTCAATGTTCTTAAATTTACCAAGGCTTGATTTGTGACCCAAGATATGATCTATCCTGGAGAATGTTCCATGAGCACTTGAGAAGAAATTGTATTCTGTTGTTTTTGGATGGAATGTCCTATAAATATCAGTTAAGTCCATCTTGTTTAATGTGTCATTTAAAGCTTGTGTTTCCTTATTTATTTTCATTTTGGATGATCTGTCCATTGGTGAAAGTGGGATGTTAAAGTCCCCTACTATGATTGTGTTACTACCGATTTCCCCTTTTATGGCTGTTAGGATTTGCCTTATGTACTGAGGTGCTCCTATGTTGGGTGCATAAATACTTACAATTGTTATATCTTCTTAGATTGATCCCTTGATCATTATGTAGTGTCCTTCTTTGTCTCTTGTAATAGTCTTTATTTTAAAATCTATTTTGTCTGATATGAGAATTGCTACTCCAGCTTTCTTTTGATTTCCATTTGCATGGAATATCTTTTTCCATCCCCTCACTTTCAGTCTGTATGTGCCCCTACATCTGAAGTGGGTCTCTTGTAGACAGCATATATACAGGTCTTGTTTTTGTATCCATTCAGCCAGTCTATGTCTTTTGGTTGGAGTATTTAATCCATTTACATTTAAGGTAATTATTGATATGTATGTTCCTATTACCATTTTCTTAATTGTTTTGAGTTTGTTATTGTAGGTTTTTTTCCTTCTCTTGTGTTTCCTGCCTAGAGAAGTTCCTTTAGTATTTGTTGTAAAGTTGGTTCGGTGGTGCTGAATTCTCATGGTTTTTGCTTGTCTGTAAAGGTTTTAATTTCTCCATCGAATCTGAATGAGTTCCTTGCTAGGTAGAGTAATCTTGATTGTAGGTTTTTCCCTTTCATCACTTTAAATATGTCCTGCTACTCCCTTCTGGCTTGTAGCATTTCTGCTGAAAGATCAGCTGTTAACCTTATGGGGATTCCCTTGTATGTTATTTGGTGCTTTTCCCTTGCTGTTTTTAATATTTTTTCTTTGTATTTAATTTTTGATAGCTTGATTAATATGTGTCTTGACATGTTTCTCCTTGGATTTATACTGTATGTGACTTTCTGCACTTCCTGGACTTGACTGACTGTTTCCTTTCCCATATTAGGGAAGTTTTCAACTATAATCTCTTCACATATTTTCTCAGTCCCTTCCTTTTTCTCCTCCTCTTCTGGGACCCCTGTAATTCAAATGATGGTGCATTTGATGTTGCCCCAGAGGTCTCTGAGACTGTCCTCAGGTCTTCTCATTCTTTTTTCTTTATTCTGTTCTGCACTAGTTATTTCCACTACTTTGTCTTCCAGGTCACTTATCCGTTCTTCTGCCTCAGTTATTCTGCTATTGATTCCTTCTAGGGAATTTTTTTTTTTAATAAATTTATTTATTTATTTTTGGCTGTGTTGGGTCTTCGTCTCTGCGCAAGGGCTTTCTCCAGTTGTGGCGAGCGGGGGCCACTCTTCATCGCAGTGCACGGGCCTCTCACTCTTGCGGCCTCTCGCTGTGGAGCACGGCTCCAGACGCGCAGGCTCAGTAGCTGTGGCTCACGGGCCCAGTCACTCCGTGGCATGTGGGATCCTCCCAGACCAGGGCTCGAACCCGTGTCCCCTGCATTGGCAGGCAGATTCTCAACCACTGCACCACCAGGGAAGTCCTGGGAATTTTTAATTTCATTTATTATGTTGTTCATCATTGTTTGTTTGCTCTTTTGTTCTTCCAGGTCCTTGTTAAATGTTTCTTGTATTTTCTCCATTCTGTTTCCAAGATTCTGGATCATCTTTACTATCATTACTCTGAATTCTTTTTCAGGTAGACTGTCTGTTTCCTCTTCATTTGTTTGGTCTGGTGGGTTTTTATTTTGCTCCTTTATCTGCTGTGTATTTCTCTGTCTTCTTATTTTGCTTACCTTACTGTGTTTGGGGTCTCCTTTTCGCAGGCTGCAGGTTCATAGTTCCTGTTGTTTTTGGTGTCTGCCCCCAGTGGGTAAGTGGGTTGTGTAGGCTTCTTGGTGGAGGGGACTGATGCCTGTGTTCTGGTGGATAAGGCTAGATCTTGCCTTTCTGGTGGGCAGGACTGCATTCGGTGGTGTGTTTTGGGGTGTCTGTGAACTTATTATGATTTTAAGTATCCTCTCTACTAATAGGTGAGGTCGTGTTCCTGTCTTGCTAGTTGTTTGGTACGGGGTATCCAGCACTGTAGCTTGCTAGTCATTGGGTATTGCAGGGTCTTAGCGTTGAGATGGAGATCTCTGGGAGAGCTTTTGCCATTTGATAGTACGTGGGGCCGGGAGTTCTCTGGTGGTCCAATGTCCTGAACTTGGTTCTCCCACCTCAGAGGCTCAGGCCTGACACCCAGCCGGAGCACCAAGACCCTTTCAGCCACACGGTTCTGAAGAAAAGGGAGAAAAAAAGAAAGAAAGAAAGAAAGAAGGAAAGAAAGAAAGAAAGAAAATAAAGTTATTAAAATGAAAAATATTATTAAAAATAAAATTAATTAAAAAGTAATAAAAAAAAAGAAAGAGAGAAGAGAGCAATCAAACCAAAAAACAAATCCACCAATGATAACAAGCACTAAAAACTATACTAAAAATAATAAATTAATTAATTAAAAAATAAAAAATGGACAGGCAGAACCCTAGGACAAATGTTAAAAGCAAAGCTATACAGACAAAATCACACAAAGAAGCATCCACATACACACTCACAAAAAAAGAAAAAGGATAAAAATATATATATTAATAAAAAAGGAAGAGTACAAGCAAATCAATAAACAAATCTACCAATGATAATAAGCTCTAAATACTAAACTAAGATAAACATAAAACCAGAAACAAATTAGATGCAGAAAGCAAACTCCAAGTCTACAGTTGCTCCCAAAGAAGTCCAGTGACTCAATTTTGGGATTATCATTGTTTATTCAGGTATTCCACAGATGCAGGGTACATCAGATTGATTGTGGAGATTTAATCTGCTGCTCCTGAGGCTGCTGGGAGAGATTTCCCTTTCTCCTCTTTGTTCGCACAGCTCCTGGGGTTCAGCTTTGGATTTGGCCCTGTCTCTGTGTGTAGGTCACCTGAGGGCGCCTGTTCCCTTTTGGGAAGTCTGAGGTCTTCTGCCAGCACTCAGTAGGTGTTCTGTAGGAGTTGTTCCACATGTAGATGTATTTTTGATGTATTTGTGGGGCGGAGGGTGATCTCCACATTTTACTCCTCCGCTATCTTGAAGGTCCCTTCCCAAAAAACATTTATTGAGGACTTTCTCTGGGCCAGACTTTGAGGATACATACTTGAATAATATAAAGTTACTGCCCTAAAGCGTCAGGTGGGAGAGAACAAAATGTAAAACAAATTATAAGTGATTTAATAGAGGTGAGGATATGAGAACCCAGAGCCTTGAGGGAGCATCTAATTTTTGCTGGAGAAGTCAGGAAAGGCTTAATAGAAGAGACAACTTTTAAGCTTGGTCTTAAAGGTAGAAGTTTTTCAGGTGTAAAGGGATGCAATGTCATTTCTAGGCAGACTGGGCTCATACATAGACACAGACTAGTGAAAAGCCATGATGGGGAATGCTGAGAATTTCAGTGTGGCTAGAGCATGGGGTACTGGGGAGAAATGAAGGGAAAAGGGCCTGGAGTGACAAATTAATACCTAATAGTAAAGAGTCTCGTGTGCCATGGTACAGAATTTTAATTTGACCTTTTGGGCAATGGAAACTGATAGATGTTTATAAACAAGAAAGTGATATAATAGAACTATTTTTAAGGACAAAACTGTTGCCTATGTGGAGGATGGGCAAGTTTTGGGAAGAGTTTGGCAGTAGGAGATACTTGAGAAGCTATTGCAGTATTAAAGATGAGGGCTAATAAGTGTTTGGTCTAAGTCAGCAGCCCTGGGAATGGAGAGAAAAGGCTTGATTTGAGAGGCCTCTAGTCAATAAGAAGAAAATTTCCCCATTCCCGTGCTGTGTATTTTCCATGCATTTTAAAGATGTAAACCTCCATATTGAACATTACTCTGCCAACCCAAACTTGAATCAGTGCATAAGCGCCTGTGTTTGACAAAGCCCAATGGATTCAAATCCAGTTTACATTGAGTTTTTCCCAAAAAATGAGTAACTGCTGAAGTGTACAAAACAAAACCACCCCCAACTCACATGTGTTTCTGTGATTCCTTAAGATGCCGGAAGAAGATGAAAACAGTTACCACTGTTGGTTTTTAAGAAAATGTCATATCCAAAACATTCAACCATATTCTCCCTCTGACTCAACATGCCTGAAATATTTAGTGAGGCACCTTTAGAAATGATATAATCCTTTCAGTTGAGAACTTGTTGACTCATGAAAAGGATGTAAGCTTTTGTTCCAGACAGACCTGGATCTGTAATAACTGTGACCTTAGGTAAGTTACTTAATTTCTTAGTTTACTCATTTGTAAAATGGCAATAATTATAACTACTTTTCAGAGCTGTTGTGAGAATTGCAATATATATAAAGCATCTTGTACATTTTTGTTCTACAAAAAAATATTCAGGCAATCGCTTTTTTTTTTTGGCTGCGTTGGGTCTTCGTTTCTGCACACTGGCTTTCTCTAGTTGCGGCCAGCAGGGTCTACTCTTCGTTGCGGTGCGTGAACTTCTCATTGTGGTGGCTCTCTTGTGGAGCACAGGCTCTAGGTGCGCGGGCTTCAGTAGTTGCAGCACGCGGGCTCAGTAGTTGTGGCTTGCGGGCTTTAGAGTGCAGGCTCAGTAGTTGTGGCGCAGGGGCTTAGTTGCTCTGTGGCATGTGGGATCTTCCCAGACCAAGGGTCGAATCCATGTCCCCTGCATTAGTAGGCAGATTCTTAACCACTCCACCACCAGGGAAGTCCCAGGAAATAGCTTTTTATTTAAGGTCAACTTACTCTTTCATAAGCCTATTCTAGACTAACTATATCTGAAGGGTTATGTTCATTTTTGTTTATGGCAGTTTAAGGGAGATAACGGTAAGCTAGAATGCTTTTAGAGAAAGATGATGAGAATGGCTAAGAGTCTAGAAACAAGGTTTTGTAAGCATTCTCTTTCTGATATTGAGAGGTATGTATACTCATCCTATTTTCCTTTTTGTCTTGGCTGTCAGGAAACTCAGAGCCATATTTGATATTCAAATCCAACAACCCTTTGGATTGGTATATTTGCTTCATTCTTTTGTTTGCCTCCTTAAATTTTCTTGGGAAAGAGTAGTGCATAAAGAAATTCAGGAAATAAAGTAAAATGTTATATGAAGACTTGCAGAAAAAAATTGCACAGGTTTAACATGCAAAATAGGAGTCTACAGGGGGGGTTAATAATTGTCTTCAAGTATTGAAAAACTGCCATGTGGAAAAGAAAATAGACTTAACTGCATTATCCCAAACATCAAACACCGGAACAATAAATGGAAGATGTAAGAGAATTATTTAAATTAAATAAAAGAAGGGAATGTTTTATAACTACACTAATGGGATGGGATTTCTACTGGGAAAATGAGTCCCCCATCACTGCAAGAATTAAGCTTACTATATATAGTCACTAAATTAGATGGCCTCTAAAAATGTATCTAACCCCAAATCCCACAGTTACATTTCCAAGCAGCTGTTTTAGGACAGTTTGAAAAGATCACCATCCATTGGTGGTCTAGGAAACTCTCCATCAGGACTACTCTGAACCTGTTGATCAGCTTTTTGGTGACTGGTCACAGAAAATTAGTGTTAAGTCTAATGTGCTTCAGAGGAGGAGACCCAGTTTTTATCTCTGGCAACCACATTTGGTTACTTGGCAAATATCTGTTGTGTCCCATGTAGTTGGGCACTGTGCAGGAGCTGTGGAGTTCTCAAAAGAAAGAATACCCCCTTGCAGCTCCATCACAGTAGCATACGAGACTCTTCCACAGTGATGAGCACACCTCACATTTAATAAATGTCATTTGTATTGGGTGGCTCCTGCACCCAAGAGATGACAAGTTTACTTATGTAATAACAACTTATTATTTTGAAACAATTTCAACGCTGAGATTTCATTTCATGTTCTTTTAATATGGTTCAATATATTGGGGCTGGATAAGAAAGCTGGGTCACAGAAAGACTGTCTGTCTTAGTTATTAATATTGCCTGCAACAGGCAAACTGCAATATACCGGTGACTTAACACAATAGAAGTTTATTTTTCATGTCACCATTAGATGTGACCACTGTGGCATGGCTTTCTCCATCCTGTAGCTATGCCATTTGGAACAGGCAGCGTCCAAGGTCACAGCAGAGAGAGAGAGTGAAGATGCACACTGGTTCTTAACTACCTCAGCCTGAAAGGGACAGAGGCCACTTCTGCTCGTACTTCATTGGCAAATGCTTAGTCACATGGTTCTAACCCAGCTAAAGGGGGATGGGGAAGCTAGAGGAGCCCATGGTATTTGGTGAGGACTACTTGGACATGGTGACGAAGGCCACTTAGTTAGTTTATGACTTAACTAGAACTAGAAATCAGATTTCCTGATTTCCAATCTTTCATTTTCTTCTGTGAACTGTGCTGTCTGATCTTCCTGTTCAAATAAAATATGGTGTTTAGGGATCAATCCAGAGCATTTTTGGGGCCAGGGAATTTGGAACCAAAGATTTGGGCACAGGCCCTGGGGGCCATGCTGTAGCATCTCATGGAGTTTTCAGATATGTCTTATTATAGCCTGACTGGATCAAAATCACCAAACCGAGAAGAGGGGACACGTGTGAGCAGTCATGAACAACCAGAACCATGAAGATCCACTGTGGAGGAAGGTGTTGAATGGGAGGTGGGGAAGGAAAATAGATGTAGAAAACTCCCCACCTTGAGGTGTTCTCAGGGCCAACTAGACTGCAGGCTAATAATCTGGCTATTCTTCAAACCCATATTTGTTAAATATTTGCTCATCAATTGTTTAGAGTAAAAGATGAATGCTCTATGGAGAAAGGCAAAAAAAAAAGAGGACCGCTGGCAGACAGCACACATTCTCAATTGTCCCAAACAATTTAGCTTTGACCCAAATGGGCTCTTTCGTCTTGCAGAACAAAATCCCTGCAGTTAAATGGACTCACCCCTTAGAAGGCAGTTAGTAAACTTGAGCGCAGCTCTTAGGATTCACCCCCTCAACCCCAAGGGACTTTACAGAATGTTAAAATTCTGGAAATGTAATTTTCTCCATCTTACTACCTTCTTAAGGATGTTTTGGTGTCCATTATTATTTGGTGCCTGAAATATGCTTTCTCTGGAGACCAGCTTCGGATCCCCAGATGCATTAGGGGAATGATCTGGGCATGGGCATCCATTGCCTTCTTCCATTTGGGACACCCATGTCCAGTCTTCTGACTTGGTGTGTATAATCTACAGAAGGAGTCAGCTTTGACCTTTGTTTATTTCCTCTTGACCTTCTAAATTCTGTGCCTTCCACGACCATTTCTGCAATGCTTCGAGACACTCTGTTCCAAGCCAGAGCCACACAGAGACATCCAGGAAATGAAACACAGGAACCTACAATGATGAGGCTCAGAGTGGGAAATGTTTATGCAAGAAGAGAAGTTAATGTAGTTAGGAGAACTTTGATTTTTGCATTTCTTGACTTACTTAAAGAACCCTACTCAGCAATACATTGATATAATTTTATATGGAAGGCGTTTACACACACACACTGATGGATTTCTGTCTTGGTTACTGGAAGAGAAAGCAAGATGAAATTATGGAATGTTGTCTTTCATTTGTGCATGTCAAAGAAGATGAAAAAAGAATATGTGTATTTAAGTGGATTCTTTTCTGATATAGGCTCTGCAATTGGAATTTGGTTTACTCAGGAAAAAATCAGCTACTTGTTTTTAATCTCACACAGCTGTGAGAAAATGAGCCTACTAAACTATACAAAATGATTGAGAACATTTGTTTCTCAGCATTTCAGACTGGCTGGTGGCAACACAGAGTGATATGGCCTTTAGGCAGTACTTTTCCAAGCCTTCCTCTTGCTTATGAAGTCCTAGGTAGAAGCTGTAAATGTTTGAGATGCCCTTATTTGACTTATTCACAGAATAATGAATTTACAGAGATGTGCTAGAAAAAAATAGTAAAACATGCCATTAGATAGAGAACGGGGCACCTGCCCCACCACAGGACAGAACCATACCTCATAAATAGATGAGTTTTAATTCCCTTATTAATTTAATTAATTAGCTCATGAATTCCCTCCTTCATTATTCAGATAGATGATGAATTTCTACAACATGTTCTACCGTTGCTTGGCTTTTTATTCTTAATACCCAATAGTAAAAAATGGGGAGATTATACAGCTCACGTTTTTTTCTTCTCTGTGAGCACGCTATCCAGTGTAAAACTGCATGCAGTGGGTTAAAGGACACACCTAATCCCTGCTGTGTGAGTGTGCGCTTGTGGGGGGAGGGGGCGGATTCAAAAGCACCTGCAATCAGTTATGATAAGTGACAAAGGAGACTTCACATTACCCAAGGATCTGGTCACAGGTTTGCAGTATGAAACAGTTCCTTTCAGGGGTCATTCCCTTTCTTTGGCCCATTGGCCCATTTTCAGGGCCCTGGGGAAATTTTGGCATCCCATGCTATTTTCACCCTCCTGTTGAAGGTTGGATTATTGTTTTTCTTTCTTATCATTTTTCCCACTCCACCAAATCTAGATGTCTCTACGTCTCCTGCCTTACTCTCCCCAGACCACCCATCTCTCTTCCTGTGCACCATATTGTGTATTTGTTTCCCTATCCCTAATCTTCATCAGAGCCCTGGTTATCAGGTCTCTTGGACTCAAGAAACCACAATAAGCTGGCCTGGAAATGAACTCAAAGGAACATTTTCCCAATGCAAATGCCTTACATGACAGGAAGAAGAGGCAGGCTGGAGAAAGAGAAAGATGCAAGCATCAGCAATTATCTAAGTGCCATTCACCAATATTCACCCTCTGCGAGAGTCAAGACCATTGGAATCTTTGAGATCCTCTGGCATAGCCATTTTGTTTCACAGAAAAAGATACTGAAGACCACAGAACTGGGAGACTGACCAAAGTCCTCATAGCTAGCAAGCACCTAAACAGCCCCCATCTCTTGACTCCTGGCCCAGTGCTCCTCTGCCACTCATAGCTGCCTCTACAGCCAATTACCATCTTGCTGCCCCAAACTGAGGCTTAATGAGTGCTCTCCTATTTCCACCAGGAGCAAAGCAGGCATAAGTTTCTAGTCTGATCAGCTGGCTCTAAGGCCAGTTTATCATCTGTGTAACTCTTTGAAGATGAATGCAACCCCCCCAAAGTCAGGGAATCTGGAAGGGTCAGCATCAGCTTCACTAAGCAGCACTTAGAGGGCTCCTCTGAACCCCCTGAGTTATTGCCCTGGCATTCCCAAGAATGCCAGCAAGTCCTCAACATTTTCAGAAGCTTGTTTTTTTGGATTTGTACCTGCTGATTAAATAATTGAAAAAAGCTACTGGAGCACAAGCATAATCTCACCCCATGTTAGTCATTCCTGGATGGGGAAGAGGGAATCATGTTAATGTTGGCAATTTCTATTCTGTTCATGTCTCCGGAGCCCATTGCTCTGGCCCACAGAGCATGAGCTCATGAGCTCATGGTTTAATTGGGTTAGAAATTAAATGAATGTTTTTTTTCTTCTAAAGGAGAGGAGAGCCACCCCATACCAAGACTAGCAATTAAAACTGCAAGAAGATACTTGGCAGGAGTGTCAACATGGAGGCATGCACTCAGTGCAGAGGAACAAAAGCTCTCCCCTCCAGAAAGAGCCAGAAAGTTTGAGAGAAGGAAATCCTCGATGTTGATAAGTGTTGGGGCTGTGATGGAGTTACAACAATCTAGATAAACTCAAAGACATACACATGAGAGAAAAGAGAGACTAAATTATGCTGTACTCATGTTTTTGTTCTTCCATGAAGATGAAAGAAACTTCTAAGTGGAATGACTAGTTAGTTGAGATGATTCTAAAACTCCTTCCAAATCTAAATTCTGTGGTGTCACAGGAAACTAAACCTAGCCTCAAGAGCCCATTGATACTGATGGAGTTACATACTCTCGCGAAGTGCCCCCATTATTTCTGGGAGTTCCCAAATAAGTGTCTCCTGTGTGCCCCCAACACAGTCTGTCAGCTACAGCCACTGTGAGGGGCCTTATACTTGCCCAAGAGCCCCTTGAAGAAGCATCACTGCTGGCACTGCTCACTCTTAAATGTCAGTGTCATCCCGGGGGTCTACCTCTTAAAGTTTCCAAAGCTGCCAGGCAAAGGAGGGGAGAACTTTCTGCTCAGAATCAAGGGGACACATGAACAACTCAATGAACCAATCTTTGTTGATTGCCTATTATGTGCCTGGCACTTCTGGAAGCTGAAGTTATAGTAATGAACACGGACACTTGGTCCTTGCCTTTATCATTGTCCTCCTCTTATCCCTCCTCTGCCCCTAGCTCCCATCCCTCCAAATCCTATTATCCCACCTTCCCTAGTTGCAAAACAAAAGTTCTCATGGATATTGATAAATGAAAAATATCTTGGAAGAAGATGGTATTGGGGAGAAAGGAACTCTTCATAGGGGCAGGGTTGGGACTTCAGTCGGCCAGGAAAGATGCCCTGTACATCTGAAAAATCCACATACCTAAATTGCAGAGACAATCACATCCTATGCAACAGGTCAATGTGAACTTAATCTACCGGATAGTGTTAGTATGTGGACGGAAGGAAGGAGTTTGGAAAAACAGTTTAATAATTACAGTGAATAATTTGGTCTTATACATTTTGTGTATCTGCAAAATATGGTATATTTGTAACAAAGTATTTCTCCTCCTCTCACGTTGATTTATTAATTCAGAAAATATTTATTGGGCACCTACTATATGACAAACATTGGTCTAGTTAATTGGGATGTAACAAAGGACAAGATGGACAAAAATGCTGTCTTTTGGAGAGTCTGCATCACAGGATACAGTCAGTATAAACTATAAATAAGTAAAAATAAATAGTATGTTAGTTAAATGTGCTCAGGAGAAACATAGAACAAGAAGAGGCATAGGAAATGTTGAGGGAGGGGATGGCAGGTGATCTGGGAAGGCCTCCCTCAGAAGGTGACATCTGACCCTTGAAAGTGGCAAGGGAGCAAGCCATACAGATATCCCAAAAAGAATATTCCCAGCTTCAAGAACAGCAAATGCAAAGACCCTAAGGTGAAATGTTGCCCGGAATATCCATGGAAGGACAGTGTGGCCATGGATCAGAGCTAGGGAGCAGAGAGCACAAGAGAATAAGGTCAGAGACATATGGGGCCAGATCCTGTAGGACTTTGTGGATCCTTGAAAGGACCTTGACATTTATTTTGGGATGGAAAGTCATTGAAGGTTTTGAGCAGAGAGTGACCTGATCTGACTCTTGTTTTCACAGGATTAATTCTAGCCTCTCACTGAAGAGTAGACTGAAGGGTCAAGGGTGGAAGCAGGGAGTCTAATTAGTAGAGTATTGAGATAATGGAAGTGGAAAGTGATGGAGGCTTGGGGTGGGGGGGATGGGGAGGGCTGTTAGCAGAGGAAATGAGAAGCATATGTCATATTTTTTCATAATTCAGAATGTTAATTTCATTACACCATATTATAACATTTGGTTTCTCCAGCAATATAAAAGTTCATTTTTTTGATGAAGTGAGTTAATACATATAAAATACATGCAAAAATGGCCCCTGGCCTATGGCAAGCATGTGATTATGCTAGTTATTGCTTATTTTCTATATTTTCTACCATAGCTATTTCTAAAAGGGATTTGCTACAGCTAATAACCAAAACTGTGTATCCATATACATAATTGCTTAAAATGAAAATAAAGATCAGAAATCATGTTTAGGAGGAAAGGATCGTAATTGGGCGAGAAATTAGATTATTACTGTAATTAAGCACTAATTCAATTTCT
Organism: Eschrichtius robustus; assembly: GCF_028021215.1. Lineage (NCBI taxonomy): Eukaryota > Metazoa > Chordata > Mammalia > Artiodactyla > Eschrichtiidae > Eschrichtius > Eschrichtius robustus. Next base: position 97,542,805 of record NC_090826.1, read on the forward strand.
GTGTTTCCTGACAGTCAAGACAAGAAATGAAATCCCATAATTTATAAGGTTATGTCTGGTAGAGGAAACAGCAGTTTTTAGGATATCCAGAATTGTTCTTGGCCCTAAAATCCCATGGATTCTTTTTTTTTTAAATTTTTTAAATTTTTAAATTTTTAAATTTACTTATGGCTGTGTTGGGTCTTCGTTTCTGTGCGAGGGCCCTCTCCAGTTGCGGCAAGCGGGGGCCACTCTTCATCGCGGTGCGCAGGCCTCCCACCATCGCGGCCCCTCTTCCTGCGGAGCACAGGCTCCAGACGCGCAGGCTCAGCAATTGTGGCTCACGGGCCCAGCAGCTCCGCGGCATGTGGGATCCTCCCAGACCAGGGCTCGAACCCGTGTTCCCTGCATTGGCAGGCAGACTCTCAACCACTGCGCCACCAGGGAAGCCCCCCCCCCCCCCATGGATTCTTAATATAAAGGACTCTCATTATTAGTATATAATGTCCTCAACGACAATTCGACAGGTAATACATAGACGTTCTCTGTTTGGCTGTTCCTTTTATTGGTTCACAATAGAATTATTAAATAGTAACTCAGTGGAATCATCAGGGAGACAGCCTGGTATAGTGAAAAAGCACTAGATAAGTTCTCAGAAGAACTAAGCTTCAGTTCCTGTGCCCCTGTGTGAGCTTTAGCACACAACCTTTTTGAACTTTCAGTTTCAACATCTATAAAATGGGACCTACGGTAAGTCCTTCTCTGTCTACCTGGCAAAATTGTGAGGAGTGAATAAGATGATCCACTTAAATGACACCTTCATCATTCAATCAACAAATATTTACCTTGACCTTTATGTGCCAGTCACTGTTAGAAGTGCTGAGTGAAAAAAAACCCAAAAAAACAAAAAACAAAGTCCAGGCCCGCCTTCCTGAAGCTTTTGTTCTAGTAGAGGAAGGCAAACACATAAAAAACACATTTACTTTCTCTGTCTGGCTTACTTCATTTATGATGATAATCTCTATGTCCATCCATGAGAGAGAGAGGGAGGGAAATATCGTATGATATCGCTTATATGCAGAATCAAAAAAAAAGATACAAATGAACTCATTTACAAATCAGACCCGCACACATAGAAAACAAACTTAAGGTTACCAAAGGGGAAAGGGGGAGGGGAGGGATAAATTAGGAGGTTGGGATTAACTGATACACACTACTATATATAAAATAGATAACCAACAACGACCTACTCTATATCACAGGGAACTATACTCAATATTTTGTAATAAGCTCTAAGGGAAAAGAATCTGAAAAAGAATATATATATTATATATATATATATTTACATATATATAACTGATAACACACCTGAATTTACTGCACACCTGAAACTAACACAACATTGTAAATCAACTATACTTCAATTAAAACAACAACAACAACAAACACATTTACTAAAGTTAGGTGACGACGAGGGGCAGGAAAAAAATTATAGGAGGGTAAGGGGGTAAGAGAGTGAATCTAGAGAAAAAGAGTTAACGTGTGCCGTGGCTGCCCTGCCCAAAATCACTTGCCATCTGCACTTTTGGCTGGGGTCTACTTCATGCATTTATTCATTATTTCAATAAACATTTACAGAGCTACACCAACGGGCTAGAGTCTGGGCAGGCAGTTGAATAATTGCCAGGTTATTATCAAGTTGATCCACTCACATCTCCTGACTTGCCCTCTTGGGACTCACTGTCCAAGTTGCCTAGGCATGGTACCCAGCTTTAAAGCCTCGACATGCAGCTGGCCTCCAGTACTGCCGCCTCTCCTTCCTGAAGCTGGATGGGTGACTCATGTGGCCTGAGTTGAGGTTGCACGAATGGGGTTTGTGTGAAATCCAGCACAGAAAGGAGGACCGTCTGAACCTTTTCTTTTGTAATGCCCAAACCATTCTTGTTAGAAAATAATGGTTTTCTAACCATGCCATCGCATGTGCATATGCTCATCTGCCATCTGGCAGCTGCCTAGGCTGTTGGTTGGATTAGCAGACCATCTTTCAAAAGCAGGTCAGTGTTGTGGCTAACAGCCATGGTCTCCGAGTCAGCCTGCCTGGGTTAAAGGCTCAGCTCTGCCACTTACCAGTTTTGTGGCCTTGAGTAGGTAGGTTTGACTTATCCTGTCTGTAAAATGGGATGAATAATAACACCTTTCTCAGAGGATTATTATGAGGATTTGATGTGTTAGTATGTGGAAAGAACTTAGAATGGAGCTTAGAACACATTAGCTATTTACTAAGTGATAGGTATTATTATTTTCTGTACCTTTGTGACAAACTCTTTCTTCGATTCTAGCTCATGACTTATAAAAGACCAACCCCTATCTTTTTTATGCCTCTGATCCAACCCCACAAGGTGGTCTTCCCTTGCTTAGCAAGGAGGTTTTACCAAAATGCTTTTCTCTAATGCAGTGAGTAAGCTTTAAAGGGAAAAATTATAACTTTGGATTGGCCACATTTTTCCATTTCTCTCCACTTCCTGGGCTCCTATCCTAGTGCAAGCCACCTTCATCTTTAGTCTGGATCCTTACTAGGTTCATGGGTCCTCTCTAATTTTCCCCCCTAAATTCTGTTCGCTATTCAATAGGCAAAAGTATCTCTTTAAAATGCAAATTTGATCAAGTTACTTCTCTGAAGAAAATGTTCTTTCTGTTACACTTAAGATAAAATCCAAAGGCCTTCCTCTGGCCTGCAAGGCCCTGCGTAATCTGGCTTGACATTCTTTCTAATACTCAAACGTGCCAAGCACAAGTCCCACTTCACTCTGTATGACAGACTCTAGGTCCATCCACCTCACTACTAATAACTCAATTTCGTTTCTTTTTATGGCTGAGTAATATTCCATTGTATATATGTGCCACATCTTCTTTATCCATTCATCTGTCAATGGACACTTAGGTTGCTTCCATGTCCTGGCTATTGTAAATAGAGCTGCAATATGCTAACGCATATATATGGAATCTTAAAAAAAAAAAAAAAAAAAAAAGGTTCTGAAGAACCTAGGGGCAAGACAGGATTAAAGATGCAGACATAGAGAATGGACTTGAGGACACGGGGAGGGAGAAGGGTAAGCTGGGACAAAGTGAGAGAGTGGCGTGGACATATATACACTACCAAATATAAAATAGATAGCTAGTGGGAAGCAGCCACATAGCACAGGGAGATCAGCTCGGTGCTTTGTGACCACCTAGAGGGGTGGGATAGGGAGGGTGGGAGGGAGGGAGATGCAAGAGGGAGGAGATACGGTGATATATGTATATGTATAGCTGATTCACTTTGTTATAAAGTAGAAACTAACACACCATTGTAAAGCAATTATACTCCAGTAAAGTTGTTAAAAACAAAAACAAAAAACAAGTCCCTCTTCAGTGCTTGGCCCTGCTCTCCCTTCTATTTGAGTACTCTCTCCAGATCTTTACAAGGATGATGACTTATTATTCAGATCTCAGCTCAGAGGCAGTGGAGGGGAATGGTCACAAACATGACTTTAGAGCCAAACAGCTTGGATCTACATCTTGGGATTTACTACTTCCTAGCTGTGTGACCTTGGAAAAGTTACTCAGCCTCTCTGTGTCCCAGTTTCCTCATCTGTGATAGGTGTGATAATAACACCTATATCACAGGATTTTGGGAGGTTTAAGTTCATTAGCATTTGTTTAAAAAAATCCCTTTGATTGGCACATAGTAAACAGGATTTAAGTGTTTGTTTAAACAATTAAAATTTTATTTCCTCAAAAAATCATTCTTTGACCCATTCCAAGTTACTACCTTCTCCATGACAGTCACTTAACATGAAAGTGCCTTATTTTTATTTCCTTCATGGCACTTGCCATTTTCAGAGATCACTTATTTGTATATTGATCGGTTCTCCCACTAGATTTTGTTCATGGCAACAAAAACCTTCTCTGCCTTATTCCTTAAGGACCTGTAATCCTGTCTCTCAGAACAGTGTTTATTTCTCAATAAACATTCATCAAATGAAAGAACCAGAGTTCAAATTGCTACCAGTGCAGTGGCTTTTTATCTATATACTTGACCTCATGCATAATAATACCTACACATCCCTGTTGTTTGATATACAAGCCAAATGTTAATGATGATTATCTTTGGGAGATGGGATTACAGGGGATTTATTTTTTCACTTTGCTCATCTATACTACTCTTAAAATAATGAGCATGGATTTTTTGTAATTAATATAACTTTAAAAAATATTTGTGAAGGACTTAACACAGTGCCTGATTCATAGTGGGTATTTAATAAATAGCCAGTCTTAATACTACTAAGCTTTTCAATAAGCCTGAAAGGGCCTCCTCCCTCTGTGGCACTGGGCTGTTGACTGCTACCCCAGTCTGAGGCTCCGGAGACTCGGTCACTACCAGACCCCAGCTGGAAGACCAGCCCCACCCTCAGGCCAGTTTCAGAAGTTAGAATAATGGGAGAAGGTTGGGTGGCTGTTAGCTGAGGGGCTCTCTCTTTTAGACCAGCTCCTCGTCACCCTTTGGAGCCCAAGTTCACCTCCAGGTTCTGGCTGGATGAGCTTTCAACAGTGCTTAGCATGCATCCCACACCCTGCAGGCTGCAGAGAATAACAATACAGCAAAGTCCATTGTTTATTTCCCTCCCAAATCATTTTCAGTGGTGAGGAAAGAGATTGTGCCCAGCTGCTGGAATGTAATCAGGAGCAGATCTGCACAGCCCTGGGAGATGGGGCTGATACAAAGCTGTGATTCTTCAGCTAGTGAATTTCCAGCGCAAAGGCTTGCCGCACCCTCCCCAGCGTGGTGGGTGGACCAAGTGCTTATTCTTTGTGGGCTAGGGGAGGGGAGTGGGACATCCCTGGCGCAGGGCCATGCTCAGCACAGCCGCTGATGATGCAGGAGGCAGGGGACCTGGGGTGAGTCCTCATCCTTCACCAGGAATCCTATGGCTTTCGCTGTCGTCAGGCTATCTGTCAGGGCAGCCGGCTCTAGCCAGGGCTTCTAGGTCCTAATGACCTACTTTCTATCTGGCCCCCTCAGACTGTCGGTGATTATGTCTTTGAAGATTAGCTTGAAAGAACTTGAAAGTCACTGTTCTTGTTCCCAGAGAGCAAAAGAGAAACATCGTCTCTCGGAGCAGGTTAAGGGTTCTGTGGCTTTCTCAAAAATGGTGGCATATTGGAAATGAGGGAAGAAATCCAGGAACCTGCAATTTGAAAGACTCCAAGACTGCTATGTGGATTCACAGTCTAAAACTGGTGTCATTATAAAACTCCATGTGACATGCCAGCAGGCATAACCTGGCGTTCTGGGGCCGCTACCCCTGTGCTCGTGAACCCGACCAGGGGTGGATTCCAGGGCAGACCCACAGCCCAAGGACACTCTAAGCCAAAGTATTGCTTTAATCATCTAAAATAAAGCCTGGAAAAGGACTTATCTCACCATAGATATCTATTCACGGAGTCCAGAGCCAGTGGGGGAGATTCTAGGGATGAATTCTAGATTCTATCCTACAGCAGCCTCATTCATTCATCCATTCGTCCAGCAAGCAAAGCAATTTTTTAAGAGGCTGCTGCTTGTACAGTATGTCTTACAAAGCAGCAAGTGTAGTGTATAGGCAGAAGACCCCTAGGGTCACATTCTCTGGGTTCAAAGCCTGATTAGCTGTGTGTCCAAGGGCAAATCTCTGCACCTCAGTTGATGCATCTGTAAAACAGAACTGGGACTCTGCCTCACAGGGTTCTGTGAGGAGAAAAGGAGCCAATCTACGTTCAGTGCTTAGCATACTGTTTGGCACATCATAAATACTCCATAAATGGTAGCTATTATCATTATTTTGACAGAAGACACAGAGAAGTGAAACTCTTGGTCCCTGACCTTGAGATGCTTGTGTGAATGTGCACAGCTGGACCCATGGCACGGATCGCCAGCTGGGTTATCGTATTCTGGGGTAAGTGAACTTTCCTTGCCACCTTGGCTCTACACTCGTAGAACTGAAGGCTGCTGCTGGTGGTGACCTGGCCTTGAACTAGATCTGGCGGCTCACCCGTCTGTTCTAGTGGGCACTCACTTCTGATACAACCTGTGATGTTTCTTTCTGACACTTCCAACACTTTTTTTCTAAAACCTCCTCTTCTTCTTCAGACTGAGACAAAATTAAAATGTATTACCTGAAACTGAGGTTGAAAAATAGGCCACGGGGCTTCCCTGGTGGCGCAGTGGTTGAGAATCTGCCTGCTAATGCAGGGGACACGGGTTAGAGTCCTGGTCTGGGAAGATCCCACATGCCGCGGAGCAACTGGGCCTGTGAGCCACAATTACTGAACCTGCGTGTCTGGAGCCTGTGCTCCGCAACAAGAGAGGCCGCGATAGTGAGAGGCCCGCGCACCGCGATGAAGAGTGGCCCCCGCTCGCTGCAACTGGAGAAAGCCCTCACACAGCAACGAAGACCCAACACAGCCATAAATAAATAAATAAATAAATAATAAATAAATAAATAAATAAATAAGAAAAATAGCCCAATCACGGTTGTTTGAAAACAAATTCCTTTGCTGATGGCACTTATTGGCGAGTGATTCCCCTTTACCACGGGGCCTTCCTGGAGCAGAGAAAAATGAGCCAATTTGGCTCTTATCTTATGTTTGCACCAAATTACTATAGGAAATTCTGAATTATAATTTGTTTGTGTGATCATTAATTCATCTAATCCCAAATTCCTCACAAACCATGGCGTTGAAGAGAAATTATTAACCAACCCATTATGTTTAATGTGCAGCTCTTTAAAAAGAGGCAGCTAATAATTCATCTGAGGGGCCAGTGAAAGTGCTAATAGTAATAATGGCTAACGTTTATTGAGTACCCTCCTTGTGCCAATCACTCTTCTAAATATTATGCATGTATGGAACTCATTTCATCCTCACATCTGCCCTATGAGATAGGTGCTATTGTTATTCCACCTTACAGATGAAGAAATTGAGGCACAGAAAGGTTAAGACATTGCCCAATGTCACACAGTCAATACATGGCAGGACCAGCATTCAAATCCAAGCAGATTGGTTCCAGAGTTGATGTTCCTAGCTTCCTAGTTACTCATTCATCAGGTGTTTGCTGAGAAGCCCCTCGGTGCCAGGTACTGTGATGGGTACAGGGGGTTCAAAGAAGAACAGGATGTAGTCCTTTCCTTTTAGGGGCTCAGAGTCTGGCTTGCCAGTTGAACATATAAACAAATAGAGCTTAGATTTGAACCCAAGCTCTCTGGCTCCAGGGAGGTGTACCGAGTGATGAGTAGGAATTTGCCTATCAGAAAAAAGGCATGAAGGGGAAGGATTTTCCAGGAAAACCCTGAGAGAAGCCAGACCAGGCAGGGGTGCCTCCAGATTGCTTTGCACTGTTCTCCTTTCTTCCACAAAATCCTAGCAAGGCTTCCCATTCCTATACACTCTAAACTCACACTGTGATCCACTCAGTGATAAAACCAAAACCACCCAAAAGAGGTACATCAAACCACATTTGTTTTGAGCAGGTCCTCACCTGACCTGAGCACTACAGTATCCTTGAGGCTCAGATGCTGTTCGATCCCCTTGACACGTGGTTCCCTCTGGAGGGATTTGGGTTTTAATCTGTTTGGTTTCTTCTTTTCCCTGAAAATTAATATCCTCTCCCTCTTGCTCTTGAAATCTCGGATTACTCAGAGACGTGATCTGTGACTCGCAACATTTCAGCTGGAGAAGAGGAGGACGTGGCTGTTGCCTGGTGCCTGATGGCATCAGGACCGCACCTCCCACTTCCTTCAGGGAGAATGGCAGGAGGTCAGGTCACACTCAGGGGGTCCATTTTACTTTGAGGTTTCTCAGGAAGCTGGCTTTGCCCTTCCTTCAATTAACTGGCCAGATAGGTAGAGTGCTTCGAGAAGAATCCCCTTTTTAATCCTGGGAGGCCCAAATGGAGGATCTCACCCTGCCCAGGCCTCCCCCTTAAGCGATGATGCCAGTCTGTAGTATTGGTGTGGCTCATATCTCGAGGTGAAGAGCAAAAAGGGAGAGACTGGTGGGTGAAAAAATGATCTCTAGAGACTTGGGGGAGCCTGAAGTTATCAACTTGGGAACCACACAACATGGAAATCTTTCCTGTTCCTCTTGCTGAGTCAGGCCGGGTTAATTTTTTATCCCTACTATCCCTTCAAGAAACTCATAGCATCAGCCATCCCCTCTAAGACTAGTAAATCTTTTGCTTTAGTCCTGTCCTCTTACCCTAGGGTCCACTGCCTGGTGTGAACATCTACTCAGGTATCTCACTGTCCATCTAAACCCAGCATGAAAGATGAACCAAATTCTCTCCCATTTTTTTCAGTCAATCCAGTTATGGACCTCAAAGCCTGTGAGTTATCTTAGAAACCACTGTTCCAAAGTGTTTAGCTGTTCTAAACATCCAGCAGTCTCCTCACAACAGATGTTTTCTTCCCACACCCACCTTCCTGTCTCTACCCTGGCATGTGCTCCCTCACCATTTGTCTGGATTTCTGAACTGCCTTCCTAAGGGTCCTTCTGTCTCTGCCTTCTCCACCTCCACCCCCTGCAGTCTACCCAGTAGTCCAAAAGACTTTCCAGGCCATCAGTCTGCTTCCAACCAAGGCACCCCCTGCTGCCTACTCTGGGCTTGAGGCTAGCATATTCACCAGTCTTCTCTTTGTCATTCATCGTCCATGGAGTGTCTTCTTGTTGAGATGACCAGGACTGATTACTTTAGGGAAACTGAGTGGACAGGAGAGGGAACTCAATAGAGACAGCAGGAAGGACACACAGGCACCTCCTTTCCTTCATGGCCTCTCTCCTCACCTTGCCTGTTCAGATTATTCCCAGGCAGTGTGTTTCAAATGGAGCTGAAATCCTATCCCATTTATTCTCGTTCGTTTTAGCACAGTGTTTGGTGATCTCTTTATCAAGGGCTGACAAGTTAGTGTCAACCAAAGGATGCTGAGCACATTCATCACTGCAGCTGGGACATGCCCCAGCCTGGAAAGACTATGCCGACCACTTGCCATTTCCTGGCAGCTCCCCCCATCCTCACATCCAGCCTCCTCATAATTGAAAACCTCCAACTTCTGTGACTTTTAATTGACTGGCCAAGTCCAGCTTCACATGGAAACTGAGTGCTGAGGCTTTGTCAGAGCCAGGCTGGGACGGCTGAGCCTCAAGAGTTCTGGGGAGGAGATGAAATCAGAGAATTTTGAGGTCTTGTCACCCTCCTTACTTTAGAGGCTTGTAGAGTGAGGCTGGAGACGGTAGGGAAGGCACCAGTTCTAGAACTTCCATGGGGAAATCTGAGGGTGACACTGAGGAGTTAGCAGACTTATTTTAATGATGAAATTGCACAGAAAGCATGTTTTTAAATTAGATTGTTTATTGGGGTGGCTTGTGGGGGCTGGTGGAGATAATGGAGACAGGCAAGCAGCAGCCCTGTACTGGGTATTGATACTTACCGTCCAATGCCTTTCCCCTGCTCAGCTCTGTACCACAGGGGCCCGCCCTGAAAATGACACATCCTGGGCTCCCTTGTCTTCTGACTTCTGAGTGAGTGAGAGGCACTGGCGAGAGACTGGAGACCAGGAGAACTGGGGAGGTCTGGTTGCTGCTCTGAGCAGCATCTCAAGGAGAGTCTGCATCTCTGCTGTGACCCCAGCCGCCACTGGCAGTGCTCCTTAGTTCCAGCTCCCGCAGGGTGGTCTTGCCTCCGGGATAAGGTGACACCACACCCTCTCTCCTTCTCCAGCCCAGGGCTGGTAAGCACTTCCTGTAGGTTGCCTCACTCTCCTGTATGACCCTTTAGCTCTCCTACAGCCTATGGTACTGACTCCTCTCTTCAGGTTTCTTCTGTTGACCTTTGTGACATGGATGTGTTTTCCTGACTGGATCTTCTCTCCTTAACGGTGCCTTGATACAATCGCTAAGCAGGAACGGATTTGAAGGCAGCCATCCAGCGAGAGCGGAGCTTAGAACCATTGCCTTGACCAACAGTCTACAAAGTCTTTTCATGCTACCGCACGACCTTCCGAAAAAGAGGCACCTGGGTCACAAAGAAGAAGGGTTCGTGTTACCCCAGGGATCCTGTTATCCATGTACCATGCTGCACAGCACAGGCTCTTCTTCCCAAACTATGCTCAGACTGTCAGTGCTGCCAGGGTCTTGGTGAGGGACTAAGGGGCAGGAGGAGAAAGAGAAGCTGCTCACTTGGGGAAGAGACCTGAAATCAGGCAAAAGACAACAGAGCATATATTGATGAATGCTTGCTCCCAGGCTCAGGTTCTCCGCCTTGCAACCCAACCCCATGCCTCCACTGCCTGGGCTGGTCAGCACGTACTTGGGAAGTGGAAACTTTCCTAACCTCAGAAAACCCCTGCCTGAGATGGGAAGCTCCCCAAACACAGCCCTCCCGCGCCAACAATGACACCACACCTGCAGCCTTCTTTTTGATTCCATGAATATTTACTGAGCTCCTGGAATGTGCCCTCTTGGGGATTTCACAGAAGTATGAATCATGGTCCCTACATTCAAAAGCCCTCCATCTGGCTGCAGAAATGAAGCGGACCTACCTGAACCATCTGAAGAGCCATACGAGGCAGACTTCCATTTGGTGTCAGGATGAGGACTTGGAAGGACAGGTAAAGGGAGGGCTTATACTCGTTGTGCTCCAACTAGGCTTTAAAAGCACTGTGCACTAATTTTTTTTTTCTGTGACATCATTTAATTTTTTATTTAAAAAATTTTTTCATCTGACTTCAAGTATATTATGTGTGTGCGTATATATGTGTACAATTGCATGTACATATATACACATTTACATATCATAAATTATACTGCGTTGAATTTTCATACACTGAACATACCCGTGCAACAAGTGCCCAGATTGAGAAATAGGATATTATCCTCATTCCCACAAACCCCCTTGTGCTCCTGACTTCTATTTTTTTTTTTTTTTTTTCATTTTTTTAAACATCTTTACTGGAGTACAATTGCTTTACAATGGTGGGTTAGTTTTTGCTGTATAACAAAGTGAATCAGCTATACGTATACATATACCCCCATATCCCTTCCCTCTTGTGTCTCCCTCCCACTCTTCCTATCCCACCCCTCTAGGTGGTCACAAAGCACTGAGCTGATCTCCCTGTGCTATGTGGCTGCTTCCCACTAGCTATCTATTTTACATTTGGTAGTGTATATATGTCTATGTCACTCTCTCACTTTGTCCCAGCTTACCCTTCCCCCTCCCCATGTCCTCAAGTCCATTCTCTATGTCTGCATCTTTATTCCTGTCCTGCCCCTAGGTTCTTCAGAACCATTTTTTTTTTTTTTAGATTCCATATATATGTGTTAGCATACAGTATTTGTTTTTCTCTTGTGACTTACTTCACTCTGTATGACAGACCCTAGGTCCACCCACCTCATTACAAATAACTCAATTTCATTTCTTTTTTATGGCTGAGTAATATTCCATTGTATATATGTGCCACATCTTCTTTATCCATTCATCTGTCAATGGACACTTAGGTTGCTTCCATGTCCTGGCTATTGTAAATTGCACTAAATATTTTATGTATATAATTCCATTTAATTCTTCCCCAGATCCTGAGAATTGTATACCATTATTTCCATTTAACAGAAACCTGAGACTCCAAGAGGTTAAGTATTCCAGAGTCACAGGGCTAGCCAGTGGTAGAGCTGGAATCACTACCTTGTTTGTCTGGTTCCAAACTCATGCTTCTCCCACAATTTCACTCACTCTATTCCTACTATAGCCAGTGGCAAGAGACTGAACTCAGTCTTGGGTACCCTGGGGAGCCAGCTAGTGAAGATGCTGGACCTAGGGTGGGACATCAGGTGAGTGATGTCTGAGGAAGATCATTCTGCCTGGGGTCTGCAGGATGGGTCCAAGAAGAGACTAGGGACAAGGAGATGAGTTAGGGGACTGTCCCAACGATCCCTGTAGGATGCCCTGAGAATGGAAAGGAATGGGTGTACACGAGAAACAGTTTGAAGAGAGGGTCACCAGGCAGACCTAGGTAGCTGACTGACACAGAGAATGAAGGAGAAGCATTGAGAGAATTAATGAGCCCTCAATGACTCATAATTTGAAACTGACTATGATCTTGAAAAAAATCTACCTCCCCAATTTGAAACTAAATGCCAAATATGCTCTCTTTTTTCCTCTGTAAATTAAAAAAGGGAGGGAGTTGTAGTTATTAAATAAAAAACTGCAATTTATACTTGTTGATTTTAAGATTAGGATGGTTTGTTGAGTTGTTAATAACTCCAAGACCAGGAAAGCAATACCGGTTGTCAGAGGTTCCAGTGGATAAAAAGGAGGGTGATTGAATTCAGGTTTAGGCAAATGTAGTAGGTCACCAAGAAGTTCCAGAAAAGACTCACCTAGGAGTTATAGAGGAGGAAGCTAGAGGATTATTGGCTTGGGGAAGAAGTAGCTGCAGAAAGGACCCAGTGGGATGAGGGTTTTTCACTCACCAGGAAAGAATTAAATCTTTCAAAGACTGGAACTGAGTAAATCAGCTACTCCTTGGGCAATAAACTAGAAGGGTAACAAACAAATGTATAAACATAGTCTTATTGCTTAAGCTCTGTCAAAATGAACTGACTAAGCTACAGATTTGTAATTTGCCTACTGGAATAGATGTTGTGACCTGAGATTTCCTCCCACTGTTGTGTTCTTTATTGTGAAGACCTGAATGAGTAAAAAACTCACCAAGGACTCAAGACAAAGGGCTGTCGACTTGGATCCTAATGTAAAAAAAAGCCCTGTCCCTTAATTTCTTGGTTAGTGAGAAAAGTGTATGGACGTGAATATTGGTGCTCTCAGTTTGTGGTTTCAGTGGAATTAGGGTCATCAGGAAGGGGATTGGATTTGTGAGAAAAGACGTTGTTTAAATGGGGGAATAGTATGAGACCATTCAGTCCAAACTTCTCACGTCAGACTAGGAAACTGAGACCCACGGAAGGAATGTGGCTTTAGGTTGAGGTGCTAATGGACTATCTGGGTCAAGGGCTGAGACGGATGGAAATTAAGAAAATAAGAAAGAGCTGATGGTTAAGGCCTGAGTCTTAAGGGAAACCTACAGCCAGGAACAGAAGAGATATACTCAAAAATACAGTTATAAGAAGTGGGAGAGCAAGAATAGTTCAGTATAATGGAAGCCAAAGGAGAGGATTTTGAGAAGAAAAAGACTAGCCAGTTGTAGCAATGGCCCCAAAGTGATCGAGGAAAAAAGATGTAAGCAATTGTGGAATTTGTCATGTAATCTTTAGAAGTGCAGTTTTAGTAAAGTGATAGGAAGGGAAAGACAGTCAAATGAGGTGTGTGTGTGTGTGTGTGTGTGTGTGTGTGTGTGTTCACCTGAGCCCTGTTGTCTGAATTCTCCTGCCCTGACTGGGAGATGGTGGAGCTGAGGTGAGGGGAAGGTCGGCACCACTGACGAGTCCTTCAAGGCAGAGGCTGAAGGTGGGATCCTCTCCCCTGACACCCAGGGAAATGCCCAAATCAGCAACCAAGATTCAAGCATGGAGCTGGCTTCCTAGAGAGGGGTGTTGGGATGAGACCCGAGCCCGAAGGGCCAGAAACAGAGACTGAAAGGGATAAAGCCAGAGACTGAACCAGGATGTGCTCGAGGAAGAGCGAAGGGCTCAGGAGCCAGAGGGGAACACACTCTGGGGCAGATGGACTCAGGCGTTGTCCAGAGCTGGTTTTGTGTGTCTGCCACAGCGTGACGGGTGGGAGCGGGGCCAGCTTTGTGAGCGCACAACATGCCCTCAGAAGACCCCGTGCTTGGTTTAATGTTCTGTTTTCACCATCTTGAAATTCTTAATAATTTTATCTGACAGCTTGTGTTTTGTATGTAAAGTCTGATGGGACAATGGAGAAGGTGTGTGAGTGGAGGAGGTGTGTGTGATGTGTGTCAGCCTCTGTCCCATTTGCGTGTAGTGTTTGTGATGTCCCAAGACCACAGAATTTTCCCAGAGCCACAATGTGCGAGAGGTTCAATGCAAACACAAGGTGAATGTGTTACATACGCTGTTGAGTAGTTAGGGGCGCTGACAGCTCTCCGCACAAGAAGCCACACTTTCCTTTTGGACTAGAACTTGCTTCCAATGCAGAAAGACTGCAGTGATGTTCTAAGAAACACAAATGACCAAGGAACCCTATCTTATCCTTTCTCACTCGTGTTACTTCTCTGAATTAACCAACCACTCACGCTGAAAATGATGACATAGGAGGAAAGGGTAAGACAGGACAACCCTTACTTCCTTTTCCTTTCAGCCCTTTCTTACTTACCAGTAAACTGGAGACAGAGAATATTGATAGAATGTGCACCGATCAAGAAGTCAAATGAAAAGCAAAAAGAGCATAACAAGTCCAAACACAGCTAATGTTAGCACCTCTCCACTAGCTTTTCAATTCAGATGGAGCTACTAAATATGTATTTGCTTGGGGGGGAGAAATAGCATATTCAGAGAGGGATAATGACTTTAGAACAGAAAGATGAAACAAGCCTGTGCTCAACAGCTGTGAAAATAACCATTGGTTTCTACTTAGACCCATTTTCTTGCTGGTAGTGCTTTTTAACTTTCTGGTGCCATAAATTTTCTTTCAACCAAATAGGACAAATTGGGTCTTTATGTGTTTATTAGGCAGTGATAATGATCTCCCCTCAGCATACTGTATACTTCTATTAAGGACCTGTTTCATGCCAGGCACCAGGCTAGATGCTCATGGCAAGAGCACAGTCACTGCCCTCAGTGAGTTTTCAGTCCAGTGGCGGACACACAAGTAAACAGGTTTACTACAATGCCAAGTGATAAGTGTTATGATGATGGACCCACGGGGCTGCTGAGGAGCATTCAAGAGGGACCCAAACCCAGTTGCGAAGGATTCCCCAAAAAGATGATATCTATGCTGAGTCTCGAAGGACGGAAAGAAATTTGCCAGACCATGAAAATAAGGGGTAGAGTGAAAAACCATTCCTGGAAGAGGGAAGAGCACGTGCAATGGCTCAGAGGAGAGAGTGCGGGTGCATGCGTGCATAGTATACATGGGGGGCTGCAAGGGCAGGGCGAGTGGAGCAGAGAGTTCCAGGGGTGACTGCAGAGAGATGAGAACAAGAAGGGCCTCCATACCATGCTCATGAGTTGGGGTTTTATCCTGATGGCTGTGAAGAGTCATTGAACTGTTTGAGGAAGGGGGGTGTCATGATCAGATTTGCATTTTGGAAAGATAGTCCTGGAAGCAGTGTGGGGAACAGATTTGGAGATGGTAAGGCTGAGGCAGGGAGGTCATTTGGAGACCATTGCAGCCATTTGGGCAAGAAATGGGAGTGGTGGCCTGCAGTGGGGGAGATTACATGTGTGGGGTTGGGGGGAAAAGAAGGTGATGAAATGGAGGAAGAATTGGTGGACTTGGGCACCGATTAAATATATGGGGTCATGGAGAGAGAAAAATCCAAAACCACCTCCAGTCCTCTAGCTTGGGAATGAGGTTCATAGTATTACTGTTCTCTGGAGTAGAACCAGGAAAGGAAAACATCGAGCAGGAAAAAAATGATGCTGAGTCTGAGGGACCTGTAAGACAGCCAGGAAGTATCTGGGTATGTGGGTCTAAACCTCTGGAGACAGATTTGAGCTGGAGATATAGACTGGTGATACAGCAGTTATGCCCAGATAAGTCAGTGATGAAAGAGGGTCTTGGAAACACTGACATTTAACGGGAGACCAAGAAAGTTGTCTAAGAAGGATTAGCCAGAGACATAGGAGAAAAACCTAGAGAGAGTGATATTTGGATGCCCAAGAAAAGAGAGATAAGCACACGAGGAAAAAAATTACCAGCTGCAAAAAAAAAAAAAAAAAAAAAAAAAAAGTCATAGATAATATATTAAAATTTTAATCCAATTAAAATGTATTAATTGGATTTAGCAACAGGGTCAGTGGTGGTCATGATGAGGACAGTTTTGGGGAAGTGATGGGGTGGAAGCCAGATTGTATAATGCTGAGGGGGGGGAGTGGGAGGTGAGAAAATGAAGATAAATATATACAATATTTCATGACATTTGACTTCAAAGAGGAGAAAAGAAATAGGTGATAGTTAAAGTGGGACCTTTGGTTAGAGGAAGATTTTATTTGTTTAGATGGAATTTGTTTAATCAGGTTTAAATGCTGATGGGGGGGGGGCGGGGAGAGAGAATGAGAATGAATATGGGAGACAATTGTTCCAAAATGTTTTCATACTTATTCATTTATTTAGCCTTACAGTTCACTTAGAAGACTATTTGTCTTTTTTTTTTTTTTTTTTCCATTTCCAGGTAGAGAAACAAAATGAAACCCAGAAAGGTGAAATAAATTCTCTAAGATTAGATGTCAGAGAGACAAGCGTAGACTCTGAGGTTCCACCAGGCAGTAAAGCTTCAGGAAGAAAAATGCATTTTTATCTGTAAAATCCCTTGACCTCAGAGCAGATCTAAGGTACTGTAATTATCGTGTCCCCCCACTCCCCACCCTCAACTGAGAGGAGGAACCAATCTCCTAGCTCTTATCAGACTCTATTGAGCTGGAGCTTTAATGAGCAGCCGCAATCTGTTATTTTCCTCTTGTTTGCCTTGCAAGTTGCTCTTTTTTTTTTTTTAAGGATTCTTTTTTTTTTTTGACATCTTTATTGGAGTATAGTTGCTTTACAATGGTGTGTTCGTTTCTGCTGTATAACAAAGTGAATCAGCTATGCATATACATATATCCCCATATCTCCTCCCTCTTGCGTCTCCCTCCCTCCCACCCTCCCTATCCCACCCCTCTAGGTGGACACAAAGCACCGAGCTGATCTCCCTGTGCTATGCGGCTGCTTCCCACTAGCTGGCTGTTTTACATTTGGTAGTGTATATATGTCCATCATGCCACTCTCTCACTTTGTCACAGCTTACCCTTCCCCCTCCCCATGTCCTCAAGTCCATTCTCTACGTCTGCATCTTTATTCCTTTCCTGCCCCTAGGTTCTTCAGAACCATTTTTTTTTTTTTTTTTTAGATTCCAAAAGAAGAATACCGTATGCAAGTTGCTCTTTTAATTCACATCAAGAGAGGGAGAAGGAGATGAATATTAAAAGCGCACATCAAGGGACCGAGGGAGGCAGGGAGGCAGGGAGCTCCTCAGTATGCAGGGAGAGAAGCAGGGTTTGACATGAGGCAGAATCTGCTGCCTGAGTCTGCTCTGGTCTCTGACAAGTCTGCCCTTGGGGAATGTTTTTCACTAGACTGCTCAGCTGTTGGGAGAGGGGATGTTTCTGGAATTGTCTGAAATGTAGGCTTGGCTCACTCTGGAATGACAGCAGAAAGAAAATGTATTACTAAGACCTTGAGAGAATAATTCTTTCTGGAGCAGGGAGTGAGGCAAGGGGGAGAGTTTCTGTCATGGGACATCTCCTTAAAAGGAGTAGTAAGTCCAACCGGTGTGGGATGGTTTGGGGTGTCGGGAAGATGGATGGATAAGGTCTCAATGTCAAGAGTAACGTTTTCTTTTGTGTCTACTCAGTAGTAAGGTTCAGATTTACCAAGTTAACTTCCTAAACTGGTGAAAATCCAGGACAGAGGTCAGCAAATATTTGAGACTTGTTTGTCATAGCTGGTCCAGAATACCCAGTGAGGGCTTTTCTGCTCTGTGGATCTGAGAACTGGGAAGAATGAGAGCTTAATGAGACAGCATAGGAAGATAGTATCAGCTCCACATGCTACAAAATATTTTCACCATCAGAGACACATAGAGCTTGCATTTGCTGATTCAGGCAAGGTCAGTTCTTCTGGAAGACCTCAAGGTTGTAATGGAAGAATGACAGGATTAGTTGGTTGGTTGTTAAGGGTAGTAAATCTGTACCAAGCACAAAATTACACAGGGCTGCCATCTTTAAGATCTAGCACTGTGCCTGGAATGTGGTGGACGTTTCACAAATCTTTGTTTAATCACTGAATGAATGCTCCTTGTTCTTTACTCCTTTATTCAATTGATCTCTGCCAATTCAATCCAATAAATTTTTATTGAGCACTTTCTGTGTAAGAGGAACTTAGAAAGGGCTTGTCTTCTTAGTTGTAGCAGAAACTGTGAGTGCTTGTGTCCACATCATCTTAACATTCTCAATTCCTGAATAAGCTACTGGTTCCTTCTTGGAAGCATTTGTGACTCTCTCTGCCTTGGGACTTTCTCTGGTTTCAGGGCCTGCTCAGCCTGTGCACAGCGAGGCTTGAAGTGAGCTGAGTCAGTGCTCCTGGGAGCAGTCTTCAACTAATGACAGATGGGAGTTGGGGCATAAATACTGCAACTTCCTTATCCCTCAGGTGGATCAATTCCGAGTTTGTTCTACACACTCGCCTGGAAGTTCCTAGGAAAAGTGAGCCCCAGTTGCCCACAGCTTCCTGAACAAGGGCAAACCCTATGTTGACACCCGTCCTTCCCTCTTCTCCCACTCCCATAAAGGTGCTTCCTGGGATTGCCTTCCAAAGAAACTTCTTGTAGTCAAATCTTTGTTTCAGGGTCTGCTTTTGGGGGAACCTAACTTAAGAGACACAATCTGTGGTAAGTATATTTGAATAGCATCTGCAAGGATGGGGAGAAACTTTCTATCACAGAGAAGTTGGAGGCAGACCTGGAAGAAGAGGGGTGAATGGTTTGTCCACTCTTGTGATCACAGCTGAATACTTGCCTGAAAGGGGCTAGTTAAAAGACAAGATCCCTGGGAGTAATATGGTAGCAATTATAGTGTCCCTCCAAAATACATGTCCACCTAGAACCTTGGCATGTGACCTTATTTGGAAAGAGGATCTACAGATGTAATTAGTTATGATGAGGCCATACTGGATTAGAGTGGTCCCTAAATCCAATGACTGATGATCTTATTAAGAAGAGGAAGGGACACACGGAGGTGCACACATATAAAAAGACCATGTGATGACAGAGTCAGAGAGTGGAGTGATGCAGTGACAAGCCAGAGAAAACCAAAGATTTTCAGGAGTCACAAGAAACTAGGAAGAAGCAAGGAAGGATTTTTCCCTAGAGCTGTCAGAGAGAGCATGGCTCTGCTTACACCTGGATTTCAGACTTGTAGCCTTCAGAACTGTGAAAGAATAAATTTCTGTTGTATTAAGCTACCCGGTTTGTGATACTTTGTTACAGCAGCCCTAGGAAACTAATATAGATATGAAAGCAAATAGATAAGAATTGTGGAAGATATAAAGTGTTATGTAAAGACAAGGTGGTGATATATATATTTTTTTCTGTTGTTATTTTTCTTTCAATTCCCTGCTTGTCTTCCCCAGCCTGCCCACAGTGTTCGTTAATCAGGTAGGGAATCCTAAGAGGAATCTAGCTGGCTCCTTTCTTTCTGCCCTGCGGGCCTGAGTCTACAGAGGCCAGATCTGTGTTTGCTGCAGGCAGATGCCTGTTTTCTGAGCTCAGAGGTGAGGAGGATGGAGGTGGGCACTGAAGGTACTGAGAAACGTCAGCCTAATGCTCACTCAGTGGGCAGAGAGAATGTTTTTCTGCCCAGTGATATTTTTTTTTAAATATTTATTTTAGCTGCGCCGGGTCTTAGTTGCAGCACACAGGATCTTTTAGTTTGCAGCATGCAGACTTCTTAGTTGTGTCATGCATGCGACATCTAGTTTCCTGACCAGGGATCGAACCCGGAACCCCTGCATTGGGACCATGGAGTTTTACCCACTGGACCACCAGGCAAGTCCCGCCTAATGAGATTTGAAAAATATTTACAAGGTAACTTCAAAGCCACTGGATAAGAAGCAGAATTAAAGGAGGTATAGACTAAAAGAGGAAAAGTGATGAGTAGAAATGGAGAGGGAGACTGTCTGAGTTCCCCAATTTTCCTCCAGGGCCATCTCACTGTTTTCCCCTCCTTCTAGCCTTTAGTCACCCCATGAAGGTGCCTCCCCTGATTTGGGCATCTGGTCTACCTTCCTCTGGCCTCAGCTCCTACACACCCTATTGCCTATAGGGTATGATTCAGTGAGGGCATGCATGCTCCTTGCCTTCAAATACTTTCCCTGCTTATTACTCCCTACTTATTATTTCCCTACCTTGTTTTCTTTAATAATTGACCAACCCTTTATTTCTACCAAAAAATAAAACAAAACACCAAGGAGTTCACTTGCAAGTGGCCCTGGCCGGGGGAATAGAAGATTAGCTTAAATTTTGACTTACCTGTAAACAACTGTCATCAAGGCAAGTTTTGATGGGGAAGGGGAAAGAGAGCAGACAACGTCTCGGATGCCTCCAACTTTTCTCAGCATGACAGGTCTGGGCACTGCCTCCCACAGGGGCTAAGAACTCAAGACCAGCCCATCATGTCTCCTCAGCAAACCTACTGATGCCCCCTCACCCCAGGGCCTTTTTCTTCCTAAATGCTCTCTGTCTGTATGCTTTATGTGGTATATCAGGTCTAGAGAATGTTTAATGTCTCAGATAAAAATAACAAAAAAATACCCATTGTTAGCATGTGCTAGCTTAAGTATATTATCTCAGCTAACCCTCAAGGCATTCTACAAGGCAGATAATCGATTTCACAGATGCAAAAGGGAAATGTGTCACACAATTCATAAGTGGCACAGCCAGGATTTGAACCCACATCTCTCTAACTTCAGAGCCTGAGTCCTTAACAAGACTCTCCATCATGAAAGTCATCCAATTCTTCCTTCAGTCATTCTCTAGACACCTCCTACCTCTGCTTTCCTCTTTCCAGCCTGACCAATAAATGCAGAGCAAGAGCTGTTTGTTGCTTCCTCTTCCCAGGATCTTGGAATAACTTTCATAGGTTGAAGGGAGGGGTGGGGATAGGGAGAGATGGTTAATTTTGTTTCTGTCTCTTTTCTCATCCTGAACAGTTCTTTCCTAGTATTTTATTCAGCTGCTGTGTCATCCCCTAGAGTGAGACCCTTCACAGACTCTCGGGCAGCTTCTACTTCTGTGCCCAAAACAACCTCTTTGAAAGGAAATAGAGACAAAACCTCAAAATTGTTCTTCTGTGGATCTTTATATAAACATGTCTGAGAGCTTTTAAATGGAGAGTTATGACTCCCAGCAAGAGTTTGACCGCCTTTCCCTCCTTTATTCCTCCCAAGGCAGGTACATCCCAGATACCAGACAAGAAGTTAGCTCAGCTGCAGTTTATAAACTCTGCTGGGGCTGGAAAAGCTGTTTATAAACACGAACTCTACCTTCCATATCTTGCTCCTGCTCCCATTTTTTGTCTTGTTGTTCCCTTTTGGGAGCATCACTGCTGGGCTGGGATGGTGGTGTGGGGAGGGGAAGGATGGGGTCATTGGTTCTTGGATTTTCCAGGGTCAGGACTGGTCTGACCAAGTTCAGAGGCACAGGATGAATCAGGGACATTGAGAGAAACCGGGCTTAGGCTAAGAAGCTGATGGGGGGAGGCTGTGACTGGGGCAGCAGTAGCCCTGAAGGATGCTCCTATGTGAAGCCACAATCCTGCAGGAAAAAGATCAGCCAGTCTGAAATTAAGGCTAGAGCCATAGGCAGGACCCATAGCCAAGTTCTTCATTCCTGTGAGTCTGCCTGGAGCTCCGTGATGAAAATCAGGACAAGAATGCCCTGCCCCAGCCTTGTCAGGATGGGACTGGCTCAGGGCCACAGTTCTTCCTCTTGGTCTCAGCTCTCCCTCATCCATTTCCATCACTGCTGAGAAGAGTAGAAATAGCCACTCACTTGATCATCCTCCATCTTGCCACCTCAGTCATATCCAAAGAGAGCAGAGGAGGACACTGAGTGGGGTGGCAGTGCTGGGCAATTGGTTCTAGTTTGCTGAGGACACTGGCCCTGGAGATACTCCAAGTCCCCTGCCCTCTCTGATCCCTTTTAGAAGGTAATTTTTGTTTGTAGCTGTGGGCTGAGTGATGGTGAAATGGACCGATCTCAGTTGGAGGGAAAGAAGAGGTCAGTAACTGGCCAGGCTAAAGGATGGTTGGTGCTTTGTCCCACTGAGTGACTCATGGTTGGTGGGGGGAAGTAAAGAACCACTTTCAGAGGGTGTGGGGGCATGTGTTCTAGGGCACCTTGAACAGCAAGGTGGGGTTGGAACCGGGGGGTCACACAGCTGTTGGTACTTGAAGGTGGGAAGTGGCTGCAGTGCTGTCTCCAGGGGAAGGAGCTGGAGTCCCCTACAGATATCCAGGCGGAACTCTTGGGAACTAGGCAGACATTGGTGATGATGATAGTGATGGTAACAAAACCTTCCTGCCAGGGGGCCTACTTTCTGTATACTTACTACGTGCTTTAAAAAAACCTCCCCCCCGGACCACAAGCAACTTGAAATTAGGGTGCGGTGCCCACCTCTGTGTTCCCAGCCTGGTCCTAAGTAGGTGGCCAGTAAATGCCATTTCGAAATTTACTTACTGAACGTCTGCTCTGAGCCTGACACTGTGGTGGGTGCTGGGAGTTCATACATAAAAGGGACACAGCCTCTGCCTTCAAGATGCACAGAGTCCAGGGGAGGAAACACACCTGAGAACAAATACAACAGTGTAAGAGGCTGAGTGACTGAGATGCGAACAGAGTGAAGTGGGTGCCCAGACAGGGGCCGACTAACTCTGCCCTGGGGTTAGGAGAGGTTTGGGAAGGAGGCTGTTGCTAGTTTGAACTGAGGATGACAGGTGAGGAGCAGTGGTCCAGGCTGGGTGTGGAAAGCTGTCTGTGTGGCTATTCTTCCCTTTTCTGGCTTTAGACAAAATAGCTCCTGGGTGGCCAGAACAATTCTCAAGTAGGGGGATGAGAAGAAAAGAAGGAAATATAGGAGAAGCTCTTCCCGAATTCATCCTTAAAGAAGAGCAGAGATAAAAGAAAAGTCTTAAAATCTGACTTCTCCATTTCACACTCCTCAAGATGTCAGCCTGGCCTGCCCTCTCCCACCGCCCACCTTCCCCCATGGATTGTTTCTTCCATCTCTTTCTGAGAGGGACTAAAGAGGAGTCATGCATCTCTTCTGCATGCCTACTCAGTTCCCAGGAGCCTCAGGGCACCGAGAGCCTGGAATCGCCTCATCCACAGCAACCTTGCTGGGGAGCCGGGGTGTGTGCACACCAGCCTCCCTGCTTCCCTGCAGCCCTGGCCACAGGGTGCAGGATCAGCCCTGGAGTTTCCATTCCCCTGAACTCTTTCCTTTCTAAACTCTCCCTGTCCTCCTCCATCCTACCCATATTCACATTTCTTTTCTCCCCATGCTCACTCCCTCTCTCCTCTAAACCCCTCTCTAACTTATTTCCCCATTTTCATAGGATGTATCAAGATATAATGAGACAGCCATTCACACTAGGAACTCTGGTCTGAAGTCCTGGGTGAGAGGCCTGTGGATGTGGCATCTTATGAGCAAGTGAAACTGGACAAGTGCAAAGGAAGTAAAGGATCATAGAACTAAGTTAAGGAGTGTATGGCATTTCCTTTGGATAGGATTGCATTTACCAATGGGCCTGTGATTCACTAAAATATAACATTTACTACACGCTGTCATATTGCTGTCTAACAGGACTGTTGAGATTAAACAGTCCACCGTCAAGCCATGTGGCTGACAGGGTCTGGTGCTCTGGCCGGGTGTCAGGACTAAGCCTCTGAGGAGGGAGAGCCGAGTTCAGTATATTGGACCACCAGAGACTTCTTGGTCCCATGTAATATCAATCAGCGAGAGCTCTCTCAGAGATCTCCATCTCAACGCTAAGACCCAGTTCCACTCAATGACCAGCAAGCTCCAGTGCTGGACACCCCATGCCAAACAACTAGCAAGACAAGAGCACAGCCCCACCCATTAGCAGAGAGACTACCTAAAATCATAATAAGTTCACAGACACCCAAAAACACACCACCAGACGTAGTCCTGCCCACCAGAAAGACAGTGTCCAGCCTCATGCACCAGAATACAGGCATCAGTCCCCTCCACCAGGAAACCTACACAACCCACTGAACCAACCTTACCCACTGGGGGCAGACACCAAAAACAATGGGAAGTACGAACTTGCGGCCTGAGAAAAGGAGACCCCAAACACAGTAAGTTAAGCAAAATGAGAAGACAGAGAAATACACAGCAGATGAAGGAGCAAAGTAAAAACCCACCTGGCCAAACAAATGAAGAGGAAATAGGCAGTCTACCTGAAAAAGAATTCAGAGTAATGATAGTAAAGATGATCCAAAATCTTGGAAACAGAATGGAGAAAATACAAGAAACGTTTAACAAGGACCTAGAAGAACTAAAGAGCAAACAAACAATGATGAACAACACAATAAATGAAATTTAAAATTCCCTAGAAGGAATCAATGCAGAATAACTGAGGCAAAAGAACAGATGAGTGACCTGGAAGATAAAATAGTGGAAATAACTACTGCAGAACAGATTAAAGAAAAAAGAATGAAAAGACTTGAGGACAGTCTCAGAGACCTCTGGGACAACATTAAATGCACCAACGTTCGAATTATAGGAGTCCCAGAAGAGGAAGAGAAAAAGAAAGGGACTGAGAAAATATTTAAAGAGATTATAGTTGAAAACTTCCTTAATATGGGAAAGGAAACAGTCAATCAACTCCAGGAAGCACAGAGAGTCCTATACAGGATAAATCCAAGGAGAAACATGCCAAGACAAATATTAATCAAGGTATCAAAAATTAAATACAAAGAAAAAATATAAAAAGCAGCAAGGGAAAAGCAACAAACAACATACAAGGGAATCCCCATAAGGGTAACTGCTGATCTTTCAGCAGAAACTCTGAAAGCCAGAAGGGAGTGGCAGGACATATTTAAAGAGATGAAAGGGAAAAACCTACAACCAAGATTACTCTACCCAGCAAGGATCTCATTCAGATTTGATGGAGAAATTAAAACCTTTACAGACAAGCAAAAGCTAAGAGAATTCAGCACTACCAAACCAGCTTTACAACAAATGCTAAAGGAACTTCTCTAGGCAGGAAACACAAGAGAAGGAAAAGACCTACAATAACAAACCAAAAACAATTAAGAAAATGGTAATAGGAACATTCATATCAATAATTACCTTAAATGTAAATGGATTAACACTACAAGCAAAAGACATAGACTGGCTGAATGGATACAAAAACAAGACCTGTATATATGCTGTCTACAAGAGACCCACTTCAGACCTAGGGACACATACAGACTGAAAGTGAGGGGATGGAAAAAGATATTCCATGCAAATGGAAATCAAAAGAAAGCTGGAGTAGCAATTCTCATATCAGACAAAATAGACTTTGAAATAAAGACTATTACAAGAGACAAAGAAGGATACTGCATAATGATCAAGGGATCAATCTAATAAGATATAACAATTGTAAATATTTATGCACCCAACATAGGAGCACCTCAATACATAAGGCAAATACTAACAGCCATAAAAGGGGAAATCGACAACAACACAATCATAGTAGGGGACTTTAACACCCCACTTTCACCAATGGACAGATCATCCAAAATGAAAATAAATAAGGAAACACAAGTTTTAAATGACACATTAAACAAGATGGACTCAACTGATATTTATAGGACATTCCATCCAAAAACAACAGAATACAATTTCTTCTCAAGTGCTCATGGAACATTCTCCAGGATAGATAATATCGTGGGCCACAAATCAAGCCTTGGTAAATTTAAGAACATTGAAATCGTATCAAGTATCTTTTCTGACCACAATGCTATGATACTAGATATCAATTACAGGAAAAAAACTGTAAAAAATACAAACACATGGAGGTTAAACAATACACTACTAAATAAGAAGAGACCACTGAAGAAATGAAAGAGGAAATTAAAAAACACCTAGAAACAAATGACAATGAAAACATTACAACCCAAAACTTCTGGAATACAGCAAAAGCAGTTCTAAGAGAGAAGTTTATAGCAATACAATCCTACCTCAAGAAACAAGAAAAACTCAAATCAACAATCTAACCTTACACCTAAAGCAATTAGAGAAAGAAGAACAAAAAAAGGCCCAAAGTTGGCAGAAGGAAAGAAATCATAAAGATCAGATCAGAAATAAATGAAAAGGAAATGAAGGAAACGATAGCAAAGATCAATAAAACTAAAAGCTGGTTCTTTGAGAAGATAAACAAAATTGATAAAGCATTAGCCACACTCATCAAGAAAAAAAGGGAAAAGACTCAGATTAATAGAATTAGAAATGAAAAAGGTGAAGTAACAACTGACACTGCAGAAATACATGAGAGATTACCACAAGCAACTATTTGTCAATAAAATGGACAACCTGAAAGAAATGGACAATTTCTTAGAAAAGCACAACCTTCCGAGACTGAACCAGGAAGAAATAGAAAATACAAACAGACCAACCACAAAACTGAAATTGAAACTGTGGATAAAAATCTTCCAGCAAACAAAAGCCCAGGACCCGAGGTCTTCACAGGAGAATTCTATCAAACATTTAGAGAAGAGTTAACACCTATCCTTCTCAAACTCTTCCAAAATATAGCAGAGGGAGGCACACTCCCAAACTCATTCTATGAGGCCACCAACACCCTGATACCAAAACCAGACAAAGATGTCACAAAAAAAGAAAACTACAGGCCAATATCACTGATGAACACAGATGCAAAAATCCTCAACAAAATACTGGCAAACAGAATCCAGCAGCACATTAAAAGAATCATACACCATGATCAAGTGGGGTTTATCCCAGGAATGCAAGGATTCCTCAATATATGCAAATCAAATAACGTGATACACCATATTAACAAATTGATGGATAAAAACCATATGATCATCTCAATAGATGCAGAAAAAACTTTTGACAAAATTCAATACCCATTTATGATAAACACCCTCCAGAAAGTAGGCATAGAGGGAACTTACCTCAACATAATGAAGGCCATATGTGACAAACCCACAGCCAACATCATTCTCAATGGCGAAAAACTGAAACCATTTCCACTAAGATCAGGAACAAGACAAGGTGGCCCGCTCTCACCACTGTTATTCCACATAGTTTGGGAAGTTTTAGTCACAGCAATCAGAGAAGAAAAAGAAATAAAAGGAGTCCAAATTGGAAAAGAAGAAGTAAAACTGTCACTGTTTTCAGATGACATGATACTATACATAAAAAATCCTACCAGAAAACTACTAGAGCTAATCAATGAATTTGGTAAAGTAGCAGGATACAAAATTAATGTACAGAAATCTCTTGCATTCCTATACACTAATGACAAAAAATCTGAAAGAGAAATTAAGGGAACACTCCCATTTACCATTGCAACAAAAAGAATAAAATACCTAGGAATAAGCCTACCTAGGGAGACAAAAAACCTGTATGCAAAAAACTATAAGACACTGATGAAAGAAATTAAAATGATACAAACAGATGGAGAGATATACCATCTCTCCATTATTCTTGGATTGGAAGAATCAACATCGTGAAAATGACTATACTACCCAAAGCAGTCTACAGATTCAATGCAATCCCTGTGAAACTACCAATGGCATTTTTCACAGAAGTAGAACAAAAAATTTCACAATTTGTATGGAAACACAAAAGACCCTGAATAGCCAAAGCAATCTTGAGTAAGAAAGACGGAGCTGGAGGAATCAGGCTCCTGGACTTCAAACTATAGT
The DNA here is from genome assembly GCF_028021215.1 of Eschrichtius robustus. NCBI lineage: Eukaryota > Metazoa > Chordata > Mammalia > Artiodactyla > Eschrichtiidae > Eschrichtius > Eschrichtius robustus. Next base: position 97,570,485 of record NC_090826.1, read on the forward strand.
ACAAATCTACTGCAATCAAGACAGTATGGTACTGGCACAAAAATAGAAATATAGCTCAATGGAACAGGATAGAAAGCCCAGAGGTGAACCCCACACACACATGGGCACCTTATTTTTGATGAAGGAGGCAAGAATATACAATGGAGAAAAGACAGCCTCTTCAATAAGTGGTGCTGGGAAAACTGGACAGCTACATGTAAAAGAATGAAATTAGAACACTCCCTAACACCATACGCAGAAATAAACTCAAAATGGATTAAAGACCTAAATGTAAGGCCAGACACTATAAAACTCTTAGAGGAAAACATACGCAGAACACGCTATGACAAATCACAGCAGGATCCTTTTTGACCCACCTCCTAGAGAAAGGGAAATAAAAACAAAAATAAATAAATGGGACCTAATGAAACTTAAAAGCTTTTGCACAGCAAAGGAAACCATAAACAGGATGAAAAAACAACCCTCAGAATGGGAGAAAATATTTGCAAATGAAGCAACTGACAAAGGATTAATCTGCAAAATTTACAAGCCGCTCATGCAGTTCAATATCAAGAAAACAAACAACTCAATCCAAAAATGGGCAGAAGACCTAAACAGACATTTCTCCAAAGAAGATATACAGATTGCCCACAAACACATGAAAGGATGCTCAACATCACTAATCATTAGAGAAATGCAAATCAAAACTACAATGAGGTATCACCTCACACCGGTCAGAACGGCCATCATCAAAAAATCTACAAACAATAAATGCTGGAGAGGGTGTGGAAAAAGCGAACCCTCTTGCACTGTTGGTGGGAATGTAAATTGATATAGCCACTATGGAGAACAGTATGGAGAGTCCTTAACAAACTAAAAATAGAACTACCATATGACCCAGCAATCCTACTACTGGGCATATACCCTGAGAAAACCATAATTCAAAATGAGTCATGTACCACATGTTCATTGCAGCTCTATTTACAATAGCCAGGACATGGAAGCAACCTAAGTGTCCATCAACAGATGAATGGATAAAGAAGATGTGGCACATATATACAATGGAATGTTACTCAGCCATAAAAAGAAATGAAATTGAGTTATTTTTAGTGAGGTGGATGGACCTAGAGTCTGTCATACAGACTGAAGTAAGTCAGAAAGAGAAAAATACTGTATGCTAACACATATGTATAGAATCTAAAAAAAAAAAAAAGAAGGTTGTGAAGAACCTAGGGGTAGGACAGGAATAAAGACGCAGACCTACTAGAGAATGGACCTGAGGACATGGGGAAGGGGAAGGGTAAGCTGGGACGAAGTGAGAGAGTGGCATTGACACGTATACACTACCAAATGTAAAATAGACAGCTAGTGGGAAGCAGCTGCATAGCACAGGGAGATCACCTCGGTGCTTTGTGACCACCTAGAGGGGTGGGATAGGGAGGGTGGGAGGGAGACGCAAGAGGGAGGAGATATGGGGATATATGTATATGTATAGCTGATTCACTGTGTTACAAAGCAGAAATTAACACACCATTGTAAAGCAATTATACTCCAATAAAGATGTTAAAAAAAAAAAGATATAATGGAAAAGCTAGTGGGCTTTGGAGTCAGTCCAGATTCAAATTAAGGCTCGGCTGTGTGGTTTGGGACAAGTTGCTTACTTGGCAGAACTGCAGCATCCTCAACTTTTCAATTGCTGGGGTTGCTGTGAGGATTAATAACAGCCCTCAGTAAATGATCCCTCTTAGTATTAGTCACCTACCAACCACTTGCTGCTCCCCAAACCTTCCTTCTTCCCACTCCTTAACTGACCCAGGAGTCAATCTGGGATGAGAGGGTGAGGGTACTGGGATAAATATATTCGACCATTCCTTTCTTAGAGGGAGACTAAATGCTGGGGAAAGCACTGGGGAAGAGCAGAGAAAGAATCTCCAGGACAAAAGAAGCCTCTCTTCCTTAAGGATCTGTATGGGCCAGGTACTGCTGTATGTTTTATGTGCCTCGTCATTTAACTCTTACAACAATCCTACAGGGTAGTTGTTATTCTTCCCATTTTGGGGGATAAGATCCTTACAGAGAGTAATTAATACTCCCAGAATCAAACAAAGAATAAGTGCAAAGCCAGTTCTTTAACTCAGGTATTTTTGTTGTTATTGTGTGTGTGTGTTTGTTTTGTTTTGGTTTTTTAAAATTAATTAATTAATTAATTTATATTTGGCTGCGTTGGGTCTTCATTGCTGCATGCGGGCTTTCTCTAGTTCCGGCAGGCGGAGGATACTCTTCATTGTGGTGGCTTCTCTCGTTGTGGAGCACGGGATCTAGGCGCACGGGCTTCAGTAGTTGTGGCGTGTAGGCTCAGTAGTTGTGGCACACGGGCTTAGTTGCTCCATGGCATGTGGGATCTTCCCGGACCGGGGCTTGAACCCATGTCCCCTGCATTGGCAGATGGATTCTTAACCACTGCGCCATCAGGGAAGTCCGTGTGTGTGTGTTTTTTTGTCTACAAATCAGGGGCAAGAGATGCTTGGAGCTAAGGGAAGAAAGGCGGGCTCCATTCTCTCTTTGCCCCTAGTTCCCCTGCAGTCCTCACTGGGTCTGGCTTTCACCTCCTGTTCCCATGGGGATCTCAGGATCCCAACAGGCTCCACTCACTTTGGCATCCCCACAGCCAGTCCCCAGGGTCCACCTGAGGGTCTCAACAGGAACGGGTAGAAGGTGTAGAGGGGAAGGAGGGCCTGAGACAATAGTCAGCAAAAGAATAGGGGACTCAAGAATTACTCAAAAGGAGGCAGAAGGGCCAAAGAAACAGCAGAGCGGCTGAAATGCTTGCACAAGAACATTTTGCTGCAAGTAATGAGTAAGGTGCACACAGCTGAGCACATAAAACTGACCAGGAGTGTACTTTTCTAGAGTTAGGATAATTGGTCAGAGGCCAGAGAAGAGTAGAAATGATCAAATTAAAGGAAATGTCCTACTCTCAACCCACAAACTGACCAGCAGTTGCTAGCAACCTGGAATCATGAGGAGGCACAAGCTAAGGGGCTGTCCAGTCCCCATAAAGCTGAAAGAACAGGACAATTCAGTCATTTTCATGAAAAACCCTCCTTGAAGCTCTGCACGTGTCTCTTGATGTCTCTAAAGGGCAGCCAGGTTCCCAGGAAGGGAGCTGTGCTGTTTCTGACATTCCTCATGGCTGGGCCAGTCCTGGGCAATTCCACAGGCAAGAGGTTACAGACCAAGGCATTCTGGGTTTGAAGACCTGACTCAGAATTGGGAATGGAGGTAAAGGTCATGCCTTGTTGACAACAACCTGAAATTAGTCCTCTCTGTTCTGCTGGGGGTGGAGGGAACACCACAGAAGTTGGTGCCCAGGTGATGGAGAGTCTCCAAGGCCTGCTTAGTCTGCAGGGGAATTACCCAGACCCAGTGAGGGTGTATTGCCAGGAAAGGAGGTGACATCATGGTCAGGAAGAGCCACCTCATCCCAGGCAGGCAATGGGGCACATCTGAACTGAAGGGCAAGGCCAGGCCTGAATTGGGCGTCTGAGGAGCGCGGAAGCCAGCAGTGTGGGGCCGGGACGCAGAGCATGTAGGGTCTAGGCAGCTGCGGCTCTGTCCGGGAAGTGGACATCTGGGCCAGAGTCTGAGCGTCTGAGAAGCCCCCTCTTAACTGACCCCTGTTTTTTTTCATTCTCCATGTGATTGTTTTGGGGGAGAGAACTACCTTAGAAAAAGGCTCTGGTTTACTCCTCAGAGATCCCTGGGAGCTCCCTGGGCAAAAAAAAGAAAGTCCAACCCTGAGGGGTCATTGGCAGCGTGGCTGACAAGGTGAGCCTTCCTTAAAGAAGCTTGGCCTGATGGCCCTCTGACACACTTCCCAGGGGTCCTCCTTCCTGTGTTCTCCAGGTGAGGCCTTGTCTTTCCCTCAGCCCTGCAGGAGCTCCCCCTTGGGTCAGGCCCCCCCTTGGGTCAAGCTCTCCCTTGGGTCAGGTGCCAAAGTGCAGAAGGAAGCCAAGCCAGATGGAGAAGGCAATGGGCCTCTGACCCTAGCACGTTCCTTCCCCTTGACAGGCTGAGCCACCCCATGTGATGACTCCAACTCTGACCCAGCATCCAAGGAGGCTGCTGGAAGCCTGTTTGCATCCCTCAAGGCTGGCTTTCCTTGTCCTGCCCAGGGAGCTCCTAGTGGCCTCTGAAGCATGGCATGGAGTCTCTAAGGCAATTTTCTTCCCAGAAAACAATTGTATCCAGATTGAAAAAAGCAGGAGTTGTGAGATCCATCAAGAGGGAGATTCTTCATTATCTAAATCTTTTTGGTTTTGAGGATCTTATTTTTTTGTAGTTAATTAATTAATTTATTCGGCTGCATCAAGTCTTAGTGGGAAATGCAGGATCTTCGTTGTGGCATGCGGGATCTTTTTTTTTTTTTTTTTTTAGTTGCGGCATGCAGGCTCTTAGTTGCGGCATGCAGGATCTAGTTCCCTGACCAGGGATCGGACCCAGGCCCCCTGCATTGGGAGTGCAGAGTCTTAACTGCTGGACCACCAGGGAAGTCCCGGATTTGAAGTTTTGAGGATCTCAATTGTTCTTGAAGGTCAGCTCAACTCTGCAGCCTTTGGTCAGGCCCCTCCTCCAACTTTTACTGATAAATGTGTTTTCCTGCTTTTGGGCTTCAGGGGGTCATTAGGCCCCTAGACTCTCAGAACATCCTTTGCAGGCTCAACACCTCCTAAGGATGACATGGAAGCAGAGCAATGGCTGTGTGACCTCCAGGGCAGTGCTATTTCTTTTCAAACTTCAATGTACTTAGGAACTGCTGGGGATCAGGAATGGGGCCTGAAGTTCTGCATTTCTAATAAGCTCCTAAGCCAGGGGTCAGCATGGTTTTTCTGTGTAAGGGCCACATAGCAAATATTTTCAGCCCGGCAGGCCATGTGGTCTCTGTCTTAACTACTCGCCTCGTCTGTGGTAGCTAGTGCAAAAGCAGCCCTAGTCAATGCTAAACCAATGGGTGTGGCTGTGTTCCAATACAACCTCAGAGACAAAAATGGGCAGTTATTGACAAAAATGGCAGCCTGGATTTGGACTTGTGTTCGATCCCCGCCCCGGGTGGTGTGGACATTGGTGGCCCATGGACTGCACTTTGTATGGTGATGCCTGGGAAGGTTCAGCCAGCCTGAAGACTTCTGTGAAGAAGATCTGGGAAGAGCCATGTCCCTCTAGAGGGGACTTCAGCCATCTGTAGGGGAGTGGGCCCCTCCAGATAAGGGGGAACTAGCTTTATTTATTGTTACCACAAAGGGCCTGGGGGAAACAAAATGAAGATGGAAAGTTTGACCTATGAATTTTCAGTAGCATTTAAACTTCCTCTTTGGTTGGGGAAATGTCTTCCTTCGGGCTGATTTGTTATGTTAAATGACCCAAAGGACCATTGAATTTTTTTTTTTTTTTTTTGCATTTCTCCCAGTATTAGGAGGAGTGGGAAGAATGCGAAGAGCTCAGGTCTTTATGGGGATCTAAAGTCCTGATTATGACTGTCTCCTGAATTCAGGTACCTTCCCATATTTCCAGCAGAATTCAGCACTGCCCTGTCCCTAAGCTTGCTTGTTCTAAATTGATCACAGTGGAGAGGAATTAATCCGTGGCTCTTGTTCTTTCCAAGAAGAAGTAGACTCAATTCAGAAAAATGGGCATTAATGCTGTAATTTAATGGTGTTTATTAATTCATCATTATGGTTAAGAGTTCAGGTTTTAGAGGCAGTCAAACCTAAGTTTCACTACACCACTTACTAACTGTGTGGGCAACTTATTTAAATCAATGTTTTTTCTGACTACACCCATTGAAAAAAAAATAACACCCAACAAATAAAATAAATTTAAAATTACAGAAATATTTAACACGAAAAGTAAAAAGTTCACTACCTAAAATTTCTATCAGCCCAGGATAACCACTGTTGAAGCCTTGATATATATTCTTTCATTATTTTTTAATGACTATTGTAATAAAAATATTTTTTCTCAAATCATTATATACCATCTATTATTATCATTACTATTCAACTTATTTTTTCCTTTTACTATATCCTGAATATCTTCTATGTCAGTGAATAAAGATATCTCTTTCTTTTAACTGGTAAATAGTGTGCTGATGAGCCATAATTTAACTAATTGTTTAACGTCATTAAGTCTCAATTCCTCACAGTTTCAATGAGGATAACAATAGTACCTACTTCACAGAATTGTTGTGAGAATTGAACGAGTTTTTATCTGGAAAGAATTGGACACAGTGCCCATGGTATTTTAAAAACTCAAATAATGATGACAACAAATCATTTATGTCTCATATCTACTTCCCAAGGGCTTGCAAGTTGCACATAATACAGACTCATGGAGAGAAGATACAAATGCAGCAAAAGCACAGGAGGAGTAGATGACCAGAAACACTCATATCACTACAAGGTGGAGTAGCATCTTGGGTTTCCAGATGTTAACTCCATGTATTGAATCCAGCCAATAGGTAAGATCAATTTGAAAGATAAAAATCACATGGGACCTGAATTACTTACACAAATCCAACAGTTGTTTGCCTACATTCCTTACTTAGGCATTTTGGACAGAGCCAAAGATCCAAAAGGGTTGGATTCTTGCTCTGGAAAGCGCCCAACCTTTTGCCACCACAAACTGGGGCTTTTAAATAGTAATTTTGATGTGGTGACACACTGTAATAGAAAATTCACTTGGCTTGCGTTGAGCCAGTGGCATCTGTTGCCTATTATCAGGAGTAGAAATCAGAGCACTTCTGCCCACAAGGAAAGCACAATACAATCAAGCACTGAATGGAACAGTGCTTTACATACATAGAGAAGAGACACAGCAAGATCAGCTTCAGTAGTGGGCGTTGGTCTCCCATGGCCAGCGGGTCCTTCCTGGCAGCCGACACGGTGCAGTTGGCCCTCTTGTGGTGCGACGGGAGGACCCTGTTCCCTCCCTGCAGAGGACAGATGTATCATTGGGATTGGCCAGGCGCCTTCTGACACACATGGCTCAGCTGAACAAAAGACTGTACATTGAGGGCTTCCCTGGTGGCGCAGTGGTTAAGAATCTGCCTGCCAATGCAGGGGACACGGGTTTGAGCCCTGGTCTGGGAAGATCCCACATGCCGTGGAGCAGCTGGGCCCCTGAGCCACAACTACTGATCCTGCGCGACTGGAGCCTGTGCTCCGCAACAAGAGAGGCCGCGATGGTGAGAGGCCCGTGCATCACGATGAAGAGTGACCCCCGCTTGCTGCAACTAGAGAAAGCCCTTGCACAGAAACGAAGACCCAACACAGCCAAAAATAAATAATAATAAATAAAAAATTAAAAAATAAAAAGACTGTACATTGAGTCTGAAACAGAGAAAGATATTCCCACACGGTGACAAGTCCAGCACAGGCTGTGAGGACTCTTTATCTCGTGATAAGAAAGTGTTTCAGGCCCAAGGTCTATCTATCTTTATGCAGCCTGAGCAGGGGTTGAAAGACAGCATGCTAGGACAGAAAAATCTACTGTGCCACCCAGATTATCTGTGAGGATTAGGTAAGATAATGAAAGCCCCTAACAAAAGGCTTTACTGAGATTAGTAAACGTTGAATACATGACTTGATCAGGATACATAATTGATCTTGCGGACTCTAAACAGGAAGTGAACTTAACTGTGTAAAGAAGAGTTGGAGCTAGAGAGGTGTCTGCTGTGAGAGTCAATGTAATTTCAGGCCGCATTTGTAGAACTATAACAGGATTGTAACTGTCCTACTCTGCTCTGTACAGATCATACCTCTGGTCTTGTGTGTGGTCTGGGTGGAAGAAACTGAGGCTGCTTGGGTCTGGGGTAGAGAACAGATGGGGCACATGACCACCCTCCCAACCTCTGAAATATCTGAAGTCCTCTGTTTAACCCCAGACTAGGGATTTGACTCTTTGTGGCAGAATTTGAGAGATTTGGGTCCAGTACAAGGAAGAACTTTTTCACAGGCAGAACTGATCATAGAAGGAATAGACCCCAACAAGTTCCCTGGCACAGGGGTGTGTGAGCAGAGCCTGGGTGGTCATGGGTCTTGGATGTTCTGGGGGAGATTTAAGCCACAGATGGGTGGTTGGGACAGATGGTCTCTAAGGCATCCTGGGATCCTGATATTCAATGATGCCATGGTTTGTCCCAAGAAGCAGAAGCAACTGCATGTTTATGAGCAATGATGCAAATGCACAGAAGGAAAAGAACTTTGGACTTCATTATTCAACCAACTACTTAAAGCATTTTGGTCATTTCTATACTAATACAAAAGAAATAAAGAATTGACATATGTTATTGTTTGAATCGGGTTTTCCCACAGAAGATATGCTGGAGTCCTAACCCCCAGTACCTCAGAATGTGATCTTATTTGGAAATATGGTCCTGATCTTATTTGGAAATATGGTCTTTACAGAGGTAATCAAATTAAAATGAGGTCATGTGGGTAGGCCCCATTCCAATATGACTCATGTTCATAAGAACATGGCCAATTAGAAAGAAAAAGGGGACATTTGGACACAGAGACAGACGTGCACAGAGGGAAGATGGTATAAAGACACAGGGAAAACACCAGCTTTCCCTGTGTTTTCCCTGTGTTTCCCTGTGTACAGATTGAGGATTGGACTGATGTACCTACAAGTCATGGACCACTTGATGTTACCAGAAGCTGAGATAGAGGCCTGAAACAGATGCTTTCCTAGAGCCTTCAGAGGGAGCATGGCCCTGTCAATACCTTGATTTTGGGCTTCCGGCCTCCAGAACTGAGAGACAATAAATTTCTGTTGGCCTAAGCCACCTAGTTTGTGGTATGTTGTTATGGCAGCCCTAGGAAACTAACATAACATAGTCCTACATAAGCACTACTGTGCCGGGTGTTGTGGCAAGAGAAAAAAATAACTTATATATGATATACATGTAGAAAAAATAACATATATACGATATACATGTAGAAAAAATAACATATATATGATATACATGTAGAAAAAATAATAAACCAGCTCCTGGCAGTGTGGCACTGGTAAAACATTCTGAGGAAGACAAGACAATTTGCAGTAAGGTGCAAACTTGACAATAATAAAGTAACAAAATATACAGATAAATAAGCTCGTGAATGATAAAAAAACCAATCACAACAACAAATACGTTTAAACATTTCCTCCCCCACTGCCAGAAGACATTTGAGGGTTCTTTAGCATTAAATTAGCTTTTTGATACAATTCTACATTTCTCTTTGGAGGCTAGATCTGGCTTTAAGATAAAAGAGGTCATAGCTGTTGCTGTCAAAATCCTCCTGTAGGTTGGAGAAGAAGCCCTGCCCTGTTTCTGCCTGGGTTTGGGGGCAGAGGCAGGATGTGGGTTTTGTTTCAGCCTCACCTACTTTGCTCTCAAGTTCACATACCCTCTGGGCAGCACCAAAATAGCTCTGCAGAAATTCTAGCTCCTCTCACACCTCCCACAGTGAGGGAAGGTGTTGGAGTGCTGGGCTGTTTGTGGTACATAGCATGGGAATAGGAGGAAGGCAAAGAGTTTTTTGGAAGAGGAAGAAAAAAACTGTCCCTCTTTCCTCCCCCAGTTGATCTCAAGGCTTATTATTTCTTATGCAATTATAATTCTTGAGTCCTAGAGCAAGAAGCAGCCCTGGCTATCTAGGAGAACTCTCTTACTTTGCAAAGAGAAAAATGACGCCAATTAGAAGTGAGGATGGGATTTTGATGACACTGTGAGCAAGGATTCAGAACTAGGTGAATTCTCCATTCATCTTTCCTCTTGAGAATGTGAAGGGAGAAACACTCAAGGAATAGTAGCCATATGGAATACAGAGTGTCACAAGATGGTTCGACTCACTGTAGATCTTTTCCATAAATTTCAATGGAGAATGTGGCTTTTGCCTCAAATGAACTTCCAATATCTTCTCCAAGTCTCAATGCAAGCCTTAAGGTATTTCCACCCTCAATAAAGAAAGGAACCTCAGAGGAAGGGGCTGGGGAGAGAGAGAGAGAATGAATATCTGGCTTGCACAAAGGTGCCAGGTCTGGCTGCAACATATCCTCCCAGAGGCAATGGAAGCAAGCAAGCAAAAGAGGAGTGGGGTGACACCTTTAAGAAAACAGTGATTCTGCCTATGGAGAGATGTGTCCCAATCAACAATTTAGGCTCTCATCATCAATCACAATAGCTTTTTCTCTTTTGGGGGAGAAACAGGGAGTAGGGGTGAGCAAAAAAGAGGGCAGATCAATGGATGGATTAATTTAAAAGATGTGGTGTATACACACACACACACACACACATATATATACACAGTGGAATACTATTCAGCCATAAAAAAGAATGAAGTCTTGCCATTTGCAACAACATGAATGGCCTTTGAGGGCATTATGCTAAATGAATAAGTCAGACAGAGAAATACAAATACTCTCTGATCTCATGTATATGTGAAATTTAAAACAACAAGAATAAACCAAGCTCATAGATACAGAGGATAGATTGGTGGTTGCCAGAGGCGGGGGGCGGGGGTGGCGGGGGGGAGCGGGGGTGGCGGGGGTGGCGGGGGTGGTGGTGGTGGAAATGGCTGAAGGGGGTCAAAGGTACAAGCCTCCAGTTATAATTAAGTCAAAGGGACAATGTACAGCATGGTGATTATAGTTAATAATACTGTTCTGCATATTTGAAAACTGCTGAGAGAGTAGATCTTAAAAGGCCTCATAGCAAGAAAAAAAACATTTTATGTAGAGTGATGGATGTTAACTAGACTTATTGTGGTGATCATTTCACAATGCATACAAATATCAAATCATTATGTTGTACCCTTAAAACTAATATAATGTTATATGTCAGTTATACCACAATTTTTTTTAAAAGGTAAAAAAAAAAAAAAAAAGAACAAATCACCACCTTTAGAGAGATCTGGAAGATTTGATACCTATCTAACAAACTAGTAAGTATAACAGCAATTATGATCACAGACTTTAAGAAAAAGAAAATGAATTATTCGCTAATGCTGTGTAAAAAAATTACTCTAGACTTAGTGACTTAAAACAACAATGAACATTTATTATCTTGGAAAAAAGAAAAAGAAAGGAGGGCAGAGAGGTGGGTGTAGGGAGAGAGAGCCAAGAATTCTCCTTGCTAGAACAAAAGAAGGGAAGTGTGGTATAATAAGAAATATATCTGGTCTTGCATTCCTAAAACCCTTGCAATTTCCTAAGTGATAGGAATGTCTTTTGTTATTCATAATAAGCCTTTTCAATTGCACCTGAATTTATGCTAATGAAGTGACTGAGGATGGGTCCTTACAAAGCCTCAGGATGGGACTGGGCATTAGGAAAAAAAAAAGGTGATTAGAGGGTTGGAACTTTCAGCCTTACCCACAGACCTCTGGGAAGAAGAAGGGGTGGGGCCTGCAGATAAAACTCTATAAAAACTCTTGACCAACAAGATGTGATAAGCTTCTGGGTTGGTAAACAGGTCAGGAGGGTGCTGTCCCCCAGTTCCCCAGGGACAGAAGCTCCTGCAATTGAGATTCTCTGGGACCTCACCCTATGTACCTCTTCATCTGGCTGTTTATCTGTATCCTTTACAATATCTTTTATTATAGATGACTAAATATAAGTATTTCTTTGAGTTCTGTGAGCCTCTCTAGCAAATTAATCAAACCCAGTGAGGAGGTTATGGGAACCTCTGATTTATAACCAGTCAGCTGGAAGCACATGTAACAACCTGGACTTGTGATTGACGTCTAAAGTGGGGGCAGTCTTGTGGGACTGAGCAGTTAACCTGTAGGATCTGATGCTATCTCCAGGTAGATAGTGTCAGAATTGAGTTAAATTTGTGGGAATGTCCACTGAGAATTGGGGAATTGCTTGGTGGTGTTGAAAAACACATCAAAGAAAGTGATTTGCCCATGTCTGTATAGCTGTTTAGTTGCAGATCTGGGTTCAGTGTCCAATTGTTTTTATTCCAATGGTGATCAATTCAACCCAGAACAATTCAATTCAACAATTACTTATTGAGCCCCTACTACGGGTAAGGCATTGTTCTAGAATCAGAAAATGAGTGGACAATCTGTGCCACCAAAAAGTTTATGACTTGGTATCAAACACTAAAGGAGGAAATGAAGCTATTGTGGAGCAGCAGTGTCTTCAACCCTAGGTGCACATTACAACCACCTAGGAAGCTTTAGTACTATACTTACTCCACCACCAGAGGTGCAGGTTTAATTGGTCTGGGGTGAGGTCCAGGCATTGGTGTTTTTATAATCTCTTCATGTGATTCTAGTGGGAAGTCAGGGTTGAGAATCGCTGTGTAAAGAGAGCGGAGAGTTAGGACAATAAGGGGAAGCAAGGAAAGTTCAAGGCTTTGTTCAATGAGCTTGGAAAGCTAGTTTGGATTTCTATAGGTGGAGCTTGCAATGGGGGAGCCTCCCACAGGTATGAGGACACACTTGAGCAGGAAACGCAGGTGAGAAAACATGAGACATGATCAGGAATAGCTGGTCTTGTTTGTGTGGTAAACAGTGCACCTAGTGAGTAATGGGAGAAAGGCAGGAAAGATGGAGTGGAGACTGCTTTGTCCAAAGACACACAGAAAGTACTGGTAAAGCCAGAACCAGATTGTGAATCTCCTGACACCTGGATCACATCAGGGACCAGGGTCTAGGAACAAGTGCCCTGAGACCAGTTCCGGAACAGGATGAGGAAGCCAAACCAGAGACTGTTTCTGGTCACAGCTTAATGACCCAGGGCAGGAATAGGCTGAGAGCCAGAGAAAACTTGCCAGTTGTATTGGTTTGGAGAGAATGAAGCTCTCTGATTCCTCTGGGAATACAGTGAATCAGGAATGGTTTGCCTTCGGTGAATGAGCAACCTATATATAATGAAGACCAGAAGTTAATAAACTTTTTCCAGGTCACATGGGTGCAAATTTTACCTGTGTTCAAAATCAGTGCTGTCTCCATTTATTTGAATTCTACTTTGCCTTGTATGCCCGCTCTAGGTTTTGTACTATTGTCCTCCATAAGCCTTGTGTACAGCTCTGTATTTTATATCTTGTTTTAAACTTGCATCCTTATGACTCTGTTTACCTTATTAGACTGTGAGCTCCTTGAAGGTAGGACAACATCTATTCAAATAAAATCAAATTTATATAGGGTTCTGAGATACATATTACAACTATTCATTTATTTAACAGTCACTTAATAAATGACTACCACGTGCCAGGTACTGAAAACAGAGTAGTAAAAAAATTTAGTTCCTGTCCTCAAGAAGCTCATGGTCTATTACAAAACCTCTCACGGAAGAGTGCTCACTGGGCCTGTGTCCTCTCTCATCTTGCTCTGTTGACCTTACTGATTAATCCTTACCTAGTCAGTCCAGTTATAATCCTGGTACCTAATCTCTGCTGTGGCCTCAGGGATAAATTAAGTTTTACTATGTTGATAGGATTCATCTGGATTAGCCTTTGGACATGTGATTTGTAAAGCAGAACAGAAAACAATAAACCATGGCATGGAAAGGCAATTTTTGAGAAAGGCAGATGGATTTTAAACAGCAGGCATAGGGCCAGACAGCTAGGCTGTAGGTGAGCAAGAATGTCAGTCCTAAAGTTGGCAATGGCCACTAAGCACTGAGTTCCTATAGCTCAGGGTCCAGGTCAGTAAAGCCACATGGTATCAAAATTATCCAGTGCTTCAGGTATATGACTATTCAGCTTAGTGAGGAAAGAACACCAATAAAATAGCCTTTAGGTTAAACTGACTGGTGCTGTCTTAAATTCAGTCCCCAAATCATGGTCAACCTCTGAAGGTGGAGAAGATGACGTGCCTCTGTCCTTGGTGCTGAAGTACAGCCCATAAATTGGGTCCCTTGCCCTGGAAGTGCCTGTTATCTATGAGATGTGGTGGTGGGTTGAGGGGGAGTGATGAGACATCTTTCATTGGGAAGGGGATGGTATGAGCAATACTAAAATGCCCCAGATGTGTGCCTGGTTGACAAAGATGTCTGAGAGCGGCTTAGGAAGTCAGCCTTAGCTCCCCCAGGCCCCCTCATGCCTCTGACTTAGTGTGCGCCTATTTCAAGAATGGCTCTTATTACATACACTGAAATTATAAAAATCAGGTCTGACTCTAAAGCCACGCTCTGTTCCCTCTTCCTTGCATCTTGCAGCTGCCATGCTGTAATGTACCTTCAGAATCAGGTTGACATGTTTATGGATCTTTCCTACCATATAATGAGTCTTATTAGGGTTTATTTATCTTATCTCAATACAATCTAGTACAATACATCTAGTACAATATTAGCACTGGTGGACTCTCAAGACATCCTTTTGGCAATGAAAATAAACAGTTGACACTTGATTTTCTGTGGAAAAGATCTAGAGAAAAGACCACTGACTAGGGAGGATTCCATTTTCCTCTACACAGTTTCCTCATAAGAAATGATTTACAATGGTAAATCACAACAAAACTTTACCGGATACTCAACCCCATCATTGCTCTATTGCTGGACTGAGGGTTGTGGATGGGGTAAGAAACCAAAGCCCAAGAAAGTTAGTCAACGGGTAAGAGGTAATGATGTTAATATTTCACATATGTGTTTTTCTTTAAACTCTTCTGAAGTGTCATCCTATCCAACTCCAGTTGATCATTATAACATGCATATGAGGTAGACAGCCTAAGCATTAGAATCCTTACAAATATATAAGACTGTGGCTCAGATACATTAAATGTCTTGGCCAACAAAACCATAAGTTGTAGCTGATCTTGAAAATAAATTGAAGTATCTTGACCTCCAACCCAAGAATACCTCCCATTGTTTGATAGAGAGCCAAGGCAAAATTAAGACAAAAGCCTCAGAATCTTAGCTGCTTCACTCAGCAGCCCTCCTAGGGTCACTGGAGGTGGGAGGATCTTTGGGAGAGGTCTCCTGATAGAGACCATCCCCTCCCAGTTACAGAGACACTCTTCCTCTCATGGACGCTAACAGAAACAGCAGAATTATTTGTGTGTGCCTCGATTCTATTTGGCAGGCTTAATTTATTCTGGATAAGTCTTGCCTCCTACCTTAAAGCCAGACCATTTAAAAAAATTTTTTTTAAATTTTAGTTATTTACCTTAGTCACTTTTAAATTCTGGCCAATTGTTGTAAACTCTTTCAACGTTGGCCAAAAAGTTAACAGCTCTAATCTGTATTGAGTACCTAACACTCATTTATTCATTCAATATTTCATTATATCTTTCCTTGTTAGATGTGCTTTATTTCCTGTGGGGAAGCTGTGAGGGGACCCCCAAATGGTTGAGTTCTAAAGGGACTTACAGTATTGTCAGGAGACATGCTATAAAGCTGTGAAATATTGAGTAATAATAACAATTTAAAACAGGAGTAGAAGAGCTATCACAAGGCAGCATTTGATTGATTCCCAGATAAGTGGTGCAGACAAGTACACTATGATCTTGAGATATTATACATTGATTTCAGGAGATTGAATTGGACTGAGCATAGCTCAAGGGGTAAACTGGTATAGAGAAGGCACTAAAGAAAATTTCCACCAAAATGCAATGAGGGAGATCCTCTTGACAGGCAGGCCTTGGGGAAAAAAAGGAAAGGAGAGAAAATGATACTAGTTTATCTTTAATCCCATAAAGTAAGGGGAAAATTTTTACGGTGTTTGGACAGAAATAAGGTATAGGTGTAATCTCTCCAACAATAAGTAGAAAAAAAATCAGAGACACAGAAATTTATTTATTTAAAAAAAATCTTTATTGAGTCCATTTTGTTCTCTTCTCCAGGGCTAGGGATAAAGTGGTGACCCTGAGAGCCACGGGCCCTGCTCTCTTAGAGGATAGAATAGAAGTGGGGCTGCATAAGGTGCTATGGGAGCACAGAGGAGAGACTGCCCAGCTGCCTTGATGGTTAGTAAAGGCTTCCTAGAGGAGATGGCATTTTATTTGAGACCTAAATTTCAGGCAGGAAATAGCTTACTAAGTGGGCTTAAGAGTATTGAAAAGATTGTTCCAAGCAGAGAAAACAGCATGCATGGTGGTCCCAGAGTGAAAGAGCACATGGTCTATTTTGCACAAGAGTAGTTTAGTTTGCTGGAGCCCACTGTTTGAGGCAAGAAGTCATGAGCTGAGGCCGCAGAAATAAGCAGGGTCTAGATTATGCAGGATCTCAGGCTTTGGAGAGAAAAGCAAGGCCTGGGGAAGAAAGGAGAAAAATACATTCTTGAAGGGTTTTACTGAGAGAATGGCATGAGATTTGCACATAGGATGCTATGTGAAAAGTAGATTGGAAGGGGCAGGTAGGCTAATCAGGAGACAGTTACAGTCATTCAGCCAAGAAAAAGTGGTGCTGATCTGGAGCATTAGCTGTGGGAATAGAGAGAAGGAGGACGAATTTAACAGAGACTTAAGAGTCAGACCCTGTAAGACCGATGATGGGTTGGATGTGGAGGATGGGAGAGAGGGAAGTGTTGAGGATATTTCCACGTTTCTGGCTCTTATTGTATTGCAATTACATCCTGCCTGTCGCTATTCATTGGACGAATTAATCTCGTGTGGACTCTCTAGGTGTTTTATTCGGCTGGGTGATCTGTAGATGAGTGCACACCTTTCCACCCCCCAACCCCCATCACTGTGCTCACCCCTGTGTGCTCAATCTCATTTCTCTCATAAAACCTTACCTAAATCCCAGGAAAACTCAAACTGGGGCTGAAAGTTTGCGGAGGGGGAAAATAACTAGTGGATTAAAGATGGTCATTTTATTCAGCTTCTTTTTTGTTTGTTTCCAAAGGACACTTTTAATTTTTTTCCTGCCTTTGTCCTGATCCACAGTATGGGTTCACTTTTCTGGATTTGTCTGCTGCTCACAGTGACACACCAGTGCTACTTGGAGAAAGAAACGAATAATTCTCTGTTTTGAGCCTGGCAAGGAGGACTTGATCTTCATTGCTCAACAGCTAAGAAAACATTATCTCCTCCCTTTCTAAGTGCATCCAGGATCCTTTCCCTAACAGATTGGAGAAAGGAACCATGGAAGGCTAGAGCTGACTCTGTATGGGGGAATCCCCTCCCTGCTATTTAGCTGAAAAAGTTGGCAGAGGTAAAATAAATATCATAGCAGAAAGGTCAGCCCCCATGCTATTGGAGGTATCTGGCAGATGGCTCAGCTTCCAGTGGACAGAGAGGGCACCTGGACCCCAGCACAGGAGCCAAGGAAATTATGTACGTAATTAGCTCAGCTCAGGCTCAGGCTGGTGGGAATCTTTGGGAGACATCTTTTTAGACAGCACTTTATCCAGCTCCAATTATTTTAGAAAAAGCCCAGATCGTTTCTCTAACCCTGCCCTTTCTGCATTAGAAACCAGAGAATACAGCTTTAAGTCTGCAGTGAAAATGGCAGTGATGTTGGAGACAAGGATTTTGTGTGTCTCCGAGACCAGCTAACATCCATTCCAAGAGAGCTTTCCGCACACGCTGGGGTGAGGTGTGACAGAAGCGCGACAGAGGCCCTCGTTTCCATCAGCTTTTCAAAAACATTCCCCAGAAGTTTGATCCTGCTTGGCAGGAGCTTCTTGCCAGCTGTGGTGGTGAAAATAACAAAGACTCCCCATTTGTGAGCTGTTTTTCATCTTGGTGACACTTTTTGAAGTGCTGCATCATTAGCCAGGCTGGAAATGGTTTTCAAAGATTCCTTTGCCCAAGCAGGCAACGCAGGCTCAGAGAGGCTGCTGTGGGTGAACAGATGATGGTGCCTGGGGGCTTTGTGTCCTATGGGAAGGCTCAGACCATCCTCCTGTGGCTTCAGTGTTCCCTGCAAAGGGTGGGGCAGAGGCCCTCAGTATCTCCCGGGTCACTTAGTAATTTTTGTCACAGGCATGATGGGGCAAGAAGGACATGTCACAGCAAATGGGATTGAAAGAATAATAGCAAAGGTCATTCTCTCCTCCACTCCTGAGTCATAGTGTGCACTGGGAACTTGATGAGGTTTAATCTGTGACTCCCAACATTACCTTTGGTTTCGCATCAGAAACTGAGCCCAGGGAAAACTCATAAAGTGGAGAGAGGGAGTCTAGACTCTCTCACTATACAGATCTCCAAACCCTAACACCAATATTCTCAAACTTTGGTTTATATCCCTGTCGACTGGAAGATGTGTTTTTCAGTTTTTTAAAAAGTATTTATTTATTTGGCCATGCCATGCGGCTTGTGGGATCTTAGTTCCCTGACCAGGGATCGAACCTGTGCCCCTGCAGTGGAAGTGCAGAGTCTTAACCACTGGACTGCCAGGGAAGTCCCAGATGTATTTTTTAAAAGTGAATTTTCAGGGTTGGCTTCAAAAAGTCTCTGAATCTGAATCTGTGGGTCGGGAACAGACCACCTGAACTTTTAAAAAGCAGCCCACGCACCGGGGCCATGAAATACACACAGAGATGTTTGAGAGCCATTGTATTTAAGCAGCTGTTCTTGAGAATTCTGCATACCTTAGGCATCTGAGAGGCCTCAGATCTTGGCTATGTGCCAGCGGAGTTGTTTGAGGCCTCCAGCGGAGGTGTGCCGGAGGCTTGGTCCAAAACAGAGGGCACTGTCAGGTAGATCCAGGTCGCTGCTGGAGATGCAGAGGAAGCTGTCGGGCCAGCTCAGCCAGCTTGGAGTGCAGGCTCTGATTCTGAAATGTCAGAGCTGCTCGGGAAGCCTCTCTGGAGAGCTGCTGGCTCTCAAAGAATGGGATTGCACTGAATAATTGTGTTGAAAATTCCGGAGAAGCAGAAGGCTTGTAGAGCACATTGGAAATTTTAATCACTTTCTCAGAGTGGCTTTGATTAACATCCTTTCTAGCCCTTCCTAGGTGTGTCCTAAGCCTCCCTCGTTCCAGCTGACAGGTAATTAGTGCTATGACTGGGGATGGAGGCGCAGGCTGTTCAGATCAAGTAACATAAAGCGTGTGAAGATACTGCATAAACTCGAAAGACTGAAAATGGAAGGGATTGCTCCTATCCACCCCCATCCCACGGTTCACACTCTTGTCACCCAGGAGCACCCGCGGCCTGAATACCACGTAATTGCTCATGCTGTCCTCCCACTGCCTAGAATGCCCGTCTGTGCCTTGTCCACCTAGGAACTGCTGCTCTTTTCTCAAGGCAGAGCTCAAATGAAACTGGTCTTGAGTTTCTCCATTCCCCCTGGCAGAGTTAAGCACTCTGTGCCCACCTCTATCAAGGCCACTTGAAAAAGGCTGCATCACCTCCGGCAGGTGGTGCCTGCTTGATAACTATTCTCTTCCTTTATCTCATCATTTCTTTGTGTGTCTGTCTCCTTCAGGGTAAGAAATGAGCTTATTCTTCTCAGCATTCTCAATAACTATACAAAGCCTGGACTAGTAGATGCTCAGTAAAAGTTTGTTGAATGAAAACAGTAAGTATCAGTCAGAAACTGGAAGACATGGGGTGGAAAGAAATGCCTTGCCATGCTATCCAGAGCCCTTCTAGAATGCTAGGTTGATCTAAGGTTTAATCTAAGAACTGTAGGAAAGGAGCTGTTATCATTTCAATGCATAAGCCACTAAGAAAATCCTGGCCAACATATCTAATTCTAATGTCATACAATCGTGGTTGTAAATAGCAGCACTTTTATGTCGTATTAGTTTATAGTTCAGAAGATTTGCCTCTTCATGCCTCAGTTTTTCTGTCTGCAGTGTGGGACAGAGCAAGTCATGACTCTGATGAGTAATCCTGCCTTCCCTCCTTCTCTGATACATCTTTAGAAGAAGACAGCTGTCACTGGGGGCGGGTGTGTATAGATCTTAGGAAAACAGAGTCATTTGTCTCGTAGCAAGAAGCACGAAAGGCAGGGTTTGAGATGGAGAAAAAGAGAGTGAAAGAGAATCAGAATTGCTTTTTTCTTCGCCATCTTTCTGACACCACACTCTGCATTAATTTACCTACCCTGCAAATAAGAGGAGTGAACAGCACTTACTGTACTGCTAGCATATTACAGAGAGATTTCTACTTAAAGTGGGATCCTCAAACCAACACATCAGTACCACCTGGGCACTTCTTTAAAAATGCAGAAGCTCAGACCCCACCCCAGATCTACTGAATCAGAACTAGAATTTTAATAAGATCCATAGGTGACTCATATGCATTAAAATTTGAAAAGCCCAGGCAGAGAGTCATCTTAAAAACATTTCTGAAAGTGAAATGAGAAGTAGGGAAGAATAGATAGGAAGGTCATTAAAAAGATACTCTGGGGCTTCTCTGGTGGCACAGTAGTTAAGAATCCGCCTACCAATGCAGGGGACACGGGTTCGAGCCCTGGTGCGGGAAGATCCCACATGCCGCGGAGCAGCTGAGCCCGTGAACCACAGCTGCTGAGCCTGCACTCTAGATCCCATGAGCCACAACTACTGAAGCCCACGAACCACAACTACTAAAGCCCATGTGCCTGGAGCCTGAGCTCCGCAACAAGGGAAGCCACTGCAATCAGAAGCCTGCGCACCGCAACAAAGAGTAGCCCCCGCTCGCCACAACTAGAGAAAGCCTGTGCGCAGCAACAAAGACCCAGCGCAGCCAAAAATAAATAAATAAATTTATTTTAAAAAAATAAAATAAAAAATAAAAAAGATATTCTGCCTATAGAGATATAATGAAATAGAATGTTCTCATTAAAATAACTAGAAAGCTACTATGGTGAGGTGATGGGAGAAAGGGAGGAAGGCTTTTATTTAGCTGCAGAATTACTCAGGGTGTTGTTGCAGAAGAGGAAACATCAGTGTGTAAGCTCAGACCAATGCAGTGCACCCAGCCCAGCACAAGGAGAGAGGAGCCTAAACAGACATTGGAGGAGAGTTGACAACTCCCCTAACCCTATTCTGTCGGATCTCCCGTGGTATTCGTCCCCAGACCTGCTC
Organism: Eschrichtius robustus; assembly: GCF_028021215.1. Classification (NCBI taxonomy): domain Eukaryota; kingdom Metazoa; phylum Chordata; class Mammalia; order Artiodactyla; family Eschrichtiidae; genus Eschrichtius; species Eschrichtius robustus. The sequence goes on from NC_090826.1 coordinate 97,591,416, forward strand.
AATCATTTACCCACCATAGCAAGATACCCATGACCTTACTCTGGGGGTTATGGTAGTGGGGAGTGAGGTCAGTGCATTCTAGTTCTGTTCTACGACCCCTCCTGTTTTCATTTAGTTGGAGTCTTAGACTGAATTCCCCTCCCTCACCAAGCTTTGAGACTGGATTGGGGAGTCTCCCTGTGGGATATGAAGCACGTGTGTGTGTGTGTGTGTGTGTGTGTGTGCACGTGCGCGCTTGTATGTTTACACACACGTGCACATCTTTACATGAGGTATCATTTACATATTATAAAACTCACAGATCTTAAGTGTTCAGTTTGATGAGTTTTGACAATTGTATACACACACATATGTACATACCATAGCTCCAAAGAGTTTCCGTGTATTCTTTTGTTCTTTGCATATTTCCATGTACTCTTTGCATATTTCAGTATGCAAATATTCTTTGCATATTTCCATGTACTCTTCCATATCTAGTTGATCCCCCATTTCTCCATCCACCCAGAGGCAAACGGTTTCTGATTACTATTCCCATAGATTAGTTATGCCTGTTCTTGGACTTCATAAATGGAATCATACATTACAAACATGAAGTACGGACTCTTCTGTGACTCACTTCTTTCACTCAACATATGTTTTTGAGATCTGTTCATGTTATTGCACGTATCAGCAGTACATCCCTTTTTAATGCTAAATAGTAGTCCACTGTATGAAGATAATACAATTTGTTTATCTATTCCCTTGTCAGTGTGCATTGGGGTTGCTTATAGTTTCTGGTTCTTATGAGTAAGGCTGCTTTGAGTATTCCTGTAGAAGCCATTTATGGACTTTGTTTTGGTTTGTTTTTACTTTCTTGGGGATAAATACCTAGGAGTATAATTTCTGGATCATAGGTAGATACATGTTTAAATTTATTTCAGCTTCTTTCATCAGCAATGCATGAAGTTCTAGTTGTTCCATGACTTCACCCATGAGTTGGTGTTATCAATCTTTTTGATTTTTAGTGATTCTACTAGGCGTGAAATGGTACCTCACTGTGGTTTTAATTTATATTTCCCTGATGACTCGTGATGTTGAGTACTTTTTCATGTGCTTATTGGCCACTTATATGTCACCTTCTGTGAAGTGTCTGTTCAAATCTGGTGCATATTTTTAAAAAAATTATCTTTTGTTGTTGATTAGTAGGAATTCTTTGCATATTTTGGATATAAGTCCTTTGTCAGATATATGTATTGCAAATATCTTCTCCCAGTCTATGGATTGCCTATTTATTTTCTTAATAGTGATTTTTGATGAGCAGAAACTTTTAATATTTATGAAGTACAATGATTTTTTAAAATATTTATTAAGTATCATTTTTTTCCTTATATACCTAGTGCTTTTTGTGTTCCAGTAATCCTTGCCTTCCTCAAGGTATAGGAGAAGAAAGATATTCTCCTATTTCGTCTTCTTATAATTTTATGGTTCTAGCTTTTACACTTAGGTCTATGATCCATCCCAAATTATTTTTGTGTTAAGTGTGAAACAGAGGTTCAGGTTTGTTTTATCTTATATAGATATCATTGTTACAATACTATTTGTTAAAAACGATTTCTTTTCCCCATAGAATCAACTTTGGTCAAAACCTAATTGACTCTATACATGTGGAACCATTTTTGGACTCTGTGTTCTCTTTCATTGGACCTGTTTGTCTATCTTTATTCCAGTACCACACAACTTGACTACTGTATTTTATTGTAACTCTTGAAATCAAGTAGTATAAGTCTTCCCACATTCCTCAATTTTTAAAATATTGTTTTCACTGTTCTAGATCCTTTATATTTCTGTAAAAATCTGAGAATCAGCTCAAATTTCTTTTAAAAAGTCTGTGACATTTTGATTGGTTTTTCATTGAATCTATAGATTAATTTGAAGGAAATGGTTATCTTAACAATATTGAGTCTTGCAATCGTGATATGGCATATACCTCCATTTAATTAAGTCTTAAAATTTCTGTTGGCAATGTTTTGTAGTTTTCAGAGTAGGCATCTTGCACATTTTTCATTAGAGACATTCCTATATAGTTAATCTTTTTGATATTCTTGCAAATGATATTTTTTTAATTTTATTTTTCATTTGCTTGTGGCTACTATATGGACATTCAATTGATTTTTTTTTAAATTTTATTTATTTATTATTTATTTATTTATTTATTTATTTATTTTTGGCTGTGTTGGGTCTTCATTGCTGCGCTAGGGCTTTTCTCTAGTTGTGGCGAGCGGGGGGCCACTCTTCCCTGCAGTGCGTGGGCATCTCATTGCGGTGGCCTCTCTTGTTGCAGAGCACAGGCTCTAGGCATGTGAGCTTCAGTAGTTTTGACATGCAGGCTCAGTAGTTGTGGCTCACGGGCTCTAGAGTGCAGGCTCAGTAGTTGTGGTGCACGGGCTTAGTTGCTCCGTGGCATGTGGGATCTTCCCAGACCAGGGCTCCAACCCGTGTACCCTGCATTGGCAAGCGGGTTCTTAACCACCGTGCCACCAGGGAAGCCCCCTCAATTGATTTTTATATGTTGAATTTAATTTATATTTGAATGTTGAATGACCTTTGTGTTCCTGGGATAAACTCACTTAGATTTTATTATCTTTTAATGGATTTCTGTATATTATTTGCTAACATTGATAATATTTGCATCTATGTTGATGAGGGACTAATGGTCTCAACAGTCTTTCGTTTTCTTATAATGTCTTTGTCTTTGATATCAGGATTGTGCTGGCCTCACAAAATGAGTTGGAAAGTGTTCCTAATTAACTTTTATATTTTTTGAGTTTATGTAATATCAGTATTTCTTCCCTAAATGTTTGATTGCATTTATTGTTGAATTACCTGTAACTGGGGTTTCCTTTGTGGGAAGATTTTTGAATATGAATATGAATTAATTTCTTTTTGTTATCATAGAGATATATGGCTTTATATTTTCTTATCTTATATTTTCTTATGTCTTATCAGTTTTGGTAATTTGTGTTTTTCCAAATTTGTCCACGAATCTAAATTGTTGACTATATTGGCATGAAGTTGTTCATAGTATTGTTTTATTTTCCTTTAATGTGTGTAATATCTATAGTGTGGTCTTCTCCTTCACTCCTGATGTTGGAAATTTATATTTTCTCTTTTTTGTCTTTGATCAGTGTTTGGGGTATTATTGCTGCATAATAAATTATCCCTAAGATTAGCAACTTAAAACCACAAATTTAACTTACTCATAATTTTGTGGGTCAGAAATTACAGAAGACCTCAAGTAAACAGTTCTTGCTTGAGGTTCTTAATGTAGTTGAATTCAGCTGTCAGGTGGGGTGTCAATCATGTGACACTCAGCTAGGCTGGGTGTCCAAGATGGCTTCCTCACAGGCTGGCAGTTGGTGTTTGCTGTTGGTTGGGACCTCAGCTGGTGCTGTTCATGGGTTGCCTCCATGTGGTCTCTCCAGCATAGTAGGTGTCTTCCTTCAGAGCAATCATCCCAGGAGAACCAGGTGGAAGCTGCTTGGCCTTGTCTGACACAGCTTGGAAGTAAAGCAGTGCCACTTCTACCAAATTCTATTGGTTACAAGCAAAGACACTAAGTCCAGCCCAGACTTAGGGGAGGGAACACAGATTCCACCTCTTGATGGGAAGAGTATAAAATTTCAATCACATTTTGCAAACTTCACAATCAGTGCAGGTAGATTTTATAATTTTATTAATCCTTTCAATCAGTATTTGACTCTATTGATTTTATTTGCTGTTTGTCCATTTAAAAAATTTAATTTGTTTCTGTTCTTGTTTTTAGTATTTATTTTATTCTACTTACTTTGAATTTAATTTGCTCCTTTTCTTCCAGCTTATTAAGGTGGAAGTAAGCTTAGATGATTGCTTTTATGATCATTTTATATTCTTTTTCTAAAAAGATATTTAAAACTATAAATTTCCCTATATGCATTGCTTTACCTACATCCCATAGTTTTTAATATGTTGTGGAACTATTATTATTTAGTTAGAAATATTTCCTATTTCCCTTGTGATTATTTCATTGGCCCATGGCTATTGTTACTTAATTTATACATATTTGGAGCTTTTCTAGATTGTCATTCATTAAATTAAATTTGACCACGGACAGAGAACATACTCTGTATACTTTGATCCTTTGAAATTTATTGAGGCTTGTTTAATTGGCACAGAATATGGCCTATATTAATGAATATTCTGTGTGTACTTGAAAACAATGTGTATTATGTGGTTTTTGGTTATAGTATAATACTCTATAAATGTCAATTAGATCTAGGTGATTGATAGTGTTGATCAAATCTTTTATATTCTTATTTTTTTGTCTATTTGATTCTATCAACCACTGCGTGATGAGTATTAAAATCTTCAACTAGGATTGTGGATTGTCTATTTCTCCCTTTAGTTCGCTCAAGTTTTGCTTCATTTATTTTGAAGTCTTGCTATTAGGAGCTGCTTATGTGCTTTTGAAGGAATAGGAAGATGTCAACAGGATAATGGAAGATTGCTTGTAATCAGATGTGTTTTGCCTATGATCCTAAATAGCATTTGTCACCACGTGAGTAAGGAAAAGAAAGAATGCTATGGGTAAAACCTGGCCATATTTCAGTGAAGGGACCAACTGGCTTTTGTTTTTGTTTGTTTACTTTGATTAGGCATTCATCTCCCAAAGACGTAAACTCTAAAGGCCTTAACAAGGAACTAAGACAATATCCAGACCCAGTCCCATGAACATGCTTCTAGGAATCTGATGAACAGCAACTACTTCTTTCCCACCTCATTACATTATAGCCTTGGGGTTTCATTTAAATATAATCAAATCAGACAGACAATTGGTTTTGCTATAAGCCAGAGGGACAGTAATCAAAATTGCTGGGGCTCCAGGTATTCTTTCTAAAGAGCAATGTAAGACATTGCTGCTGAGCATTTATGGGGATCTCCTGTGTTTGCCCCTGAGCGAGACCTAACAAGAAACAGGAGTTCAGACCCTGACCTTAAAGAGTTTATATTCAGGCTGAGTAACCTAAAAGCTATAAGAGAGAAACTGGAGGAGGACAATGAATAACAGTCCCCTACTTATGTGTAACACTTTTGTTATCTATCAGTGTCCTTTACTGCTCTTCTCTAAGTAGTAGGTGGCACAGGTTTTGTTATTTCAGGTGTGCAAAAAGGCTTACTGTGAGTTCATGACCCCACTCTGGCGCCATCAGATGTATCACAAATACTTACTTTGTTGTCTGTTATACAGTCTTTACCCAAGGCCATAGGGACAGCCAGGTCCAGACCCCATACAACTTAGGAATTAGGCCTGACTACCCCATTCTTTTTGCTATAGTGTCCTGGTTAAGAGCACAGACTTGAACCCAGGCTACCTGATTTTTGAATCCTACCCCTGAATTTACCAGCTGTGTGATCTTGGCAAATTGCTTAGCCTTTTTGTGCCTCTGTTTCCTCTCAAATCATAGCTCAACAGATTATTGACAGGCTGAAATGAAATCTGTAAAGTGGGATCATCTATGATGATATCTATCTCAAAGGTTGTTATGAGGGTTAGGTGAGGATTATAAAGTGCTTAGAATAGAAATTTGAAAATATATTTCCCAATCTCCTTGTTATATTAAAATAAGAAGGCAAATAGAAGGCTCACTCAATCTTTCAAATGATTATTTAATGTATGCGTCAGGCAACCACGCTGGGCATGGTTTTACCATCTAAAGTCACTCTAAAGCTCTACCATCATTTACTTTCAAAAATTTAGTAGCAGCTACTATGTTCTACAAAATTTACAGTCATCTCCTTCATTCCTTCATTCCTGCAACAATGTGTTAAGTACTTACTATGTCTCAAGTACCAGGCTAAGCCCATTACATATAAGCTATTATTCAACCCTCAGAACGTATCTTCAAAGACCCTAACTTTGATGGAATCTAAGAGTAAATTAACCATCAATGTGCCTTTCTCTGGGTCCCCTTAAAACAAGGACTGCTTCCTCCACTCCCAATCTTGTCTCTTGGCAAGACTAACAGGTTCAGCCTGCCAATTGGTGCCTCTGGAAATAATGGATATTCTAATCTTTGAGTTGTCTGCAACTGATTAAAAAGGCAGTTTCAAGCCATGGGCAGAAAATAAATCATCAGAGTTAGAAGCAGAGGCTTTGCAATCCAACAGACCTGAGTTGGAGTCGTGACTCTACTCTTTTCTAGCTATGTAACCTTGAGCAAATTCTTTACCATTTAGTCATCCATCCTTTCATTCATTTAACAAGTATTTATGAGCATCTATGTAGTTTCAGGCTCTGTTCTAGGCTCTGAGGATATAGCAGGGAACAAAAGAAACAACAATCTCTGCCCACAAGGGCCTTACATCCTGGTTGCCTGTGGCTCTATTTTTTTTCATTTAAAATAAGGAAAGACAATAGAGCTTTCTTTATAGATTTGTTGTGAGAATAGAGGAGATAATGTAGGGAAAGTGCCTAGCATAGTGCCCTGGAACATATTTAAAAAGTAATAATGTCAGGGAAAAAGAAAACACCTTCCTGAATTTGATATTTTTCAGACATCTCTTGACAGACATAATAGCGTGGGAGAGTTGTCTGCCAGAATAGCAGTGATTTCTAGAATATCTGGTCTGAAGGTTGTTCTTCTTGGTCTCTTTTCCAAGGAGAGCTGCCTGACCAAAAGATGAAATTACAGCCAAGACCATTTACTATAGCAATTTAAATATATTTATGATAGTCTGTAGAATAAATTGAGAGGAAATTTCATTTACATCTTTAACAAGGAGCCAGCATTATTGACTATTTAATTGTCCACCCTTCATTGTTTATCTCAATCCTTCAGACAGATATTTGAGACAAGATTGAAGGTCAGCATGTCTCCTTTAAGCTTATTCTAAACCTAAATATTATTGCCTTATGTCTGACCATACACATAATAGTAATAGAGGGTTTAGTGGATAAAGAAGATTAAGATGGAATGAACCCCCCTTCAACTCAGAACAGAAACTACATATATCTGTAAATGTCCACTTTGCCTTCTCTCCTGTTACAATGGATAGACACTGCCTCTGTTCTATAAAAGAGCAGCCCCTTAGATCTGATTCCATCTCTTCTCTCTGCATCATAACCACTTCTTTAGTCATCCATCTTGCCCTACTAGACTGTAAGCTTCTTAGAGGGAGGGACCATATTTTACATTTTTCTATCTTTTGTTCGTATCATAATGCCTGGCACATAGTTGGTTTTCAATGTATGTTAATTGAATCAAAGTGAAACAGCATTGATTTCCTCTAATTCATAGATTAATAGACTGTTGATTTAGTTTTATAGAGTTCTAAAAACACCTAAATAATGATGACAAAGTCATTTTAAAACACTTTGAGTGGAATTCAGCTAAAGTTTAAATCTTTTTACACCAAAAAGCACATGAAAAGATGCTCAACATCGCTAATTATTAGAGAAATGCAAATCAAAACTACAGTGAGGTATCACCTCACACCAGTCAGAAGGGCCATCACCAAAAATTCTACAAACGATAAATGCTGGAAAAGGTGTGGAGAAAAGGGAACCCTCTTGCACTGTTGGTGGGAATGTAAATTGGTACAACGACTATGGAGAACAGTATGGAGGTTACTTAAAAAACTATAAATAGAACTACCGTATGATCCAGCAATCTCACTCCTGGGCGTATATCCAGATAAAACCACAATTGGAAAATACACACACACCCCAATGTTCATTGCAGCACTATTTACAATAGCCAAGACATGGAAGAAACCTAAATGTCCATTGACAGAGAAATGGGTAAAGAAGATGTGGTACATATGTACAATGGAACATTACTCAGCCATAAAAAACAATAAATTAATGCCATTTGAAGCAACATAGATGGGCCTAGAGATTATAGTAAGTGAAGTAAGTCAGACAAATATCATATGATATCGCTTATATGTGAAATCTAAAAAAATGGATACAAATGAACTTATTTACGAAACAGAAACAGACTCACAGACTTCGAAAACAAACTTATGGTTACCAAAGGGGAAAAGTGGGGGGAGGGATAAATTAGGAGTTAGGGATTAAAATATACACACAACTATATATAAAGTAAATAATCAACAAGGACCTACTGTATAGCACAGGGTGCTCTACTCAATATTCTGTAATAACCTGTATGGAAAAAGAATCTGAAAAAGAATGGATATATGTATATGTATAACTGAATCACTTTGCTGTACACCTGAAACTAACACAACAGTGTAAATCAACTATACTCCAACATAAAATAAAAATTTAAAAAAATCTTTTTACAGACAACATGCCATCTCAAAACAATAAATTTATCATAGCTTCCAGTGAAGAAATCTTACTGCTAAAATCAGAAAGGAGTAGGATCTGCCTAATAGTGGATACAGTTTCAATACTAAATACTTTATAATACCCTCTTATTACCTACCGCCTCTTTTTAGCTTATCTATTTAAACAACTAGGCACAAATACTAGATAATCTGGTTGCACATTCTCTGCAACCAGAGAATTATTATATTAATAAGAAGACAAACATTCTCTTCTACTTGAGGACATGATTTTATAATTTTCAATTGAGTGAGAAAATATAAAAAGACTTTAGAAGCGCTGAAACTTTTGGTTAGTTATTTCAGGAATGAAAAGTTAAAGGAAGAGTAAATATTTAGTCTGGAAAACTTGGGAGCAGGGGTGTGGGGCAAAGAATTAGGGGATTAAAGTCATTCAAGAACATTTACTGAGCACCTACTATGTGCTAGCCACCATGTAGGTCCTGTGGATACAGAGGTGAACCCTGACCTTGTGGAGCTGATATCTAAGTTGGGGGAGCACTTATTCCAAGAGGTTCTAATAATGTTGAATCTCAAAAGGAAAGGCTTTCATGTCGTAGCTTCCTGGAGCTTCTTGGCCCTATGCAAATGTGCACTGTCCCCTTCTACCTATGAGCTCCACATATTCAGAGGAATTAGGAGGGAAAAGCATAGTTGATCACAAAACAGGTGTTATTATAACCTTCTCTCGGGCATGGATTATCCATTTGTCTTATATTTACATAAGCAAGGGAGGCTACTCAAGTAACTCTTCACTAGACAGAAAGATATGTCCCAAAGTGACTATCTGTATTTACATATACTGAGGGTTGGCTGGCAGTTTCCCTGCTAAAATTTAAAATATATAATAACAATAATAGATAAAAGAAAATAAATACTTTCTGTGTCAGCAGGCATCTCTAGAACCCATCTATCTCAAGATTATCTCAGTGAATATTAAATAGGATAATGTAACGTGCATAGCATGGTGCTTGGCATGAGGTCAGTATTAAACACAGACACGGACACAGACACACAGACACACACACACTTCGTTCCTCCACCACTTTGAGAAGAACGCTGCCCCTGTCTCTGAGAGAGAATATATATCAGGCTCCTAATCATCTAGCACAGGCCATCAGCCCCACCTCCTGCACATCTGGCATGTAAAGCATGTGATTCCCTCTTTAATCAACAGCTCAGAATGATGGCATTTCTGACCCTCATCGGAGAATTCAACCAGGGATTGATTGCAATGTATCTCTTGCCAAATGCTTGCTGGGACAGTTGATATTTGAGAGAAACTGCCTAAGGGATGTGTCATCTACGTGAATTCTTCTAAGCTTTTTCTTTGAATTATCATCAGAACACTTTACCTGGTCTACTTTATTGCAATTCTCTATAAAGTCCTTTGTTGAATTAAAATGTGCTGCTCCTTTATCTACTTTTTAGAGATAATAATTTATTATTAAAAAATATCTGCTTAGCATGGGACCTGGTCCATAGTAGGTCCTTACTAAGTATTTGAATATCAAAAGGGTAAATCTGTTTGAACAAGAATTGTGGTTTTTTTCCCCCTCAATACAGTCATAAGTGAAAATAACATCCATTAGAATTCCCTTTTTACTTCTTCTCTCTCTAGGGAACTGCTCTTCATCCTTCACATCTTAGCCGCATAGCACCTTCTTTCTGGTGCCCTCCCCCTCCCCAGGCAGAGTCCTAAACTCTTTCCGCCTTGCTCCTTTCTCTCTTACAGCACCTATTCCATGTTTTTGCAGTTGTTTGCACTATCATCTCCTTGCTGGACCGTGAGCCACTTTACAATATGACCGTCTTTTTCATCTTTGTAGCCACAGTGAATGGCACAGAGTCTGGTCCACAAAGGGCTAATAAATGTTTAAACGTCAAAAGATAAATAAAGCAATTCAGTGTCCCTTATATAAACACCAACTGAACACTTTTCCTTAAATTCAGTAACAGGAAAACTAGATTATTTCCAATATACTTTTATTGAGTTTATGCTTTTTTCAAAACACTTTCCTGATACAATAGAGATCTTTGTGTTCCTTACCACCAAGGACTTCTCCATCAGGTGCGGGAGACAGACATACCTACAGGCATATTCAAGGCAATCTGGGTTCAATGTTCTAACGGCAGTACACAGAAAGAGCTCAGGGGAGTGTGCGGGCAGTGTGGAAGAGATTAATTCCAACACGGAGATAAAGGAGACTTGCTGCTTAAGACTGCCTTTGAATGGATAGAATTTTGACAGACAGATATGGGGATGAGAAGCAGATGCCAGGTAGAACGAATATTTCTTTACTTGTCTCTGACTCTGTGGTTTCTGAATACATGAACTGTATTTCCATCTTTGTATTTACAATGCTTAGTATGGCCTTGGCATATGGCAACTTTTCAAGAGACGCTTGCTGGAAAATAAAGTTTACAAATATGGAGGTAAATAAAACTGGAAAGTTTGGTTGAAACCAAAGGGTAGCCATTGAAAGTTCTTGAGTTGGAGAGGGATGTAATCAGATCAGGGCATCTGTGAAGGATGAACTGGAGAGGAAAGAAATTGGACCAGGGGAGCAGCTAGATGATACTTCAAAGGTACAGGTGAGAGTCAATGAAGATGTGAATTAAGCAGTGGAAGAGGAAGGAAGGGATGAGCGTCTTCTGGTTTTAAGTTTACATTTCTCTTACTTCTCTTTTAAAAATCACCAAAGCAATAAGAAGGACTAGAATAAAACATGTGTTCCATCACTGGTGAAACTAGGAAAAGAGACATAATCCCAAACCACAATATATAAAGACAAAAACTATTTGGAATGTTGGGAATTGATTTGGCAGAGCAGAGAAAGCTTAAAAGATTAAAGTTAGGGGACTGTGGATGGGTATATCAGTGAGAAGCAATGTTGTTCATTCTGAAGAACCCAAAAGAGAACAAAAGCCTAGAGGTACTAAGTGCTATGGAAGGTGGAGGTGTATATAGTTGAAAAAAAGAGGAATTCATTGAAAGTGTGTAAAAGGATTGGTTAGACCTCAAGGACCCCACCCTGTACCTCCAGATGATTATCCCTCTCTCAGTTTGATAGGAGAGAAGGGATTTATTCTCTAAAGCAATTGAACCAGAAGGTCTCTGAATTCAGAGACACCAGGCATGGCAGAGAGCTTGGATGAGGTGGCCAACTGAAAAGAGAGGAATTACATGAAAGGCTGCATCTTGAATGGTGAGGTACTGAGTCCCTTTCCCCTACCCTATAGAAGACAAGCTGCCTTTACACCCTCATGAGAGGAGACTGAAGCATCCTTCTCTGGAGACTCCCAATGGCCCTGGCAGAGGAGGAGGGAAGGGCGCACGTGCACGCGCACGCACACACACACACACACACACACACACACGTTTCCCCAAGGAAAACATCCAGTCGGTAATTTGAACTCCAGCAGTCATCAAGCCTTGCCCAATCACAGAGGACTTCTAATCAGTCTTTTAGTGTCTCACTCTTAAAAATAAACAGAAAGTACAGGGTCTAGAAAGGCCGACAACATAAAAAGCAGAGAGAGAAAAAAAGAACTCCAAGAAAACAAGGAGCAGAAGAAAACTTACTTTAAGGAAAACAATAATTAGCATCCTCAGATGCTATGGAAAAGGAACAATAAGAGAATAAGAAAAAGCTTTTGTAAATTAGCAATATAATTAAATTAAAAATTCAAAAGAAAAATTGGAAGATTAAGTTGAAGAAATCTCATTCAAAGCAGAACACAGGGACAAAGATATAAACAATAAGAGAGAAAAAGATAAGGAAATTGGAGGAGTCAACCTCTGATATCAAACCAATAGAGGTTACAGAAAGATTGAACAGAGAAAATGGATGAAACAAAATTATCAAGGAAATAATTTGAGGACATTTTGGAAAACCAAAATACCAAGGTATTAAAAGACTAAAAAGTGTTCCTTCCAAAATAAATTTTTTAAAAGGCTGCACCAGGACACATCATAAAATTTCAGTATGCCAGGGTAAGAATTGATAGAAAAATATTCCAGAAAGAAAAACAGGTTACATACAAAGGTTTAGTAACTAGCAGCTACCCTGGAAGCTAGAAGACAGTGAAGAACTACATTCAGTATTATGAAGAAAAATTATTTCCACTCTAGGAATGTACAATTAGCCAAACTATCAATATTTGCGATGACAGAATAAAGATATTTTAGACATACAAAAATCTCAACAAACCTACCTCCAATGTATCATGTCTGAAGAAGCTACTAGGTGATATGCTCCACTCAACAAGGAAAGAGGAAGCATGAGATCTGAGAAGGATGGGAGAAAGGTGAAGAAAATTTCCAGGCTAGTGGTGAAGGAAAGTCTCAGGACAAGAGCCATGTAGCTGACTAGAGAGGAACCAGTCCATAGAACAGGAAGATTAAAGGCTCAGGAGGTAACTCTCTAGGCAAAAAATATATACATATATATATATGTATATGTACATATATATATATGGTATGATAGCAAACTGCATTTGGGAAGTCGTTGGAGGAAATGGGAGGATTGAATGCATAGTCATTGGTACATAGAATACTAAGAAAATGGGGGGAAAAAGGCACATATTAGCCCTGCAAAAAAACTACAGTTGAACAAGGAAGCAACCACAATAATAGTACACTACTTGATATAGCAGTAAACAGTATTTATGTGGTCCCAATTAGGTTGAATATTGAATATTGATCGAAATGAAATTGTGATGTAACTATTCAGATAAAAAGATAAAAGAGGAGATGTCATGGGGTGAGTTTGAGAAAGTGAGGTAATCATTCATTATCAGAGAAATTCCGTACATAATAACAGATACTGGAGAATCAAGAAAAAGCCATACAGACTTATCATCTAGAATCATAAAGGTAAATACTAGAGGAAATAGCTAAAAGAATTGAAAGTGGCTACAGCTTGGCTAGGCTACTATATATGATGGTGAAGGTTATGCACTACACAAGTCTGGAGGGTGCCATTCCCATCGCAAAGTGTTTAAATGGTGCCCCCCAAATTGAGTTTTGCACAACCTACACAGCTTTATGCAGAAGTTCTGCCTTTTGGAAGCAGGACCAGTATGGGGCAGGTTGATGAGAGAATGGGATTGCTCTATTCAGTTATATACACTTTAGCACTATTTGCCTTTTAAAATTATGTGTTTGGATTTTTAAAAATCTAAAATAGAAAAGAAAGGAGGGGATGGATTTGAGATATATTTCTGAAACAGCTTATTGGGATTTGTCAGTCTCTGAGGAATAGGCAGATGAAAAGAAGACAGTAAAGAGAGGGGAGAATAATCAGTTACATAGGGAGAAAAAAAACAGAGGAAGTTAGGATCATAGAAGTCAGAAGGAGAGAGTTACCAGAAATAGATAGTGGACAACAGCGCCACATGCTGGTCAGCAGGAAATTATACATGTTTTGGTATAAGAAGTCCCGGGACTGAGCCTCACTCAGCTCCGTCACCCTCCCATCCGCTGTTCCCTCATATTGAAGATAGTGATGATGATACCAACCTCACAACACCACTTTGCTGTTGCTCTCATGAAATATAGAGTGGCAATCTTGCTGGAGTAAGAAATCATTTTCAGCATCCGGTTTTACATCTTGGCAAGACTCTCCTCAAACTAATCTAAGTATCACCTGGGGAAAGTGCTATGCTATTAGAAATGATTTTATTTTCAGAGTTATATTAATTATTCCCGAGGCCCTTGGGAAGATGTTTTTCTTTCAAATTAGACTGGGGTTAAGCTCTACTTCTTTGAGGTGGAGAGCTGCAGCTGGGATTTCTGAGGCTATTGGAGACTCCCACGGAAATTCTCTGGCCCTGAAGAGTAGCTGTAGGGGACTGTCGGCCTCTTGCTGGACAGGGAGAATAAGCTCTTTCCTGCTGCAGGATTCTAGCTGCAAGATGAGCTTCCCTTCCTCTGGGAGTAGATGCAGAACAGGGTCATTAAAGTGATGTTGCCTCAACTGAGTCCAGGTCTGGCTTTCAGGAAAGACAAATTGGATCTTGAGCCTGGAGGTGTCTAGCCTAAAGCCTGAGCCCATGAAAGAGCAAGGAATATCTGGAAGGAAGAAAAATCTGGAGTGGAGTGCTGTTCCAAATTCACCAAAATCCATATCCTCTTCTCGCTTCAGGAAGGAGTCCTCCTTGCATTGACCAACCCCTGTAAAACCAGGCGAGGCTGTGGAGGAAGCCCTTAGTGCCTCTCAGCACCAAGAGAACGCCTCCTGCTTCACTCTTTTTGGCTGTGTGGAAAATAACAACAACGACAACAACATCAACAGTTTTACAGAGCATACTATATGCCAGGCACTGTCTTCAACACTTTACTTAGATTAACTTTTGTACAGGTGAGGAAACTGAGGCACAAAGAAATAAAACAACTTGCCTAATATTAGAGACACGCCAAATATCAAAGGCTTTGTGCTTTGGCTAATGCTATTTCTTTATCCTGAAGTGAAGAGCAATGGAGGGATAGAAATTAGATGGGATTTGAAATTAAATTCATCTCTGTCTAGTCTCTTTCCAGCTGTGGCAGAGATTGCTAACTGTCTTCTGGATATCAACTTTCCCTCTATCTAGAAATAATAGAACACTGACTTTTGTATGGACACATCATTGACAATCTAAAAGACTGTTTGATCATGTGACTAAAATTTAAAAAATGATATATAGGTGAAAATGTTATGTGGGATTTCTGAAAATTTTCTCATATTGAATGTAGTTAGCCCTTCTTCCTCCTTTCTCCATTCTGCTCTTTGGAGTGTTGGTGTGATAGCTAGAGCCCCAGCAACTATCTTGCTCCACAAAGTTGAGGACCACACATCAAGGATGATGGAGCAGAGATCCTGAAAAATCCTGGGTCTCTGCTGACCGTGCAATGGCCATGTCAGCCCTGAATTACCTGCCTTTGGACTTCTGCCTCATTTACACCTTTATTTTTCAGGTTTTTGTTATTCATAGGAACTTGGGGTCCGATTCAACCACCAACTGGATGATCACAATGCCATAATGAATTTAGCAGAGGAATAAAAATAAAGCAGGTGAAACACCAACCTAGCCATAACAATTTTCCGTAGGACATTCATAGAACATTTAACCTTGAACAGTGAACCCTTCTTGATATGTCCTTTAAGATGCACCGTAACCATTTTTAAGGGTACTGTCCAGTAGTATTAAGTACATTCACATTGTTGCGCAAACATCACTACCATCCATCTCTCCACAATTCTTTTTATCTTGGAAAACTGAAACTCTGTACCCATTAAACAGTACTCTCCACTCCCCCTCTTCCCAGACCCTGGAAACCACCATTCTACTTTTTGTCTCTATGAACTATTCTAGATCTCTCATGTAAGTGGAATCATAGAATATTTGTCTTTTTGTAACTGGTTTATTTCACTTAGCATAATATCTTCAAGCTTCATCTGTGTTGTAACATTTGTCAGAATTTGCTTACTTTTTAAGGTTGAATAATATTCCATTGTATGTTCATACCACATTTTGTTTATCTATCATCGATTGATGGATACTTGGGTTGCTTTCATGATTTAGCTATTGTGAATAATGCTGCAATGAACATAACTGTACAAGTATCTCTTTGAGATCTTTCTTTTAAGTCTTCTGGGTATTTACCCAGAAGTGGAATTTCTAGATCATATAGTAATTCTATTTTTGTTTTTCTGAGGAACCACTATACTGTTTTCCATAGCACCTGTACCATTTTACATTCATACCAACAGAGCACAAGGGTTTCAATTTCTTCTACAATTTCTTTCCTTACCAACACTTGTTATTTTCTGGAGTTTTTGATAGCAGCCATCTTAATGGGTGTGATGTAGTATCTCACTGTGGTTTTGATTTGCATTTACCTAATGATTAGTGATATTGAGCATATTTTTGCCATTTTAATATAAGAGAATGTTATCTTTGTATTCTTTTTGGTGCAGTGGGAATGTGTGGGTATCACACCAGTGTTATCAAGTCTTTTGCATACAATTTTTTAAAAGTCCAGGACACATCCCTGTTTATCTCACTCCATTTGAATGGTGTCCATTAGACATCAGAATCACATTCCAACTCCTCCAACTCTTAGAGCGGTGAAAGGCGTGTTCTGCACAAGCATCAGAATTGGGATCAATATCAAGATCATGTAGCTTTTCTCATAAGCACTTCCTGTCCATAGAGGCTATAACAGGCACTCTTAGGTGCTTTCCTATGGCTTTGAGTTTTCTTAGGCAATAGGAAGTCTATGATAAAGTCATCTGAAAAATTCCTGGATGGCCTCCTCTGATTTCTGCTTTACATGTTTCTTCCCTGTCAAGCAAGGCACCAGGAGGGTAAGTGCTATATTTGCTGGAGCAGAGTGTGAATAAAATCATTTTAAGGTAATGGCAATCTATTCAGAGGAGATGAGAGGAGAAACCTCTCCTTTGAGGCATCCAAGGTTTAAAAGATTCTTTGATGGTAACAGCTCAAATAGAGCAAGAGAAACCTGGTGCATTTATTGCCTGTCCCCTGACCTCCCCAGCACAATCATAAGTACAGATAGACTCCAGGGAAGCTATGCAAAAATAAGTGAGGGGGAAAATGTATACTTTTTACTCAGACCACAGCAAAAAAAAAGGCTGGCCACAACATAAAATGTACAATATAGATAGAAATGTAAGTTCCCTGAGATTCATTCTATGTACTACCATTCTGTACCACTGTTTTTTGAAGAAAATACATTTGGCAAGGATTTTTTAAAAATTTAGATTAATAAATCTATCGGTGAAAGAATTGTCTATGGGAGTCTACTCATTCCTTAAAAACTTGAAACAAGGGCTCATTGGAATCACTGCCAATCCTGGTGTTTAGATCTCCAGAGATGTTATTTGAACCTGGAGAATAAACACAGATTATCCTCAAAAGGAGACTGTTTGTCTGAGCAGACTGGGCAGTGTGTGGTAAGGCGGAGAATCTTCACCTTATCAGGAAAATGAATCAAAGCCAGGAGAAAGGAATTCTGTTCAAGCAAGCTGTGCAGCAAAGGTTGAATGAGATAAGGGTGGCCCATTCACCACAACTGTTATCAAAATTCCTATTTTTTCCTTTTGACAGTCACAGAAATAAACAGCGCCCCCCGCCATGGAAAAAGAATGTCCTAAAATGAAAGGTGACTTTAAGCATGTTAGTTTGAAGGGAACAAAGAGCTGACCTTTGAAAGCATGCTTTAGACTCTATTCTGGATCCCACCTGAAGGGTCCATACACAAAGTACAGCATCTGCCCTTTTAAGCATCCCTTGAGTGCTTTACTTGACTTGAACACTTAAAACTCTTCAGCAAAGAACCTTAAAACTCTCAGAAAACCTAACACACTGGAGTCTTTACCATAGGATCTCAATTGGTCATGTTTGAAGTGAGGATCTTTAGTTAACAAGGAGCAGCAAACACACACAAGCCACCCCTGGCCTTCTCATAGAGCACGGGGGTGGGTGTGGGGGATCATCACAGGGCCAACACTCTGGAGTAAGAGCCTGAGTTTTCATCCTGGCTGTACTGCTTCCTAGTTGTGAGTCTCTGGGCATATTATGTAAAATCTCTATGCCTCGATTCCCTCATCTGTAAAATGGCATTAGAAATAATATATACCGACTAGTGTGCCTATGAAGATCAAATGTGATCATTCATATACAGTGCTTAGAACTAGGGCTGGCATATGCCACATGTTTAACAATTGTTACCTGTTATTACTAATTTTATCATTAGATAATTTATCCCCTGCTCCCAGTAAACGGCCCACATCTGCCTGGCCTCATTCCTCTGGTCTAAGGTAGTCCAACCAGTTCCTGGAAATGGAGTATCTTCAGGGTGTCCAGGTGAGATCACTTGCCCTGAGGAGAGACTTAGTTGGGACTCAACCAAGGAAGAATTCCTCAGGGCTCTCTAAAGTGAGAAGGTAGCTCAAGAGCTTATCAGCTTATCAGGGGAAGTGACCCTCCCTGAGATTGTGAGGGAGGCTTTTCAGCCAGGCTGTGCAATAATGGCCTTGGACCAGAGAAGGATTTACAGCAAAGCTAGCAAAACTTAGCTCCAGGGCCCTTAACTTGCATGGGCTTGCTCCAAGGCCCTGGGCAATGCCTGCCAATTTAATATTCATAATTTTATATTATTTTTCTTGAAGAGGTCTCCCAAATTATATAATCTTTGGACCCCACAAAATCTGAATCCATCCCTACATAGTACTTGTCATGGAGAGAAAGCACATATTTTGTACGGTCCTATAAACGGACTGAACGTAACTTTCATGGAAGCCATTGATAAGAAGTGGGGGTATTTTCATTTTGGCCTCGGCCAGCAGTTCTCCACTTCAAGGTGTGCTGGAGGTATATGCGAATGATCAGATTTTCTTTCTCAAGATACACGTACTTGGTGGGGAAGAGTCTCATCAAGTTTTTTCCCCAGGTAATTTTAACACACTACTCCAAATTGGCTGACCACCATTGGGCTGGATTATGGGGCTCTACCTCCCTAGAATATAGTATGTTTTCTCTTCCACCTGCAGTGGAAGCTGTGGTGCATCACTCAAATTCCCCCCCCCCCCCAGGAGTATTACCTGCTGCTAGCACACACCCACCAATCCCCTCCCCAACAGCATTGCCCTCAAGGGAAGGGACTTCATACCCAAGATTACACCTCCTGGTGCGTTCAGGGTTCTAGTGAATAAAGGCTCAGTCCCCAACCTCAAACTGCTGTATCTCTGAGGGTCCATCTCGGTTTCAGAGCTCCCCATGGGACTAAGACCTCGGTTGCAACTGCATCCTAGTTCAACTTCTCCCTCTATCCGTTCTGCTTCTCTCACTTTCTTACAAGTGCTGTTTCTGAGTGCCCTCCCCCACAAGCCTCCTGAATGCAAGTTTCTGCCTCAGTCTGTTTCCCAGGGAACCTGACCCACGACATACTTCAATCTCCCTTATCCCCCCTGCCCCCACCTCTTTACAGCATCCCAGAAGAGAAACTTTTAAAGGTATCAGAAATATGGTAAATTTGTGGGACGTACATTATAGACATATGAAGTCAGCTATATAAATTCCTAGGTAAAACAAATTAGACTATAGAAATAAAAAGGATTATTTGGAGATGGTTTAAAAATAAACTAAACCAAATGCTTACAGATTAAAGAAACACATTAGATTAGGTAAAATAGACAAAGTTCAAAATAAAAAGATAAAATGCTAGAAGTCAAGATTTTTAGAAAGTAAAAAGAAATGAGATTAAGATTTCAAATGAAAAGCTAAAATCCAGGATATGAAAAGATGAAAATGTATAGGATTTGAGGATTAGGAATAAAATTCAAGAACTAAAAGGAAAAAGAAAAAGAATTTAGGAATGATTTAAAAAATAAAAGCAGTTCCTCAAAAGGTGAAACAGAGAATTACCATGTGCTAAAACAATCACTTCTAGGCATATACCCAAAAAAATTGAAAGTAGGGTCTCAAGCAGATACTTGTACACCCATATTCATAGTAGCATTAGTCACAATAGCCTCAAAGTGGAAACAATCCAACTGTGGATAAAGAAAATGTGATATACACATACAATGGAATATTATTCAGCCTTAAAAAGGAAGGAAATTCTGATACACGTTACTACATGGATGAATCTTGAAGGCATTCTGCTAAGTGAAATAAGCCAGTCACAAAAAGACAAAGAATGTATGATTCCACTTATATGAGGTGCCTAGAGTTAAATTCACAGAGAGAAAACAGAATGATTGTTAACCAAGAGCTGAAGGGAGTGGGGGAATGGGGTGTTGTTATTCAACGGTACAGTTTCAGTTAGGAATGATGAAAAGTTTTGGAGATGGATAATGGTGATGGTTGCACAATGTGAATGTTGTACTTAATACCACTGAATTATACAATTTAAAATTATTAAAATGGTAAATCTTACATTATGTTTACCACAATAAAAAAGTCTCCCCCAAAGTTAAAAAATCAAAGCAAAAAGTTCACAGATTAGAGAAACATATAGTTAACTAAAAGGGAAAGAGAGAGAGGATAAACCTGGCCAAGCTGACAAGCTTTGGCTCTGAGCGGAGCTCGGTGGAGTGACGGGGGGCAGTGCTCGTTCAAGGAGGAGTTGGGAGGAACGCGGTGCCCCTGCTCTCACCGCACGCCAAGCTCATGTTCCTGCCAAAGGCACATTTTTCAGCTGGGTCTTCTAGCAACAGGGAACATGCATCCTGGGTCAGACTCCCCCTGAAACTTCTCAGGCACCTTCCATAATCCATGTTGAGAAGAGGAAGTGTTTCTGAGCAGGTCTCACCTGGAGGGAGAGACTCCTCAGCACAGAAATGGAGAGGGGAGCCTCAAAGCCAAGATGGAAGCTCCTGACACACTCAACTGTTTTAACCAGCACATCTGGGGGCAGTGCTATTTTCAGCTGTGTCTGAAGGAACTCTTTCCCATGGGTTGGAATGGAAGTCTTGGCAGCTATCCCTCTGGCTTCCTGACAATTGTCCCCTCTTTCCTGACATTCATCCCAGCCCATAGTTCTAGCACTGAGACTCCTTCTCACAGGGACACTTGGGTGATGAAGAAACCTCCGAGGAGGAAGCTGCTTTTCCGGGTCTGGAGGAAGTGGAAAGGCAAATTTGACCTGAATTGTACCTGGTTCTGTTCCCGTGTGAACTGTGAACTGTGAATGCCAAGCATTCCCACCCAGCTGCAGCCAACACCAGTGTTTCTCTTCATTCCTCAAAACTCTAGATTTTCCAGGGAGACATCCTAAATTAATTCCATTTGTGATGTTCCCTTAAGATTCAGTAATTTATTTGTTCATTTCTTTATTCATTTAGCTATCATTTTATTCTACAAATATCTATTCAACAAATATTTATTGAGTGTCTAATATGTGCCATTGTGTTAGAAATTGTGATTGGAATCTTAGAGAGGTTGATTCTAGCATAAATACTTCATTTTATAGGTAGGGATACAGGCCCAGAATTGCTTTATCCAATATGACAGCCACTAGCCATATATAGCTATTTAAATTTAAATTAAGATTAATAAGTCAGTTTCCGAGTCACATTAGTTACATTTCAATTTATCAATAACCTGATGACTAATGGCTACCATGTTGGACAGTCAGATCTAGAACATTTCCAGAGGTTTCATTGAACCGTAAGGGTCTAAAGAATTAAGTGAATTGCCCTGGATCACATAGGCATTTTATAGTTCAAATAGAACACTGTGAACAACCATAATTTTCCAGTGTCTTATGTTTCTGCCAAAATAAAAATGAGACTGAGAATTATTCTAGTTGTAAAGACCAAAACATTTGGAATAAAACAGAACAAAAATAGAGATGTGTATATATTAAAGTATCCAGGTAGTTGACTCCAGCTAGAGTAAAATATCCAGATATCCAGACTGAATGTTTTTATTCACAAAACAAGTTGTTAAAAACCTTGAAAACAGGGTTTAAACGATTACCCCGGGCCCCTGAGGGCTGTGCACTTATTTTAACTGCAGAATCACCCCTTTGGCTAAGATAAACTCAGACCATACAGACCCATCCCTGATGGAGCCAGGCAGATCCATAGGCTGCAGGGCCATTGAGGTTTTCCATGGAGGACAGTGGCTGGGAACCCAGGGTTTGAGTTCTGTATCCAGCATTTGGATAAGTTTCTTAATTTCTCTGAGCATCAGAATCTTCATCTCTGAAATGAGTATAATACCACCGATCTGGCAAGGCCATTTTGAAGGTCAAATGGGATGATTTACGTGGGAGTGCTTTGAAAACTTTAAAGCATTAATCAGATATTCTTGTTAAAATGCCATTCCTTTCCCCTTGGGGCTGGACACACCTGCCTCCCTCCTTGCTGCTTCATAATTAAACCCTCCCACACCGTTTCTCAGACTTTGTGTGTGCCGTTTCCTCCTGTGCTGGGAGCGGGAGGCATGGCTCTTGACAGTGGAAGTACAAATTGTCCTGTTTTGTATTATTATTGTTGTCATTTTTGAGTTTCAAGGGCAATATTGCTGGCAAACGAAATAACAAATAAGCTGAAATTACTTCCAAGGGCCAGATTACTTCAGCCTACCTCTGTCCCTGACTGATCATCTGAGTCAGCTCAGGAAAGTCTGGATTTTTTTCTTCATTACAGATGCTAGCTTGTTCTTATAGTTGGGGGTCCAGCTGAGAGGGAGTAAGGCTCGTTTCCCATTTTTCTTGAAGATTCTTTGAGTACGGGTTGGGTCATGCCATCTGACAAACAGAAATGTCTGAACTGGTAGCAAGTACCCCCTAACTCCGTGCAATGGTTTATTATGATTGGCACCAAAGGACGTTTCAAAGAACAGAAGGCTAGTGTGGTCTCCACACCTTCCACACAAAGAGGAGCTTTTATTATTTGTTCCCTTTGGAGTCTGTGCTGTATCAAGAATAATTACAAAAGTAACAATCACCACTGCCATGTATTGGATAATTCACATACATTATCTCATTCAATCTTGCAGAATAACCCAAAGAGGTGAGAATGATTATTTTTCTCGTTTTTACAGATTAATAAACTGACTCTTTGAAATAATTGTCTGCCTTAAAAAGTGCATTGATTAGGCACTTGTACATTTACTCATTTATTATTTTTATTTTATTTTATTTTTTTGGCTGCACCACGTGGCATGTGGGATCCTAGTTCCCCGACCAGGGATGGAAGCCGCACCCCTTGCAGTGGAAGTGCAGAGTCTTAACCACTGGACTGCCAGGGAAGTCCTACATTTGCTCATTTAAACAAATAACTGAAGACATGTCACTGTCAAACCAAGCTGATCATCACAAGATATCCAGTGTTGCCAGTAGACATAATTCTTGTCAGAGCAGAAAAACCTGATATTGCAGTTAGCTTATACATCTTTATGGTGGGTAAACATACAGTTTCAATCAATTGTTCTGAAATCATGAAAAGCCCTTGTGAGATCATCTAGAGGTGTGTGTTCACTGGGTCAGGGACTACTGGGACCCTATGGGGATGGCTGACCTGACCAAAATTAATTATCAGAACTCCCTTGTATCATCACAAGAGGCTGCTGGACATTTAAAAATATTTTTTCCAAGCCGAAAATAAATCAGTTAAATCTTGAGGCTGAATTATGTATTAGATAATGCTTATTTTCCCTTTTCTAATGTTAGTTAGAGCTTATTGAAGGCAAGTATCAGCGTCACCAGGAACAATTATAGGGCTCTGTCTTGGGTCCTATTCTCTGCTCTGTTCACCTGGGTAATCCCGTGCCATCCCAGGCTTTGAAATCCATCTATAGACTGATGATGTCCCAATACATATCTTTCTCCAGGCCTAACATCTTCCCTGAGCTCTAGATGACTTGGTCTTTACACCTGGATGCCTAGCAGGTATCTCAAGATATCAAGTCCAAACAGAGCTCTTGATCTCGCCCTGCCCCCAACCGTCCTCCTTTGCTGCCTTCCCTACTACAACAAATGGAATCACCCTCCTATGGGAAAGTCAAGTCAAAACCTATAGATCATGCCGGATTCTACTCTTCCCCTCACTGTCACATTCGATCCTGTCACCTCTTCCTCCCAAATGCATCCCACAAGCCTCTCCTCCTTTCCACCTTTCTGCCTCTTGCTCCCAACCAAGCCAGCACCATCTCTCCCCAGACTGTCCTAAAAGCCTCTTGTTTCCTCTGCTTCCACTCTAATGAACTTCAAATCAAAGGATGGTAGGTAGCTGCTTGGCCATTGCCTTCAAATTAAAAATGAGAGGGAGCGAACAAAAATGACAGAAGGAAGAATCAAAGTTAGTGTTAGAGAAAAAACAATTTGTTGTCAAAATAGTGATTTCTTGTGTGTGTGTTTATGGAGGTGGTGGTATTGACTGGGAAGAAGCATGAAGAAAATTTCAGAACTGTTGGAATATTCTATATCTTGATCCAGGTGGTGGTTCTGTGGGTGCATATATATATGCATGTAAGTAATACTTCAGTTTTTAAAAGTTCAAAAAGAAAGGAAGAGAAAGGAAAGAACTTCTTGCCAAGATTCTAAAGACAGTTTGGCAGCACATAAAGGGATGTTGTGGAACCTACTTTCCTGGCTTCCTTTCAGAATGGGATGGAGTCCTAGCTGCCTGGGGGTGTTCAGTGCCTAGAATTAAAGAGATATAATCAGAAATTACATTTTTTCTGCTTAATTCTACCCTTGGCCCTGTGCTAGGTGCATCGTGATGAATATTTAATGAGTCACTTAGCATTTCGTCACAGAAGAGTATTTAAGGACATGATGAATAGTTAATATGCTGAGTAGAGAGAGGTTTGAGAGTATCCAGCCTAGGCTGTCCTCACTGTGGAAGCGAATTACTGTGGGACTCCATTGGGTCAAAAGCAGCCATCTGTTTGTCAGATCTTTCCTGATATGCCCAAAGCCACTGTACCCTTCAGCTTCAGAAATAAGTCCACCCAAAGCCAAACCAGGCTCTGGTGATAAAAGAATGCCTTGCAAATGTACATTTATGGAGGAACACAGCAACACAGCCTGTGGAACCCCGAAGAAGCCAAATTGACTAATGGTTTTCCTTTTCTCTGCTCCTATTGGCCAACCATGGATGAACAGACCAATAGTCCAGCGTGCAGCTGAGTATACCTGGCCTAGGTGTGTTGTCATCTGCAGGTAGGTGCGGTGCTTGCCAGATTGGGTGGGGTGGGTGTGTAGGAGATGGGCGTTCAGCTTGAAGCATGACAGTACAGTAGTTAAAGCCTGGTCTCCAGAGTTCAAGGCCCACTGCTGCCACTTCCTAGGTGTGTAACTCTGGGTAAGCTTCTGAATCTCTGGTCTCAGATTCCTCAGCTGTGCAGTAGGGAGTTGGGCCGGGGGACCTCTGAGATCCCTCTGACCTTGACCTTCCACGGCCCCAATTCCCCACACTCATCTCTGCCCACAGCAGGTAGTCTGGTCTGAGTAAGAGGCTGTGATGGGGGAACAGAGGCTGAGGGCTACTGCTGTGTGCATGTTTGAAGGCGCCTCAAATGACAAAAGTGTCTGAGCAAATCTTTCTCCTGTCTTCGCCAACATTGATTTTTCCAAATGTGGGATCGATGCACTGTTGAGATGGGGAGGGGAAGAGTGCACAATGTTCTCTGAGACCACAGAGGGCAGGTGCTTGCAGAGCTGTCTCCTTCCATTGCCAGCCTTTGTGACTCTTCCTGGGGCTTCTGCAGGCATGATCGATGCTGACAACACTGAGATGGGAGGTGGGGGGAAACATGAGGAAGCACTGTTTTCCCTGGCTTGGAGTCCAGGACAGATGCCATTTGACTTCTAGTCACAGCTTCACTACTTCCTATCTCTGGAACCCTGAGTCAGTCCCTCTCAGGGCCTCAGTTTCCTACTCTCTCAAAGAAGATAATTGTATCTGAGGTTATTCTGGAGCATTAAAGGGCACATGAGAACTGCCCATTGTCAACTACATGAGATGCATGTGTTTTTTCCTCTTCTTGGGAAGTTTTCAGTCCTCAATAGAAACTATTCACAAATACCCACTAACCTTTGGGATGGAGACTAAAAGCTTTGGCTTCTTGGGGGTACAGTTCTGCCACAGTGGCAAGAGAATCTAAGAGCATAGCCAGGACTTTCTACTTGGCATCCAAAGTAGGGTCTGGGTGAGAAGCATGTAAATCTGTACTAAAAACTGCACTCAGCAGGAAAGACAGTATGAGGACCAGAGCTTGATGTTGGATGCACAGAGGTAAGCTGATGGTCCAGAAGGGAAGGCAAATTGGTTAGACAATGGCAGTCTATGGTGGAGGGTGTGTAGGTGCTATGGGTGCATAGCACAGGGACATCAAACCCAGGCAAAGTGGTGGTAGGGAGAGAGCAGGGGGGGTCTTCCTGGAGAAGATGATGGCAAAGCTGGGTCCCAAAGGATCGGTGGGAGTTAGCAGGAAAGGGAAATCAAAGCCGAGAGCATTGCATGTATCTAGTGCAAGAAGTGGCTGGAGTGTAGAATCTGCTGCGGGGGATATGGGACTTTGGGGGAAACCAGAAGTAGCACCAAGAGAAGAAGAAGGGAGCAGAATAGTATTTTCTTCTGACTTCCAATTTAAAAATGCTGTAACCATCATGACAACCAGAGAGGGTAAGTGATTTGCCCAAGATCGTACTGGGGAAAAAAATGACCCCAAAGTGTGTTGGGGATGAGGTGGGCATGGATATGGCTACAACACTGCTCCCAGGACTGCCTGCCAGAGATTTTCCCATGAGATGTTGCCGGAGGTGATTATCACAACAAGAGGCGTTTCGTAGCAGGTTAATAATACACTAAACGTGAGGTATTTCCTGATGTGCCACATTTCCTCTTCCAGGAGAGACTAATTAAACTCTGGGGACAGGAAATGTGTGTGTGAGAACACGGAGTGAAATCAGGCTAATCTGACATTTCACACTCTTTCCGTGACCTTGGCTGATAACTTCTATTCAGTGAATCTTGGTTCCTCGTTCTTCATGCAGATACCTTCCTGAGGCTTGAGCAGTAATCATTTCGAAATGGGATAGACAAGTCCCAGATTTCAAAAAAACTCCCCTCCCCAGCAGTACTGCCCTTCAAGAGGAACTAACATTTTCAAATGCAAGAAATGAAAGCCCAGACCAGCTTAGTAATTTCCCCCAGAAGATACGAGTAAGCCAAGGGCGAAAGGAGCTAGAACCTGGCTCCCTGTTTCCTGGCCCAAAACACTTTGCCCTATGCCTGCCTGGGGTGAAGGCGCTGTTTTATCCTGCCTGTGCTAGAGGTGATAGGGAAGCCAGAAAGTTATGTCACATGTGTGGGACCACTCTGGGCCTTCTCTGCATGGCCGTAGATAACGCCACCTATTAAATCCCTGCAGAGGCACTGGAGTACAAGAGTTCTGTTGCCATCCACCCCAAACCCCACTCTGACCTTTGTTTTCATGCTCAACACGGTTTAAAATGTAAAATAAGCGAGAAGGGTCTAGGACATGGGAACGCTAATTTAGGAATTATGCCACTTTATGCCAGCTAATGAAGGACCATCCAAATGCCCGACAACTAAATCTGCCCTGATGGGGGCCCTCAATTAGAGCCAAAGCTTTCAGGGTTCTAAGATGTGAAAGCGTAGCAGCAACTCAGAGGAGCAAACCAACCCCTCATCTTGATTTGCCTTCCTTTCCCTTCCTTTGCATCAAACGAACATGCTCTATATCCAGGGGCCTCAGCAGGGAGTGACATTCCCCAGCCTGGGATGATGCTTGGCTAATACCATTGTCCCTCTGTCCCAACCCCTCTCCCACACCCCTTCCCTCACCCCATTTTCTCCTCAGCAGATAAATCATGCCCCGGACAGAAATGTCTAGACACCTGCGTGGACATAGCCTGCGGCAAAGGTCTTGAGCAGCAGGAATGTCTGTAATCATCATGATCTCCAAGATCCTGAGCCAAGCACCAGGGAAACTGAATTGGGAAGAGCTGCAACCCGGCGTTCTGGAGGATTCTCCCCAGCACGCTGGTCGGTGGGCTTAACAGCTGCTGACTCAAGATTTCCTGCGGTGACACTCTGCCCTCTGGTGGTGGATCTGTAGAAATTATCACATCCCCTTGGTGGCCTGATTCCAAGATCATCTGTGACTTGAGCCCCAAACCTGAGCTGGGTTTTCTTAAAAGCCACCAGAGAAGGGCCCTGTTCCCACTGTCTACCTGCAGGAGACAGAGAAGGAGCATGCGCGGGGATGGTAAGAAAAGAATGCTGAACTGGCTACCTGGACATTGTTTAAACAACAGCAGGCTTTATCTAAAGGAACGGTCTCCCCTAACTCCTGTGGTGACACAGGGGGAAGGACTGCTCCTGGACAATAGTGTTAATATGGCCTTTTTTTTGTACCTCCCCCATCCCCTCAGTCCTCTAAGTCTCTCTTCCTCTGTCTCCTAGGACCAGGACTTGTCAAGACTGTGCCAGAGAGAGATTTTGGTGGATTGCTGAACACACTCATTAGCTGCACTTGTAGGAAGAATGCTCTAGGTTGATCAGGTAGATTCCATGCTATGTTAACCCTCTTTAAAGTTAAAAATAATTATAACAACAAATTCTTCTATAGTGCTTACTCTGTGCCAGGCAATATTCTAGTCTATTGTCATGTGTTTACTCATTTAATACTCACAACAGCTTTAAGAGGTAAAAAACTGTTTTACCCCCATTTTATGGGTGAGGAAACAGACTCAGAGAGGTTAAATAACTTCTCAGGTAGACGTAGCGGAACTGGAGGTTGAGCCAAGAACATCTCTAAGCTACTCTACCATCCTGCTTGTCTTACTTCTCCTGACTCAAAATAGTAGGTCAGTGGAGGCAGACAGCCTGTACACAGAGAAGTGATTAGGGTTACCTGAGGGATCCCACAAAGGGAAAAAGCCAAAGGCTGGGTGGCCCCTCTGAAACAGATTCTGCAAGGGAAGTGTCATCTGAGATGGACCCCCCAAGGGCCAGTCTCCAAATAGGATTGTAATAACAATGGCTTCCATAAGGTGAATCAAGGATTGACAAATTTAGGGACTTCCCTGGTGGCCCAGAGGATAAGAATCCACCTGCCAATGCAGGGGACACGGGTTTGATCCCTCGTGCAGGAAGACCCCACATGCCATGGAGCAACTAAGCCCGTGTGCCACAACTACTGAAGCCCACATGCCTAAGGCCTGTGCTCTGCAACAAGGGAAGCAACTGCAATGAGAAGCCCGCACACCACGACGAAGAGTAGCCCCTGCTTGCCGCAACTAGAGAAAGCCTGTAAGCAGCAACAAAGACCCAATGCAGCCAAAAAAATTGAAATAAAATTAAATCTTTAAAAAAAATTTAGGGGGGACCTTCAAGATGGCAGAGGTGTAAGATGTGGAGATGACCTTCCTCCCCACAAATAAATCAAAAATGCATCTACATGTGGAACAACTCCTACAGAACACCTACTGAATGCTGGTAGAAGACCTCAGACTTCCTAAAAGGCAAGAAACTACCTACGTACCTGGCCATGTGGCTGACAGGGTCTTGGTGCTCCGGCCAGGTGTCAGGCCTGAGCCTCTGAGGTAGGAGAGCCGAGTTCAGGACACTGGACCACCAGAGACCTCTGGGCACCACATAGTATCAATCGACAAGAGCTCTCCCAGAGATCTCTGTCTCAACACTAAGACCCAGCTCCACTCAATGACCAGCAAGCTCCAGTGCTGGACACCCATTACCAAGCAACTAGCAAGACAGGAACACAACACAACCCATTAGCAGAGAGGCTGCCTAAAATCATAATAAGTTCACAGACACCCAAAAACACACCACCAGACGCAGTCCTGCCCACCAGAAAGACAAGGTCCAGCCTCATGCACCAGAACACAGGCATCAGTCCCCTCCACCAGGAAGCCTACACAACC
The DNA here is from genome assembly GCF_028021215.1 of Eschrichtius robustus. Classification (NCBI taxonomy): domain Eukaryota; kingdom Metazoa; phylum Chordata; class Mammalia; order Artiodactyla; family Eschrichtiidae; genus Eschrichtius; species Eschrichtius robustus. The sequence continues at coordinate 97,621,222 of NC_090826.1, forward strand.
CACTGAACCAACATTACCCACTGGGGGCAGACACCAAAAACAATGGGAACTACGAACTTGCAGCCTGCGAAAAGGAGACCCCAAACACAGTAAGTTAAGCAAAATGAGAAGACAGAGAAATATGCAGCAGATGAAGGAGCAAAATAAAAACCCACCAGACCAAACAAATGAAGATGAAATAGGCAGTCTACCTGAAAAAGAATTCAGAGTAATGATAGTAAAGATATCCAAAATCTTGGAAACAGAATGGAGAAAATACAAGAAACGTATAACAAGGACCTAGAAGAACTAAAGAGCAAACAAACAATGATGAAAATACAATAAATGAAATTAAAAATTCCCTAGAAGGAATCAGTAGAAGAATAACTGCGGCAGAAGAACGGATAAGTGACCTGGAAGATAAAAGAGTGAAAATAACTACTGTAGAGCAGAATAAAGAAAAAAGAATGAAAAGACTTGAGGACAGTCTCAGAGACCTCTGGGACAACATTAAACAAACACACCAACATTTGAATTATTGGGGTCCCAGAAGAAGAAGAGAAAAAGAAAAGGTCTGAGAAAATATTTAAAGAGATTATAGTTGAAAACTTCCCTAATATGGGAAAGGAAATAGCCACCCAAGTCCAGGAAGCGCAGAGAGTCCCATACACGATAAATCCAAGGAGAAACATGTCAAGACATATATTAATCAAACTATCAAAAATTAGATACAAAGAAAAAGTATTAAAAGCAGCAAGGGAAAAGCAACTTATAACATACAAGGGAATCCCCATAAGGTTAACAGCTGATCCCTCAGCAGAAACTCTGCAAGCCAGAAGGGAGTGACAGGACATATTTAAAGAGATGAAAGGGAAAAACCTGCAACTAAGATTACTCTACCCAGCAAGGATCTCATTCAGATTTGATGGAGAAATTAAAACCTTTACAAACAGGCAAAAGACAAGAGAACACAGCACCACCAAACCAGCTTTACAACAAGGAACTTCTAAGCTAAAGGAACTTCTCTAGGCAGGAAACACAAGAGAAGGAAAAGACCTATAAAAACAAACCCAAGGACTTCCCTGGTGGTGCAGTGGTTGAGAATCTGCCTGCCAATGCAGGGGACACGGGTTCGAGCCCTGGTCTGGGAAGATCCCACATGCCGCGGAGCAACTGGGCCCGTGAGCCACAACTACTGAGTCTGCGCATCTGGAGCCTGTGCTCCGCAACAAGAGAGGCCACAACAGTGAGAGGCCCGCACACCTTGGTGAAGAGTGGCCCCCGCTCACCGCAACTAGAGAAAGCCCTCGCACAGAAACGAAGACCCAACACAGCCAAAAATAAATAAATAAATAAATAAAAAATTAAAAAAAACAAACCCAAAACAATTAAGAAAATGGTAATAGGAACATACATATCAATAATTACCTTAAATGTAAATGGATTAAATACTACAACCAAAAGACATAGACTGGCTGAATGGATACAAAAATAAGACCCAGATATATGCTGTCTACAAGAGACCCACTTCAGACCTAGGGACACATACAGACTGAAAGTGAGGGGATGGAAAAAGATATTCCATGCAAATGGAAATCAAAAGAAAGCTGGAGTAGCAATTCTCCTATCAGACAAAATAGACTTTGAAATAAAGACTATTACAAGAGACAAAGAAGGACACTACATAATGATCAAGGGATCAATCCAAGAAGAAGATATAACAACTGTAAATATTTATGCACCCAACATACGAGCACCTCAATATGTAAGGCAAATGCTAACAGCCATAAAAGGGGAAAATGACAGTAACACAATCATAACAGGGGACTTTAATACCCCAGTTCCACCAATGGACATCATCCAAAATGAAAATAAATAAGAAACACAAACTTTAAATGACACATTAAACAAGATGGACTTAATTGATATTTATAGGACATTCCAACCAAAAACAACAGAATACACTTTCTTCTCAAGTGCTCAAGGAACATTCTCCAGGATAGATCAAATCTTGGGTCACAAATCAAGCCTTGGTAAATTTAAGAAAATTGAGATCGTATCAAGATTGATCGTATCTTTTCCAAACACAATGCTATCAGATTAGATATCAATTCTAGGAAAAACAATCTGTAAAAAATACAAACACATGGAGGCTAAAAACTATACTACTAAATAACCAAGAAATCAATGAAGAAGTTAAAGAGGAAATCAAAAAATACCTAGAAACAAATGACAATGAAAACCTGATGACCCAAAACCTATGGGATTCAGCAAAAGCAGTTCTATGAGGGAAGTTTATAGCAATACGATCCTACCTCAAGAAACAAGAAACATCTCAAATAAACAACCTAACCTTACACCTAAAGCAACTAGAGAAAGAAGAAAAAACAACCCCCAAAGTTAGCAGAGGGAAAGAAATTATAAAGATCAGATCAGAAATAAATGAAAAGGAAATGAAGGAAATTATAGCAAAGATCAATAAAACTAAAAGCTGGTTCTTTGAGAAGATAAATAAAATTGATAAACCATTAGCCAGACTCATCAAGAAAAAAAGGGAGAAGACTCTCATCAATAGAATTAGAAATGAAAAAGGAGAAGTAACAACTGACACTGCAGAAATACAAAGGATCATGAGAGATTACTACAAGCAAATATATGCCAATAAAATGGACAACCTGGAAGAAATGGACAAATTCTTAGAAAAGCACAACCTTCCAAGACTGAACCAGGAAGAAATAGAAAAAACAAACAGACTAATCACAATTACTGAAATTGAAACTGTGAATAAAAATCTTCCAACAAACAAAAGCCCAGGACCAGATGGCTTCACAAGAGAATTCTATCAAACATTTAGAGAAGAGCTAACACCTATCCTTCTCAAACTCTTCCAAAATACAGCAGAGTGAGGAACACTCCCAAACTCGTTCTACGAGGCAACCATCACCCTGATACCAAAACCAGACAAAGATGTCACAAAGAAAGAAAACTACAGGCCAATATCACTGATGAACAGAGATGCAAAAGTCCTCAACAAAATACTATCAAACAGAATCCAACAGCACATTAAAAGGATCATACACTATGATCAAGTGGGTTTTATCCCAGGAATGCAAGGATTCTTCAATATACGCAAATCAAACAACGTCTACACCATATTAACCAACTGAAGGATAAAAACCATATGATCATCTCAATAGATGCAGAAAAAGCTTTCAACAAAATTCAACACCCATTTATGATAAAAACCCTCCAGAATGTAGGCATAGAGGGAACTTACTTCAACATAATAAAGGCCCTATATGACAAACTCACAGCCAACATCTTTCTGAATGGTGAAAAACTGAAACCATTTCCACTAAGATCAGGAACAAGACAAGGTTGTCCACTCTCACCACTATTATTCAACATAGTTTTGGAAGTTTTAGCCACAGCAATCAGAGAAGTAAAAGAAATAAAAGGAATCCAAATCAGAAAAGGAGTAAAACTGTCACTGTTTGTAGATGACATAATACTATACATAGAGAATCCTAAAGATGCTACCAGAAAACTACTAGAGCTATCAGTGAATTTCGTGAAGTAGCAGGATACAAAATTAATGCACAGAAACCTCTTGCATTCCTATACACTAATGACAAAATATCTGAAAGAGAAATTAAGGAAACACTCCCATTTACTATTGCAACAAAAAGAATAAAATACCTAGGAATAAACCTACCTAAGGAGACAAAAGACCTGTACTCAGAAAACTATAAGACACTGATGAAAGAAATTAAAGATGATAGAAACAGATGGAGAGATATACCATGTTCTTGGACCAGAAGAATCAACATTGTGAAAATGACTATACTACCCAAAGCAACCTACAGATTCAATGCAATCCCTATCAAACTACCAATGGCATTTTTCACAGAAGTAGAACAAAAAATTTCACAATTTGTATAGAAACACAAAAGACCCTGAATAGCCAAAGCAATCTTGAGAAAGAAAAAAGAAGTTGGAGGAATCAGGCTCCCTGACTTCAGACTATACTACAAAGCTACAGTAATCAAGACAGTACGGTACTGGCACAAAAATAGAGATATAGATCAATAGAACAGGATAGAAAGCCTAGAGATAAACCCATGCTCATATGGTCACCTTATATTTGATAAAGGAGGCAAGAATATACAATGGAGAAAAGATAGCCTCTTCAATAAGTGGTGCTGGGAAAACTGGACAGCTACATGTAAAAGAATGAAATTAGAACACTCCCTAACACCATACACAAAAATAAACTCAAAATGGATGAAAGACCTAAATGTAAGGCCAGACACTATCAAACTCTTAGAGGAAAACATACGCAGAACACTCTATGACATAAATCACAGCAAGATCCTTTTTGACCCAGCTCCTAGAGAAATGTAAATAAAAACAAAAATAAACAAATGGGACCTAATGAAACTTAAAAGCTTTTGCACAGCAAAGGAAACCAATACCAAGACAAAAAGACAACCCTCAGAATGGGAGAAAATATTTGCAAATGAAGCAACTGACAAAAGATTAATCTCCAAAATATACAAGCAGCACATGAGGTTCAATATCACAAAAACAAACAACCCAATCCAAAAATGGGCAGAAGACCTAAAAAGACATTTCTCCAAAGAAGATATACAGATTGCCCACAAACATATGAAAGCATGCTCAACATCACTAATCATTAGAGAATTGCAAATCAAAACTACAATGAGGTATCACCTCACACTGGTCAGAATGGCCATCATCAAAATTCTATAAACAATAAATGCTGGAGAGGTTGTGGAGAAAAGGGAACCCTCTTTCACTGTGGGTGGGAATGTAAGTTGATATTATGGAGAACAGTATGGAGGTTCCTTAAATAACTAAAAATAGAACTACCATAGAACTCAGCAATCCCACTACTGGGCATATACCCTAAGAAAACCATAATTCAAAAAGACACATGAACCCCAATGTTCATTTGCAGCTCTATTTACAATAGCCAGAACATGGAAGCAACCTAAATGTCCATTGAAAGATGAATGGATAAAGAAGATGTGGCACATATATACAATGGACTATTTCTCAGCCATAAAAAGAAACAAAATTGAGTTATTTGTAGAGACGTGGATGGACCTAGAGTCTGTCATACAGAGTGAAGTAAGTCAGAAAGAGAAAAACAAATACCATATGCTAACACATATACATGTAATCTAAAAAAAAGGAAAAAATGGTTTTTAAGAACCTAGGGCCAGGACAGGAATAGAGACACAGACGTAGAGAATAGACTTGAGGACACAGGGAGGGAAGCTGCGACAAAGTGAGAGAGTGGTATGGACATATATTCATTACCAAATGTAAAAAGGTAGCTAGTAGGAAGCAGATACATAGCACAGGGATATCAGCTTGGTGCTTTGTGTCCACCTAGAAGGTTGGGATAGCGAGGGTGGGAGGGAGACACAAGAGGGAGGAGATATGGGGATATGTGTATATGTATAGCTGATTCACTTTGTTGTACAGCAGAAACTGGCACACCATTGTAAAGCAATTATGCTCCAATAAAGATGTTAATTAAAAAGAAAAAAAAAAGGAACTGACAATGTTAAGTAATGAGTTAATGTTAACGACTGTTAAGTAATCTTATGTAAGTCATTTAACTACTCTAATCTATAAAATGGATATTTAGGGACGTGGATATAGGACTAGATGTGTTCCAAGGGATAAATGTTAATTACCTGTGCCACCTTTATTTAAGAATTAACCGGGCTTCCCTGGTGGCGCAGGGCTTCCCTGGTGGCGCAGTGGTTAGGAATCTGCCTGCCAATGCAGGGGACATGGGTTCGAGCCCTGGTCTGGGAAGATCCCACATGCCGCGGAGCGGTCGGGCCCGTGAGCCACAGCTACTGAGCCTGCGCGTCTGGAGCCTGTGCTCCGCAACAAGAGAAGCCGCGATAGTGAGAGGCCTGCGCACCGCGATGAAGAGTGGCCCCCGCTCTCCGCAACTGGAGAAAGCCCTCGCACAGAAACGAAGACCCAACACAGCCAAAAATTAATTAATTAATTAATTAATTAAAAAAAAAAAAAAGAACATCAGCTTAAAAAAAAAAAAAAAAAAAAAGAATTAACCACAATTTCCTGGGTACCTACTATGTGATAGCCTCTGGGCTAGTTACTGGGTTTTTTGATGCTGATAAGATAAAACTTTTTCTGAGAATCCAGATTTTTCATGGTGAAATAGTAGCTTTGAAGTCACAAGATTAAACAGGAAAGAATGTCACAGGGAGAATGTCTTAGAAAATATGTAAACCTAACTTGCTGTTTCAGCCTCCATTTGAGATCACTGACTTGGAGGAACCTTTCTGGACTAGCTCACATGCCCACCAAACATACACTAGGCAACCCTGTTATATACCCTCATAGTATCTTGTATTTCTCCATAACATTATGTGTCTCGTGCTTATATTCCCTGTTAAACACTAACTTCTGGGAGAGTCTGGATTGTGCTCACCCCACATCCACAGTGTTTATCATTCAAGTATATTTGTGGGAGGAAGGAGAGAGGAAAAGCAAGAGGTCCTGGCTATTCCCCAGGGAAACAAAATCTATTAATAATGAAAGAGAGAAAAAGACAAGTGTCAGAGAGAAGAGAGAAAATGTTTCAAGGGTCCAAAGAGGGAGAAGGCACTCCCTCTCTATACTTGAATATTTTCATTGAAGTTAGAATGAGAGAATATGAATGTTTAGAGAGTATGAAGGGTGTTGGGATCTTGAAAAATTTGAAAGCACATATGCAATTTCTTTGCAAGTCTCATGAATGATCTATTTCCTCTTACACTGCTGCCACTTATTGGAGATAACTGAATATATTCAAATCTGTTTAGACACTTTGAATATTGATATTATCTGTCAGATTCTTTACACTGTCTGAAATTTAGTTTTCATAGTTTCATGTCTTTAATTAAGACTTCCAATGTAGGTGATAATATAGAATGAAACAGGGTAGATAGTCCTCTTCCTCAGTTATATTGTTCTTTTAATCATGATGCTTTGGTTAAGGAAATTTAATCAGAAAAAGTCCACCTATCTTTATTTGTATATTTCACAATCCCAATGACAAAAAGAAGAGTTTAAAATATAACAAAGGGAAAAAATACACAATGTATTACCTACCAAAAAATAAGATTTAAATAGCATCATTCTTTGATGATCACAAATAAGTGATGGAGGACAGTGAAATGACATCTTCCAAGGTTTTTTAGAGAAATGGTTTCATACCCTGAATTTTACACTTGGTCAAACTATCAATCAAGTGTGAAGGTCTAATTTTTTTGTTTGCTTGTTTTAACTTTCAAGAACTTAACACTTTACTTTCTATAACCCCCATTTGAGAGAGCTCCTTGAAGATACCTCTAGTCAAATAAGCATGACATAAACAAAGAGGATAATGTGGGGAGAATAAAAGGATCCAACCCAAGGGCAATTGAAAGGAAAGGAAAACTAGGATGAGGGCTTTCTGCAGCCCATCTGGCCACATACTTGAGAGACTCAGAGGGCCTCCAGAATGATGTATTTAAGATGTTTTACAATAATGGAAGAGTGATGTGTTGGGTTTTCACTTATAAATTCAACCAAAGAGAAAACATGGAAGAGATGAGTAAAGCGATGAAGCAGGAGGTCAGTGGGATCCTCCCAGACAAGATAAGAGTGATGATACAACTGACGAAAAACAGGAGGTGAGATGGGGAAGGGTTGGGGGAGGGGTGGCAGGGAAGGAGATATTCTTATTATACCACCCTATTTATGCAATAGAAATAGAGGATTAATAGATCATTGATATACACAGGTAACCAATAGATGAGCTATAGTAGTCATTTAAAATTAACAATGAAATTAACTGATTCAATGGAAAATTTGGTAGAAAGTAAAGTAGGTGAATGAAACTGTGTTTTATCACAGTAGGAAATCAGTAGACAATGTCTGATGTTGGAAAAACGAGAAATAAGATTAGAAGAACATAGTATTTCAAAGATTTAATAATAAAAAAAAATAAAAGTGTTTTCCTTGGGAGATTGAGCTGGGAGTGTAGATGGGGTCTGGGGATTGTTGCTTTTTATCATAAACTCTTGTATTCTTTGACTTTGTAAGCAGATGTAAAGAATAATTTGATTTAAAACATTTTTAAGGGGAAAAATCTATTATAAATAACTGAGCTTATTAGAGACCTGCCTATGCAGCTTCCTTGTTGCTTTAAATACTGATCCATTTTATTTTTGTCGGGATTATCTGTGATTAAGTAGTCAGATTTCTATTTTTTTTAGAACCAGAGCTGCCTCCCTCACTCCCTTCTGCTTAAGGGCTGAGAATGAAATTATATACATCCTTTTCCAGAATTGTTTGAAATGGTTGAATTGAAGATGCAGAAAAAAATCGTACCCTCATCCCTAGAAGATCACACCCTCTTTTCTTTCACTAAAAGTCAGTACCTCAGGTAACATCTTTCTTGAACTTGCTTTTCAAGTTACTCTGAGCTTCATAAGGTTAGCTGTTGCACACGTAATAAGCACGATAGTAGTAATAATACTAAATAATTGCTCAGGTTTATTAAATGACTCTATGGGTCAGGCATTGTTCTAAGGAGTTTCAAATATCATATCATTTTAGCCTGATAATAGTCTATGGGGGCAACTAGCATGGTGGTTGTGTATAGACTCCAGGATCCACTGTCTGGATATTGATCCAAGCTCAGCCATATACTAGCTTGTATCTACAACTTACTTTTTTTTTTTTTAATTGAAGTGTGGTTGAAGTGTGAATCAATGTTGTGTTTGTTTCAGGTGTACAGCAAAGTGATTCAGTTGTACATACATATAGGTCTATTTTGTCAGACATGAAAGAACTGTTCCAGGAAAAAATGTTTCCAGCTCTTCCTTTGAAAAGAAAAGCAAAATAAATACATGAGTTTCAGTGTACATTATTGTATTTATTAAATCTATTAAATAAAATATTGCTTTTTAAAAATTGAAAAAAAAATTTTAAAAAAAGGATTGACAAATTTTAACTTGGAAAGTCTTAAGCTCCTTGAGAATAGGCGTTGCTTTAATAATGACCAATGTTTAGCAGTACTTTGCACTTGGTAGTTGGATAGTAAATGTTTGCAGGATGTAGAATGGATAACAATAATAACTAACATTTAATGAGCAATTATAATATGTCAGACAGTCTTCTAAGAGCTTTACATAGATTATGTCATGTAACATTTACAACATCCCTATGATGTATCTTGTTTTCACTACCATTCTCATTTCATAGATAAGGAAAGAGAGGCACTAAAGGTTGAATAATTTCCTACGGTCACATAGAGAATAGAGTGAGGATTTTAACTCAGGTAATGTGTCTCCAGTGTCTCGTCCCCTATCTACCATGCTTGTTGTCTTTCTGGGTCAGAAGGAAGAGAAGGAGTAAAATACTAGCAATTAAAAAGTCCTCAGGATGCCCGCTCTGGACCAGTAGTTCTTCCTTAGAGGACTATTGATGGGATTTAGGGATTTGAAGTACACTTTCTGGGGAGAAAGACATAATGATAGCAGATAATATTCATGTGCTTGCCAACTGTTGAACTGAGTTATTTTAAACCTCAGAGCTCCCCTATGAGGTAGGTACTACTATCATTGCCATTTTGCAGAGAAAACTGAGGCATAGAGAGGTTAAGTAGCTTGCCCAAGGTCACCCAGCCAGTAAGCAGTAGAACTGGAATTTGAATCCAGGTGGTCTGGCTCTTGACTTTGGGATCATGACCACCATGCTATACTGCACAGAGACTCTACTGAGTTAAAAAGGAGATATCTAGACCTATTACTCTAGAAAATTTTGGAGGGAAATTAGGCCACTTGTCCTTTTTACACCATACAAAAACCTAGGTTTTCCTATAAGCAACTAAAGTAATGGGAAAATCTCAAACTGGAAAGGTGTATTTCTAGCCCAGAATCAGTGTGGAGAACATATTGCTGAGATCCTGGAGGACAAAGGAAAAAACAGAGCAATCTGAGCGAGACTGTAGAACAACTGGCCCAAAGCAGCGTTCACCGTCATCTCTACCTCCTTCTTCCCTTTGCTTCATCTTGGTCTGATTCACCTCCTTTGACCCCCAAGTGGTGCACAGTGAGCAGTTCAGCTGCTTTTCTCCTTTGACCATCACAGACCAACTTCAACCTGAAAATGAAGGACAAAGAGCTGGGATCCCAGTGGCTAATAGCATTTGCATCTTCCTTCTCCGGCTAGGGAAGTGCCTTCAAAATGAGTTCCTGGACATAAATTATCCAGCTGGACACACAGTAAGCACAATTCTGCAACAATAAAACTGCATTGGTTAAAAGCTCATTGTCATTATTACCTTCGTATCTCCTTTCCTTGCTACCTTTTAGATAGTCTTCTAGGTGATATGGAGGAGAGGAAACAGACTATGGTAGATTCAGAGCCTAGAGTAGAGAGTTTTTTGTTTGTTTGTTTGTTTTATTGTGTTTCTCTCCAGAAAGCCTCATTAAGTAATGAACATTTTCATGATATTTGGTGCGTGTACAGCATCATCAATCTCAACATCTCCTGGGGAATTTGTAATATCATCAATCTCAAATTTTGAGTGAGGTTTCATCCCACTTCTGCAGGTGATCACAACATTGTCTCATTTAAAGTTCACAGCAAGCCTATGAAGTAGGTGCTGGAATTATCCCTAGTTTGCAGATGATGAAACTGTGGCTAAGACATTAACTTGCTCAAAGTCACATAGTTAAGAAACCGTATTTGGATACAGGCTCAAATCATTTGAACTCCTGAGGTCAGGCTCTAAGCTGTTCTGCTCAATTTCCCAAGTAAGGGACTTTGGACTTTATCTTAAGGTCAATGAAACAACATTGAAGAACTTTAAGTAGGAGAACATAATGTTTTGCATTTTAGAAACATCTTTCTGGAACTTGTGGACAATGTGACAATGTGAACTGGCTGTGTAATTCCTTTCCCCCAAAACAGATAAGACATTATAGATAAAATTTCACTTATAATAGGAGTCTTGTGTAAAACAAGAAAGCAAAGTTCCCAGGTACTGGAAATGAAGAGGGACCACAAAACTTGAGAAGAAAGCAGGAAGTGAAAGTTGAGTGTCTTTAGGGGTATCAGAGCCAGATAAATGTCAGGGTAATGGGACTTTAATGGTGGCAGAGGAATGGCTGATGAGACCAAGGCCTCAGCATGTCAGACAACTGGAAATAAATCACCCACATAAAACTGGGAGTCACTCATCTGTGGAAGAGGAGGTAGAATTTCTTTGTTCTATAGCTCAGAGACACCACAAGGAAGCTTGATAGCCTCATGGAAATATGGCTAGAAAGTTAATGGAGGAAAGTTAACCCCTCCAGCTAGATCAGCATAAATGATCTCCATAATTGCACACCCCAGGAGTATGGAAATTCAGAGTCAAGATATATTATAAAATTCCTCTGGAACGAATGAAACCTACAGGAACACAATAGGGAAATATGAAACTGCCTCCCAAGATTGTTCTTAAGTTGTAGGACCTGAGGGACTCCCATGGAAAACAACTCTCTTTAAAGATGAGCTTATGATATAAAAAAATGACAAGGCACATAAGGAAACAAACTGCCTTGAGAGGGAGTTGTAAAGAGCAAACACAAAGAACTACAGTTAGTAGGAGAAGCTGAGAAGGTCTTTAAGTTAGGTGAGCTCAAAGAGCAAGAGTAAACTCCACAAGGCAAGAGAAAGACATTGTGGGGAAAGAGTCAGTAAATTGAAAAAGATACAAAGATAAATTCTAGAAATTTCACAATTTGCGATATATGTACACATACTTCCAGACATTTAGGTAACAGGTTACACTGCCTACATAAGTAGCTATCTTCCCTGTGATTCTTGTCTTTCCTAAAATCTAGAAATGGGGCCCAGGTAACTGTGTTTTTGGTGGTGGTGATGGAGTCTATCCCCTGCAAAAAAGACTGACTCTGCTGGGTTAAAGGAAGTGTTACAGGATTTGGGCAAAGGCTGGTGGTTGACTCACAGCCCACAGTTCTTGATGGTCTAAGCTACATCCACTCTTCAAACTGCTTCAAGGTATCCTCCAAAACAGACTTCAACTCCCTAGCCTTCCTAAAATCCTCACTGATTAGGATTTGACACCACCAAGCCAGTGGGAAACCTGATTTTAATGCAATGCAATAAATAAGCTCAGCAGAGGGAGGAGTAGCAGAGCATTGGCTGCCTGGGGATTGGCCTGGTCAGCATAAGGATGTCACCCATGGAATTCTGAAGTCATCTATCCCTAGGCTTCACATGTAAATCATGCTCATGAAACCAGATCGTTGAATATCTGTTTTCAGGCCCTATGTGTATTCAGCTGCCCATTCATCCAGCAAGTTTCTGATATACATAATAGGTATTCAGTAAATAATTGTCCAATGAATAAACAATGGATCTTCGACTATACCACACTCTCACTCTGGGCTGTCAATAATTCTTGGCTTTCTGGAATTCCCTGGTGGTCCAGTGGTTAGGATTCTGTGCTTCCACTGCAGGGGACACGGGTTCGATCCCTGGTCAGGGAACTAAGATCCTGCAGGCTGTGGTGTGCCCAAAATAATAATAATAATAATAATTCTTGGCTTTCTGCCCCTAAACCCATACTATTCAGAGTGGTGGTCATATTGCAGTTTATCCTCTCCCCTTCACCTTTAGGGAGTTTGTCTCTCAAAATCACATTCCCATACTCAAATTCACTCTCTAATCATCTACTGGGTCTCCTTCTTCAAGATCACTTACCTGGGGTAGTTATGAAAGTATGAAAGCACAGAGTGGCCCCAACATGATATTCCTAATCTGTTGAGATGCTGTGGATGGCCCTACACTCAGACTTCTTAGAAAGGGCATATAGAGAATATAGTGCAGACCCTGGAAGGCCTCAGGAAGGGCCATTATTCCCCTGCTGGCTGTGCCCGTGTGTCATGTGAGGGAGGTACTTTTTCTCTTTTCCAGATGTAAGGTGGCTCAGATATTGGTGAGGGCTTCTTACACATAGCACTTTGGACTTCCAACAATAATCGTTCAACAGTCTTGGAGATTTATGAGATTTCATCCTTAAATGGGTTGTATCTCTTTTAATAGAACCTACTTTTTTTTTTTTTGAAGTTCAGGTCTTCTATTTATTTATTGATTGATTTTTATTGGCTGCCTTGGGTTTTCGTTGCTGCTCACGGGCTTTCTCTAGTTGCAGCGAGTGGGGGATACTCTTTGTTGCAATGTGCAGCCTTCTCATTGCGGTGGCTTCTCTTGTTGCAGAGCACGGGCTCTAGGTGCATGAGCTTCAGTAGTTGTGGAGCGTGGGCTTCAGTAGTTGTGGCATGTGGGCTCAGTAGTTGTTGCCCACAGGCTCTAGAGCGCAGGCTCAGTAGTTGTGGCGCATGGGCTTAGTTGCTCTGTGGCACGTGGGATGTGGGATCTTCCTGGACCAGGGCTCGAACCCGTGTCCCCTGAATTGGCAGCAAGCGGATTCTTAACCACTGCGCCACCAGGGAAGTCCCTAGAACCTACTTCCGAAAATGTTATATACTGCCACCAGATGGAGATAGAGAGAGTCAAAGTTTCATTTTGTGTATGTAGCAATTTTTGAGTGTTATGTTATTTATTGAACATAGGGTTAACTTATTAATCCTTTACATATGTTACCTCACTAATATTTATTTAGCTATTTAATTAATTATATTATCCACCATATAAGGGAGATATTATCAACACATTACAGATGAGAAAACTGAAGCTCAGAGATCTTACGTATCTGGCTCAATTTCTAAGACATGTGGTCAGAAATTTTCAGAGAGTTTTCTCTTAAAATATTTTTAAGACAGTTTCTTTCTAAGTTAGACATATACTTACCATAAGGCCCAGCAATCCCACTCCTAAGCATTTACACACGAGAAATAAAAACCTATGTCCACACAAAGACCTGTACACAAATATTTATAGCAGCTTTATTCATAGTAGCGAAAACTGGAAGCAACCCAAACTTCCATAAGCTTATAAATTGATAAATAAATTGTGGTATAGTCACAAAATGGAATATAGCTCAGAAATAAAAAGAAACTAATTACTGATAACTTGCAAAAACATGGATGAATTCAAAAGCATAATGCTAAGTGAAGGAAGCCAGACACAATAGGCTACCAATGGCATGATTCCATTTATATGATATTCTGTAAAAAACCAAAACTATAGATACAGACATGCGATCAGTGGTTGCCAAGGTTGAGTGTGTGTATGTGGGCAGGATTAAATTCACTACAAAAAGGTTCAAAGGAATGTTTTTTAGAGGATAGAACAATTTTTCCCTGTTTTTATTGTGGTTGTGGTTACATGACTGTATTTGTCAAAACTTGTCAATATGCTAACTTATAAGGGAGATTTTTCCTAGAGTATGTAAGTTATATCTCAATATACATGACTTTAAAATATATTTAAGAAACAACTAAACTTGACTGATTCATAATGTCATATTATATATGGTACTCCTTAAAAGAACTGATGAAATTATCCCTGATCTTTCTTAACAACTTTATCTTCAATTTAATTTGTATATTCACCTGTTGAACACTTGCAAGCAACCCTAGAACTGGGATTATCAAACCTTTAGAGGTACATGAATAGGATTCAAGAAGTCAGTGAACCTCCTGAAGTTAAGTACAAAATTTTGTGTGTGTGTGTGTACAAACGGGCACTTATATGTGGAGAAGCTCATAATTTTTGAGTTTTCAAAGGGAGCCCCTGAAAGTTACCAATAAGTAAGGCTTCACTGTAGCCAGGGAGAAGAGGCTCTACCATTGCATGGCATCAACTGTGAAAGGAGTCTGGATCTCAGCATCTAGGGCTAGTGAGGCTGAGTTCTAGGGAGGACAGGTCCTGGAGAAGGAGTTTTCAGGGCCTGTCTTCCTAGCAGATGGGTGGAATGATGAAGGTGCTACAGAAAAGAGTCGTTGGGAAAATGACCACAGCATACCATGAGGAATGTCTGCACCAGACACTTTTTTTTTTAAATTAATTAATTAATTTATTTAGTTTTGGCTGTGTTGGGTCTTCGTTTCTGTGCGAGGGCTTTCTCTAGTTGCGGCGAGCGGGGGCCACTCTTCATCGCGGTGCGCGGGCCTCTCACTGTCGCAGCCTTCTCTTGTTGCGGAGCACAGGCTCCAGACGCGCAGGCTCAGTAGTTGTGGCTCACGGGCCTAGTTGCTCCGCGGCATGTGGGATCTTCCCAGACCAGGGCTCGAACCCGTGTCCCCTGCATTGGCAGGCAGATTCTCAACCACTGCGCCACCAGGGAAGTCCCAGACACTTCTTTAAATACCCAAGGGATAGAGTACTCAGCAGCAGTTAGAAGCAACTGCTTCTACATATGTAAAAAGTATGAATCTTAAAAACGTAATCTTGAGTGAAATAAGTACAAAATATTATAGAAATATTATATATTTAAATATATATAGTATGTATTATATATAATATACATAATAGTACATATGCAATACATATTGCGTATGTGTTTTATATAATACAGCAGCATCATTTAGGTAAGTTAAAACATTTGGCATTAGGTCATAAAAGCAAAAGATACTCATTAAATGTGTTAGAGTAGTTGCCTATGAGAGGAGGAGAATGGAGTGGATCATGGAGATAAAGGAAATGAATGAATGAGTATATATGTGTATATATATTATATATATATATAATATATATATAGGTATACTCATAGAAGAGAAGAAAACCCAAGGAGTACAAACTAAGGAGTTTGATCCAATGGTTAATTATTCTCTTCCATAAAAAGTTCACCTGTGGCAGGGAAAGGACAGATTGTTGTTGTTTGGGCACCCTCCTGACCACTCTGCCCTTTCCTGTCTGAGCATGACCTAGGACTCCTAATGCCTGGCTGATCTCACAGTCAGAATGTAATATCTCATGGAATTGTAGATTCTCAAGAGGAAAAGCAAATGTAAAGTTCAACTATTACATATGCTCTGTCTCATTCCCCAAATATTTTAGGGTGGTGTAGCTATCATCCTAGACCCATCTTGTAAAATGTTCTCTGTCCTTCTTCACCTTCCCCAAACTTGCTCCTTCTTCCACCCTCTCCCTGAATCTCATTTCTTTTTCATTGCTCCCAGACCTGACCCTACTGATGAGGTAGAATATTTGCCCCACATTCCAAACCTTATTTTCTTCTTTTTATTTTTAAGTGTTTAGTTTTCCTTAAACTTTCTCCCTTTCATTTAGTGCTAACAAGTGAAATTCCTGGGTGTACTTTTGAGAATATGGTCCATCTAATTAGCAGCTCCTTGTGAAGGAAATTCTGAAAAGACAAGAGGGAAGAAAGAACTGTTGATACAGATGTGAAATAAAGTTGAATTATAAACAATAAATCCATTTAAGAAAAAATTTTAAGATAAAGTTAGGGACCAAAAATCATAAAATAACATTGAACCCATTATTTAGTCCAGTATAGGGACTTGTGTTAACATTTTGAATTTGTAAACATTCTGTTCCCTTTTCTGTTGGAAGGCTAATTATCTAAGTAACTAACTAACAAATAAAAGTTAGTCTTCCATTGTGCATACAACAAAGGAGATGTTTTGTTGTGACAGCCTACTTCAGAGATGACTGCTGTGACCTATAAACTGTAACCTAAAATCTGCTTTTATATGTTATTCCTTATGCATTTCATGGTAAATTGCAGATATCTTTATGTAAATACATTTATATGTAAATACATACAGTGATATCTATATATATATAGATAGATAGATATAGTTATATATATATAACTCTCTTTTCAGAAAAATCTCAAAATTTTTCCTATAAACAAACTAAAGACTCTTGTGGATTCGTGATCTTATTAATACTGTGTATGAATGATTATTGTTACTTCACTACACAAAATGTTTCTACTTTTTCTGTGAAATGGAAACAGGTCTATCTGACAAAAGATAGGAAATAGATGTAATGTTTGGCAGTTGGGGAGAGAAGTAAATATTTTGAATAGACACTGAAAATATGAGACAAGGCTGACTTCTAGTATGTAAGAGAATTTCCAAGAAATGCAGTGGAGAATTTACACCATATTTTTGAAGTGACACCAATCTGCATGTTTGTCTTATGTTCTCCACCAGTCCAAATAGGAGTAGAAGGGCCAGATGGTTGGATTAATCTGTGTTTGGCAGATGTAACAGGGAGACTATGAGACAAAAGAGTTGAAGATGCTGGGAACAGAGGGTTATACAGTGGGTGCCTAGGCTGGAGAGAAGTGAAAGTAAAAATTTGAGGGGACTGTTAAACTTTGAGGATGAGAGAGACAAAAGCAAAGTGATTGAATGTCATTATCAGACCACAGGTATGATGGTCTGATAAGAGAGGGAGAGAATTAGAAGTTCATGAGGCTTTAGTCATTATCATTCATCATTTCGAAATGAAGAGTGATAACATGTAAGATGTGGTCAGGAATTCAGGGGCTGAAAAAAAGAGGAGGTCAAGAAATTGGGATGCTAGGGTGTTTTGACATTGACATTTTCATAAAGTTATAAAAGTTAAAATTACATTGATAAGTCAAATGCCAAAGCTTTGTACATGAGATAGACCTAATCTAGGCCGAGATATAAGCTGTAGTCTCCTGGAGGAATTCTAAGCTTTCCCCCTTGATGAGGATGTGGAGAAACTTTTGCCTCTCCATGTCTGCATTTATATATATTTGTTCAACGAATTTTTTTTAATGCTTGGAGATACTGCAGCAGTCTTGTAATCACTGGAGAAAGATCCAAAGAATCACTGAGAAAGCATCTGAGTTCTGACATGGTTGAACTGCTGAAGAAGCCCTGCAGCTACCTACCTCCACCCCTTAAGGGTATAACTCAAGTAATCATCCAGAACCTTCCTACCCCATGCTTATGAATGCGAGAGAGAAGGTTGGTAAAGGAGCACAAATAGAGGGGAAAATCTTTTCTAGACATCTGTATCTCTAAACCTGAGATAGCTTGGTCTAAAAAGAGAGCAGAGTTGATAGCTTTTAACAAATGATGATCTTAGAATACACTGGTAAAAGTGAGGGGGGTTAGATAATTAATTATAATGAGTTCCATAAATCATTGTTTTAAAGTTTAATACTTTTCTCTTTGTTTCAATTGACCTTAAAGCCTGAGGGACTTCATTAAAACTTAAGAGTGTTGACAACAAGAGAATGCAGATTTTTTTAGACTTACCTGGTTTTAATGAGAAAATGGTCTGATGATTATGTATATATAGTTAATATTTAGGAATTAGCTCCTCCCCTACACACTACCAGAATTACTAAATATAATCCTCTCTGGGCAAGTTCTTAAAATTACAAAAATATGGGTCCTTGGGGAAATGTGAATGATAGAGCAGCTCCGGTTAAGGATGTTGCTTCTTTGAAGAGACAGTGTGTTACTCACATTTCCAAATGGAGATCCTCAGGGAGTATGAAACTTAGACATGTGGCAGCAAGCTCTGTGATTGATTCCTCTGACACTCAAGCCAGATAGTGATGAAGTCACTACATCATGAGTCCCAGGTTGGTCTCCAGTTCTTCGGAACATACATCACTCACTGTAGCCAATAACTTGGTTAATGGCTAGAATGGAATGTGGCTAAACAGGGTTTTTTTAGATCCCTGATGCTGACAGTCATTTTGGGAGAAACTGACTTCAAATTGGCCCAACATCAGATTGGTGCTGTTAAAATACACCTGTTCCATGAAGTCTTCCCTGACCCACCCTATCTGTTCCCCCATCCTTCAGAATAATATATGATTCATCTCTTCCTTTTGTGTATGTAGGCAATAGCTGTATTTTTATGTTTTATTTAAATAATAATAATGATAATATCTCATATTTTGAGCACTTATCTCATGCCAGGGATACTGTTAAGTGCTTTTTCTACATTTAATTCACACAATAACTGTATGAGGTAGGTACTATTGTTATTCCCACTTTACAGATGAAGAAACTGAGGTTTAGCAGGTCAACTTACTAACTCAGGTCTTACAATTTGTATGTGGTAGAGCCAGAATTTGAACCTCCTACTCTAATTCCAGGGTCCATACTCCTAACCACTATGCTATGTCAATCCCTTGTTACTAGCTCAAAGAATTCTTGTGACCAGAGTCAATATCCTCCCTTTAAAATTATTCCCAAGCTCACAGGACTCTGCTGTTGGCAACCTACAGGCACTGCAACCCTATGAAGACAGATAAGACATAGGAATACCTATTCCATAACAGCCTCCCAACAGTTAAAGAGGCAAGGCAGGTACACTTCAGAAAACTCAGAACAGCCTTCTTTGTATCCATAGGGTATCACACAGTGCCTATCACATAGAATATAGGTAATAAATAAATGCTAAATACTTAATGAACCCTGTTCAGTAATGACTAACCTTCATTTTTAAAATGACTGTATTTAGCTGTGAGTTAGAGAAACACTCTAAAGTGCTTTTTTTTTTTTTTTAAATTCTAGGTTTATTTTTTCTAAAATACTGAGAAGTCCAGAAGTAAGCAACCAGATATGATACCACAGATCAAAGACGGCACAAGGACCCAGGCTCATTTGTATTTTTTGACCCAGTAAACTTAGCATGAGGTTGTTCTCCTCAATGTAACTTGACTTGGAGGGATGTGTGGGCCTTTATACATTTTTTTTTTTTACATTTCCAGGGAGAATTTAGATTTCTCCCCTGTTAATTGTGATAAGCCAACATATTTTAGAAAGAGAAACTATTTGAATGGCCATCTGGTTCCTAAAATATTTTTAAGCATTTTAAACTCTAGTTAGTATAAAACTCCATTCTTGTTTACCTTGGCCTCTTTTAGTATGATTGTAACATAACATCACCATTAGTGCAGTGCTAGTCGAAACTCATAAAAAGTTCAGCTTTCTCTGCTCTATCAGTATTTTTCTCACAGGGACCTCAGAGAGAGGAAAGTAACTATAAAACAAAAAAGAAAAATAAGACTAAAGGAAGGAAAGATGGGAGGAAAAAAGAAAATAAATCTTAATTAAAATTGCTTTTGAAGTCTGAATAACATTCTAAGATCATAAATATCCAAGGTTAAACTAACTAATGACATCTAGAATAGTTTCTGATTAAAAACAACAAATCTGAATTGTGTGTTTGGGCTAAGGCAAGTGAGATAAATTCCTGCAACAGTTACCCTACTCTCCAAGATGCTAGCTGATATTTTCCAACATCTTCCTTTGGTTTAATGTCCTTGCCTCTGACGTTTATTGTCTACAAAATTGGCCCTGGTTTCCAAGCAAAGCTTGAAAATATGAAGTTGATTCCATAGCTCCAAGGGGCAAAAGCTGGCAAAAAGTAGGCAAGAATGCTCAAAATAAAGTTTTACTTAGATATAGCCAACTACATAAATTTCACATTCTTAGGATGAAGGCTGTTTTCTACACAGCCAGAACAGCCGCACTTCCAGTGAGCTGTCCAGGGTACTGAACTTCTTCTGCCCTTAATTCTCTATGATACAGTATAGCAGAATCTTCCATCTTTGTGCCTGTTCTAGTTACACTATGATACAGTATTGAATTAAAAAAAAAAAACTTTTAAGGTAAAGTTTGTCTTCTGATTATAAGAGTAAAAAAGAAAAAGATCACCCATAAATCCATTACCTACAGTTATGAATAATATCTGGTTTTACATATTTGTAGTTTTCTACATTCTACATTCATATGTAGAATATGTAGCCTTACATATTTAAGGCTATTCTGAATATGCAATGCACGTCTTCACATTGCTTTTTTTTTGTAGTGGCACATGTATTTCTTGTTATTTTAAACTCTTTGAATTCATCTTTTTAGGTAGATGTGTAACATTTCATCATGTTCTGTTCCATAATTGACCAACTCATGCTGATGTAATTGGATATTATTTTTTATCATAAATATTATTTATAGAACTACAATAGACCCCCCCCCCTTTATCCGTGGTTTCACTTTCCACGGTTTCAGTTACCTGCATTCAACCATGGTCTGAAAATATTAAATGGAAAATTCCAGAAATAAACAATTCATAAGTTTTAAGTTGCACACTGTTCTGGGTAGCATGGTGAAATCCCCATTATCCGGACTTGTCCTGCCTGGGACAAGAATCATTCCTTTGTCTTTGTCCATGACTCACTTAGTAGCTATCTGGGTTACCAGATCGACTGTTGCAGTGTCAGAGTGCTTGTGTTTAACTAACATTTATTTTACTTAATAATGACCCCAAAGCACAAGAGAAATGATGCTGACAATTTGGTATATGCCAAAGAGAAACCATAAAGTGCTTCCTTTAAGTGAAAAGGTAAAAGTTCTTGACTTAAAAAGGAAAGAAAAAAATTGTATGCTGACGTTGCTAAGATCTACGGTAAGAACAAATCTTCATGAAATTGTGAATAAGGAAAAAGAAATTCATGCTAGTTTTGCTGTTGCACCTCAAACTGAAAAAGTTACAGTCATAGTGTGTGGTAAGAACTTAGTTAAGATGGAAAAGGCATTACATTTCTACAATAAGACATTTTGAGAGAGAAAGAGGCACACACACACAACATTCACATGACCTTTGTTACAGTTTATTGTCATAATTGTTCCATTTTATTAGTTATTGTTGTTAATCTCTTACTATGCCTACCTTATAAATTATAAACTTTATCATAGGTATGTATGTATAGGAAAGAGCATAGTATATATAGGATTCACTACTATTCACAGTTTCAGGAATCCACTGGGTGTCTTGGAACATATCCCCTATGAACAAAGGGAGACTACTGTATAATAAATAGATTTGTACTAAATATTTTTTCAATATCCAATTTTAGTATTGTTTCCTTAGGATAGAGAACTGAAAATGCATTCTATGCAGTTACTTGCTAAGAGAAGTAACAATTTTAAACCTGATAAAAATGCATAGCCCTGGAAAACTGTGACCCTTGACAAAAACCAAATAGTTCAGGAAAAGCAACACCATTCTAATGTTAAGGTATGAGAGAAATTTCTCCTGAGGATCCTCAAAAGGAGACTAAAACCAACATGATGAACCATGTCCTTAACACCATCTTTACAATAAACACAATGAAGGTTTGTTATTTATGAGAGATCAATGACAACACACCAAAATGCAAAGTAGAAGTTTTGAAGGAGGGTCAGATAAACAATGCTTTGCTGGTATGGTTCAATCCAGGGTAGAGTGTGGAATATCTAGAGAACTTACAGACTTTAGACTAGTTTTTATTAACATTTCTCCTTCAGAAAATATAAGAAAGGAAAATGAAAGGACAATCTTGCTTATGAATATGGATGCAAACATCTTTTACAAATATTGGTAAACCAAATACAGCAATATAAGGAAGTATATTAGGTAACAATCAAGTTGAGTTTATTTCAATAATGGAAGGCTGATTTAACAGTTAAAAAGAGGAAAATTATATGAATATCTCAATAAATGCAGAAAAAACATTTGACAAAATTCAAGTAACATTTATAACAACTTTAAGTAAATTCAAAAAAGAAAGGAATTTCCTTACTATGAAAAAGATAGCCGCAAAAATCTACTGTAATCATCCTTAATGGAAAAATATTAATATTTTTCCATTTGAGATTTGGAGCAAAATAGGTGCCTGCTAACATCAATATTTTCTATATTGTACCAGAAATCCAGGCCATTACAAAAAGGTAAAGAAAGAGAGTGGAAGGGAGAGACAGAGAGAGGGAGAATATTGAAGTGTATATAAAAATAAAGGAAAAATTTGTCATTGTTCATAGATAATATAATTATGTATGTTTTTTTTGACAAAAAATGCAAATGGTCAACAATAGCTGGGACACTATTAAAGAAGAGAAATAAGGTGGAAGAATTTGTTCCATTGGATGTCAAGATTTATCATAAAGCTACTGTCAATAAGGCCCTGATATTGGCTCATAGATAGAGAAATAGACTAACAGAACAAGAGAAAGAACTCAGAAACACACACACACAGAGACATATTTTGAAACCTGAATTAAGATGAAGATTGTGGAGGCAGGGAAAATGTGATGTAGAAGAACCTAGCTTCCCCTTTCCTTGACAAAGATGAACAATTGGACAGCTATCCACAAATAAAACAGCTCTGGAAGATCTCCAGAGTCCACTTAAGAAGTTTTAGCAACACAGTGGAACAAAAAAACCTCAGAATAATTACACAAGAAGAGAAGGAAGGCAGTTTCATTTTGTCTTGATCATCCCATTCCACAAGTCAGCATTGTTCAGCACCAAGAACTAATTTCCCAGCTAGAAAGAATTTCTCTCACAAGGAAAGGAAGAGTGGAATGAGTGACCAGCTTCTCTAGCCTCTCAGGGCACTATGCAAAAATCCCGCTTTGGTTTCACCCAACCCAGACTGACAAAGCTAAGACATACAAAGCTGGCAAGGAATAAGGAAGAAAAACAGAGGCTCTTATTAGCAGACACACAGTGGGAGTGATTGCAGTTCAGAGAGACCTGCTCTGCAGACAAACTCGGAACATTTTGCCACTGACAAAGCAATGGCCAACACAGCCACCACAGATCCCCTGCAGATTTCACCAGCTTTTGCCCCACAGGTATTCACACTTGCTGATGACAGCTGCCTGAGTCCCTCCTCACTTTCTCCCCTCCTTGCCTTTGCTGGACCTTAGGAACCACACCAGCAGCCATCCAAGGCCTCTGTGACTGCATGAAGGTAAGGCTCCAGCCAGGATTCCCCAAGCTGACCCTCACCTTTGTGCTCATGGTCACGCTCTTGGATAGCCCCTCCAGCTGTGCACCTGCACCCACTGGCCTGTCACTAGCCTCCACCGCAGCATGCATGCCCAGGGAGAGAGTGTGTATTCACAGGTTAACACACCAACAGCCAGGGTGCCCACAGCTGCTTGTGGTCCCAGATCAGTTCCTGTCTTCTGTCATTGGCTGGTACCATTGTGCCCACCTGTAGCAAGTCTCACCAGCTGTACAACTCATGCCCCCATCCTGACCCTTATCACTAGTTTTCACTGTGTTGTATACACGCAGGGGGAGAGTGTGCAGCCACAGGAATAATATGCCTATAGCCAGGGCCTCTGCAGCTGCCACTGTTGGTCCTGGCCCTTACCATCTGCCCTGGCCCCCATTGTGTGTGTGTGTCAGCAATTGGCCTGTGCAACTACTGGGAATCTGCATCTGGCCCCCACAACCAAGTATGTGCATACTGCTGGCCACCACTGCTACTTACCCAGGTCCCTAGATACTGCACCTGGAGGTGCTACTGAGGACCCCAACAGTCCTTGCAGCCACTATGGACCCTTTGCAGTGCTTACCAAGGACCACACAGTTGTTGATGCTGTGGACTCCAGTGACTTGGGCTAAAGAGATATCATGCCCCCAGGACCAAGGGCCACCACAAAACCCCACATTTGGCACCCTGTACCAATAGACTCTTGACCCAGCATGCCCCCAACCACAGGTGAAAGGTTTCCTTTAAAGTCAGTCCATAAAGTCTGGGAGAAGTGACTGCTTTTTCAAATGCACAAACACCTACACAAAATTATAGGGGTCATGAAGAATCATAGAAATATGACTCCACCAAAGGAATACGGTAAACCTCCAATAACTGGTCCCAAAGAAATGGAGATCCAAGAATTTCTGTACAAAAAATTCAAAATAATTTCTCTAAAGATACAGAGAGCTACAAGAGAACACAGATAAACAAATTAATAATATCAGGAAAACAATACAAGAGCAAAATGAGAAGTTTAACAAAGAGATAGAAAACATTAAAAAGAAACAAACAGAGGTGATCATTTTATAATGTATAGGAATATCAAATCACTATGCTGTGCACCAGAAACTAACAGTGGCTTAGGTTAATTATACTTCAAAAACAAACAAACAAATGAACTCATAGAAAAAATTATCAGATTTGTGGTTACAAAGGTGGGGAGTGGGGGGAGGAGGAATTGGATGAAGATGATCAAAAGGAACAAACTTCCAGTTATAAGGTAAATAAGTACTAGGGATGTAATGTACAACCTGATTAATATAATTAACACTGCTATATGTTATATATGAAAGTTGTTAAGTGAGTAAATACTAACAGTTATAAGACAAGGAAATATTTTTTCATTTTATTTTGTATCTATGTGTATCAGAAACCTTAACAATATGTTTTCCCTTTCATCCAGAAATTTTACTATTAGGAACATATCCAAACCAAATAATCAGGCAAAATTCACAATGACATATGAATAAAGACTAATAGTTTCTCATAGTGGTGGTTTAGGTTATTTGGATCAAACTCCCTCATGAAAATAGCTAAAAATGCAGAATAATATTTTTTAATTTAAAAAAGAATTGAAGAGCCAAAAGTGAAGGGAAAAAGGGAACCCATAGAATTAAGCAGAACATTAAATCCTCTTTTACCCTGAAAGTACTTGCCAACCCTGGCAAATTTAAACTTTAACTTTAGGAGCCTTGTGAGGCAAGAGGATACAGAAATCCTTTTCCAGGGTTAGACCAATAAGAAGTCTTACAAATACCCTCTCTTCAATAAGTCAGGATTTCAAAAGGTACAATTCTCTGGGAAAGACCAAACCAGAAGAAAATTTGCCTTTACACAGTTTTTTTTCAGCTGGCTTCACATCACTTCAGTTGGTCAGGAAAATATAAATATTTGAAATTGGTTCAAGGTAGTCCCCAGACTGGTAATACACCCAGGCACTAGGCAGAAACAAAAACAAATTCTCTCTGGAGGAAGACAACTTTATCCTATACATAAAATTATTTTTACAAATATTTATTCAATAACAATGACCAGCACACAGTAAAAGATAACCAGGCATACAAGAAAACAAAACATAGGGGGGGACCTTCAAGATGGCAGAGGAGTAAGACATGGAGATCACCTTCCTCCCCACAAATACATCAAAAATACATCTACACGTGGAACAACTCGTACAGAACACCTACTGAACGCTGGCAGAAGACCTCAGACTTCCCAAAAGGCAAGAAAATCCCCACATACCTGGTTAGGGCAAAAGAAAAAAGAAAAAGCAGAGACAAAAGTATAAGGATGGCACCTGCACCTCTGGGAGAGAGCTGTGAAGGAGGAAAAGTTTCCACACACTAGGAAGCCCCTTATTGGTGGAGATGGGGAGTGGCTTGGGGGGAAGCTTCAGAGCCATGGAGGAGAGCACAGCAACAGGGATGCAGAGGGCAAAGCGGAGAGATTCCTGCACAGAGGATCGGTGCTGACCAGCACTCACCAGCCTGAGATGCTTGTCTGCTCACCTGCTGGGGAGAGTGGGGCTGGGAGCTGAGGCTCAGGCTTTGGAGGTCAGACCCCAGGGAGATGACTGGGGTTGGCTGCATAAAGACAGCCTGAGGGGGCTAGTGCACCACAGCTAACCGGGAGGGAGTCCGAGAAAAAGTCTGGACCTGCCAAAGATGCAAGAGACCATTGTTTCAGGGTGCATGAGGAGAAGGGATTCCTTCCCCGTGTGCCCACAGAAGGCAGAGCACCGCCTAAGTGAGCTCTAGAGATGGGCGTGAGCCGCGGCTATCAGCTTGAATCCCAGAGACAGGCATGAAACGCTATTGCTGCTTCTGCTGCCACGAAGAATCCTGTGTGCAAGCACAGGTCACTATCCACACCCCGCCCCATCCCGGAGCCTGTGCAGCCCGCCAATGCCAGGGTCCCATGATCCAGGGACAACTTCCTGGGGGAAACACACGGCATGCCTCAGGCTGTTGCAACGTCATGTTGGCCTCGGCCACTGCAGGCTTGCCTCGCATTCCAATTATGATTACCATACTTCTCCGTCCCTGCAGCCTGAGTGTGCAAGAGTGTCCTAATCAACTGCTGCTTTAAACCCCTCCTGTCTGGGCGGGGAACAGATGCCTGAGGGCAAACTACATGCAGAGGTGGGGCGAAAACCAAAGCTGAACCCCAGGAGCTGTGAGAACAAAGAAGAGAAAGGAAAATTTCTCCATGCAGCCACAGGAGCAGCAGATTAAATCCCCACATTCACCTTGATGTACCCTGCATCTGTGGAATACCTGAATAGACAATGAATCATCCCAAAATTGAGGCAGTGGACTTTGGGAGAAACTGTAGACTCGGGGTTTGCTGTCTGTGACTGATTTGTTTCTGATTTTTATGTTTATCTTAGTTTAGTTTTTAGTGCTTATTATCATTGGTGGATTTCTTTATTGGTTGGTTGCTCCCTTCTTTTTTTTTATTATCTTAATAATTTTTAAAATTTTATTAAAAAATTTTTTTTCTATCTTTTTTCTCCCTTTTCTTCTGAGCCGTGTGGCTGACAAGGTCTTGGTGCTCTGGCCTGGTGTCAGGTCTGAGCCTCCAAGGTAGGAGAGCTGAGTTCTGGACATTGGACCACCAGAAACCTCTCAGCCCCATGTAATATCAATTGGAAAGAGCTCTCCCAGAGATCCCCATCTCAATGCTAAGGCCAGCTCCACTCAATGGCCAGCAAGCTCCAGTGCTGTATGCTCCATGCCAAAGAACTAGCAAGACAGGAACACAAACCCACCCACTAGCAGAGGGGCCGCCTAAAATCTTAATAAGTTGACAGACACCCCAAAACACACCACTGGACACAGCCCTGCCCACCAGTAAAACAAGATCCAGCCCCACCCACCAGAACACAGGCACCAGTCCCCTACACAAAGAAGCCTACACAAGTCACTGAACCAACCTCACCCACTGGGGGCACAAACCAAACACAATGGGAACTACGAAGCTGCAGCCTCTGAAAAGGAGACCCCAAACACAGTAAGTTAAACAAAATGAGAAGACAGAGAAATATGCAGCAGATGAAGAAGCAAGGTAAAACCCAACCAGATGAAACAAATGAAGAGGAAATAGGCAGTCTACCTGAAAAAGAATTCAGAATAATGATAGTAAAGATGATCCAAAATCTTGGGAATAGAATGGAGAAAATACAAGAAACGTTTAACAAGAACCTAGAAGAACTGAAGAGCAAACAATGATGAACAACAAAATAAATGAAATAAAAAATTCTCTAGAAGGAATCAATAGCAGAATAACTGAGGCAGAAGAACAAATAAGTAACATGGAGGATAAAATAGTGGAAATAACTACCACAGAGCAGAATAAAGAAAAAAGAATGAAAAGGCTGAGGACAGTCTCAGAGACCTCTGGGACAACATTAAATGCACCAATATTACAATTATAGGGGTCCCAGAAGAAGAAGAGAAAAAGAAATGGTCTGAGAAAATATTTGAAGAGATTATAGTTGAAAACTTCCCTAACATGGGCAAGGAAATAATCAGTCAAGTCCAGGAAGCACAGAGAGTCCCATACAGGATAAATCCAAGGAGAAACACGCCAAGACACATATTAATCAAACTATCAAAAATTAAATACAAATAAAAAATATTAAAAGAATCAAGAGAAAAGCAACAAATAACATAAAAGGGAATCCCCTTAAGGTTAACAGCTGACCTTTCAGCAGAACCTCTGCAAGCCAGAAGGGAGTGGCAGGACATATTTAAAGTGATGAAAGGGGAAAACCTACAATCAAGATGACTCTACTCAGCTAGGATGTCATTCAGATTTGATGGACAAATTAAAACCTTTACAGAGAGCAAAAGGTAAGAGAATTCAGCACCGCCAAACCAGCTTTACAACAAAGGAACTTCTAAGACAAAGGAACTTCTCTAGGCAGGAAACACAAAGAAGGAAAAGACCTATAAAAACAAACCCAAAACAATTAAGAAAATGGTAATAGGAACATACATATCAATAACTACCTTAAATGTAAATGGATTAAACGCTCCAACCAAAAGACATAGACTGGCTGAATGGATACAAAAACAAGACCTGTATATATGTTGTCTACAAGAGACCCACTTCAGACCTAGAGACACATACAGACTGAAAGTGAGCGGATGGAAAAAGATATTCCATGCAAATGGAAATCAAAAGAAAGCTGGAGTAGCAATTCTCATATCAGACAAAATAAACTTTAAAATAAAGACTATTACAAGAGACAAAGAAGGACACTACATAATGATCAAGGGATCAATCCAAGAAGAAGATATAGCAATTGTAAGTATTTATGCACCAAACATAGGAGCACCTCAATGCATAAGGCAAATGCTAACAGCCATAAAAGGGAAAATCAACAGTAACACAATAATAGTAGGGGACTTTAACACCACACTTTCACCGATGGACAGATCATCCAAAATGAAAATAAATAGGGAAACACAAGCTTTAAATGACACATTAATCAAGATGGACTTAATTGATATTTATAAGACATTCCATCCAAAAATAACAGAATAGAATTTCTTCTCATGTGCTCATGGAACATTCTCCAGGATAGATCATATCTTGGGTCACAAATCAAGCCTTGGAAAATTTAGGATAATTGAAATCATATCAACTATCTTTTCCAACCATAATGCTATGAGACTAGATATCAATTACAAGAAAAAAAATGTAAAAATTGCAAACAAATGGGGCCAAACAATACACTATTAAATAACCAAAAGATCACTGAAGAAATTAAAGAGGAAATCAAAAAATGCCTAGAAATAAATGACAATGAAAACACGATGATGCAAAACTTATGGGATGCAGAGAAAGCATTTCTAAGAGGGAAGTTTATAGCAATACAATACTACCTCAAGAAACAAGAAAAGTCTCAAATAAATAACCAAACCTTACACCTAAAGCAAAAATAGAAAGAGGAACGAAAAAACCCCAAATTTAGCAGAAGGAAAGAAATCATAAAGTTCAGAAATAAATGAAAAAGAAATGAAAGAAACAGCAGCCTAGATCAATAAAACTAAAAGCTGGTTCTTTGAGAAGATAAACAAAATTAATAAACCATTAGCCAGACTCATCAAGAAAAAAAGGGAGAAGACTCACATCAATAGAATTAGAAATGAAAAAGGAGAAGAAACAACGGACATTGCAGAAATACAAAGGATCATGAGAGATTACTATAAGCAACTATATGCCAATAAAATGGACAACCTGGAAGAAATGGACAAATACTTAGAAAAGCACAACCTTCCAAGACTGAACCAGGAAGAAATAGAAAATACAAACAGGCCAAACACAAGCACTGAAATTGAAACTGTGTTTAAAAATCTTCCAATAAAGAAAAGCTCAGGACCAGAGGTCTTCACAGGAGAATTCTATCAAACATTTGGAGAGGAGCTAACACCTATTCTTCTCAAACTCTTTCAAAGTATAGCAGAGGGAGGAACACTCCCAAACTCAAACTACGAGGCCACCATCACCCTAATACCAAAACCAAAGATGTCACAAAAAAAAGAAAACTGCAGGCCAATATCACTGATGAACAGAGATGCAAAAGTCCTCAACAAAATACTAGCAAACAGAATCCAACAGCACATTAAAAGGATCATACACTATGATCAAGTGGGTTTTATCCCAGGAATGCAAGGATTCTTCAATACACGCAAATCAAACAATGTATACACCATATTAACAAATTGAAGGATAAAAACCATATGATCATCTCAATAGATGCAGAAAAAGCTTTCAACAAAATTCAACACCCATTTATGATAAAAACCCTCCAGAATGTAGGCATAGAGGGAACTTACTTCAACATAATTAAGGCCCTATATGACAAACCCACAGCAAACATTGTTCTGAATGGTGAAAAACTGAAACCATTTCCACTAAGATCAGGAACAAGACAAGGCTGTCCACTCTCACCACTATTATTCAACATAGTTTTGGAAGTTTTAGCCACAGCAATCAGAGAAGTAAAAGAAAGAAAAGGAATCCAAATCAGAAAAGAAGTAAAACTGTCACTCTTTGTAGATGAAATGATACTATACATAGAGAATCCTAAAGATGTTACCAGAAAACTGCTAGAGCTAATCAATGAATATGGTAAAGTAGCAGGATACAAAATTAATGTACAGATATCTCTTGCATTCCTATACATTAAAGATGAAAAATCTGAAAGAGATATTAAGGAAACACTCCCATTTACCATTGCAACAAAAAGAATAAAATACCTAGGAATAAACATACCTAGGTAGACAAAAAACCTGTAGGCAGAAAACTATAAGACACTGATGAAAGAAATTAAAGATGATACAAACAGAAGGAGAGATATACCATGTTCTTGGACCAGAAGAATCAACATTGTGAAAATGACTATACTACCCAAAGCAATCTACAGGTTCAATGCAATCCCTATCAACTACCAATGACATTTTTCACAGAAGTAGAACAAAAAATTTCACAATTTGTATGGAAACACAAAAGACTCTGAATAGCCAGAGCAATCTTGAGAAAGAAAAACGGAGTTGGAGGAATCAGGCTCCCTGACTTCAGACTATACTACAAAGCTACAGTAATCAAGACAGTATGGTACTGGCACAAAAATAAAAATATAGATCAATGGAACAGAATAGAAAGCCCAGAGATAAACCCACACACGTATGGTCACCTTATATTTGATAAAGGAGGCAAGAATATACAATGGAGAAAAGATAGCCTCTTCAATAAGTGGTCCTGGGAAAACTGGACAGCTACATGTAAAAGAATGAAATTAGGACAGTTCCTAACACCATACAGAGATATAAACTCCAAATGGATTAAAGACCTAAATGTAAGACCAGAGACTCTAAAACTCTTAGAGGAAAATATAGGCAGAACTCTCTATGACAGAAATCACAGTAAGATTCTTTTTGATCCACCTCCTACAGAAAGGAAAATAAAAACAAAAATAAACAAATGGCACCTAATGAAACATAAAAGCTTTTGCACAGCAAATGAAACCATAAACAAGACTAAAAGACAACCCTCAGAATGGGAGAAAATATTTGCAAACAAAGCAACTGACAAAGGGTTAATCTCCAAAATATACAAACAGTACATGCAGCTCAATATCAAATAAACAAACAACCCAATCCAAAAATGGGCAGAAGACATAAACAGACATTTCTGCAAAGAGGATATACAGATTGCCAACAAACACATGAAAGGATGCTCAACATCACTAGTCATTAGAGAAATGCAAACTGAAACTACAACGAGGTATCACCTCACACCAGTCAGAATGGCCATCATCAAAAAATCTACAAACAATAAATGCTGGAGAGGGTGTGGAGAAAAGGGAACGCTCTTGCACTGTTGGTGGGAATGTAAATTGATACAGCCGCTACAGAGAACAGTATGGAGGTTCCATAAAAAACTAAAAATAGAACTGCTGTAGGATCCAGCAATCCCACTACTGGGCGTATACCCTGAGAAAGCCATAATTCAAAAAGAGTCATGTACCAAAATGTTCATTGCAGCAATATTTACAATAACCAGGACATGGAAGCAACCTAAGTGTCTGTCGATGGATGAATGGTTAAAGAAGATGTGGCACACAAACAACTAGTAAGACACAACCCCACCCATTAGCAGAGAGGATGCCTAGAATCATACTAAGTTCACAGACACCACAAAACAGCACTGGATGCAGCCCTGCCCACCAGAAAGACAAGATCCAGCCCTAACCACCAGAACACAGGCACCAGTCCCCTCCACCAGGAAGCCTACACAACCCACTGAACTAACCTTAGCCACTGGGGGCAGACACCAAAAACAACGGGAACTACAAACCTGCAGCCTGTGAAAAGGAGACCCCAAACACAGTAAGTTAAGCAAAATGAGAAGACAGAGAAACACACAGCAGATGAAGGAGCAAGGTTAAAAACCCACCAGACCAAACAAATGAAGAGGAAATAGGCAGTCTACCTGAAAAAGAATTCGGAGTAATGATAGGAAAGATGATCCAAAATCTTGGAAATAGAATGGAGAAAATGCAAGAAGTGTTTAACAAGTACCGAGAAGAATTAAAGAGCAAACAAACAATGATGGACAACCCAATAAATGAAATTAAAAATTCTCTAGAAGGAATCAATAGCAGAAAAACTGAGGCAGAAGAATGGATAAGTGACCTGGAAGATAAAATAGTGGAAATAACTACCGCAGAGCAGGATAAAGAAAAAGAATGAAAAGAATTGAGGACAGTCTTAGAGACTTCTGGGACAACATTAAAATCACCAACATTCGAACCAAGAGGAAGAGAAAAAGAAAGTGTCTGAGAAAATATTTCAAGAGATTATAGTTGAAAGCTTCCCAAACGTGGGAAAGGAAGTAGTCAATCAAGTCCAGGAAGCACAGAGAGTCCCATACAGGATAAATCCAACGAGAAACACACCAAGACACATATTAATCAAACTATCAAAAATGAAATACAAAGAAAAAATAGTAAGAGCAGCAAGGGAAAAACAACAATTAACATACAAGGGAATCCCCATAAGGTTAACAGCTGATCTTTCAGCAGAAACTCTGCAGGCCAGAAGAGAGTGGCAGGGCATATTTGAAGTGATTAAAGGGAAAAACCTAGAACCAAGATTACCAGCAAGGATCTCATTCAGATTCGACGGAGAAGTTAAAACCTTTACAGACAAGCAAAAGTCAAGTGAATTCAGCACCACCAAACCAGGTGTACAGCAAATGCTAAAGGAACTTTTCTAGGCAGGGAACACAAGAGAGGTAAAAGACCTACAAAAACAAACCCAAAACAGTTAAAAGAATGGTAATAGGAACATACATATTGATAATTACCTGAAATGTAAATGGGCTAAATGCTCCAACCAAAAGACACAGACTGGCTGAATAGATAGAAAAACAAGACCCATATATATGCTGTCTACAAGAGACCCACTTCAGACCTAGGGACACATACAGACTGAAAGTGAGGGGATGGAAAAAGATATTCCATGTGAATGAAAATCAGAAGAATGCTGGAGTAGCAATTCTAATATCAGACAAAATAGACTTTAAAATAAAGAATATTACAAGAGACAAGGAAGGACACTACATAATGATCAAGGGATCAATCCAAGAAGAAGATATAACAATTGGAAATATTTATGCACCCAACATAGGAGCACCTCAATACATAAGGCAATTGCTAACAGCCATAAAAGGGGAAATTGACAGTAACACAATAGTAATAGGGGATTTTAACACCCCACTTTCACCAATGGACTGATCATCCAAACAGAAAATAAATAAGGAAACACAAGCTTTAAATGACACTTTAGACAAGATGGACTTAATTGATATTTGTAGGACATTCCATCCAAAAACAACAGAATACAGTTTCTTCTCAAGTGTTCATGGAACATTCTCCAGGATAGATCATATCTTGGGTCACAAATGAAGTCTTGGTAAATTTAAGAAAATTGAAGTTGTATCAGGTATCTTTTCTGACCACAACACTATGAGACTAGATATCAATTACAGGAAAAAAACTGTAAAAAATACAAACACGTGGAGGCTAAACAATGTGTTACTAAATAACCAAGAGATCACTGAAGAAATCAAAGAGGAAACCAAAAAATACCTAGAAACAAATGACAATGAAAACATGATGACCCAAAACCTATGGGACGCAGCAAAAGCAGTTCTAAGAGGGAAGTTTATAGCAATACAATCCTACCTCAAGAAACAAGAAACATCTCAAATAAACAACCTAACCTTACACCTAAAGCAATTAGAGAAAGAAGAAAAAAAACCCCCAAAGTTAGCAGAGGGAAAGAAATTATAAAGATCAGATCAGAAATAAATGAAAAGGAAATGAAGGAAATTATAGCAAAGATCAATAAAACTAAAAGCTGGTTCTTTGAGAAGACAAATAAAATTGATAAACCATTAGCCAGACTCATCAAGAAAAAAAGGGAGAAGACTCACATCAATAGAATTAGAAATGAATAAGGAGAAGTAACAACTGACACTACAGAAATACAAAGTATCATGAGAGATTACTACAAGCAACTATATGCCAATAAAATGGACAACCTGGAAGAAATGGACAAATTCTCAGAAAAGCACAACCTTCCAAGACTGAACCAGGAAGAAATAGAAAAAACAAACAGACCAATCACAAGCACTGAAATTGAAACTGTGAGTAAAAATCTTCCAACAAACAAAAGCCCAGGACCAGATGGCTTCACAAGAGAATTCTACCAAACATTTAGAGAAGAGCTAACACGTATCCTTCTCAAACTCTTCCAAAATATAGCAGAGAGAGGAACACTCCCAAACTCATTCTACGAGGCCACCATCACCCTGATACCAAAACCAGACAAAGATGTCACAAAGAAAGAAAACTACAGGCCAATATCACTGATGAACATAGATGCAAAAATCCTCAACTAAATACTAGCAAACAGAATCCAACAGCATGTTAAAAGGGTCATACACCATGATCAAGTGGGGTTTATCCCAGGAATGCAAGGATTCTTCAATATACATAGATCAATCAATGCGATATACCGTATTAAAAACTTGATGGATAAAAACCATATGATCATCTCAATAGATGCAGAAAAAACTTTTGACAAAATTCAATGCCCGTTTATGATAAAAACTCTCTAGAAGGTAGGCATAGAGAAAACCTATCACAACATAATAAAGGCCGTATATGACAAACCCACAGTAAGCATCATACTCAGTGGCAAAAAAATGAAATCATTTCCACTAAGATCAGGAAGAAGAGAAGGATGTCCACTCTCACTCCTCTTACTCAACACAGCTTTTTTTTTTGAAGTCCTTGCCACAGCAATCAGAGAAGAAAAGGAAATAAAAGGAATCCAAATCTGAAAAGAAGATTAAAAGTGTTACTATTTGCAGATGACATGATACTATACATAGAGAATCCTAAAGTTGCTACCAGAAAACTACTAGAGCTAATCAATGAATTTGGTAAAGTAGCAGGATACAAAATTAATGCACAGAAATCTCTTGCATTCCTATATACTAACGAAGAAAAATCTGAAAGAGAAATTAAGGAAACACTCCCATTTACCATTGCAACAAAAAGAATAAAATACTGAGGGATAAACCTACCTAAGGAGACAAAAGACCTGTATGCAGAAAACTATAAGACAGTGCTGAAAGAAATTAAAGACGATACAAACAGATGGAGAGATATACCATGTTCTTGGATGGGAAGAATCAACATTGTGAAAATGACTATAGTACCCAAAGCAATCTACACATCAGTGCCATCCCTTTCAAACTACCACTGGCATTTTTCACAGAACCAGAACAAAGTATTTCACAATTTGTATGTGAACACAAAAGACCCCAAATAGCCAAAGCAATCTTGAGAAAGAAAAACAGAGCTGGAGGAATCAGGCTCCCGGACTTCAGACTATACTACAAAGCTTCAGTGGTTTACCTACAAAGCTTCAAGACAGTATGGTACTGGCACAAAACCCGAAATATAGATCAATGGAACAGTATAGAATGCCCACAGATAAACCCATGCACATATGGTCACCTTATCTTTGATAAAGGCGGTAAGAATATAGAGTGGAGAAAAGACAGCCTGTTCAATAAGTGGTGCTGGGAAAACTGGACAGCTACATGTAAAAGGATGAAATTAGAACACACCCTAACACCGTACACAAAAATGAACTCAAAATGGATTAAAGACCTAAATGTAAGGCCAGACAATATAAGACTCTTAGAGGATAACATAGGCAGAACAGTCTATGACATGAATCACAACAAGATCCTTTTTGACCCACCTCCTAGAGAAATGGAAATAAAAACAATAATAAACAAATGGGACCTAATGAAACTTAAAAGCTTTTGCACAGCAAAGGAAACCATAAACAAGACCAAAAGACAACCCTCAGAATATGAGAAAATATTTGCAAACAAAGCAACTGAGAAAGGATTAATCTCCAAAATATACAAGGAACTCATGCAGCTCAATATCAGAAAAAAGAAACAGTCCTATCCAAAAATGGGCAGAAGAGCTAAATCGACATTTCTCCATAGAAGATATACAGATTGCCAACAAACATGAAAAGATGCTCAACATCACAACATCACTAATCATTAGAGAAATGCAAATCAGATCTGCAATGAGGTATCACCTCACACCGGTCAGAATGGCCATCATCAAAAATCTGCAAACAATAAATGCCGGAGAGGATGTGGAGAAAAGGGAACCTTCTGCACTGTTGGTGGGAATGTAAATTGATACAGCCACTATGGAGAACAGTATGGAGGTTCCTTAAAAAACAAAAAACAGAACTACCATGTGACCCAGCAATCCCACTACTGGGCATATACCCTGAGAAAAGCATAATTCAAAAAGAGTCATGTACCACAATGTTCATTGCAGCACTATTTACAATAGCCAGGACATGGAAGCAACCTAAGTGTCCATCAACGGATGAATGGATAAAGAAAATGTGGCACATATATACAATGGAATATTACTCAGCCATAAAAAGAAATAAAATTGAGTTATTTATAGTGAGGTGGATTGACCTAGAGTCTGTCATACAGGGTGAAGTAAGTCAGAAAGAGAAAAGGAAATACATATGCTAACACATATATATGGAATCTTAACAACAACAACAAAAAGTTTCCGATGAACCTAGGGCCAGGACAGGAATAAAGATGCAGATGTAGAGAATAGACTTGAGGACACAGGGAGGGGAAAGGGTAAGCTGGGATGAAGTGATAGAGTAGCATCAATATATATACACTACCAAATGTAAAGTAGATAGCTAGTGGGAAGGAGCTGCATAGCACAGGGAGATTAGCTTGGTGCTTTGTCACCACCTAGAGGGGTGGGATAATGAGGGTGGGATGGAGATGCAAGAGTGAGGAGATATGGGGATATATGTATACATAGAGCTGATTTACTTTGTTATACCGCAGAAACTAACACAACATTGTAAAGCAATTATACTCCAATAAAGATGTTTTAAAAAAAATGCACTAATTTTAACAAAAACTGGTATCACCCTGTAGTGGTGTTAACTGGAGTTATTAGCAAAAATGATGCATATTGCAACTTCATTTCTGTTTTAAAATAAGATAAACATCTTGCATATAATTAATTTAAAAAAAAAAGATGTGGCACATATATACAATGGAATATTACTCAGCCATGAAAAAGAATTGAAATTGAGTTATTTGTAGTGAGGTGGATGGACTTAGAGTCTGCCATACAGAGTGAACTAAGTCAGAAAGAGAAAAGAAATACTGTATGCTAACACATATATTTGGAATCTAAAAGAAAAAAACTTGGTTCTGATGAACCTAGGGGCAAGACAGGAATAAAGACGCAGATATAAAGCATGGACTTGAGTACATGGGGAGGGGAAGGGCAAGTTGGGACGAAGTGAGAGAGTGGCATGGACCTATATACACTACCAAATGTAAAATAGTTAGCTAGTCGGAAGCACCCACATAGCACAGGGATATCAGCTTGGTGTTTTGTGACCACCTAGAGTGGTGGGATAGGGAGGATGGGAGGGAAACGCAAGAGGGAGGAGATATGGCGATATATGTGTATGTATATGTATAGCTGATTTACTTTGTCATTAAGCAGAAACTAACACACCATTGTAAAGCAATTATACTCCAATAAAGATGTTAAAAAAAGAAAAACAAGACATAATGAAAAAAATAGGAAAAAAACAGTAAACAAAGGGAAAAGACACACAAAGCCTTCAGATATTGCAATCATTCAACACAGAGTATAAAACAGTAGTGTTGGGGACTTCCCTGGTGGCACAGTGGTTAAGAATCTGCCTGCCAATGCAGGGGACATGGGTTCAATCCCTGGTCCGGGAAGATCCCACATGCCACAGAGCAACTAAGCCCATGTGCCACAACTACTGAGCTTGCACTCTAGAGCCTGTGAGCCACAGCTACTGAGCCCTTGTGCCATAACTACTGAAGCCTGAGCGCCTAGAGCCCATGCTCTGCTACAAGAGAAGCCACCGCAATGAGAAGCCCGTGGACTGCAATGAAGTGTAGCCCCCACTAGCCGCAACTAGAAAAAGCCTGTGCACATCAATGAATACCCAACGCAGTTCCCCCCACTCCAATAAATAAATAAATTTAATAAAACTGTGTTTAATGAAATAAAAGAAGAGCTGAAAATATCATTAGGGAATAGGAAACTATAAAAATTAATTCAACTGTTAAAAAAGAACTAGGTAAAACTTCTAGAAACAAATAATAACCAAATTTAAAATTCAGCTACTCAACAGCAGATTAGGATAGACCAAGAAACAATTGATAAATTGAAACAGAGTTGAAGTAAGTTATGCAAAAGGCAGCATATATAGACAAAAAGATGTAGAAGGTAGAAAAGAGAGATTAAGAATTATGATGATAGATGAAATCTATAGTTGATTAGAGTCCCAGGTGAAGAGGAGATAGAAAATAGGGATGCTGTAATATCTGAGGAGATAAAAGCTGAGAATTTTCCTCAAACTGAAAAATACATCAATCTACAGATCTTCAAGAAGTTCAACAAATTCCAGTCATTACAAATGAAAAGAAATCCACACCTAGATACATCACTAGTTTTTTTTTTTTTTTGGCAGAAAATCTGAGACAAATATAAAATCCTAAAAGCTTTGAGAGAAAAATGCAGAGTACCAAAAGGAGTAACAGTTAGACTGACCACTGTTAGATCAGCAAAAACAATGAACTCAAGAAGATAACGTTAATAACATCTTTAATGGGTTAAAAAAGGTCAGCCTATAATTCTATACCCAGCAATAATATTCTTCAAGACTGAAGATGAAATAAACATTTTCAAACAATAAGAACTGGGATTATTATCACCAGAAGTATTCTACTAGAATAAATTCTATGGCTGTACTTCAGTTTAGGCAGTTTGGTGGTTTGAGATTCAAGAAGGAACAAAGAGCCAAAAATGTGTAAATATGTGTATGAGTAAAAATAAATATTGACTATATAAAACTTCTAATGGAGTTAAAATAATAGAACTAAGATAATCAAAATCAGTATTAGTTGAGATGAGAAAAAGTGAAGTTAAAATGTTCTAAGACTTCTGTATTACCTAGGTGAGGATAAGATATTGAAAGTTTTTATATTTGAATAAATTAAATGTGTATGTTTTAATTTATGTAGCAATCACGAAATGAGTAGAAACAGAAAGCATAACTTGTAATCTAATAAGAGGGGGATGGAAATATGAAGTCAGAAAGTCCAAAAGAAGCCAAGAAAGGAGAGAAAAATAAACCTAGACCAAAAGGCAAATACAAAAACAAAACAAAATGGTAGATTTAAATCCAAAACAAATTAATTACAAATTTGGTAAAGCTAAAAACAGTTTGTTGTGGTAGACTGAAGAATTTTAATGGAATTCTATTTATGAGATACATTTGAAACAGAAAGTATAAAAATAAAAGGATGGAAATAGATAACCCATAGAACTACTCACATTTAAAAAATGGAACATGTGGCAAGTGGGATCTTTGTTCCCCGACCAGGGCATCGAACTTGTGCCTCCTGCATTTGAAGCGTGGTGTCTTAACCATCAGACCACCAGGGAAGCTTGTGGCTATTCTATTTTAGTCCTTGAATCTGGGTCTGGCCATTTGATTTGCTTAGGTCATGAGTTGTTAGCAAATAGAGACTTATTTAAATAATGTCCTATTGTTATTATTTGTTTTTTACTTTACAAAGTGCTCCTGTTAATATCTGTATATACATATATATATGTATATGTTTTAGTTTTCTTTAAAAAAACAAACAATGTGTAAACTCACATAACAGGAAGTACAGAGGTTGGACAAGCTTCAGGTTGGCTTGATTCAATGGTACTGTGATTGCATCAAAGACTCAGAGTAATTTTGTCCATGGATCTGCTGTACACAATGTTGTTTCCATCTTGAGACTGACTTTCTTCACAGGCTTAAGATAGCCATAATGTGCTTCTTTGTATGCATCCAGAGGAACAGAGGAAGAGTAACTTTACCTACACCATGGAACAAGAATTCTTCTCTCCAGTCTGGACCAACTTAAGTCCTATGCCTACCTCTGGACCAAAAACTGTTAGTAGAGAATGCTTTGGAATAAATGGCTTACATGACGATTTCTGGGCCACTACCTAGGGAAATAAACATGATTGACTTAATCAGGGCCCAGCCCAGAGTAGAACTAGTTTCTCTAACCATAGTACAGTTACACAATGAGAAAGAAATGGAAGTGAGGAGTGCACTACACTTAGTTCTGACCTTCTTATGGCTTAATGTTGTAAAATTGGGAAGGTCATATAAAACAGAGACCATAATATTGGTTGCTATTGGAGATTCTTATAAAATTATAAAAATTTTTTAAAATTTGGATTGCATACTTTATGGGTATGAGTATGCAAACTGAAACTGACAGACATACAAAAGGATTTTATAAACCTCATTTTCATTGGAGACTCCATCTATTTTTTTCTGGAAACCATTGACCATTCCTGTCAATTATTCTATTTATTTTTTGGTAATCTACCCTGAGACATATGTCTCATCTGTAGCTTTTTCCTAAGGAAAATATTTCTCTCCCAAGACCTTAGACTCATACTTTCAATCATCGTGAATTTCTCTAACCAAAATATGATTCTCTACTAATGCCATGTTTACTGTGGTTATCTTAGTCCATTTGGGCTGCTATAACATAAATATCACAGACTGAGTGGCTTATAAACAACAATTTTTGTTTCTCACAATTCTGGAGTCTAGGAAGTCCAAGATCAAGGCCCTAGCAGATTCAGTGTCTTGTGAGGACCCACTTCCTTGTTCATAAATGATCATCTTCTGGCTGTGTCCTCACATAGTAGAAGGGGAAAGTTTGTTCTCTGGGGTCTCTTTTATAAGGACATTAATCCCATTCATGAGGGCTCCTCTTTCATGACCTAATCACCTCCCAAAGACATACAATGAAATAAAATCAGACAATAAGAATATAGTTGAAATATGTTTATTAATATGTAAGGTTATAAGTATTACATTAAATTATTATAAAAAAGAGTGAACAGTATTACCTGATTCCTGTAAGAATGTGTGGTGTGTATGTGAGTGTGTGTGAGCTAAGAGAGGGAGAATAGAGAGAAAGAGAAAAAAATATGAAAGGATATACATCAAAATATTAATAGCAGTTATTTTTAGGTGATGGGATGTAGTAATTTTATTTTCTTCTTAAAAATAAACTTTTTAAAAACGGTCTGTTTTCAGTCCATCTGTGACTTCACGATTTATTTTTTATTTTGCAAAATGATGGCGTGAAACTTTGTGTTACACAGGTCAGTCCAATGCTAAGTTCTGAATCCCCCTAGCTTCAGTTCTGACTTTGACTTTCTACTGTTACCGATTTCTGCATATCATCATCATCATTATCATCATAATTTGCATTGCTTTATAGTTTACAAAGCTCTTCTTCTGTATTGTTTCATTTTCCCATTAGGAAAACAAAGGAAAAAATCTAATGACTTGACCAAATTTACACTGTAAAAAACTTCCAACAATATTTAGAGCTTAA
This sequence comes from Eschrichtius robustus, assembly GCF_028021215.1. Classification (NCBI taxonomy): domain Eukaryota; kingdom Metazoa; phylum Chordata; class Mammalia; order Artiodactyla; family Eschrichtiidae; genus Eschrichtius; species Eschrichtius robustus. The sequence continues at coordinate 97,663,700 of NC_090826.1, forward strand.
CTCTTTACACAACATTGGTGTTCAGAGTTTTAGTTTTTATAGGCAGTTAAATATGTCTTAATGCCTTCCTTTAGTCAATAGTTTTCTATTGGGGACATAAAATTTTAATTTTTTATTTATAAATTTTTAAAATTTTCTTTTGAACCAGATACATAGTAAACACTCAATAATGCTTGGCTTTGGATGTTGTAGTTTGATGCTCTTGATTGCTGGTACTGATTTTGAATATAATGTTGTTGACTGCTGTTTGAGATGATGACAGCCTTGATTTCAATTGTTATCTTGTTGCTCAATTTATTATACTTCACTTTAACATCTTATCCACAATGTCTTTTGTGTAGTTTTTTCACCTCTGTTCTTGAAAAATGTTCTTTCTCACCAGTCTTTTAATGATTAGCTTTTCAAGATTATCTCCCAATGTTAAAAAAATTCTATTGGAAAGGATGGAAACAAGAATAATTCACAACAAAAAAGATAAAATAGCAGTTGGATCTACTTTGTTGGATGCTCAGAATTAAAAGATGAAATTAAACAGCTCAAGTAGTAGTGTTGCTGTGTCAAATATAGGTCTCCTAGTAGCCATTCTCCCTTTTTTCCTAATAATTACAGAACTTTCTCTCCTGCCAAAAAAATTTCAGCAGGGCAGATGACTATCAAGTAAGAGTTACAGTTCCAACGATGTAAGTGCAGTAATGTGTTCAATTTCCTTGTCAAATTATTAAAAGGAAATTGTTTGCTTTCACTTTCTCCTTTTCCTGATATTACCTTCTCCTTCCCCCTCTTATTTCCTGTTTCTTTCTTTCAAGAATATGAATGTGAGGATTTGGGCTACATATCCACCTTGAAATAATGAGGGAAAAGTCAAGATCATCACGGAAACCTCAGTCCTAAGATTCTGGGCCATCGAACCTATGCCAGTATCTGCTTAGCTAACACTTCTTGTGACATGAGAAAAGTACCATCCAAAATGTGTTTAACCATTATATAGATACCTTTTCTGTTACTCATAGCTAAACACTATTCCTAACTGATTCATGAAAGAGCAAAGAGAAGGTAACTCTCACTGAGGAAAAAGAGACAAAATAAACTTCCTTCAGCAGAAACAGATTTTGCTACCTATTATTTACCTATTGCTATTATAAACATGATGTATAACAAATGACAATAAAGCCTCAGTGGCATTAAATACGAAACATTTATTGCTTATGAATCTGGAGCCTACTGGAGGTTGGCTAGGTGGCTCTGCTAATCTTGGTTGGGCTTGCTCACATATCCAAGGATGGGCTGTTTCTTGGCTGATCTAGGATGCCTCATATGGGTTGGCTTGGGTGCGTCTCTACCTGTTTATCATCCTCCAACACAATAGCCCTGGAATGTTCTCATGTTAGTTGCAGAGATACAAGAACAAGGGTAAACTCAAGTGCTCAAGCACTTTTGAAGTCTCTATTTGTTAACAACTCATGAGCCTAAGCAAATCAAGTGACCAGACCCAGATTCAAGGACTAAAATAGAATAGCCACAGACTTCCCTGGTGGTCTGGTGGTTAAGACTCCATGCTTCCACTGCAGGCAACGCAGGTTCAATCCCCTGGTCGGGAAACTAAGATCCCACATGCCATGTGGTGCAGCCAAAAAAAAAAAAACAAAGAATAGCCAGGACACAAATTATAGCACTATGTTAGGATAAAGCATTTGTTCACTTAGGAAAGAAGGTAGTAACTCAGGTTATCTCTACACTGGTTATTTTGGGGAAGTTAGGGATAGGTACCACTATCCCCCCTGAAGTTACTAACTTTGCCAGAAATTTTAAAACAGCTGAGATCAAACATCTACAAAGATAGATATGATCACCTTAGGACATGGCGATTAAGTTAAGACACTTTTGATTGCAATTATCAGAAATTCCACTTCCAATATCCTAACTAATAACACATTAAAGAAGTGGAAATATGGTAGAGTAGATAAGTTGAAAGATCTTCTACCTAAAAACATCTAGAAATGTCTAAATTCTAGTTTAAAACAACAACAACATCTCTCAGATGTGTGACTGAGCTCAAAGATAGGAAAAGGAAAAAAGCAGAGAAGGCAAAAACTAGGGGAGTGAGTGAGTGGTGAAGTCACAGTCACCTTTGGGGCATTTACCAATCTCAGAAGGCAAGACACTTGTTTTTTAATGGCTACATGAGGCCAGGGAATACAGCTTTGGGCTCAAAAGAGGTATAGTTTGAATTTAGGCCTCAGTTTAAAGCTGAGACCCTACATGTCCTATATGTTCAGTGAAAGAGTGGATTAGAAAATAGGCAATTCTGTCAAAAAGAGATAACAAAGACTATCTGGGTGGAAAGTAGAGTAATCTAAAATTCCTAACCACAGCCTTTCATCAATCATGTGGTAGGTAGAATAATGTCTCTTCCAAACCCCCAAGATAGCCATGTCTTAATCCCTGAAACCTGTGAATATGTTACCTTAAATGGCAAAAGGGACTCTGCAGATGTGGTTAAGTTAAGGATCTTGAGGTGGAAAAATCCTCAATTATCCTAGTGGATCCAATGTAATCACAACTTCCATACAAGGAGAAGAGAGGAAGGAGCATCAGAGAGGTATTTGACATCTGGTTTGTTTCACTTAACGTAATGCCCTCCAAGTCCATCCATGTTGCTGCAAATGGCAAAATTTCATTCTTTTTTATGGCTGAGTAATATTCCATTGTATGTGGAATCCACATCTTCTTCACTCATTCATCTGTTGATGGACACTTAGGTTGCTTCCATATCTTGGCAATTGTAAGTAATGCTGCTGTGAACATAGGGATGTATGTATCTTTTTGAATTAGTGTTTTTGGTTTCTTTTTGGATACATACCCAGCATTGGAATTGCTGGATCATATGGTAGTTCTACTTTTAGTTTTTTGAGAAACCTCCATACTGCTTTCCATAGTGACTCTACCAATTTATATTTCCCACCAATAGTGTGCAGTTTCCTTTTCCTCCACATCCTCACCAATATTTGTTATTTGTGGTCTTTTTGATGATAGCCATTCTGACAGATGTGAGGTAATATATTTTTGTGGTTTTAATTTGCATTTCTCTGATGATTAACGATGTTGAGCATCTTTTCATGTGCCTGTTGGCCATCTGTATGTCTTCTTTGGAAAAATGTCTATTCAGGTCTTCTGCCCATTTTTTAATCAGGATTTTTTTTTTCATTTGAGTTGTATGAGCTGCTTATATATTTTGGATATTAACCCCTTATCAGATATAATGTTTGCAAATATCTTGTCCCATTCAGTAGATTGCTTTTTGTTTTGATGATTGTTTCCTTTGTTGTACAGAAGTTTTTTAGTTTGATTAGGTCCCATTTGTTTATTTTTGCTTTTATTTCCTTCACTTTAGGAGACAGAGCCAAAGAAATATTGCTACAATTTATGTCAGAAAGTGTTCTGCCTATGTTTTCTTCCAGGAGTTTTACAGTTTCTGGTTTTACATTTAAGTTTTTAATCCATTTTGTGTTTATTTTTGTACATGGTGTTAGAGAATGTTCTGATTTCATTCTTTTACATGTAGCTGCCAGTTTTCCCAGCAGCACTTATTGAAGAGACTGTCTTTTCTCCACTGTATATTCTTGCCTCCTTTGTTGTAGATTAATTGACCATAAGTGTGTGGGTTTATTTCTTGGGTCTCCGGTCTGTTCCATTGATCTATGTGTCTGTTTTTGTGCCAATACCATACTGCTTTGATTACTGTAGGTTTGTAGTATATCAGAAAAGCATGGAATATCTTTCCATTTATTTGTATTTATTTCTTCCATTTCTTTTATCAATTTGTATCTTCTTCCATATCTTCAGTGTAGAGGTCTTTCACTTATTTGGTTAAATTTGTTCCTAGGTATTTTATTCCTTTGATGCAATTATAAATGGGATTGTTTTCTTATTTTCTCTTTCCAATAGTTGTTTTTAGTGTATAGACAAGCAACTTTTTTTTGTAAATTGATTTCCTATCCTTCAGTTTTACTGAATTTATTTATTAGTTCTAACAGGTTTTTGTTTTGTTTTGTTTTGTTTTGTGTAGTGTCTTTAACGTTTTCTACCTATAATATCATGCCATCTGCAAACAGGGACAGTTTTACTTCTTCCTTTCAAATTTGGATGTCTTTTTTTTTTTCCATTTTGCCTAATTGCTCAGTCTAGGACTTCCAGTACTATGTTTAATAAAAGAGGCAAGAATGGGTATCCTTGCCAGGTTCCTTATCTTAGAGGAAAAACTTTTAGGTTTTCACTATTGAGCCTGGTATTAGCTGTGGGCTTCTCATATATGGCCTTAATATGTTGAGTTACATTCCCTCTATACTCAGTTTTTTGGGAGTTTTTTTTTTTTTTTTAATCAGGAGTGGATGTTGAATTTTGACAAATGTTTTTTCTGCATCTATTGAGATAACCATATAATTTTTATCTTTCATTTTGTTAATGTGGTGTATCACATTAATTGATTTGTGGATGTTGAACCATCCTTGCATCTCTGGAACAAATCCCACTTGATCATGGTTTATGGTTCTTTTAAGCATTGTTTAGTTTAGTTTGCTAATATTTTAATAATTTTTTGCATCTAGGTTGATCAGAGATACTGGCCTGTAATTAAATTTTCTTTTACTGCCCTTGTCTGGCTTTGATATCAAGTAATACTGGCCTTGTAAAATGAGTTTGGAAGTGTTTCCTTGTCTTCAATTTTTTTGGAAGAGTTTGAAAATGATTAATATTAATTCTTCTTTAAATATTTGGTAGAATTCACCAGTGAAGTCATCTGGTCATGGACTTCTATTTTCTGAGAGATTTTGATTACTGACTCAATCTCCTTATTAGTAATTGGACTTTTAGATTTTCTATTTCTTTATGGTTTAATCTTGATATGTTGTACATCTCTAGGAATTTGTTAATTTCTTCTAGGCTGTTCAATTTGTTTGTATATGATTGTTCAGTGTAATCTCTATAATCTTCAAACTTGTGGGGATCAATTGTATTAATTTTCACTTATAATTTTATTTATTTGAGTTTTTCTCTTTTTTTTCTTGGTAAATCTATCAAAAGTTTGTCTACTTTTTAAATCTTTTTAAAAAAAATAGCACTTACTTTCCTTGATCTTTTCTATTATCTGTTTAGTCTCTATTTCATTTATTTCCACTCTGATCTTTGTTTCCCTTCTGCTACTACTAACTTTGGGTTTGGTTTGTTTTTTTCTAGTTCCTTGAGGTAGAATGGTAGTTTGTTTATTTAGATTTTTTTTCTTAACGTAGGCATTTATTGCTATAAAATTCCCTCTTAGAACTTCTATCATTGCATCCCAAAGTTTTGGTATGTTGTATTTTCATTTTCATATGTCTCAAGATAGTTTTAGCTTCTCTTTATTTCTTCTTTGACTCATTGGTTATTCAGGAGCATGTTGTTTAATCTCTGCATATTTGTGAATTTTACAGTTTTCTTCTTGTAATTGATTTCTAGTTGCATACTGTTCTGGTCAGAAAAGATGCTGGATATGACATCAATCTTAAATTTATTAAGATTTATTTTGTGGCCTAAAATATAATCTATCCTGGAAAATATTCCATGTGTGCTTGAGAAGAATGTATTTTCTGTTGCTGTTAGATGTGATGGTCTGTAAATGTCTTTTGGTCCATCTGATCTAAAGTGTAGTTTATTTATTTATTTATTTATTTATTTTAAATAAATGTATTTATTTTTATTTATTTAATTTTAGCTGTGTTGGGTCTTCGTTGCTGTACACGGGCTTTCTCTAGTTGCGGTGAGCAGGGGCTACTCTTTGTTGCGGTGTGCATGCTTCTCACTGTAGTGGCTTCTCTTGTTGTGGGGCATGGGCTCTAGGTGCACGGGCTTCAGTAGTTGTGGTGCATGGGCTTAGTTGCTCCACGGCATGTGGGATCTTCCTGCACCAGGGCTCGAACCCATGTCACCTGCATTGGCAGGTGGATTCTTATCCACTGTGCCACGAGGGAAGTCCCTAAAGTGTAGTTTAATCCCAATGTTTCCTTATTGATTTTTCTGTCTGGACGATCTCTCTATTGTTGATAGCTACCTTCACTTTTTTAAATTCTTTTTTCTCCTCTGATTGGATAATTCAACTGTCCTGTCTTCGAGTTTACTAATCCTTTCTCTGCTTGATCTAGTCTTCTATTGAACCCCTCTATTTAATTTTTCAATTCAGTTATCATATATTTCAGTTCTGTGATTTCTGTTTTGGTACTTTTAAATATTTTCTATCTCTTCATCAAAATTCTCACTTTGTTCATGTATTACTCTCCTGACTTAAGTGAGCAACTTTATAACTATTATTTTGAACTCTCTATCAGGTAAATTGCTTATCTCTGTTTCATTAAGATATATTTTTGTAGATTTATCTTGTTATTTTTGGGGGGATATATTTCTTTTTTTCTTCATTTTCCTCAACTCTCTGTGTTGGTTTCTATACATCAGATAAAAACGCCACCTCTCCCCATCTCGACAGAGTGGTCCTGTGTAGGAGATGAACCTTGTCTATCAGTCCAGCCAAATCTCCTGATTGCCTCTCAAATCTTTGATTGTCCAAGCTTATTCTTAGTACCTCCCCATACCTGTACCAAGACCCATTAGCATCCCAAAGGAAAGATTACATTCAGCACCTAGATGCAGGCTGATTGGAAATCACATCCTCTGCCAGCAACTGAGAAAGTATATAGTTAAGCTCCTTCCAAGGAAGAAGAAACTGGGAGATAGTTGATTTTGTCTGTTTTCTCTGTGCTGGGCCCAAGTGTATAGCTGCAGAGGTGTTCTCCTGCACCTGTTAAGAACTGCTTCTTTGTTTGCTATAGTACTATGGGACTTGTGAATTCAAACCCCATTGGCTATCAGAGCCAGGTAGTCCAGAGGCCCATCCCTCAGGCAGCAGCCACAAGATCTGAGGTACCAGATATGTGTACAAGCTCTTTCCAGGGAGATACTTGTGACTTTGGAGTGGGCTAGAGGGAGAAGAGTGTTCAGCATCTTCCACAGAAACTGGAGAGGACCATAGCCAGCTCCCAGATGCATGCTATATTAGAAACCTGACCCTCAGGTAGAAGCTCTTAAAGTATTCAGATAGAACTTTCTCAGGGAAAGACTAGAGGCAATTTTGCCTGCTTCCTCTCTGTTGAACCTTGGGGAGACAGCCATGATGAGTGCCTGCACCTGCTAACAACTGTTTCTTTGTTTGCTATAGTTTTGTGGGTCTTGCGAATGCAAACCTTGTTGGCTTTCAGAGCTAGGTGTTTTGGGACCCTGTCATTCAAATTGGAGTCTTAAAAGTTGGGGTCCTAAATATGGGGCCCAAACTTTTAATTCCTCAGGTAGAAGTTTGGAATTGGGCGTTTCCTCCCAATTGCATGACACTGTGCTGAACATGGGGCTTATGGCAAACATGTCTCACTCTGCTTTCCTACCTGTTTTGCTGTGGGTATTTTCTTATTCACCCAATATGTAGGAGTCACACAGCTTGCTTCTGGATTTCTTTCAGAGGTAATTGCTCTCTGTGTAGTAACAGAACATTTATTGTGTCCATGAGAGAAGTGGGGTTAGGAGCCCCCTATGTCATCATCACAGCTGACCCCTCTTTCCCTCAGTCTTCTTTTAAAGTAATTTTACTTATATCTCATTTTATTGACATTATCTGTTTGTACTCAACCTCCCTAATTGGACTCTAAATAACATGAAGGCAAGGAGTGCACCTTCATAATTTCCAGTCTGCATTACCAAATTAGCACAGAGTACATAGTCAATAAATGAACAAAGACATAAACCAAATGGAACCAGGAAGCCTAGTAATTATGTAGGTAAATAGGTCCCTTCCTTCTGAAACTTCAGGCATGATATCTGGAAAACAGTTTGAGCAAGACAAATTTGGAATGAGTGAATTAGAGCCATGGTTGCCAAGAAAGCCTTTTATGATTGGAAGGGAACCACCAAACAATTTATGTAGGCTCAAGGAGTCACTCTGAGAAATAGTTCTGTTTCTTCTTCCATTTTACAAGAAAAATAGTAGGAAATAAAGATGAAGAGGAACTTTGAAATAAAACCTTATAAAGCAAAAAGCGATGCCCCTCCCATCTTTTAACTATTGTTCACAAGTCACTGAAAAGTCCTAAGAAGGTAAATTAATATCTTCTCTTCTCACAGGTTATGAACAGGGATGTAAGACTGGACTAGAGCCACCTATCAACAGAGCCTGAAGCCCAGGTGCCGGAGCAGTCCACATTCCCCACAGTGATTCTGGCCTTAAGCAAAAATTCACCTTGCTATAAGGCTCAGGCAATAAATAAAATAACCTATGAGGAACTGGAGCTGGAGTTTATATATATTTTTAAAATCTTTATCTTCACTTAAATTTTATTCAATGCAAGTAAGTTATTTCTTTACTATTCACATGTCTATTTTAAAATATGGCTAAGGAGTAGGATTGTGTGGTCTACATTTCCTCTGTCTGTGGTCTGCATGTGAAGAATCTTGACTGGTTAGTCATTGTTGAGAGTTTTGCTAAACTACTCGATAATATTGCTGCCCCAGCATTCATTTTGCATGGCTAAGCAGCCTGCAGGGGACTTGAACTGACTGGCCCCCGTCCTGTGAGTGCATGCCCTAGATAACACCATTACAGTCATAAATAAATGTAAGGTCCTGATATGACCCTCCCAGCCACCTTTCGGTAATTACTCTCCCTTGCCTGCCAAGGCCTTCTCCTTGTGTACCCCTTAAATAAGATGCTCCACAAAGCTCACCAAAATCCCACTCTTTTTGGTTTGAATTGACCAATCTGGACTTAGCCAGGGAACACCAACATATTCCACCTGTAGACCCTAATAAATGCATGTGCCCAGGTCCTGCCATGCTCTCTCTTCCTGTACCCTGCCTTGACTTCCTCTCATGGCCCCATGAGGCATGCAGTGCACCTCCTCCAGGACCTGTGAGTAATAAACTTCTCTATTTCAATTCCTTTTCTTGAACTATGGCTCAGCAACCAGATACCCAGGGCTGTACTTAACAAATGCTCATTTAACAAAGTCGCAATAGTCACACAAGTACCATTTTTCCCCTGAGGGCAAAGTCCCTAAAGAAAATAACCAGCCCCTAAAGGGGCTGAAAATCCAATCACTTAGAATAACTGCAAACTTCATGGTAACACTATAGATTTTTGTTTTCATTATTTCTTGCAAATAGTTATTATCTACTATGTGCCAGTTATTTTCTACTGTGTGGAGACACACAGATTATCTGCACTGGATATAGTAGCAGACAAGACAGAAACATCCCTGCTCTTGTAGGATTATAGTCTTAAGGGGGAGATGGCCAACAACCAAGTAAACAAGTAAAATGAAATGAAATAGTGATACCTGACACAAAGAAATAAAAACAGGGCATAGTCTAGACAGAGTCAACAATTACAAAGTCTCTGAGATAGAAGGGGGCTTGAGGTTCTTAAGGGATGGGGACAAGGGAGTAAAAGAAAAAATGTAATAGGCAAACATACAGTGAACTTTCCATTATATCCACAAAGTCACCTTCCCAATCGTCTTGAATAACTGAACTTAACACATTAGGCTCAAACATGCTATTATTTTAACACCTTTTATTTTCTTTTTAGAAATTTTCACCTTTTTTAGACTTACAATATGTAGACATTATAATTTAAATTCTTCTTGAAGCCAAAGGAACAGAGTTATAATTGCTAGTTGCACTGTGGTATATGGCTTGAAAGTCCAAAGTATTTAGCTGGAATATGTACCAACTGCAGAACATAACTGAAGCTTGTATCCTTAAATAAATTTGCATCAGTGGCTTGGTTTCCAAAAAATAAATATCTTTTCTTTTTAAGAGTAGAAAATGGTTTCACAACCTCTTAGAAATTGGGAAGTAGCCTTTCTGGAAAATAACTAATTGGCTTAATTACTGAATCAGGCTTCTCCTAAATGACTTTGCTCTAAATAAAATAATCTTTGCTTTTTTTTTAGGTATAATTTGCCATTAAAAATTTTTTTAGCATCAGTAACTGCTTCCATTACCTAGTCAGCCTCAATTCAGGTTTTAGAGCCCTTCCTTTAACTTAACAGGGCAACAGTGTCATTTTGTGAAGGTTGGAGGAAGGGGCTTGATAAAACAGAAAGAACACTTTATATGAAGTCAGATATTTGCTCACATATTTATTCATTCATTGATTTATAAATATTTATTAAAAATCTTACTATGTGCCAGGCTCTGAGGTAGATAGAGTAGTGGCTGAAATAGACATGCTCTGTCTTCATGGAGCTTTTAGTCCATTTCCAGTTCCCTCACATTCTTCTGGCTGGGTAATTCTGAACAAGTCATATCACCTCTAAAAGCCTGGATTTCCTCATGAGTAAAATAAGCAATATGTAAGAAGCGTTGTGAGGATTATAGATAATAGCATAGGCTTTGTCTGGCATATGGTGGTTACTTAGTAGATTTCAATAAGGACGTCCTACCCAGAGGCCTCATGTATTCAGATAGTTCATTAGAGGAAAATATTTCAGTTCTAAAGAACAAATGAGGTAGTTTCAATTCATTGATTATTTTATTACTGTTTCATTTGTTACACTTATTGGATAGCTGTATTAATATGTTAGTTTGAGCTAATAGCTCTCCAGTTTGTTAATGTCTATCAGTAAATGATAACTTTAATTCCATAAGGTTTCTGCTCACAAATCTACACTTCCCAGAACAGGACTTGCCTTGGTTACTATTTTTAATCAATAACAAGAATCCAAGATGACACAAGTTCTTTAGAATCCTAATTAATGGTTTTGGTGATAAATGTTTACTATCACAGATACTTGTTTCAGTTTCCACCAAACCTACACAATAAAGATGTGCACAGTAATTTTTCTTCCTGAGGATAGAAAAAGATTGAATATTTCCTTCAAAATGTTACTTTAATCCATTCTACCAAAACATAACATAATGATACATTTTCAATAGTTAAATTAAAGCTCTTTACAAAGGTCATATAAATACAGAGTCATTATTAAAGTAGATGTTTAACACAAAGCAAGGGGAAATAGAGATTTCCTCTAAGGTAACTTGGTTTCATATTATTTTCAAAATAACAACAACTCCCCACAAATGTCACTTGGGAAATGCCCATGAACACCAATATCAGAGGAGGTTATGGCTTTGCCCACAGAGGGACTTAAGTTTACACAGAGGAAGGAGGTTGAAAGATGGGGCCAAAACTCAACTGGCCTCCTAAGGTTCATGTGGAAAGACAGCTCCAACTTTGTTTTTGTCAGCTGCACAGGGAGGTGTATTTTTGAATAAAAGCAGGATTCCAGCTGTCTAGCTCAGTTCTATGAATCAAGGGGAGATTTACATGCATTGTCTCTGTGGCCTGACTCCCTAAATTTGATGTGGACCCCTCTGAGGCACTGACAGGTAGAGCTTATCTATTCTGCTGGTATATGCTTCAGTTTTCCCTGTTTTAAATCTGTCCTTTACTAGATGAGGTCAGAGATACAATTCCCTGGCATACTAAATCAGTTATCAGTTTAGTGAGAAAATCAAATTATTTGTCTGTCTGGTAGACCAACTGTTCATCTGAATTAACCAACAGGTGGCAAGAGACAACAGCCCTTATCAATAAGCCAAATGTTGGCTGACTTGATTGGTTAATTCATTGACCACTGAATTCAGCTAAGAGAATGGCTCCGTTTCAGATAGCACCTGAGTCATTTCATGTCTTTCCTTGCTTTTTTGTTAGTGGAAGCTATGAAACCTCTGATTATTTGCTGAGTATTTGTGTTTTTACTTTGCTTTGTGATAAGTCTCTTCTCTTTCCCACAAGCTTGCTTTATGTGTGTGTCCTGAGGGAATGGAATGCGTCCCAATTAGGAAAAATATTCAAGTTGGAAGGGATGTTAAAAATCATCAAATCCAAATAACTCTCCAGTGCTCTAGTCTCCTTTGTCTTTATAATTTGTCCTCTCAATATCTCCAATGAAGGGAAGCAGATGCCTTCCTTTTAGCAGAAGAGCTCATCTATCTATAGATAGCACTAACTGGGCTGGCATACTTGGGAGGAAGGAGGGAGTGGAAGAGAAAGAGATGAAGAAGAGAGGAGGGGTGGAATGCGCTACAATTTATTGAGCCCTTACTCTGGACACAGCTCTGTGCAGACATGAATCACAGACATATCATATGATTTGGGGTTGTGGCTCTAGAGTCCAGCAGTATGCATGAACAGAGTTAACACAGGAGCGTGTTAGCAGAGTCTACATCTCTACCTTTTTCAATAATATCCTTTTTTGATTTCCTCGCTTCTGCTGAGGTGATAGAGGGAGAGATAGTAGCTGTATATTAGGGTCAGAGGTGGGGGATTAGAATCATCAACCTCTCTGCTGCCCTTAAAAGCTTCATCTGCTCAGACCTAGAGGCAGCAGAGTTGCTCTTCCCTTAAAGGTTATAAAATGGTTTTGCTCACATATATTCATGGTTGAGCAGGAATTTGAATCTAGGCCAGTTTAATTTTAGAGCCTGTGCTCTTAACCAGGCTTCACTGTCTTTCTAGTCAGTTCTCTCATACCATTCACCTGCTTTCTATTCTCTATCATGCCTTCCTGCACTGCCTCAAGATAGTGCAGCAGACCTATAATTGCCTGGTAGAGGGAAAGTAATAATTTCCTATGCACATATCCAAAAAGTGTTAGATTTTTTTTAAGGTAATAAAGAAAGGACATAAAAGTAGCAGTGTGAAAGCAAGTACAGGAGACAGGTAGAGAAGGTTGTCAGAGTTTGTGACCCTTTATGGAATTGTTCCCTCACCAACTGACAAAGCAAGTCTCACGTTCCCTGAAGTGAAAACTTGGATGAGAGGTTTCCTTGTGGAACCGTTCCCCTTCCCACCTCTGTGAGATAATGCAAACTAGCCATGTACCCAAGCCCCATGAGAGGCAGTGTTCATGGTTAGGAGTGAGGGGTCCAGAGCAAGTCTGAATCTCACCTCTTCCACTTTCTAGCTGATGACCATGGTTAAGTTATTTAGCTTCTCTGTGACTCAACCTGGAAAGTAAAGATAGTAAGAGTACTCACCACGTAGGGTTGTTGTGATGATTAAGTGGGTTACATATTTTCAGTACTTAGGGCAGTGCCTGGGATCAAGTTCTATCATCATCATTAGCAGCAACAAGCAGCAACATCCAGGAGTTTGGTTGTATTCTGTCAGACCGAAGCCCTCTCCCTGAGATCTCAGGTTGTTATTTGTGCTTTGTAGGGGATTGAGAGAAGTTCTCTCTTTGTGCCTTCTCCATGCTCCACTGAATGGGCTCAGTCTGAATCTCCAGTTGCTGGACACATCTTCTGGGCACCAGGAATTTTGGTCAGCACAGATTCCAGGTTAGTTCTGTGAGCCCCTTTGAAAAGCTGGAACCAGATCTCCACAAAATGGTATCTAGGACACTGGGTCAATTTTAAAATGGGATTAATGTATTGAAGGCTTTTGTATGATAAGAGATAGCAGGACGAGCTTAACTACTCACACAATTACATGCACACACACTGCAGGATGTGGCAAAAGAAATGGCTACATTTCTCTGCTGCTTCCTTCTCACAGCAATCACGATGGTCCTATTGTCTAGACTAACCTTCTGTGGACCCAATGAAATTGATCACTTCTTTTGTGACTTCACCTCTCTGGTCCATCTCTCCTGCATGGACACTTCACTGACCGAGACCATTGCTTATGCCACCTCTTCTGCAGTGACTCTGATCCCATTTCTTCTCATCACAACCTCCTACTCCTGCATTCTTGCTGCTGTCCTAAGAACTCCATCTGGCACAGGCTGGCAAAAGGCCTTCTCCACCTGCTCCTCTCTCCTTACCATGGTCATGGTGTTCTATGGGACACTGATTGCCACATACTTTGTGCCCTCAGCCAACTCTTCCCAACTCTTGCACAAAGGATTTTCTCTACTTTATACCATCCTAACACCCATGTTCCACCCCATCATCTATATAGCCTGAGAAACAGAGACATCCATGAAACCCTGAAGAAGTGCTTGAGTAAGAAGCCAGGTTTCCTTAGAAGATGCAAAAAGGAAAAGAACTATATTTGTTCAATGGTTCATAAACTGGATTGAGTAATTTAGAGTCTACATAAAAGGCAACTACCTAAACTATTAGTTACCAAAGACTGATGACCAGATGCCTGTGAGTATGGCTGTGAACACTGCTGAATTCTGACAGCGTCAGGTGAACTGGTGTCCCAGGAATGGTCTAAGCAGGTCAGATTCTGCTCCATTCTGCTCCAGGATCCTTGTGTAGAAGCTCATCTCCAAAATGAGCTGATAATGCTGGTCACTCATTTGTTCAAATACTCATTGAGGGTCTACTATGTCCAAGGCATTGTACAAAATATAAGTGCAAGATAAACAAAAACAGAGGAAGTCCCTGCGCTCATTAAATTCACAGTCATGGGGGAAGACAAATGTTAATCAAATAACTAGTATAAAACTACATATATAAATATAAAATTACACTTGTGATTCAAAATTAAAAATAATAAGATGACTACTACACACCTATTAGAATGGCCAAAGTCCAGAATACTGACAACACCAAATGCTGGTGAGGATACGGAGCAACAGAAACTCATTCATTGCTAGTGGGAATGCAAAACAGTACAAATGCTTTGGAAGACAGGGCATTTCTTACAAAATTGAACATACTTTTACCATATGTTTGAGCAATCACACCCCTTGGTATTTACCCAAATGAGTTGAGAACGTATGTTCACACAAAAAACTGCACCTATTTATAGCAATTTTAATTATAATTGCCAAAACTTGGAAGCAACCAAGATGTCCTTCAGCTGATGAATGGAAAAATAAACTGTGATACATAGACAATGGAATGTTATTCAGCACTAAAAAGAAATGAGCTATCAAGCCATGAAAATACATGGAAGAAACTTAAATGCATATTACTAAGTGAAAGAAGTCAATCTGAAAATGCTATATAGTGTTTTATCCCAATTATATGATGTTCTGGAAAAGGCAAAACTTTGGAGACAGTAAAAAGATCAGTGGTTGCCAGTCTTGCACTCAAGGCTTAGAAGTGGGAAACAAAGATTTGGGGAAATGAGGGTTAGGCAGAGGACCCATGATGAATCTATGATGCTCAATCTCCCCTGCTATTATGGTGTCAGGCTCAGTTGGAAGCTGGAGCATTGTATTTATTGAGTTCCACCTCTTCCTACCAGGCCCTCTGCCAGGCTCTTGCCTGAACTTGCTCCCCCTCCTACTGGCACATGTTCTCGGTAAGTTAGAACATAGGGTGTGGTGGGCAAGTGTTTTTTGCTCTATGCAACTCTAAAGAGCTGAGTTGACTTCTGAGTAGAAAAGCTGAGGTCAGCATTGCACACTCAGATGCTGCCTGCCTTCTTTTCTGGCTCCTACAAGTTATGCTTCCCTAGTGTTGAGGTTAGGATTGTCTCTTGCCTAAACTTTCTTCTGAAGCCTTCTTCTTTTTTTGAGTTAAGCAAAGAGATTATGTTCACCATGCGTAGGGGTTACTCAAAACCCTGGATGGGAAACAGCACATACAAGACTATGATGGGTATCTGAAAACATTCTCAGACCTTGCTTTATGAAGAGAGAATTGCCCTCTTCTTGCTCCTCTTGTAAACTAGGAAAATATTGTGTGATCATCTTAGGGTACTCCCGGTAAAAGTAAAACTTGTCAGGTTTCATTTATCCACAGGTGGCTCATTGGGAGCAAGGGTTAATGTCAGACTAGCTCTGCAGGAAATTGGATAGGAGAGCAGGCTTTTGTGTCATGGGAAAGTTTTTAATTTTAGCTCTGCCACTTTCTTGTAATGTGCTTTGGGCAAGTTACCTAAACTCACCAATTTTAGCCTTTCTCATCTGTAAAGGAGGACAAGCCATGCCCATCTCACACTGTCCCTAAGTGAGAACATGCACTGTCTGTCTGGCCCATAGCAAGTCCTCAGTAAATGGTAGCTCTTGTAACGCTTCTTCTAGGTTCCACCTTCTGTACCAAATCCCAGTCAAAACTATTATGTAGTCAAAATTCATTTTTGATATTACAAAGTAATAAATATTCAGAATGTTTAAGGCCCAGAGAGAATGTATGGATTACACAATATCTTCTTCACAAGAAGTGATCCCCTAGGGGATTAAGTGGACTTTCCCCAGGTAACACAGACTAGAATCCAGAAATTCTATATCTGAGTCCTGTCCTCTACCCTATACCATACCACCTACAAACTCAGTAGGTATTCTCCTTGCCTAGGGACACATAAGGAACATTCCTGTATATGCCAGCATCACTGTTTGGTTATACTTGGCTAGGAGAGAGTGTAGTGTGTCACAGCACATGCCAGAGCCATGGAACTTCCCCTCCAACCTCAAGCCTTACATTCCATCTCCTACAAGCCTGCAGCTCTACTCAGGTAACAAAGCCTCAGAATGTTTATGGCCAGCACAATTGCCAGCAACTGGGAGAAACTTCTCCACTACTCTTTCTGCAGGAAGCCACAGCTCTCAACCTCTCAAATGGGGAAGCGGACATGATGGGGATAGAACTAGCTTCCTATTTCCATTGAGACATGGCAATGAAACATGAAGCCTGGGGAGTCTCTTCCAAGTTAGTGAGGGCTGCAGGAATGGAAAAGCCACAGCCCTGCTCCCACAACTGAAAATAAGCCCCAACACTGGCAAAGAACCAGGGGTCTCATCTCACCCAAACCAGTGGTTTTCTGACCTTACATTTGGGCAAAGGTGCCTGAGAAGCCACCAAAGGCGAGGAAGAGGTTAAGCAGTCTCTGAGCCCCACCCTTGCACTCACTGAGCAATTCTGTTTTGATGTATCTTATTTATTCCATTTAAAACTTCATTTGAATAAAGACTTTTGCTGCTATGTGTACACACACACACAAACACACACCAATTTTTTTTACTAGACCTTTCCTTTCATTATAGCTTCCCTTATTTTCCCTGCTGGAAAAACATACAAAAACATGAAGGTCATGTTTGGATTAGTTTACGTCCCATAAAGTCAAGGACAGTTGGTGCGCCCTGACTGAGAGGACAAGACAGAGACAGTATTTAGAGAAGACCACAGCTTCTAGGATGATGATTTCTGCAGGAAATTTTGTATGTCAATTACCTGCACTGTATTTTTTAAGCCTCTGAATCTCTGTAACTGACTTCTACCAGGTTGAAGCAACACTTGCCAGTGACTTTCCCAGGTTTATCAGAGATGCCTGTCCTTGCGGGACACTGGACACCTCCAGGTAGCATGACTACACCCTGACATATTTGTGCCTTTAGGCTCAGGAGTAGGTTGGTCTGCAAAAGAAGCCTCTTGTCACTCACAGACTTAGATTCCTTCTGAGGAGAAGTGAAGGGAAGGTTACACGATGACCTGTAAGTTTCTGATTCTTGTCCCAGGGCTGTGCAGGCCTTTACTGGTAGATGAGAGGGATATAGATGTACAACCAACTAGATGGAGTCAGGAGAGAAAGTCATAGCCACTCCTGCCATCGTAGGGAGTAGCTGTGTTTTCACAGAGACCTGTCACCCTGCTCTCCCTGATCTCAGGCAGGAGGGCAAGAAAGCCCACATACAATCTTGGTGGTTTCTCACTGGTCCACACCTGCTCGAGCTCAAAGAATATGGGACCTTAGTAAGAGAGAGTCACAACTTTCAGGCAGAAATCAAGAGTCTTCAGCACAAGAGGTCCACTCCTTGTGCATGCTCCTGGGGTCTGACCACCCCGCTAACCACTGAGAGAGTGGAGGGTTGTGGTATCTGCTTAGTTCTTTCTTAGCTGAGAGACCTGAGGCAAGTCTCTTCAGCACTTTAGGTTTTAGGCTCTGAATCTGAAAAATCGGGAAGGTTGGCTAAATGTTTTCTAAGGAATATGCTGAAGATAACAAGTAACATTCATATCATACTTTAAATTTTATAAAGCTCTTTCACATAGTTTCTCATTTGGCTATAAAGTAGAAATGATCCCCACAGCACAAATGAAGAAACTAAGATTCAAAGATGTTAAATGACTTCCTTAAAGTATCTCTCTGGGGCTTCCCTGGTGGTGCAGTGGTTGAGAATCTGCCTGCCAATGCAGGGAACACAGGTTCGAGCCCTGGTCTGGGAAGATCCCATATGCCGCGGAGCAACTGGGCCCGTGAGCCACAATTACGGAGCCTGCGCGTCTGGAGCCTGTGCTCCGCAACAAGAGAGGCTGCGATAATGAGAGGCCTGCGCACCGCGATGAAGAGTGGCCCCCACTTGCCGCAACTAGAGAAAGCCCTCGCACAGAAACGAAGACCCAACACAGCCATAAATAAATAAATAAAACCCAAAAAAGTTAAAAAAAAAAAAAAGTATCTCTCTGAATGCCTTTTGGTTTCCAACCTTCTGTTATTTCCTTTACAGTGTACTCCTAGCTCTGAGTTCCATAATTCGGTTATTCTTTTCCGGGTATGTGCTATAAACCGAAAGTGTTCCCCAAATTCATATGTTGAAACATAATCCTCAATGTGATGGTATTAGTAGGTGGGGCCTTTGGGAAATAATTAGGTCATAAGGGTGGAGCACTCATGAATGGAATCAGTGTCCTTATAAAAGAGACCCCAGAGCTCTCCATCTCTCCTCTGTGCCTTGTGAGGACACAGCAAGAAAACGACCTTCTATCAACTAGGAAGCAGGCTCTCACCAGACACCAAACCTGCTGGCACCTTGATCTCAGACTTCCCAGTCTCCAGAACTATGAGAAATTAATTTCTGTTGTTTATAAGCTACCCAATCTATGGTATTTTTGTCATAGCAGACTGAACATACTAAGACAGTACTTTTTAAATTTATTTTTTATTGAGATAACATTGATTTATAACGCTATAAGTTTCAGTGTACAACACTGTATTTCTACTTCTACAGCCCGTATCACTCCTAGGGCCTAAATCAGGTAGGCATACTATATCATAGACATTACATTAAAAAGTGCCAGGCACTTCCCTGGTGGCACAGTGGTTAAGAATCCGCCTGCCAATGCAGGGGACACGGGTTTGAGCCCTGGTCTGGGAAGATCCCATAAGCCGTGGAGCAACTAAGCCCGTGGGTAACAACTGCTGAGCCTGCACTCTAGAGCCCACGAGCCACAGCTACTAAGCCCGTGTGCCACAACTACTGAAGCCCACGTGCCTAAAGCCCATGCTCTGCAACGAGAAGCCACCACAATGAGAAACCTGTGCACCACAACGAAGAGTAGCACCCCCTCGCCACAATTAGAGAAAGCCTGCGTGCAACAACGAAGACTCAACACAGCCAAAAAAAAAGAAGTGCCAAACTTTTTGGCAGTATGTCATCTGGGACAATGATGCCAGTAGGGGGCTGCTTTGGATGCAAGTTTCCCAATCCCAGTGTCACATTGGATTATGCCTTAAAAGCAAGGCAGTATCATTGTTGGTTATTATAGCTGGAATTTAAAAAAAAAATGCTCTCTACCCTCAGCTTGGGATTCTATCTGTATTCTTCTCATATTTCAATATTTTCCAATAATAAAAACAGACTCATTCATCTTAAAAAAAAAAAAAAAAAAAAAGGCCTAAATGGGAACCCAGTGATTTCTCCATGTCTATGTGAGGTTTTGTCCATTCAGGAGGCATTTTGGCAGGTACTACTGCATGATAATGCAGCATCAATATTTTGTGTTCCCACTCCTTATCTGGCCAACTTTAAGTCTCCTAAACACCCAGGTTCTGTTATCACCTATGATGCTTGATCAATAACATGAACTGAGAAAACCAAACCATGAGTCTGACCTTCTGCTATATCCTTTTTCTAATTTAGTTTTTTTCATAGTTTTTGAGCATTCTTCTGGATTATTCAACAACATGGGCTGCCCTGACATTGTCTTATTCTCCATTTTTTTTTTCTTGTTCCTCCAAATGGATTGTAAACATCTAATGGTCAGAAACAACATTAAGTTCTCAATGAAACCTTGTAGGATTGGGTCTGAGTGGGTGTACAGTTCTCTACCCTTCCCTGACTCCCAGGCCACAGCTGCCTCTGGTTGTCGAGCACCTGGATCAGCACTTGGGATGATGGAGAGGAGTACATTAAAGAAAACATTTTCTCCATCAAAATGATCATCCATTTCTGCTATGAGGAACTCTTGTCTTGAGATATTCTTCCTGATATTCCTAAAATCCTCTCTCTAATAACCACTTCTCTCTCCATAGATGTTCACTCTACTTATCTCTCTCTCCTTCTCTTACTTTCTCCTCCCTTCCAAAATCTCCAGTTCTCCTAACTTTCAGGCCTGAAGTTATTCAAACATTTATAGAGCACCTCTTATGTGCCAGACACAATTGTTCAACATACACAGAGCAACACAGAGGTTTACAGAGCTTTGAGTCTAGAGGTGAGAGAATATTCCAAAGACAAGAGGGGAGGGAGGGAGGGCGAGTGAGAGAGAGAAGGAAAGAGAACTAGAGTGATTTGTTCAAGCAATTCAAAGGAATTCAATAACCAGTATGGCAGTACAGTGGGGGTGGGAGTGGGGAAGGACTGGACAGCTGAGTGTTAGGAGTTAATAGGACCTGCTTAAAACCTATGGGAAGCCATTGAAGAGTTTTAAACTGGGGAGTGACATGATTAAATATGCATTTTTAGAAGGTGCTCTTCGGGACTGAGGCAGAAAACATCCAAGCTGATCTTGAAGGAGGCTGGTATCCAGTGACCCAGGTGAGAGACAAGGATTAGTGTAATGGCCCTGGAGTGATAAGAAGTAACTTGATTTGAAAAACATTTAGGCAAAGGTATAATTTAAAAGACTTGGTGGTTGATAGCATTGACATAACTCTTTAGGCCCAGGAGGGAGCTGCTCCTGCCCCAGGTGCCATGTCAGCAAACTGAAATTTTTTATAACTTTTGTGTCCTTGTAAATGCTTTGCTTGACTGGTCAACACATCAACTCTAGGCACTATACTTACATCCTTGTTCCTTCTCACCCCAAACAAGTTTGACTATGTGGCCCCAGTCAACCAGATATTTTTCTCTTTATCTCTTCTTTGCTCTTTATTTTCTATTCTATAAAAGCTTCCTGCTTTCTGCCCCACTTTCTGAATAGAGACTCTGAATAGAGACTGTCTACTTCAAGAAGTGTTAAATAAAATTTGCTCCTGTCACCAAAATTGTCTTCTTTAATCATTTTTTAGCAATAATATGTGGTAGTGTGGGAGAGAGTGTAGCCTAAAAGGATGCTTTGAATCTGACTTGGGCAACTGAGAGTTTAGTCAAGCTTTCCCTGAGATGGTAATGGGGGTGAGGGGGTGGAAATCAGGCTGAGTGGGAGGAAGCTGAGTTTACTAAGCTGAATTTTGGATACTGTACTTGAGGTGCCTGTGTGGCACTCAAGTGAGAGACCAGGTTGCACATAGAGATGTGCATCTTTGACACAGAGAGATAGTAATCAAACTCATCAAGAAGTCTTCCTTCAATTACTCCACTTCAGGGGACTGTCAGTGTGACAGCAGCCTCGGATGAGGGGCAGTGATTTCTCAGAGTGATGCCAGCTGAAGAGAGGAGAGTTTATAACAGCATTTCCTGAAGTATAGTTACACTGAAAAATTGTTCCCTGAGAAATACCTCACACACACACACACACACTGTTCTATGATCAAACAAGTTTGGGAAAAGCTACATATTTAGGGAATGTTAAGAGAATATTAAGGACTGACACAACACAGTCTGCAGTAAAGAACCTTTTCTTCTTTGTTTAACTCAGCTTTCCCCATGAGCCAACCCTGGCCAGAAGTTATTCCAGAGTCTTTATGTCTCAGGGCAAAGGAAGATAGCAGAATTATTATTGGATGTTACTATTAATAAACTGAAGCTGAGAGGTTGAGAGTTTCTCAGTATCTCACAGCTAACAGAAATAAAGCTGGGACTGAAACCCAGATCTTGGGACTCTAAACCTTGAGCTCCCTCTACTAACCAAATCATTTCTACTAGTGCCCGCTGGATTGTGCCTTGGAGTTTGCCCCTGACAATACCCTTACATAAGGACAGTCCAGATTTTGAGACATGGAAATCTGAAAATAGTGACCCAATCAAACTGGAGACTACAGATCTTCTGGAAGGTAGTTGGAGGGAAGGTGGAGAGAAGGTGGAGTGGCTTAAGAGACATTCCTAAGTCTCAGTCCTAGAAAACTTCTTAAAATATTGATTCTTGGGTTCCACTCCAGTCTGTCTACCTGAATGGGACTGAAGAAGTATGGTGGGGTCAGGCATACTTATTCTTGAACAGATCCACAGGTAATTCTGAGATGTCACCTTGACTGAGAAGCACTGCCCTTTTTTAGACAAAAATCAATGCCAAAATCTCCCCAGAACCCACCAGTTCTCATAGATTCCTGCCTGAACCAACTTGGACTTCGAGTTTTTCCTGAGTTGCAGAGAAGCTGGTTTAGACATTTGGGTGGGTTGTAGAGTAAGCTTCTAAAACCCACAGGGGAAGGATTGTATCTTTGAGGCTAAAGAGGGCGGGCCCAGCCCCACTTCCTCCGTCTCCTCATCTGGGCTTCCTGTCGTCACAGTGTGATCACATTTATTCCCCCTTCACTTCTCCTTTTACACAAATAGCCCCGACATCCGTGTTACCAGCCTTGTCTCGGCGCCTCGTTGATAATCACCAATTCTGCCTAAAGGACTGAGGAAAAGAGTCTGCAAAAGGTAAGATTGGTGATATTTTAATCTGGTTTGAGAGCAGAGACCTGAACCATATTATGTGGGCTAGGGTATCTTCTTAGGAGTCTCTATATACCTCTCTAGTAACTTTACAATTTCCTGAAACTTTTGCAAATATTTACTGCAGGTAGTAAAATTATGAACAAGATTCTAGTGACCCTCAAAAGGCAATCAGGCCGGAAGGAGTTTCAATTAACCGGATTCCCATTATCTGATATCTCTTTGGGTCAGGGCATTTATGTGCTTAAATTGCTTCCGAACTTGAATTTCTCTGTCTGGTCATTTCTGTTGACCAGAGCCATCTGTACAAGATGAAGCTGGGGAGATTTCCTACATGCGCTGGTCTTCAGAAGATTTGTCTTGTGATTTTAAAGTGAGCAGAGAACCAACTATTTTAAATGGCAGCTGGGAGATGCAGATCTTCTTCATTTGAGAAATTTTCAAAAGTAAAGTTAGTGACTCCCACTGTGATTCCTAGAGACACTAAACAGAAGGACTGCTATAAATCATAATACCCAGCTCAGAGTCAAGGACACAGGATATGCTCAGAACCTGTATTTTGAGAAGTAAAAGCTAGACACCACTAAGAGTTGCTTAGATTGGTTGTTTTTAAAGGGCAGGAAGACCACTGTGATCCTCAGGTTTCCCCCAAATAAAATTATCCTTAGTATTCAAAACAAGAATATTGATAAATATAATATGACATGCACCAACTTTGCATGACTTGCAAAACAAACTTGATATTGCAATGATTTCTAATTCAGGCCCCATAACTAATAACTGAGGTCTTATGGACTCAGAAAGTGATAGCTAAGCTTTGGTCCTGGCTTTCTGTAACCACTATAGTCACTGGGGGTAAGGTTACCACAGGGAACTCTAGATGAAAACTTTCTCCTTCCAATATTTGCAAGGATCTTACTGGGAATGGAGAGGAAAGTCCCCTAGAACCATACTCACCCACCTAACAATGAGGCATGGGAATGGGGAAAAGGGCTCTAGATTCCCAAAGCACCTCAGGGGTTATTGCGCTTTGAATTTAAAAAATGAAGACTAGACTTTTTAATGAATTAATTTAATAATCAGATGTTAAGTACCTCCTAGGGCCAGGCACTGTGCCTGGGAGGAAGGGGGCAAAGTAGAAGGAAGATATTTGTCCAGCAAACAATCTTGCCTTTAAGGAACTCCCTTGGGAGATAAGAAATATCAGATATGTATGCAAGGGCTTTGGAAGAGAACTGAGCAAAAGCAGAATCTTAGCTGCTGGCTAAACAAAGAAGTTTTGCTTTCTCAATCTCTACCAGAATCTGCACTATTTTGAAATTGTGGTTGAATTAGAGCAGAGGCTGAACTGAAACATGATTTCCTGTGATGTTTCCTGTGTGGGCCAATTAGAGTATTTAACCTTTAAATGAAAGGATTGGACATCTTTATACCAGCAAGGAATGATTCAAAGCCCAGCCTTTTACATCTACTACTATCTAAGTGACCTTGCATTTGGTAATTGACAAGAGACACACACTGGAAACCTCAAACTCTGTTGGTCTGTAGTTTCTTATGTCTTCAGGTTGACTTCTGACCGTGCAGAGGGCTTCAGACTAGGATCTGAGGTCTGTTTAACCTTCCTCACTCCTACTTTGTAACATGCCAGCAGCTAGGCATATGCTAAGCACTGGAGACCCAAGGATAACTGACGTGGTTAACAATTTCAAAGCATTTGTAGAGTAACATGAAGGACAGACACAGCAATACACAAATATGACACAATGTGATCTTTTCTATAATGGAGCAAGCGTGTGCACAAAATGTAGGAGTTCAGGAGTGTGCCAAAGACTCCCTGGGAGAGGTGACTGCTTGGGTACATTTTCAAGGAAGGATGAGTTTGCTATGGAGACTGGGGGTAATGGCATTTCAGACAAGACACAGTGTATGCAAACTCAAAGAAATGTGAACACCCAGGCATGCTAGAAATGAGAGTAAGCAAATGAGGTTGGACTATAACAAACCATGGTTGCAGGACCACAGGAAGTAGGAAATTTCTCCTACTTGGTTCTAGAACCCCAACACCTGAAAGTGGAAGGCAAGATCTCTAACCAGGAGGGTCCCAAGCCCAGCCCTGGACGGAGCTATGCCTGAAACCTCCACTTGACAGGCTTGATGGAATGTGGCTTGAAATGAGGGTGAGAGTCAGATTTCTTCTTCTTCAACCTAGGTTTTCCCCCTAGAATTAAGTGAAAGGTGGAGCTTTTTGCAAGGTTGCAGCCATTCTCTTTCTCTCAGCTTCTGTTTCCGGAAATGCTGTGTTGATTTAGTTAGGATGGTTTGGTTTATGTTCCTGAATTAGTCAGTCTACAGTACTTCCTGTACCGAGTGAGCGTCCAATTTGTGCAGATCACCATGGGCCTAGAGACTGGACACCTGCCTTCAGGAACCTCCAGGACCCAGCTGCCACTGCAGGTGCAGAGCACTGAAGCAGAGTAATGCAGAGACATTAGACAGCTCTGCAGAGTGGGCCTCCAGGGTGGCTGCTAGGACAGAGGAGGAGAGGATTGCAACTGGAGGTTGGGTGGTCAGTTTGGGAAGGCCATCTGGAAGTAGGCCTTCAGAAAGAGGAAGATAACGTTTTTCCAAAGCCAGTGGGTGAGCCCTCAGGCTGTCCATCTCTGTGTTGGGATATAGAGGCAATTCCTCTATTCATTTCCCATTTCACAGTAGAGTTCCTCCCCAAGCAGTAGCAACAATACATCCTAGCTATGGCCAAAAGTTGTTCAGCCACAATGATACATTTCCATAACCATTTAAAATAAATGCACTATATTCCAAGTGTTAGAATGTTGATACTTAAAGGGAACTTAGAGATTATTTAAGCTTAAATAAAATGTCCAACTCATAGTGGGAGCCCTGTTTTGCTATTATAATGTTCCAATTTGTGTATTTTTCAGGTCAGGTGACTTGTCCAAAGTCATAAAATTACTTAACTAGTTATCTAGAATGTTTCCTGAGTCTCTGTGAAATGTTCTTTTCTCCACACTACACTATACACCTTTTTCTTATAGACTTCTTTTTAAATAGGCATCATTAAACTGTGTTATTTGTTCACGTAAAGAAGTTTCCAGTGCTTTTTAACATAGGTAGACATGAAAATACAACTTAACTATAAATCCAGATGATCTGAAATCAATATGCTAACAAATCAAGTATTTAATATTTATTTAATTTGTCAAACTTTTGTTTGACATTTTATATTTCAGGAGAACTAGATTGAAGAATAAAGGTGAGAAATGATTTTGATAACTCACATCTTTTAAAATTTGTTCAAGTAAATTTGAACTCATGGCTTAATATTTACTCTATATTAGGAACAAATAGAGGCCTTAAAGAATTATCCCATGGTTTATTCTTCTAAAAATAGTTATTGTAGAATCGCAGTATTTATACCATGAGGGACTTAAATCGTAATGATTTCAAGATAGGAATCCTTCAGATCATTTACTTATGTTCAACTTTCTTTTTTATTTTTACCTTTTATTTTGACAAAAATTTGTACTTACAGAAAAGTTACAAAAACAATACCAAGAATTTCTGAACCCCCTTCATTCAGATTTCTCAAATATTAACGTTTTATCGCATTTTCTTTATCCTTCTCCAGCTTTCTCATTTGCTGACATGATATCTTTTCCCCTTAAGTGTTTTAGTGTGTATTTTCTACAAACGAAAACATCCTCTTATATATCCACTTTACAATGATCAAAATCAAGATTTTAACACTGATACAATACTATTACCACTCTATAGATTTTATTCAGATTCCACCAATTGCCCACTAATATTTTTTACAGCAAAGGGAAATCTCTGATCATACATTGTTTTTCACCGTCGTCTCTCTAGTCTCCTATCTGGAACGGTTCCTTTGTCTTTCTTTGTGTTTCATGACGTTGATATTCTTGAAGAGTACAGGCAAGTATTTTCTAGACTGTCTCTCCATTTTGGTATTTCTGATGTTTCCTTGTGACTAGATTCAGGCTCTTCCAACTTTTGATAGGAATATCACAGAAACGGCTTTCATTATCCCACAGAGAGCCTTGTCCACCGTGGGCAGAGCTTGCCTGAACACACCATGGACAGGTCTCTAGGACAGGGACCCTCCACAGCAAAATTCTACACATTTTATGCTAAGGAAAGAGAACCACTAGTCCACTGACTCTGGAACAATGGTAACTGTTTTGTGGAACTGTTCCTGATTTACAGAGAGGCCTTGTTATATAAGTCCCTGTCTCAGCTCAGCTGCTAGGAACATCTATGATTTTTCTGTTGAGTGATCATCTTCCTAAGCTCTCAAATGGAGGAAAATGAGACCCCCCAAGATCATCTGGATTTGTTTTTCCTCATTTTTTCTCTTCTCTTTGCTTCTTCCTTCTTTCTTTTATAAATCACCAGTCCCTCTCCCTTGAGAACAGCCTTGAAAGGAAATTTTCACCGGAACACAATTTCAGGGAAGAATAAGATGACAGACACATTCCTTTGACAAAGTTATGGAGAGGTGAG
Source organism: Eschrichtius robustus (assembly GCF_028021215.1). Taxonomy (NCBI): domain Eukaryota; kingdom Metazoa; phylum Chordata; class Mammalia; order Artiodactyla; family Eschrichtiidae; genus Eschrichtius; species Eschrichtius robustus. The sequence continues at coordinate 97,691,038 of NC_090826.1, forward strand.
AGGAAACTAATGCATGAAAGTTGATGGTTTGATTTGGTTTAATTTTAGTATCACCCTTCCCCCTGTAACTGCTTATTACTCCATGAATAGACATACATGCAAAACCCACATCCTACCTCAGCCACTGCTCACAGGGGTTCAAACTGTGAAAGATGGAAGGAGTCCTCCTGGAGGCTCATCACATTGCAGTGGGGGGAGTTGAGTTGGGAAGTGGGAGGTAAGAACTCGGAGCCTGGGACAATGGAAGGAATGTAGGCTTGGGAGACTGAAAGACCTTGGCCTGTGCCCTGTCGTTGCTGATTATTAGCTGGGTGATCTTGTGCCAGTTACATAGGCTGTCTGTGTCTTGGACTTCCTGTTTGAAAAGTGGGGCTATTGACACCTAAGTTACGAGGTTGATATGAGGATTATAAATAAAATTTATTTATGAAGAGCTTGGCATTTTGCAGAGTTCAGTGAACTATATCATTTATCTAAATTTATTTTGTCAAGACGGACATAATTTGGGAGCCCTCATGGAGAACAGATTTCCTTTCCTATTTAGAAAAAACTTATGTTAATAATGGTCCCAATATTGTTCAGCAATGAATTAAAGACCTCCACAGATTCTGTGTAGGAATAAATGGGAAGCCAATAATTACCTTGCTGGATGTAAGAACATTACATGTTCTTCTATGTAAATTAGCAAATAGATCTGTATATCAAGAAATGTCTGGAAAGATGTTCACCAAAAATGTTAATGGTGGTTATCTCTGGGATGTGGAGTTTCAGAAGATTTTATGCTTTCTTCTTTGTACTCTCTTTATGGTTTAAATTTTTTCACAAGAACACACGAAACTTTTTTTAAAAGATATTTACAAAAAATGAAACAAGCAAAGGATACTAAAAAGGCCTTCTGGCACCTAATGTATTTTATTCCTGAAAATCTAGCAGAAATTTCAGAGTCACCCTTAAGAATGGACTGTTAGGGAGGCTCTGAACTTGATCTTTTCCTCAGTTTTCACTGAACCAGGCACCCTGATACTGAACCATCCAGGAAATATTATCTCATTTAACTTTCAGAACAACCTATGAGGTATGTATTAATGAATCACCATTTTAAAGATGAGGAAATTGGAAAAGTTAGAGAGATTAAGGAAGCTGATATTCTTGAAGAGTACAGGCAAGTATTTTCTAGACTGTCTGTCCATTTTGGTATTTCAGATTTCTCAAATATTAACGTTTTATCACATTTTCCACTGCTAGAATTCAAAACTAAACCTGCCCGCGTCCATTACTAGTGTTTGTCAAACTGTTTTCCATGGAACACTATGTTCTCTGAGCTGTTAATAAGTAATCTGTAATATATGAATAGGTTTGTAGTTATATAAGTAGACTTTTCTCTTAGACACCCACAATGTACGTTAGTATATATCAGTTTTCACAGAAGTCACTCATTAAAAAAACTGTTTATTATTTTATGTTTTATTTTTATTTAATCTCACTTCCAAAATTATTGACCATGGATTCCCCTCACTCCCTATGGTTTTGTTTGGGTTTTTTTGTTTGAGGAATATTTATTAACATCTCATAAATCTAATAGTCCGTGTAACACCAAAGCTGTCTTGCTGTGGCTCCAAATCTAAAAGTGGATCATATAAGGCTGGAGAGCAAGAATTGATAGTTTCTTGGAACTTCTGTCCAACTTTAGCCACTTCTAAGCTTGATTACCTTCAAGACTGTATTAGATGACCTGCAAGTATGGGTTAAAGAAAAGAAAGAGATTGAACTAGAAATCCATGAGACAGCTTATCAGCCTGAGCTCTTTGCTTGGAGGAAAATTAGTAAAGGGTGAACTTCCTCCCTGGCCTCCACGTCGGGTGTGGGAGGTGCTGCAATTAACTGCAGTTCAGTCACAGAGGTTTCCTGGAAGCTGACGTCAGGGACTTTCTTCACAGGGCCACATGAGTCACAGATTTTGACTGCAGAGGGGTGTCAGTTTTTCCAGTGGGGTTGGAAGGGGTGGGAACTCAATAACTGACCAGCTACAGTGAAGAAAGGAAAGGGGAATTCTCTCTTGATTTATGTGGCGTTCTCTCTTGATTTATGTAAAAGCTGGGTTAATTGTTGTATATGGTAAAAGTAATAATAATCTTCACAAAACGGGCGGCTTTTCTCCTTCAGTTTGGTGCAAGTCTAAGTGGAAAATCAGGAAGGAGAAAGAGGTTCTTTTTCCTGTCTGTGAAGGAAAGAATCAGTGGGGATATCTGCAGATTTGTGGGCACCTCAGTAGTTGATGCTCTGTGGACAATAGATTACAAGGTCCTGAACAGGATCTGAAGATATTGGACATGAGGTGACTCTAGGAGGCATCTGGTCCAATTTTCTTCTGGGTTGGTTATTTTCCATGTCTAAAAAATTAGTTTAATGGCACAATAAATCTCAAGCCCAAAGCTCCTCACTCTGCAGTGTCATGTTCATTCCACTACACCAGATTATTTAGAGTTAATGAGCAAAGTTCCAGTCATTTGTTCATTCAACCATCTTACTTTTTTAGTGTAATTAGGTACTGTGTTAGGCCTCGAGGATTCAAAGTTGAATCCCTCAAGAAGCTGACAGTCTAGGGAGCTGAGTCTCAGGATGATTAGTAGCTAACCTAATTAAGGGGTCAGAGGGAAAGAAAGGGGCAAATTCCAGCAAAGGACTGCTGAGCAAAGGTAAGGAAGGAAGCATGGAGAAAAGTATTCAATGTTACTTGCTAGATTTTAAAGTATAAGACTGACAACGTTGCAATGAATTTGGAGAGATGGACAGGAGCAAATTAGGAAGGACCTTTTAACATATGTATACATGCATAAAACCATAACTACAAACACTGTAAATTAACAATACTTTAATACAAAAAAATAAAATAAAATAAAGTTGTAAATTTTCCTCTAAAAAAAAAAAAAACTGAAGAGCAACAGTCAGCTCTACCCACCACCATTACCTCCCATCAGGAAACTTGCATGAGCCTCTTAGATAGCCTCATCCACCAGAGGGCAGACAGCAGAAGCAAGAAGAACTACAATCCTGCAGCCTGTGAAATTAAAACCACATTCACAGAAAGATAGACAAGATGAAAATGCAGAGGGCTATGCACAAGATGAAGGAACAAGATAAAACCCCAGAAAAACAACCAAATGAAGTGGAGATAGGCAACCTTCCAGAAAAAGAATTCAGAATAATGATAGTGAAGATGATCCAGGACCTCAGAAAAAGAATGGAGGCAAAGGTCGAGAAGATGCCAGAAATGTTTAACAAAGACCTAGAAGAATTAAAGAACAAACAAACAGAGATGAATAATACAATAACTGAAAGGAAAACTACACTAGAAGGAATCAATAGCAGAATAACTGAGGCAGAAGAATGGAGAAGTGACCTGGAAGACAGAATGGTGGAATTCACTGCTGAGAAACAGAATAAAGAAAAAAGAATGAAAAGAAATGAAGACAGCCTAAGAGACCTCTGGGACAACATTAAACACAACAACATTCACATTATAGGGGTCCCAGAAGGAGAAGAGAGAGAGAAAGGACCAGAGAAAATATGTGAAGAGATTATAGTCGAAAACTTCCCTAACATGGGAAAGGAAATAACCACCCAAGTCCAGGAAGCGCAGCAAGCCCCATACAGGATAAACCCAAGGAGAAACATGCCAAGACACATAGTAATCAAATTGGCAAAAATTAAAGACAAAGAAAAATTATTGAAAGCAGCAAGGGAAAAACGACAAATAACATACAAGGGAACTCCCATAAGGTTAACAGCTGATTTCTCAGCAGAAACTCTACAAGCCAGAAGGGAGTGGCATAATATACTTAAAGTGATGAAAAGGAAGAACCTACAACCAAGATTACTCTACCCGGCAAGGATCTCATTCAGATTCGATGGAGAAATCAAAAGCTTTACAGACAAGCAAAAGCTACGAGAATTCAGCACCACCAAACCAGTTCTACAACAAATGCTAAAGGAACTTCTCTAAGTGGGAAACACAAGAGAAGAAAAGGACCTACAAAAACAAACCCAAAATAATTAAGAAAATGATCATAGGAACATACATATCGATAATTACCTTAAACGTGAATGGATTAAAGGCTCCAACCAAAAGACACAGGCTTGCTGAATGGATGCAAAAACAAGACCCATATATATGCTGTCTACAAGAGACCCACTTCAGACCTAGGGGCACATACAGACTGAAAAGGAAGGGATGGAAAAAGATATTCCATGCAAATGGAAATCAAAAGAGAGCTGGAGTAGCAATACTCATATCAGATAAAATAGACTTTAAAATAAAGAATGTTACAAGAGACAAGGAAGGACACTACATAATGATCAAGGAGTCAATCCAAGAAGAAGATATAGCAATTATAAATATATATGCACCCAACATAGGAGCACCTCAATACATAAGGCAACTGTTAACCACTGTAAAAGAGGAAATTGACAGTAACACAATAATAGTGGGGGACTTTAACACCTCACTTACACCAATGGACAGATCATCCAAAATGAAAATAAATAAGGAAACAGAAGCTTTAAATGACACAATAGACCAGATAGATTTAATTGATATTTATAGGACATTCCATCCAAAAACAGCAGATTACACTTTCTTCTCAAGTGAGCATGGAACATTATCCAGGATAGATCACATCCTGGGTAACAAATCAAGCCTCAGTAAATTTAAGAAAATTGAAATCATATCAAGCATCTTTTCTGACCACAACACTATGAGATTAGAAATCAGTTACAGGGGAAAAAACATAAAAAACACAAACACATGGAGGCTAAAAACTATGTTACTAAATAACCAAGAGATCACTGAAGAAATCAAAGAGGAAATCAAAAAATACCTAGAGACAAATGACAATGAAAACACGATGATCCAAAACCTATGGGATACAGCAAAAGCAGTTCTAAGAGGGAAGTTTATAGCTATACAAGCCTACCTCAAGAAAAAAGAAAAATCTCAAATAAACAATCTAACCTTACACCTAACGGAACTAGAGAAAGAAGAACAAACAAAACCCAAAGTTAGCAGAAGGAAAGAAATCATAAAGATCAAAGCAGAAATAAATGAAGTAGAAACAAAGAAAACAATAGCAAAGATCAATAAAACTAAAAGCTGGTTCTTTGAGAAGCTAAACAAAATTGATAAACCATTAGCAAGACTCATCAAGAAAAAGAGGGAGAGGACTCAAATCAAAAATATCAGAAATGAAAAAGGAGAAGTTACAACAGACACCACAGGAATACAAAGCATCCTAAGACACTACTACCAGCAACTCTATGCCAATAAAATGGACAACCTGGAAGAAATGGACAAATTCTTAGAATGATATAACCCTCCAAGACTGAACCAGGAAGAAATAGAAAATATGAACAGACCAATCACAAGTAATAAAATTTAAATTGCGATTAAAAATCTTCCAACAAACCAAAGTCCAGGCCCAGATGGCTTCACAGGTGAATTCTATCAAACATTTAGAGAAGAGCTAACACTCATCCTTCTCAAACTCTTCCAAAAAATTGCAGAGGAAGGAACACTCTCAAACTCATTCTATGAGGCCACAATAACCCTGATACCAAAACCAGGCAAAGATACTACAAAAAAAGAAAATTACAGACCAATATCACTGATGAATATAGATGCAAAAATCCTCAACAAAATACTAGCAAACAGAATCCAACAACACATTAAAAGGATCATACACCATGATCAAGTGGGATTTATCCCAGCAATGCAAGGCTCTTCAATATATGCAAATCAATCAATGTGATACACCGTATTAATAAATTGAAGAATAAAAACCATATGATCATCTCAATAGATGCAGAAAAAGCTTTTGACAAAATTCAACACACATTTATGATAAAAACTTTCCAGAAAGTGGGCATAGAGGGAACCGACCTCAACATAATAAAGGGCATGGACGACAAACCCACAGCAAACATCATTCTCAATGGTGAAAAACTGAAAGCACTTCCTCTAAGATCAGGAACAAGACAAGGATATCCACTCTCACAGCTATTATTCAACATACTTTTGGAAGTCCTAGCCACAGCAATCAGAGAAGAAAAAGAAATAAAAGGAATACAAATTGGAAAAAAAGAAGTAAAACTGTCACTGTTTGCAGATGACATGATACTATACGTAGAGAATCCTAAAGATGCCACCAGAAAACTACTAGAGCTAATCCATGAATTTGGTAAAGTTGCAGGATACAAAATTAATGCACAGAAATCTCTTGCATTCCTATGCACTAATGATGACAAATCTGAAAGAGAAATTAAGGAAACACTCCCATTTACTATTGTGACAAAAAGAATAAAATACCTAGGAATAAACCTTCCTAGGGAGACAAAAGACCTATATGCAGAAAACTATAAGACACTGATGAAAGAAATTAAAGATGATACCAACAGATGGAGAGATATGCCATGTTCTTGGATTGGAAGAATCAATATTATGAAAATGACTATACTACCCAAAGCAATCTACAGATTCAGTGCAATCCCTATCAAATTACCAATGGCATTTTTTATGGAACTAGAATAAAAAATCTTAAAATGTGTATGGAGACACAAAAGACTCCGAATAGCCAAAGCAGTCTTCAGGGAAAACAACGGAGCTGGAGGAATCAGACTCCCTGACTTCAGACCATACTATAAAGTTACAGTAATCAAGACAATATGGTACTGGCACAAAAACAGAAATATAGATCAATGGAACAAGATAGAAAGCCTAGAGGTAAACCCACGCACCTATGGTCAACTAATCTATGACAAAGGAGGCAAGGATATACAATGGAGAAAAGACAGTCTTTTCAACAAGTGGTGCTGGGAAAACTGGACAGCTACATGTAAAAGAATGAAATTAGAACACTCCCTAACACCATACACAAAAATAAACTCAAAATGGATTAGAAACCTAAATGTAAGACTGGATACTATAAAACTCTTAGAGGAAAACATAGGAAGAACACTCTTTGACATAAATCACAGCAGGATCTTTTTTGATCCACCTCCTAGAGTAATGGAAATAAAAACAGAAATAAGCAAATGGGACCTAATGAAACTTCAAAGCTTTTGCACAACAAAGGAAACCATAAAAAGATGAAAAGACAACTGTCAGAATGGGAGAAAATATTTGCAAATGAATCAACGGACAAAGGATTAATCTCCAAAATATATAAACAGCTCATGTAGCTCAATATTAAAAAAACAAACAACCCAATCCAAAAATGTGCAGAGGACCTTAATACACATTTCTCCAAAGAAGACATACAGATGGCCAAGAAGCACATGAAAACCTGCTCAACATCAGTAATTATTAGAGAAATGCAAATCAAAACTACAATGAGGTATCACCTCACACCAGTTAGAATCGGCTTCATCAGAAAATCTACAACCAACAAATGCTGGAGAGGGTGTGGAGAAAAGGGAACCCTCTTGCACTGTTGGTGGGAATGTAAATTGATACAGCCACTATGGAGAACAGTATGGAGGTTCCTTAAAAAACTAAAAATAGAATTACCATATGATCCAGCAATCCCACTACTGGGCATATACCCAGAGAAAACCACAATTCAAAAATACACATGCACCCCAATGTTCATTGCAGCACTATTTACAATAGCAAGGTCATGGAAGCAACCTAAATGCCCATCAACAGACGAATGGATAAAGAAGTTGTGGTACATATATACAATGGAATATTACTCAGCCATAAAAAGGAACGAAATTGGGTCATTTGTTGAGACGTGGATGGATCTAGAGACTGTCATACAGAGTGAAGTAAGTCAGAAAGAGAAAAACAAATATCGTATATTAACACATGTATGTGGAACCTAGAAAAATGGTACAGATGAAACAGTTTGCAGGGCAGAAATTGAGACACAGATGTAGAGAACAAATGTATGGACACCAAGGGGGGAAAGTTGTGGGGGGGTGGGTGTGGTGGTGTGATGAATTGGGCGATTGGGATTGACATGTATACACTGATGTGTATAACATTGATGACTAATAAGAACCTGCTATATAAAAAAAAAGTTTTTTTTAATTAAAATAAAAAGATGCTAAGTTGTGAAAGCAATAGAAAAAGAATACAGACTGCACGCAGTAGCTACCTAAAAAAATTTTAAAAATAACCGTCACTACAGTCAAGGTAACAAACATATTCATCACTCACAAAAGATTATTCACAGTCTTTTGTGATCTCTTCTTCCTGTCCTTCCCTGCTCCCCCTCTATTTACCCCACCCCATACTCCTCTACCCCAGTCCCCAGGCAGTCATCCATCTGCTTTCTGTTGCTATAGTTTTCATTTTCTAAAATGTTATATAACTGTAATCACACATTAGGTACTCCTGTTTTGTCTCACTTCTTTCACTCACTTTAATCATTTGGAGATTCATCTATGCTCTAGAGTGTACCAACAGTTCATTCCTTTTTATTCCTGAGTAGTATACCATTATATAGTTATACCACTGTTTATTTATCCATTCACCTGTTGTTAGAGCTCTAGGTTGTAAATTAGCTTCCTGGACCTAATTCCAATATATGTGTGTGTGGCGGCTTCCCCACACTAACAAGCAATCCTTGGAGACCAGCAGAGTGTCCAAGAATTCAACTCAATTCTGACACTGTCTACCCAGAAATAGAATCAGATTCCATTAGTAAAGGGCTCAGTCCCACAAGACTTCCTTCCACTTAAGATACCAGTCCCAAGCCCAGGTTGTTACCTGTGCTTCTGACCTACATCCTATAAGTCAGAAGTTCCCATAACCTCTTTTTGAAATCTGGATAGAAGCCTTTTATCTCATATGTGATTTGGAAATATTTTCTCCTCATCTGTGGCTTGTCTTTTCATTCTCTTAACAGTATCTTTTGAAGAGCAGAAGTTTTTAAAAATTTTATGGAAGTCCAATTTATCAGTTTTTTTATGGATTTTGCTTTTGGCACCTTATCGGAGAATTCTTTGCCTAACGAGGTTGCAAATATTTTCTCCTATATTTTCTTCTGGAGTATTATAGTTGTAGGTTTTATGTTTAGGTCTATGATCTATTTTTTTTTTACTTAATTTTTGAGATATATGTATCCAAATTAATTTTTTTTGCATATTTGCAATATCCAATTGTTCCAGTATCATGTTGAAAAAATATCCTTTCTCTGTTGTATTAACTTTGTATCTTAGTTGCAAATCAGTTGTTCACATATCTCTAGTTCTCTATTCTGTTCCATTAATCTATTTGTTTATCTTCATGCCAATACTATGCCTTCTTTATTGTAACTTCATAGAAAGTAGCAAAGTCAGGTAGTGCTTGTCCTCCACCTTTGTTCTTTATCAAATTTGTTTCTGCTATTCTAAGACCTTTGCATTCCCAAGTGAATTTTAGAATCAATATTCAAACGTCTACAAAGAAGTCTGCTGTGACATTGATTGCAATTACAATGAATCTATAGATAAATTTGGGAAGGATCGACATTTTAACAGCACTGTCTCTTAGCCCATGTACATGGTATATCTCTCCATTTATTTATATCTTTCTCAATTTCTCTCAGCAATGTTTTTTTGTTTATTTATGTTTGTTTTTGTTTTTTAGTTTTCAGTGTGTAGGTGTTTCACATCTTTTGTAAGATTAATTCCTAAATATTTCATAGTTTGATGCTATTGTAAATGTATTTTTTAAAAATTGACTTCTGATTATTTGTTGCTAATGTACAGAAGTAGTATGGATTTTCTTTCTTTATTTAAGTATAGTTGATTTATAATATTGTGTTATTTCAGGTGTACAGCATAGTGATTCAGTATTTTTGCAGAATGTACTCCATTATAGGTTATTACAAGATGATGGATATAATTCCCTGTGCTATACAGTATATCCTTGCTGCTTATCTATTTTATATATAGTAATTTGTATCTGTTATCCCATACCTTTAATTTGTTCCTCCGTCTTCCCTCTCCCATTTGGTAATCACAAGTTTATTTTCTATATCTATGAATCTGTTTCTGTTCTGCATATACATTCATTTGTATTATTTTTTAGATTCCACATGCAAGCAATATCATATAGTATTTGACTTTCTCTGACTTATTTAACTATGCACAGTATTCTCTAGGTCCATCCACATTGTTGCAAATGGCAGTATTTCATTCTTTTTTATGGCTAATATATATATATATATAATATATATATTTCTTTATTCAATTCAATATCTCCTTTATTCAATCGTCTGTTGATAGGCACTTGGGTTGCTTCCATGTCTTGGCTATTTTCAATAGTGCTGCTATGAACATTAAGGTGCAATTATCTTTTTGGATTAGAGTTTTTGGTTTTTCTGGGTATATAACCATGAGTAGAACTGCTATATAATATGGTAGTTCTATTTTTAGTTTTGTGAGGAACATCCATAGTTCCTTAGTGGTTGCACCAATTTACATTCCCACCAACAGTGTACAAGGGTTCCCTTTTCTCCACATCCTCGCCAACATTTGTTATTTGTAGACTTTTTGATAACAGCCATTCTGACAGATGTGAGGTGATACCTCACTGTGGTTTTGATTTGCATTTCTCTAATAATTAGTGATGCTGAGTATCTTTTCATGTGCCTGTTAGCCATCTATCTGCATGTCTTCTTTGGAAAAATGTCTGTTCAAGTCTTCTGCCCATTTTTGATTGGATTATCTGTTTTTTGATATTGAGTTGTATGAGCTGTTTATATATTTTGGATACTAACCCCTTGTTGGTTTCATAATTTGCAAATATTTTCTCCCATACCATAGGTTGTTTTTTTATTTTGTTGATGGTTTCCTTTGCTGTGCAAAAACTTTTAACTTCAATTAGGTCTCATTTGTTTATCTTTGCTTTTATTTCTTTTGCCTTAGGAGACTGATGCAAGAAAATATTGCTATGATTTATGTTGAGAGTGTTCAGCCTATGTTCTGCTCTAGGAGTTTTATAGTTTCCGGTCTTACATTTAGGTCATTAAACCATTTTGCATTTATTTTTGTATATGGTGTAAGAGAATGTTCTAACCTCTCTATTTTACATGTGGCTGTCCAGTTTTCCCAGCACAAGTTTTTGAAGAGACTGTCTTTTCTCCATTGTGTATTCTTGCCTCTTTTGCCATATATTAATTGACCATAGGTGCATAGGTTTATTTCTGGGCTCTCTATTCAGTTCCATTGATCTATGTATCTGTTTTTGGGCCGATACCATGCTGTTTTGATTACTGTAAGTTTGCATTGATCTTATGGATAAGATCTTATAGAAAACCCCGAAAGAACTTTTTGGCCAACCCAATAGTACATGTGACGTCTGGGTTATAATCCCAGCTTTGTTCTTTTTTCTCTGTACATTGACCAAGTATCTCCCAGACTAAGGTATATCTATGGATAAATATTTGTTTAGCTAGAATTTTTAATTAATTTAACTCTTAAGATGTGAAATTTACCAGTCCTTATCTCCAAATTTTTGAGATTCCTTATGATAGCTCTTTGCACAGGCAATATCAAGTAATGAAAGATGAATTTGTCAAGTCCCAAAGAACAGTACTAACTGCCATGGAAATACAAAGATTTTCAGCTGGATTGATGAAGGAGGTGACATTCAAGTGAACACATTCAAATGAGTGTAGTCTTTTTGAGCAGCTAACCCTTGACTATGAGGCCTGGGAAATACTCAAATCCATCTAAATAAACTTGGGTTCCATTTATTGAGTACTGGTCATATATCAGTCTCTGTGGTATGATTTAACCTTTACTTCTACCCTATAATGTATAAGTATTACCCCATTTTACACAGGGATAAATTGTAACTGGAAATGTTAAGTAGGTTTACAAATCTCACACACCTGTTCAGTGGCATATGTGAAAGTTGACTTCAAGTTTGACTTCAAAGCTTATGTAATAAATCACCATACTTTTATTTTTTTTTACCTCCTAAGCATTTCCAAATAAAATTAAAATCCACCTTTATTTTAACTTGGTTTAAGTAATTATTAACAATTAAGAATAATTCTGAGGGTCAAGATAAGAAGGAAGGGAAAAGAGAAGGACAAGATAAAGAAATAGGAAAATGGTATGAGATAGATATAAGTATTTGACCTTTTTAACAGAGAAGATTACTCTATTATGTAACATAAGTAGCTCATCAGGCTTATTTATAGCCTGAATGAACCATCCCTTAAGACCATCTGATTTCTGGGTATCTTGACACTGTAACAAGGGTATGATGGATTATAAAAGCAATCTATGCACTAGAAAAAGCATAGTTCTAATGGGAGAAAAAACAATAAATTTACTTTCTTGCTTTGTATATCAGTTTTATGTGCAGTTTTAAAATATGAGTCATGCTACAGAAACTCATTACTTCTGAGAGAAAATTCAAAACTGTGTATCTGGATCTCTAGAATTGAGGACCAGACTTTGGATACTGATGTCCTCACTGAAAAACAAAATTCTATTTTTAAAAAATTCAAGCTCTCATTGTAATCTCTTTTTGTTTCTTCACTGGATATTTGTTGGTCAGTGTTATCTCTGCTGTAAGATTGACATTTTCTGGAGGATAGCTATTGCTTAGTCATGTTTATATCTCCCACAGCACCTAGAACAGAAAACACCATATATGTTTCTTCAGTAGAAGAATGAATGAGGCATAGATATGTTCCCCCCGTTTTCATGTGGAGAAGTTCATAGACCAAATGTAGTATGTATATGCATCTCAGGGTATTTAAGAAACTGGTGGATCAAGTCACTGACTTTCTCCACAGCTGATTGACCAGCCTATCCCTGATCCCAGGGCTGCCTTCAGTCCCTGAGCACTGGCCTGGTATGTGTCACTGACTCACCCTCCTCTAAGAATGGCTCTATTGCTTACTTCTAGAGTGCTTAATTCAAGGTTAAGCATCTTTAGCTTGTTGAATTGAAACAAACGTGAGTGTCCAAGATGAAACAATTGGTTCCTCAGTTCAGAGACTAAAAGAGCAAGACGTTTGGGGAAACTTTCCAGAAAAGATTCACAGCTCAAACCCAAGGTGATGCTGGAGATCTTTGAACCCTGGACATATGTGTCCTCTGATCTCTGGTGCCACTTTGCAGAGCCAGGTCACTTATGTCCTCTTTTCTTCCTTCTACTTTTTAGGTCAAGAATATCTCAGCATGGGAATGAGTAGCTTGAAATTGCTGAAGTATGTCCTGTTTTTCTTCAATTTGATCTTTTGGGTAAGTCTGTCTCTTCTGAGCATGGTTGAACTCACCTCTTCCTAGCTACACTCTACTTCTCTATCCTCTCCTGAAGAGCCTGGTGTGGAGTGGAACCCACACATGCCCAGGTCAGGTGCAGTATACCCAGCCTAAGAAGAAGGGAATGATAATTTTCTCCCCTCTTTCCATCCTGCCATAGTATAAGCCTGCAAAATTGAAAGATACCAGTGCAGTTGGGGATACTGTTCCTCTGGGAGCTTTAGGCTATTACTGCTCACTGCTGACATCTATGGGTGAGAAATCTAAGACTCTACATTCTCTGTATTGAATGGCTCTTTTTTTCTTGCTCCCCCAATGCCCAAACCTGACCCCCTGGAAAAAATAGCTGATTGAAAAGGAAGTCACCTTTTCTGGGGAGGTGTCACTATACCAGATTCAGCAATTGAATTTCAGACATAGAATAGGTTGGTACTCATGTTTCTATGAGAAGATTCTTAAAAGTTTGGCTTCTCTAGTTTTCTGCCAAGAAAGATGAACTTCTCAACCAGGGTATTCTCTTTACATGGTTGTGGTTTCCAAAGGGAAGACCATATAGAAGCAGCTGAGGGAACAAGGAGTAGAGATCTGAATCATGAGGACCTGTAAGCAAGAGTGGGAATCTGATGCATGAAGATACTGTGTTACCCATAGGAATGAGCTTTCCCTGGTATCTGATATGGGTAAGATGAGGCATGAGTGGGACATCCAGGAGATGATAACTTTTTTTCTAGGTGCATGGGGAAATCTGGGTAAAGAGTTTGTTGGGTAGAACCAATAGAAAAAGGTGATTCTAATCTCAATTAAGTGAGTATGAGGAGATATTCAAGAACCACATTTTATTTCAGAATGTTATGTGATTCTTCCTTTCAGCTCTGTGGCTGTTGCATTTTGGGCTTTGGGATCTACTTCCTGATCCATAACAACTTTGGAGTGCTCTTCCATAACCTCCCCTCTCTCACGCTGGGCAATGTGCTTGTCATCGTGGGTTCCATTATCATGGTGGTTGCCTTCCTGGGCTGCATGGGATCCATCAAGGAGAATAAGTGCCTGCTTATGTCGGTGAGTTACTCTCACAGCTGATGTGGTGTCCTAAGTGGGGTGACATGATGCCTTGGCTTAAGCCACAGGCAAGATGTTTTCTGGCAGCTCACCTATTAGTGCAGGGAAATCATAGGAACATAAAATTGGCATCTCAGGTCAGTCCACTCTGTCTAGACCAGTAGTATTTTGTTTTTGACTGGGGTCCCAGGGATGGATAAGAGAGGGCATTGCTATCCTCCTTGACATCCATGTTACACTGTTAATGACGACCTTGTCATTATAATTTGCCTTCATAACTTTTATTTCTTTTTTATTCTATAGATTTCATCATTTATTTTATTTTATTTTTAAAATTTTTATTGGAGTATAATTGATTAACAATGTTGTGTTAGTTTTGGGTGTACAGGAAAGTGAATCTGCTGTACATAAACATATATCCACTCTTTTTTTGTTTTTAGATTCTTTTCCCATGTAGGCCATTACAGAGTATTGAGTAGAGTTCCCTGTGCTATACAGCAGGTTCTTATTAGTTATCTATTGTATATATAGTAGTGTTTCTATGTCTATCCCAATTTCCCAATTTATCCCCCCCCCATTTCTTATTTATATCTGGTTGAAATCAACTGTCATCCATCTGCCTAAATCCTCCTCACATTATTATATATTTCCAGGATCTGACTCAGAGTCACTAACTGATGGAAAATATAGTCTCTAGATTCTTCTGAGTGCTGTAACCCTCCTAAAATGGCAGAGGATGCTTACCTATCTGATATCTGCACTAGATACACCTTAGTTTGAGTGACCCAACCGGGTGAAGGCCTAGGCTGCAGCCATTGAGGTCTGACATGAGAGATGCTAAAGCTTTTCACTTGCTCCCTGTCAGTTACCTATCCTAAGGAGCACCTTTAGACTTCGGTTTTTCCTGTAAGATCTATGGAGGAAGAGCTCTTCATTTCTCTGGTGTGCTCAGAACAGAGCTTGGTATAACAGTGCCACTCTATCCATAAATATGGATTCCCAATCACCTTTCTTTTTCCTCAAGTCATGTGGTTAATCTTCTTTCCATTATGGGTCAACTGTTAAACTGGAGTCAAGAGATAGAATAAGAGGGCTTCCCTGGTGACACAGTAGTTAAGAATCCACCTGCCAATGCAGGGGGCACGGCTTCGAGCCCTGGTCCGGGAAGATCCTACGTGTCGCAGAGCAACTAAGCCCGTGTGTCACAACTACTGAGCCTTCACTGTAGAGCCCCGCGAGCCATGACTACTGAAGCCCGTGCGCCTAGAGCCCGTGCTCTGCAACAAGAGAAGCCACCGCAATGAGAAACCGGCGCACAGCAACGAAGACCCAACACAGCCAAAAATAAATAAATTAATTAAAAAAGAAAAAAAAAGGGGGATAGAATAAGAAAGTCCTTGTTCTCAGATAGTTCCCAGACTAGTGGCAAAAGATGGAAGATTATAGACTTGGGAAAAAGGTTTTCAGCAGTCAAATTTTGTGTTGGGGTAAAAATTGAAGGAAAGTGAATAAGTGAAAATGTGTTTTCTGTTAATTGTGATTAGCGTAAGCACCTAGAGTTGGAGATAAATATGAGTTAAGACCATGATTAGAGCACCTTTTCTCCCCATCTGTACAGGGCTATTCTCAACCTCTACCATCACCTTCCTCCACCCCAAAATAGCCCTTTGCTTGCCGAAAGGACCAGGCCCCAAACTCTAAAGACACATGGTTTAGTTTACTAGTTTTTGCTCAGTTGTTTCAATAGGCTGATGCCAAAACTTCTTCACTGATTCAACAAATGGTATTGCCTATTCATTATGCACATGTAACTCAGTAGGCACAATGGGAAGAAGAGAACAAAGTTAGAAGACAGCTGATCTGCCCTCTAGAGTCTTGGAGTCTAGTTGTAGGAAAAGAACAAATATTCCTCACAAAACAAGAGAAAGCTTATGAAGGCTCGAACAGGCAGGAACAGAACCTGCAGCACATGTGCAGAGACATGCCTGGATGCTCCCAGGGTGAAGTAGAAGTGGGGGAGGAATGAGGATCAGTGCTGTGAGCATCTCTCTGCTTTGCCCCAGTTCTTTGTCCTGCTGCTGATTATCCTCCTTGCTGAGGTGACCTTGGCCATCCTGCTCTTCGTGTATGAACAGAAGGTAAGTTATAGAGAATAAAACTCATTGCTGTATTGCTAAGATTGGGTAGTGTGCAGTGGAGAAGAAATTGGCACAAAATAAGTCCTATAATAGAGTTAGAATCAAAGTAGAAGGATGAAGGAAAGAGGGATTAATTGCAATTGGGGAGAGAAAAAAAATCATGAAGGAGATTGCATTTGAGTGGTGTTTTGAAGGATGAATAGGAAGAACAGTAAAAAAACAAGTTTATCTTCCTCCTAGTTACCTATTTACTTTTCTCCATGTGTTTGGCAGTACAGAATATCTGTCTCAGTGCCTAAGAGAACACATGCTTTGATTGTCCATTTTCCTCCTTTGTAAAACCAGAGTTCTGGATGGACAAGAGACCACTGTGTACTTCTTCCTTCAGTGGCATCTCATCCTCAGCATTTCTTCCTATATATAAGCTCCCTCCCCTCACTTCCTAGTTCTGAGGAGACCATTTGGAAGGGAGGAGCAGATGGAACCATTTTATTAGCCTACATTAGAAAGTCCTTGTTCCTTGAACTCACTTGCTTTTTACAATGTCTTCTCTGCTGGAATGTGCCCCACCCAGCTGAATGACTATGTGGCTGAGGGTCTGACTGAGAGCATCCAGCAATATTACTCAGACAACAGCACCAAGGCGGCATGGGACTCCATCCAGTCATTTGTGAGTACAAGTGGAATCCTCCTCAGCTCAGCCCAGACATAATTTTCCAACCTCAGTCCCTGGGGACTAGACGGGTCTTCCTTTCATGAAAGTTTCAGAATCTAAGGTCCACAGCCCCTAGGTTCAGAATAATGCTTGGCTGTCACAAACAGGAGAGCACAGGAATCAGCTTGATTGGTACAAAGTTGTCTACATTCTCTCTTTTACCCTTCACCCACTCAGGCTCATTTTTAAAGCCCTACTAAGATGTAAGAAAGACCCAAACATGTTATACTGGATTCGTTTATGTATTTTCCAAAATTTTTCTGAAAACAGAAATTGTTTAATGCAAGAAATCTTTTTTGAAGTCCTGAGTATCCCAAATCATTCTTGTTATCTAGCTCACCAGCACCCCATTCCTCATGCCCTAACCCACCAACAAACATATATATTAAATTGGTATTCCTGCTTTGGTGTGTTGGGGTCAGGGAGCCAGCATGATACTGGCATAGCTTGTGCCTCAGACAATACCATTATGACCACATGGAGTCGCCTGTGGCCCTGCTATGCCTGCTTAGTGTGGAGTAAAAGAAATAACAGGAATTAAAACCCAGAGACCAGGATTGGGTGGTCTTGGAAAAGTCACTTAACCTTTCTGGATCCCCAATTCTTTCTTTTTCTTTCCTTTTTTTTTTTTTTAAAAATCCTGTTTAGAAGCCTTCTTATTATAGAATTTCTAGACTTATACAAAAGAAAAGAGAATAATAGAAAAATGAATCTCTGGGTACATATCACCAAGCTTCAATAGTCAACATGTTGCCGATGGTGTTTTAGCTAACCCTCTATGCTTTTTTTGCTAGTATTTATTAAAGCAAATAATAGATATTATATCATTTAAAATTAAATATAAAGATAAGTTCTTTTTTCACAAACACTTTATTTTTTTAGAGCAGTCTTAGGTTTACAACAGAACTGAGAGGGAGGTACAGAGATTTCCCATATACTCCCACACATGCATAGTCTCCCCCATTATCAAATCGCTCACCAGAATGGTACATTTTTTTAAATGAAGAATGAGCCTACATTGACACATAATTATCACCCAAAGTCCATAGTTAACATTAGGGTTCACTCTTGGTGTTGCACATTCTATTCATTTGAACAAATTTATAATGACATATGTGCATCATTATAATATCATACAGAGTAGTTTCCCTACCATAAAAATCCTCTGTGCTCTGCCTATTTATACCTCCTCCTACCCTCATCCTTGGCAACCACTGATCTTTTTATTGTCTCCATAGTTTTGCCTTTTCCAGAATGTCATATAGTTGAAGTCATACTGTATATAATCATTTCAAGCTGACTTCTTCCACTTACTAATATACTTTTAAGATCCCTCCATGTCTTTTCATGGCTTGATAGCTCATTTACTTTTAGTGTTAATATTCCATTTTCTGGATATACCACAGTTTACTTATTCATTCTCCTATTGAAGGACATCTTGGTTGCTTTCAAGTTTTGGCAATTATGAATAAAGCTGCTATAATCATCCATGAGCAGTTTTTTTTCTGTGGACATAACTTTTCAACTCCTTTGGATAAATACCGAGGAACATGATTGCTGGTTCATTTGGTGAAAGTATGTATAATTTGTAAAAAACCTCCAAATGTTCTTCCAAAGCATCTGTACCATTTCTCATTCCCACCAGCAATGTATGGGTGTTCCTGTTGCTCCACATCTCATGAGTATTTAGTGTCAGTGTTCCAGATTTTGACCACCTTCATAGGCGTGTACTGGTAGCTCATTGTTTTAATTTTCATTTCCTTGATGACGTATGATGTGGATTTTCATATGTTTATTTGCCATCTGTATATCTTCTTTGGTGAGGTGTCTGTTAAGGTGGTTGGTTCATTTTTTAATCAGGTTGGTTGTTTTCTTATTGTTGAGTTTTAAGAGGTTTTTTTTTTTTTTTAATATTTAGGCAACAATCCTTTATCAGATGTGTCTTTTGCAAATATTTTCTCCCAGTCTGTGGCTTGTCTTCTAATTCTCCTGATATTGTCTTTTGCAGAATATAAGTTTTTAATTTTAACTGAGTCCAGCTTATCAATTATTTCTTTCATGGGTCATACATTTGGTGTTGTTTCAAAAAATATATAATCATAACCAAGATCATGTAGGTTTTCTCCTGTATTATCTTCTAGGATTTTTATAGTTTTGTGTTTTACTTTTAGGTCTATGATCTATTTGGAGTTAATTTTTGTGAAGGGTGTAAGGTCTCAGTCTAGATTTTTTTCTTTCTTTCTTTCTTTTTTTTTTTTTTTTTGCATGTGTATGTCCAGTTATTCCAGCACCATTTGTTAAACAGACTATCTTTTTTCCATTGTATTGCCTTTGCTCCTTTGTCAAAGATCATTTGACTATATTTATGCAGGCCTGTTTCTGGGCTCTCTAAATCTATTTGTCTATTCTTTCACCAATACCATACTGTCTTGATTACTGTAGCTTTATAGTAAGTCTTGAAGCTGGGTAGCATCAGTCCTCCAAATTTGTTCTTTTTCTTCAATATTGTATTGACTATTCTGGGTCTTTTGCCTCTCTATATAAACTTTAGAATCAGTTGGTTCATATCCATAAAATAACTGGCTGGGATTTTGATTGGGGTAGCACTGAATCTATAGATCAAGTTGGGAAGAACTAATACCTTAACATTGAGTCTTCCTATCCACGAACATGGCATATCTCCCCATTTACTTGGTTCTTTGATTTTGTTCATCAGAGTTTTATGAGTTTTTTCCTCATACAGATCTGTACATATTTTGTTAGATTTATATTGAATACCTAAGTATTTCATTTTGGGGGATGCTAATGTAAATGGTATTGTGTTTTTAATTTCAAATTCCACTTATTCATTGTTGTAATATAGGAAAGCAATTGGCTTTTGTATATTAACTTTATGTTCTGCAACCTTGTTATAATTGCTTGTTAGTCCCAGGAATTTTTTATGTCAATTCTCTTCATAGATGATCATATCACCTGTGAACAAAAACAGTTTTATGTCTTCCTTCCCACTCTGTATACTCTTTCTTTCTTTCTTTTTTATATTTTTGTGTTCCCCTCTAAAGTTTTCACTGTGTACATCTCTTATTTTCCCTAATTCAGTTAACATTTTTATTACCAATATTTTGAACTCTTTATCTGTAAATTATTTCTATTGCATTATTTATTTATTCAGGGGTTTTCTTTTGCTCTTTCAGTTGAGAGCAGGTCCTCTGCCTTTTCATTTTGCTTAACTTTCTCTGCCTCTATGAATTTAGGTGAAAGAGTTACCTACTGCAGTCTTGAAGGGGTGTTGTTATGTGGGAGTGTCCCTGTATAGACTATGCATGCCCAAAGCCTTTGGTGGGAGAGCTGGATTTGATGGGGATGAAAGTCACGTCTTTCCTTAGTGTGTGCTGACAGCTATCACCTTGGTGGGGAGTGGGACTAGAGGTGGAAGGGCTAGATCTAGAGCCAGATGTAAGGTGGAACTTCCCCTCTGCTCAGTGATCACCACTGCCCTATCAGTGGCAGGGTCTGATCCAAGTTGCTGGAGCCAAAGCCCTGAGAGTCAGACCTGAACTGGCTCTGTTCCCTTAGTGTGTGTTTTCCCCTCTGCCTGCACTGGGACCCTTGACCCAGAAAGGGGAAGTGCTGAAGCAAGTGGGACCCATATGGGCTTTTGGCTCATGTCAGCTGAAGACAGACATCTGAGCTGTCTTTGATGTGCTGCTTCACAGACACCTGCAATTGTTTCCCTCATTCTGCTCAGAAGCAGCCTTGGCTGCAAATCTCCTTGTCCCTCACAGCCAATCACTGCCCCCAGCCCCTGCCTCCCCTGCCTTGTTGTGGAGCCACACCTCAGGGTAGGTGGGGTCCACATGGACTCTCAGTGTATGGCGGGCGGGAGGGAAGGTGGTAGAACAGCCTCCATCAGAGATCTAGGATGTTTCTGATGCACTGCTTGAGTAAACACCAACAATGGCAGCTGCTGCCCCACCCAGGCTCCGCCACGATACTGGGTCACCTCTGTGTCCCACGGTTTGCATCTTCTCCTTGGTCATGGCCACCCCAGCTCCAGTGTTGCACTGTGACATGGAATGAGTGGGGCCAGAGCGTTTGCT